>NC_056626.2:348616418-349833918 GCF_002870075.4 Lactuca sativa
AATCAACTCATCATTTTTCAAAATCAGTAACACAAATATTCTCCAAAATGGTGCGTCTAAGATATATCTTGGCTCAAAATAAAATTTGACAATTTTGTTTTCGAAATTTGCATTTAAGCACGATCAACAGTCATATGGACTTTTAATGAGCACAATCAGCAGTTATATGGACTATAGGTATGCACAATCAATAACTATATGGACTGCAGATGAGTAATCAGCAGTCCATATGACTGCTGATTATGCTCATCAACAATTATACAAAAAAATCATCAAATCATTTTTTTAGCCTAGATATGGCTTAGACACACCATTTGGAAAAGATTGTTGTTTTTGATGTTGAAAAATGATGAGATGATTATGAGTTCACTTTTGCCTATATATATATATATATATATATATATATATATATATATATATATATATATATATATATATATATATTAACGCGTGGAAACCACGGTTATAAAGTTAATTAAAATTTAATAGTGAGAGATCAAAATTATTAATAAATTATTTTAAATAAATTATTAATCTAGTGTATGTGCATCCAATGTATAAGTGTACTCATTCCCTTGACTGGTGATCATTATGATTTCCGACAATCATAATTGGTTTCTTAGTTCCTTGCTAATAATAGTTCTCTATTGAACCTCACCCTATATATATATATATGGCTAAATTATTTTAAGAACTAAAAAAAGCATATGAACTTGTAAATTTATAATCAACTCATCATTTTTCAAAATCAGTAACACAAATATTCTCCAAAATGGTGCGTCTAAGATATATCTTGCTCAAAAAAAAGATTTGACAATTTTGTATTCGAAATTTGCATTTAAGCACGATCAACAGTCATATGGACTATTAATGAGCACAATTAGCAGTTATATGGACTATAGGTATGCACAATCAATAACTATATGGACTGTAGATGAGTAATCAGCAGTCCATATGACTGCTGATTATGCTCATCAACAATTATACAAAAAAATCATCAAATCATTTTTTTAGCCTAGATATGGCTTAGACGCACCATTTGGAAAAGATTGTTGTTTTTGATGTTGAAAAATGATGAGATGATTATGAGTTCACTTTTGCCTATATATATATATATATATATATATATATATATATATATATATATATATATATATATATATATATATATATATATATATATATATATATATATATATAGTTTATAACGCGTGGAAACCACGGTTATAAAGTTAATTAAAATTTAATAGTGAGAGATCAAAATTATTAATAAATTATTAATCTAGTGTATGTGCATCCAATGTATAAGTGTACTCATTCCCTTGACTGCTGATCATTATGATTTCCGATGATCATTATGATTTCCGAAAATCATAATTGGTTTCTTAGTTCCTTGCTAATAATAGTTCTCTATTGAACCTCACCATATATATATATATATATATATGGCTAAATTATTTTAAGAACTAAAAAAAGCATATGAACTTGTAAATTTATAATCAACTCATCATTTTTCAAAATCAGTAACACAAATATTCTCCAAAATGGTGCGTCTAAGATATATCTTGGCTCAAAAAAAAGATTTGACAATTTTGTTTTCGAATTTGCATTGAAGCACGATCAACAGTCATATGGACTATTAATGAGCACAATCAGCAGTTATATGGACTATAGGTATGCACAATCAACAACTATATGGACTGCAGATGAGTAATCAGTAGTCCATATGACTGCTGATTATGCTCATCAACAATTATACAAAAAAATCATCAAATCATTTTTTTAGCCTAGATATGGCTTAGACGCACCATTTGGAAAAGATTGTTGTTTTGATGTTGAAAAATGATGAGATGATTATGAGTTCACTTTTGCCTATATATATATATATATATATATATATTATATATATTATATATATATATATATATATATATATATATATATATTAGTTTATAACGCGTGGAAACCACGGTTATAAAGTTAATTAAAATTTAATAGTGAGAGATCAAAATTATTAATAAATTATTAATCTAGTGTATTGTGCATCCAATGTATAAGTGTACTCATTCCCTTGACTGCTGATCATTAAGATTTCTGACAATCATAATTGGTTTCTTAGTTCCTTGCTATATAGTTCTCTATTGAACCTCACCATATATATATATATATATATATATATATATATATATGGCTAAAATTATTTTAAGAACTAAAAAAAGCATATGAACTTGTAAATTTATAATCAACTCATCATTTTTCAAATTCAGTAACACAAATATTCTCCAAAATGGTGCGTCTAAGATATATCTTGGCTCAAAAAAAAGATTTGACAATTTTGTTTTCGAAATTTGCATTTAAGCACGACCAGCAGTCATATGGACTATTAATGAGCACAATCAGCAGTTATATGGACTATAAGTATGCACAATCAACAACTATATGGACTGCAGATGAGTAATCAGCAGTCCATATGACTGCTGATTATGCTCATCAACAGTTATACAAAAAAATCATCAAATCATTTTTTTAGCCTAGATATGGCTTAGACGCACCATTTGGAAAATATTGTTGTTTTTGATGTTGAAAATGATGAGATGATTATGAGTTCACTTTTGCCTATATATATATATATATATATATATATATATATATATATATATATATATATATATATATATATATATATATAATATATATATATATACTATATATATATATATTAGTTTATAACGCGTGGAAACCACGGTTATAAAGTTAATTAAAATTTAATAGTGAGAGATCAAAATTATTAATAAATTATTAATCTAGTGTATGTGCATCCAATGTATAAGTGTACTCATTCCCTTGACTGCTGATCATTATGATTTCCGACAATCATAATTGGTTTCTTAGTTCCTTGCTAATAATAGTTCTCTATTGAACCTCACCATATATATATATATATATATATATATATATATATATATATATATATATATATATATATATGGCTAAATTATTTTAAGAACTAAAAAAAGCATATGAACTTGTAAATTTATAATCAACTCATCATTTTCAAAATCAGTAACACAAATATTCTCCAAAATGGTGCGTCTAAGATATATCTTGGCTCAAAAAAAAGATTTAACAATTTTGTTTTCGAAATTTGCATTTAAGCACGATCAACAATCATATGGACTCTTAATGAGCACAATCAGCAGTTATATGGACTATAGGTATGCACAATCAACAACTATATGACTGCGGATGAGTAATCAGCAGTCCATATGACTGCTGATTATTCTCATCAACAATTATACAAAAAAATCATCAAATCATTTTTTTAGCCTAGATATGGCTTAGACGCACCATTTGGAAAAGATTGTTGTTTTTGATGTTGAAAAATGATGAGATGATTATGAGTTCACTTTTGCCTATATATATATGTATATATATATATATATATATATATATATATATATATATATATATATATATATATATATATATATATATTAGTTTATAACGCGTGGAAACCACGGTTATAAAGTTAATTAAAATTTAATAGTGAGAGATCAAATTATTAATAAATTATTAATCTAGTGTATGTGCATCCAATGTATAAGTGTACTCATTCCCTTGACTGCTGATCATTAAGATTTCCGACAATCATAATTGGTTTCTTTTTTCCTTGCTAATAATGTTCTCTATTGAACCTCACCATATATTATATATATATTATATATATATATATATTATATATATATATATATATATATATATATATATATATATATATATATATAATGGCTAAATTATTTAAGAACTAAAAAAAGCATATGAACTTGTAAATTTATAATCAACTCATCATTTTTCAAAATCAGTAACACAAATATTCTCCAAAATGGTGCGTCTAAGATATATCTTGGCTCAAAAAAAAGATTTGACAATTTTGTTTTCGAAATTTGCATTTAAGCACGATCAACAGTCATATGGACTATTAATGAGCACAATCAGCAGTTATATGGACTATAGGTATGCACAATCAACAACTATATGGACTGCAGATGAGTAATCAGCAGCCCATATGACTGCTGATTATGCTCATCAACAATTATACAAAAAAAATCATCAAATCATTTTTTTAGCCTAGATATGGCTTAGACGCACCATTTGGAAAAGATTGTTGTTTTTGATGTTGAAAAATGATGAGATGATTATGAGTTCACTTTTGCCTATATATATATATATATATATATATATATATATATATATATATATATATTAGTTTATAACCCGTGGAAACCACGGTTATAAAGTTAATTAAACTTTAATAGTGAGAGATCAAAATTATTAATAAATTATTTTAAATAAATTATTAATCTAGTGTATGTGCATCTAATGTATAAGTGTACTCATTCCCTTGACTGCTGATCAATATGATTTCCGACAATCATAATTGGTTTCTTAGTTCCTTGCTAATAATAGTTCTCTATTGAACCTCACCATATATATATATATATATATATATATATATATATATATATATATATATATATATATATATATATATATATATATATATATATATATACATATATATATATATGGCTAAATTATTTTAAGAACTAAAAAAAGCATATGAACTTGTAAATTTATAATCAACTCATCATTTTTCAAAATCAGTAACACAAATATTCTCCAAAATGGTGCGTCTAAGATATATCTTACCTCAAAAAAAAGATTTGACAATTTTGTTTTCGAAATTTGCATTTAAGCACGATCAACAGTCATATGGACTATTAATGAGCACAATCAGCAGTTATATGGACTATAGGTATGCACAATCAACAACTATATGGACTGCAGATGAGTAATCAGCAGTCCATATGACTGCTGATTATGCTCATCAACAATTATACAAAAAAATCATCAAATCATTTTTTTAGCCTAGATATGGCTTAGAGGCACCATTTGGAAAAGATTGTTGTTTTTGATGTTGAAAAATGATGAGATGATTATGAGTTCACTTTTGCCTATATATATATATATATATATATATATATATATATATATATATATATATATATATATATATATATATATATATATATATATATATATATATATATATATACATTAGTTTATAACCCGTGGAAACCACGGTTATAAAGTTAATTAAAATTTAATAGTGAGAGATCAAAATTATTAATAAATTATTTTAAATAAATTATTAATCTAGTGTATGTGCATCCAATGTATAAGTATACTCATTCCCTTGACTGCTGATCATTATGATTTCCGACAATCATAATTGGTTTCTTAGTTCCTTGCTAATAATAGTTCTCTATTGAACCTCACCATATATATATATATATATATATATATATATATATATATATATATGGCTAAATTATTTTAAGAACTAAAAAAGCATATGAACTTGTAAATTTATAATCAACTCATCATTTTTCAAAATCAGTAACACAAATATTCTCCAAAATGGTGCGTCTAAGATATATCTTGGCTCAAAAAAAAGATTTGACAATTTTGTTTTCGAAATTTGCATTTAAGCACGATCAACAGTCATATGGACTATTAATGAGCACAATCAGCAGTTATATGGACTATAGGTATGCACAATCAACAACTATATGGACTGCAGATGAGTAATCAGCAGTCCATATGACTGCTGATTATGCTCATCAACAATTATACAAAAAAATCATCAAATCATTTTTTTAGCCTAGATATGGCTTAGACACACCATTTGGAAAAGATTGTTGTTTTTGATGTTGAAAAATGATGAGATGATTATGAGTTCACTTTTGCCTATATATATATATATATATATATATATATATATATATATATATATTAGTTTATAACGCGTGGAAACCACGGTTATAAAGTTAATTAAAATTTTATATTGAGAGATCAAAATTATTAATAAATTATTTTAAATAAATTATTAATCTAGTGTATGTGCATCCAATGTATAAGTGTACTCATTCCCTTGACTGCTGATCATTATGATTTCCGACAATCATAATTGGTTTCTTAGTTCCTTGCTAATAATAGTTCTCTATTGAACCTCACCATATATATATATATATATATATATATATATATATATATATATATATATATATATATATATATATATATATATATATATATATATATATATATGGCTAAATTATTTTAAGAACTAAAAAAAGCATATGAACTTGTAAATTTATAATCAACTCATCATTTTTCAAAATCAGTAACACAAATATTCTCCAAAATGGTGCGTCTAAGATATATCTTGGCTCAAAAAAAAGATTTGACAATTTTGTTTTCGAAATTTGCATTTAAGCACGATCAACAGTCATATGGACTATTAATGAGCACAATCAGCAGTTATATGGACTATAGGTATGCACAATCAACAACTATATGGACTGCAGATGAGTAATCAGTAGTCCATATGACTGCTGATTATGCTCATCAACAATTATACAAAAAAAATCATCAAATCATTTTTTTAGCCTATATATGGCTTAGACGCACCATTTGGAAAAGATTGTTATTTTTGATGTTGAAAAATGATGAGATGATTATGAGTTCACTTTTGCCTATATATATATATATATATATATATATATATATATATATATATATATATATATATATATATATTAGTTTATAACCCGTGGAAACCACGGTTATAAAGTTAATTAAAATTTAATAGTGAGAGATCAAAATTATTAATAAATTATTTTAAATAAATTATTAATCTAGTGTATGTGCATCCAATGTATAAGTATACTCATTCCCTTGACTGCTGATCATTATGATTTCCGACAATCATAATTGGTTTCTTAGTTCCTTGCTAATAATAGTTCTCTATTGAACCTCACCATATATATATATATATATATATATATATATATATATATATATATATATATATATATATATATATATACATATATATATATATATATATATATATATATATATATATATGGCTAAATTATTTTAAGAACTAAAAAAAGCATATGAACTTGTAAATTTATAATCAACTCATCATTTTTCAAAATCAGTAACATAAATATTCTCCAAAATGGTGCGTCTAAGATATATCTTGGCTCAAAAAAAAGATTTGACAATTTTGTTTTCGAAATTTGCATTTAAGCACGATCAACAGTCATATGGACTATTAATGAGCACAATCAGCAGTTATATGGACTATAGGTATGCACAATCAACAACTATATGGACTGCAGATGAGTAATCAGCAGTCCATATGACTGCTGATTATGCTCATCAATAATTATACAAAAAAATCATCAAATCATTTTTTTAGCCTAGACATGGCTTAGACGCACCATTTGGAAAAGATTGTTGTTTTTGATGTTGAAAAATGATGAGATGATTATGAGTTCACTTTTGCCTATATATATATATATATATATATATATATATATATATATATATATATATATATATATATATATATATATATATATATATATATATATATATATATATATATATATATATATATTAGTTTATAACGCGTGGAAACCACGGTTATAAAGTTAATTAAAATTTAATAGTGAGAGATCAAAATTATTAATAAATTATTAATCTAGTGTATGTGCATCCAATGTATAAGTGTACTCATTCCCTTGACTGCTGATCATTATGATGTCCGACAATCATAATTGGTTTCTTAGTTCCTTGCTAATAATAGTTCTCTATTGAACCTCACCATATATATATATATATATATATATATATATATATATATATATATATATATATATATATATATATATATATATATATGGCTAAATTATTTTAAGAACTAAAAAAAGCATATGAACTTGTAAATTTATAATCAACTCATCATTTTTCAAAATCAGTAACACAAATATTCTCCAAAATGGTGCGTCTAAGATATATCTTGGCTCAAAAAAAAGATTTGACAATTTTGTTTTCGAAATTTGCATTTAAGCACGATCAATAGTCATATGGACTATTAATGAGCACAATCAGCAGTTATATGGACTATAGGTATGCACAATCAACAACTATATGGACTGCAGATGAGTAATCAGCAGTCCATATGAGTGCTGATTATGCTCATCAACAATTATACAAAAAAATCATCAAATCATTTTTTTAGCCTAGATATGGCTTAGACGCACCATTTGGAAAAGATTGTTGTTTTTGATGTTGAAAAATGATGAGATGATTATGAGTTCACTTTTGCCTATATATATATATATATATATATATATATATATATATATATATATATATATATATATATATATATATATATATATATATATATATATATTAGTTTATAACGCGTGGAAACCACGGTTATATAGTTAATAAAAATTTATATTGAAAGATCAAAATTATTAATAAATTATTTTAAATAAATTATTAATCTAGTGTATGTGCATCCAATGTATAATGTACTCATTCCCTTGACTGCTGATCATTATGATTTCCGACAATCATAATTGGTTTCTTAGTTCCTTGCTAATAATAGTTCTCTATTGAACCTCACCATATATATATATATATATATATATATATATATATATATATATATATATATATATATATATATATATATATATATATATATATATATATATATATATGGCTAAATTATTTTAAGAACTAAAAAAAGCATATGAACTTGTAAATTTATAATCAACTCATCATTTTTCAAAATCAGTAACACAAATATTCTCCAAAATGGTGCGTCTAAGATATATCTTGGCTCAAAAAAAAGATTTGACAATTTTGTTTTCGAAATTTGCATTTAAGCACGATCAACAGTCATATGGACTATTAATGAGCACAATCAGCAGTTATATGGACTATAGGTATGCACAATCAACAACTATATGGACTGCAGATGAGTAATCAGGAGTCCATATGACTGCTGATTATGCTCATCAACAGTTATACAAAAAAATCATCAAATCATTTTTTTTGCCTAGATATGGCTTAGACGCACCATTTGGAAAAGATTGTTGTTTTTGATGTTGAAAAATGATGAGATGATTATGAGTTCACTTTTGCCTATATATATATATATATATATATATATATATATATATATATATATATATATATATATATATATATATATATATATATATATATATATATATATATTAGTTTATAACCCGTGGAAACCACGGTTATAAAGTTAATTAAACTTTAATAGTGAGAGATCAAAATTATTAATAAATTATTTTAAATAAATTATTAATTAAGATATATTTATTTAGTTATATAAAATTATAATCGTTAATTTAAATAAATATGTGAAATTATGTCACCTTATAATTTGTATTAATTTTATTCTAATTTTTATTCTAATGTTATTAATTTAAAGTAATTAGAGTGAGAAATTTAATATTTAAAATTTGAAATTGAGAATTAATAGGTTGACAAGTGGCATGCATTAATTAAGAGACCTAATAGGGTGACACATGGCAAAAAAATATAAAATATGTATTAATTAGAAGACCTAATAGGATGACACATATCAAAAAGATATTAAAACTATTCTTTTATTAGGATAGGGATATATATATATATATATATATATATATATATATAGAGAGAGAGAGAGAGAGAGAACTAGGTTCAAATGTTTATCACATATATTGTGTGCTAGAATGCACCAATAAGAATTTAGTAAAAATTAAATTATTATTTAATTAAATAAAGATAGATATTAAATATTTCCATAATTATATGTATATTAAATGATATCATAATTATAATTCTATTTTATGGGAACTAATTAAGTTCGTCATTAATATCAGTAATAATATTCTTTCAGAATAAATTCGCATCTTGTTTTTTATGTATAGGTTTGTATTTTGTTTCATGACTCACTCACTCAAAATACAATAAAGTTGTCTAGATTATAGAGATCGAGAGTGTATTCTAGTAGAATGAGAGTTTATTCTAGAAGAATGAGAGTATATTCTAACAGAATGAGAGTGTATTGTAGTAGAATACGCTCTTATTCTTCATATTCTATGCAACTTTGTTGTATTTTAAGTGAGTGAGTCCATAAACAAAACACGAATTCGTACATGAAAATCTAGATGCGAATTCATTCTGAAAAAATGTTATTGCTGACATTAATGACGAATTTAAATAGTTTCTATAAAAAGAGATTTATAATTATAGATATCATTTAATATACATACAATTATGGAAATCATTTAATATCTATCTTTATTTAATTAAATAATTATTTAATCTTACTAAATTTCTATTAGATATCATTATATATATATATATATATATATATATATATATATATATATATATATAACACCCGAAAAATTCAAGCCAATTTAAACTTTTAAAAACATTTCAAATCCATTAACTATTACAAACTTGTTTTCAAAATGTATCATATCAGAGTATCCCAGAAACAAAGTCATAAAAAGTGAGGAGTTGTACGATCACACCTTTTCCTTGCCATGATCCCCTAAAGTACCTGAAACAATAAACTGAAACTGTAAGCCCCCCCAAAGCTTAGTAAGTTACCCCCCAAATACCAATACACATACAGTCCACATAACGATATCAACAATATCATAACATTACAAACTGAACAGAACAGCACGTAACGGGTCCACAGCTTTACCGACTGGAATACCCTTGGGCCCACAGTGTGAGTCTGGAACGCCTATTGAGCCCTCAGCTCACATCTAGATTGCCACCGAGCCCTCAATACGAGTATGGAATGCTTACCGGGCCCTCAGCTCGTATCTGGACTGCTCCCGAGTCCTCAGTGTGAGTCTGGAATGCCTGCCGGGCCCTCAACTCATATCTGGAATACTCTGGGGTTTGTTGGCTACCGCACGGAGCAGTACAACCTCAACCCATCCCACATAACATATAAATAACTACTGAGCATGCAATAATCATATAACATCACAGGTAGTCCTACAGGTCTACCTAACTGGCATAACCACTAGCATGCAACACTAACTCATACTCAATATTTAACACTACTAGGATAACATATCCAATGGGCCGGCCTTGGTGCCTTAGACCCCTTAGTATAGTGAGGATAACTTACCTGGCATTGCTGAAGTCCCGCAGATAAAACTCCAGTTGCTGGTTGACAGGTTCCTGAACTATCAACATCAAACAATACCCAATTAATAATTGGGTTCTAAGCCCAAGGTCCAACTCACACTATAAAAGCCCAAATGTCAACAATGGGCCAAAGCCCAACATATGGCCCAACTTTCCAAATTGGGCCTAGACCTCTACATGGTCTTTCTTTAAGGCCCATCCAATTATTCCAATCCAATTTCCATGGCCCAATATCACATAATCATAAAGGCCTAGTTATGGCCCATCTATGGCCCAATTTTCCAAATTGGGCCTAAGCCCTCACATGGGCCTTATCCTAAAGCCCATCTAATTATTTTGGTCCATTAACTTGTTCTTGGATGGCCCACCAATAGTCCAATCGCCAAGGCTCGATAAGAAGGACCAATTCAAGGCCCGAATGAGATTAGGGCTTTCACATGAAATGATGATTAGGGTTAAGTGTTTCTTACTTAACCCATTAAGGACTTAATCCATTAAGTCCATTATTGCCTTAAGCTAGTTGCCAATGGTTATCAGTTATTATTTGAAATTTAATATTAATTCTCGTGTGTCCCAAACGATTCCCACGATTAGGGTTTTAGGCCCTTAAGGGTTTCCAAACCCTAATTAGGGTTTCCCAACCCAATACTAGCCCATTAATCAATTGGTTGGGCTTTATGGTCACTTTGGGCCTCATTGGGCCCATTAGTGTTTTATTTGGTAAATTAGGGTTTCTTTGGGCCCATTAGGTCTTTATTGGACCCACTTTGACCAAGCATCCCCCAAATGAGTCCAAAAATGCAAACTAGGCACACCGCCACCCCATACGGCGGCCGGTGGTGGCGTGAGGCGGCAGCCACCACCTCACGGTGGTGGTTTAGACTTTCTTTTTCATTATTCCTACACTATTACAACTTACAATGAAATCTCAAAATAACCCACACATACACACACACAGTCTTGCTTGAAGAAAGAACCCGCCACCCACCTGGTGGCGTGAGGCAGCGGCAACGACGAGGAGAGCGGTAACACAGCGGCTAACGGCGGCAACTGGTGGTTATATCGAGATCCCACCGCAACAGGTACGACCGGTCCCTCCCATGACCACAGAACCGGTCCAAGCTCCCGTCACGTGGGCTCCAGCGTCCTACATGGAGATCTTCGCTATCCCCGACGTCCAGCAATGGCAACGACGAGTCAAGAACAACAGCAACGCCCATCATCAGCGTTATCGGTGGCATCTCAGAGGTGAAGTAGCAACAGCAGCATCAAGCGTTCAGTGATAATATCGGCGGCACAACGGTGGCCATGGCGGTTAGCAGCTTCGTCTTCCATAGCAACGGTGCAGCGGCAGATAGAGGAGGATTGTCTGCAAGCCCTCGCGATGGTCTTCAGTTTCTTCGTTCATGGAGAATTCGTCGCTGGTCTCGGCTGGTCATAACAGGAGAAGTGGTGATGGCGTCGGAGATAGGAGGGGAAGAGAGGTGGTGACGGCTGGAGGAAGGTGGGGTGAGGGAAGGCTGGCGGCCGGTGCATCAATTAGGTTTAGGGTTTAGAAGGTGACAGAAATGAAGATATATACACGCCTCTGATCAAACTTCATTCCATAATGTCATAATTGGTCCCTCCCCATAGAATTATTTTCACAGCAAGTCCATAATTTACTTTTCCTACCCTTGCTCACATAATTCCTTTCAAATTAAGTCAAAATAATACCAAAAACCCCTTGGCTTATGATAATCTTTACAATTAAGTCCCAAAATTACACTTTAACCCCCGGAGATTTGATTCTTGTCATTTGGCTTCCCGAAACCAACACCCTACTAATTATTATTAAGTTTTGAACTCTACTAATATAAAATAATAATAATAATTACTTCCCGGGGTTCCTGGTTTATTAATTAATTATTCTTCTTAAAACGGGGTGTTACAACTCTCCCCCACTTGAATTTGATTTCGTCCTCGAAATCGTTTCTAATCATGCCTTACACGCTAAACAACTTAAGCTACTTGACTACAACCCTGAGCAATACTCTAGCCCTTCCAAGGCATCCACATCCAACCCTCGCAAGGTTCTAAGACTTGGAAAATAAATGAATCCCTTACAATATGATCACATTTACTCGATCTGAAATCTGGATTCTCGAGATGATCTGGCTTCCTGAAAGACCGCCCATACTGGATCATTGCCGAGTTCATTGCACTTATCTTCCAACTGACTATTTAACTGCTAGTACCCTGGGGTTTCCCACCCAAAAGCGGAATCACAAATCCCGCACTGCTACCTATAATTCTCTTCTCGACAAGAGATTAGGTACTCCTTCAAGAGAAATTCGTTCTGATAACCAATTCCTAGCGATAAAACGAACAACGAGATGTAAACTGGGAGATGAACCCTTTTTGGATCAACACGACAATGTTTCCTTTGGTTCTTGAACCACATATATATGCTAACCGACTCATAAATCCAACCGCTCATACCTGGTCCAATCAACCTCGAGCTGGAATACCAGGCATACCCATGACGGGTCCAATAATCCTCAGGATGGAATACCCTCGATCATAATACCAGTATATATGAAACTCGGTTTCAAATGCATAACTTTAAGTTCAACGACCTGCCCTTGTGTTTTTCACAAATCTTTTGATTCCTCCTGGCAGATTACGGCTCACCCGAATCTCAACAGTATGTCCATTCTGAAAACGCTCAAACAGAAGGAATAGACCACTAAGATTACTAGGCCCACAACCTATGACTGGAATACCCCTACAAGGCCCACAACATAGGTTTGAATTTCCTCTGAGTTTACATCATGAGTCTGGTATGCCCTACATGGCCCTCAGCTCATGACTGGAATGCTTCTTATAGCTATCAATCTTATCCAAAAGAAAGACCTAACCAGTATTCTTCATAACACCAACCTGTGCTACCATGTTGAAATCCCACTATGCCCGATCCACCTATAGAACAAGTTGTTTATCCAAGCAAAATCATGCAACCCTTGGTCGCACTCGACCCCTGAATAAAATGAGAGATGAACTCTAGACTCAACTTTGCAGACTATAACCCAGACCTGATCACACGTACATCGAACCAACTCTAATGCCACCATAAATACCCGCCATTACACATGAAGAACCACTACCATGTACATAATTGGGAATCCTTAACTTCACATTCACTCGCCACAAAGCCCATACTAGGTGGAGACTGATCCGATTCTACTAATACCAACTAGTCCGAGAAGACCTCCACAATTATCCTGAAGGTTACCGAAACACGAGTTTGATACGAATCAAAATTCTATTTCACCATTGGGGAGAAACATACCCCAAAGACTTAAAGAACATAAACACACTGCTAAGGGAATGGGTGGCACGCTCCTGGCTTCGCAACTGTTGCCTCTTGAATACCATTCAGAGAATTCCTGCTCCATGAGGGTTCACCACTTAATGACTGTCCGACCATTCTGGAAACCATAATCTGAGCAGTAACAAACAAAACCATCAATAGCTGATGCTGAGCCTGAGAATTACCGATTCTCCCCCACTTAGAACACTAACCACCACCCACTAGTGTGAAGCCCAACATAACTTAGCTGACAATCCCTGATGCTTGAATGATCCCACTCTTAAATTTGGAAGTCCAAAGATAGATGCTCTACTAATACTTCAGCAACAATCTATTTCCCTTGGCGCTCTCATACGCTAATCAATAACGATTACTAACACCAATGAACCCTGACAATGTCAAATAACCATCCTATGGGACTCTGTCTGCAACCTCTAACATAATACCCTTCTTCTCAAGTGCTCCAAACAAATCTCTCGCTTTCGAGCTTTAGAAATCATATCATTCAGGGTCTCGCACCTTGACTCACTTACCAGATCAATCGTCCATAATTGAATTGCAGTAACTGAAGCAACCTCTACTCTAACCGGGCTACAAACTACTCCTATAACTTAGTCTCAAATTCTGAAGTGCAAAAGATTGCACAATCACCACCCGATACAAGTGATCCAAGGTGAATCGGATCTTAACGCCTATGGGTCGGAAAGGTAATTGTGTACACCTCATAAGATTTCTCATGCCACATCGACCAACCTACGCTCACCAGCACTGAATTACTATCGCCAACCCCTGCGACTAACTGACCCCGAGCTGGAAATACAACCTGATCCTGGGGTCACGAGCCTGCTCATTCCTTTGAGCTTGCAAAGTTGAAAAGGGCACAATCCTTGCCCTAGAAAACAACATTCCAATCCTATCAATTAACCATTCTAACTCGAGCTTCATAACTCCAGTTGAACATAATCATTACTCCTTCCTGGAGTCCCCGCAACTCACATTTCGGCCTCGAGCAAAACCCCTGAAGCCTCAAATCTAGAAACGCATATGCTAGACTCTCCCGCTTAACCCGTGGAATGTAATAAGTACAGAACATCCCCCTGATCCCAAGTGACTGCAGCACTCTGCTCGTCAGAATATGTCCCAGTAACAAATCTTGGTACCAGAAAGCTTGACCAACTCCTCCCCTTGCCGTTGTTACAACTGCTATAACTGCCACGTCAACCGTCTCGACACTAGCTACATAACACTCATCAAAATGCTCAACTATAGCAGTCTTGATAGACCCAAACATCTCCGAAAATTGTCCTCGAACAATCTCGATCACCTCATCCTGGATGGTCTCACTGACATAATCCTCTGACAACACTGGCCTATCGATCCTAACCCGGATCCGTCTGAAGATGTATCGTAACCACCATTCTGATAATTCACCAGAAAGATCTTTGATAATCCATATAATGATAGGGGACCAACTCCCTACCCAACCTTATGGGTTGTGACTTCCTTGATACGCGTATGGGCCCTGTGCTTTCAGTAGTACGGGCCCATACTACCTTCCACACCTACCCATATTTGTCTCAAGTATCACCACAACACCCTAACTGAATATATAACATGGCTAACGCTCAATCCTCACTACTAGAGGAATGCTAAGTGTCTCATAACTGGCCTCCCGGCCTCACACAACCCACCCATCCATAAAACTTCCACCAACCCTGTAGCACTAGTGTATGCTAGCTATACATAATGCTGGACCCTATAGACTTTCGAATATCCAATCCTACCCTAAGCTCCCAAACAAACAAGAACAGAACATAAGGCCAAATCAAACGTTCTCAGGCTATAAGATCTTAATTATGTATAACTGTGATGCATACACTAAGCAACTACAGTAATGACGTCAATCTCATATAAAGGAAATCCTAGGCTAGCAGGCATCATGTAATCAGGCAATTCTATCATGCAATCCCTAAAGATCCCTAGCCTAGTACTAGCATGTTGTTCTAACATATCACAATATCAATAACTGTATGGTATTTTGGGGTCTACATACTGGCTCCGGATGATCGTACACCCTGCATCCTCCTTTACTTATTTTGAAAACCATTTTAAAAACCATTTTGGAAAATCCTTTCATTGATTTGAGACTGGATTCACACGAGTGTTCCTCCAATTCACTCAAACCAAGGCTCTGATACCAACTTGTAACACCTGAAAAATTCAAGCCAATTTAAACTTTTAAAAACATTTCAAATCCATTAACTATTACAAACTTGTTTTCAAAATGTATCATATCAGAGTATCCCAGAAACAAAGTCATAAAAAGTGAGGAGTTGTACGATCACACCTTTTCCTTGCCATGATCCCCTAAAGTACCTGAAACAATAAACTGAAACTGTAAGCCCCCCCAAAGCTTAGTAAGTTACCCCCCAAATACCAATACACATACAGTCCACATAACGATATCAACAATATCATAACATTACAAACTGAACAGAACAGCACGTAACGGGTCCACAACTTTACCGACTGGAATACCCTTGGGCCCATAGTGTGAGTCTGGAACGCCTATTGAGCCCTCAGCTCACATCTGGATTGCCACCGAGCCCTCAATACGAGTATGGAATGCTTACCGGGCCCTCAGCTCGTATCTGGACTGCTCCCGAGTCCTCAGTGTGAGTCTGGAATGCTTGTCGGGCCCTCAGCTCATATCTGGAATACTCTGGGGTTTGTTGGCTACCGCACGGAGCAGTACAACCTCAACCCATCCCACATAACATATAAATAACTACTGAGCATGCAATAATCATATAACATCACAGGTAGTCCTACAGGTCTACCTAACTGGCATAACCACTAGCATGCAACACTAACTCATACTCAACATTTAACACTACTAGGATAACATATCCAATGGGCCGGCCTTGGTGCCTTAGACCCCTTAGTATAGTGAGGATAACTTACCTGGCATTGCTGAAGTCCCGCAGATAAAACTCCAATTGCTGGTTGACAGGTTCCTGAACTATCAACATCAAACAATACCCAATTAATAATTGGGTTCTAAGCCCAAGGTCCAACTCACACTATAAAAGCCCAAATGTCAACAATGGGCCAAAGCCCAACATATGGCCCAACTTTCCAAATTGGGCCTAGACCTCTACATGGTCTTTCTTTAAGGCCCATCCAATTTCCATGGCCCAATATCACATAATCATAAAGGCCTAGTTATGGCCCATCTATGGCCCAATTTTCCAAATTGGGCCTAAGCCCTCACATGGGCCTTATCCTAAAGCCCATCTAATTATTTTGGTCCATTAACTTGTTCTTGGATGGCCCACCAATAGTCCAATCGCCAAGGCTCGATAAGAAGGACCAATTCAAGGCCCGAATGAGATTAGGGCTTTCACATGAAATGATGCTTAGGGTTAAGTGTTTCTTACTTATCCTATTAAGGACTTAATCCATTAAGTCCATTATTGCCTTAAGCTAGTTGGCAATGGTTATCAGTTATAATTTTAAATTTAATAATTAATTTTCGTGTGTCCCAAATGATTCCCACGATTAGGGTTTTATGCCCTTACGGTTTTCCAAACCCTAATTAGGGTTTCCCAACCCAATACTAGCCCATTAATCAATTGGTTGGGCTTTTAGGTCACTTTGGGCATTATTGGCCCCATTAGTGTTTTATTAGGTAAATTAGGGTTTCTTTGGGCCCATTAGGGCTTCATTGGGGCCCACTTTGACCAAGCATCCCCCAAACGAGTCCAAAAATGCAAACGAGGCACACCGCCACCCGATACGGCGGCAGGTGGCAGCCACCACCTCACGGTGGTGGTTTAGACTTTCTTTTTCATTATTCCTACACTATTACAACTTACAATGAAATCTCAAAATAACCCACACACACACACTACGTACATACACATACACACAGTCTTGCTTAAAGAAAGAACCCGCCACCCACCTGGTGGCGTGAGGCAACGACAACGGCGAGGAAAGCGGTAACACAGCAGCTAACGACAGCAACTGGTGGTCATATCGAGATCCCACCGCAACTGGTCCGACCGGTCCCTCCCATGACTACAGAACCGGTCCAAGCTCCCGTCACGTGGTCTCCGGCGTCCCACATGGAGATCTTCGCTATCCCCGACGTCCGGCAGTGGCAACGACGAGTCAAGATCAATAGCAACGCCCATCATTAGCGTTATCGGCGGCATCTCCGAGGCAAAATAGCAACAACAACATCAAGCGTTCGGTGATAATATCGGTGGCATAGCGGCGGCCATGGCGGTTGGCAGCTTCGTCTTCCACAACAATGGTGCAGCGGCGGCTGGAGGATGATCGTATGCAAGCCCTCCCGATGGTCTTTAGTTTCTTCGGTCATGGAGGATTCGTCGTTGGTCTCGGCTAGTCATAACAGGAGAAGTGGTGATGGCGCCGGAGATAGGAGGGGAAGAGAGGTGGTGACGACTGGAGGAAGGTGGGGTGAGGGAATTTTAATTCTTGTCATTTGGCTTCCCGAAACCAACACCCCACTAATTATTATTAAGTTTTGAACTCTAATAATATAAAATAATAATAATAATTACTTCCCGGGGTTCCTGGTTTATTAATTAATTATTCTTCTTAAAACGGGATGTTACAGTATACATAACATTAAAGTATAACTTAATGTCTAAGTAAAATGTAATTCGCATTGTATTGAATTTTAGGTATTAAGTGATGTTTATTCTAATAGATTTTCAGTTTTATGTAATGTGCAGCTTGTTTAAGTAGACATTTATCTTTCTTGTAAAATATTACTATGTCATACACATTAAAATTGAGGAATTTTAATATTATAAAAGAGTTAGGTATTAGTTTATATGTTGATTATTCAAAACCTTGAGAGTTATTAGAGCATAATGGGATATGTTTTTAAATTTTTTAAGGGATAAGGACTCGAGAGGGTAGCGAGCTTTCAACTTTGTTCACATTTAGTCACTAGATTTTTTCGTGCTTGATTTATCCTTTAAAATTGTTCACATTTTACCCTTATAGCCAACTATAACCGGTGATAAGGGTAAAATGTGAACAATTTCAAATAATTTAGGGGTAAATCAATCATGAAAAAAATATCAATGACTAAATGTGCAAAGTTGTAAGTTTGTTACCCTTTCATGTCATTATCTTGTAAATTGTTCTAAATGTTATAAGAATGAACACAAGCTAAATATGAAGGTCACAAAAATGCGGATGTTTTAGTAATCGTGTGATATATCTTTATTGTGTAAGGTACTAAAAACAACACTTTGAAATACAATAGAAAGGACTTTAATCACATAGAAATTGAAGAAACAAAGATTATGGTGGTTTCATACGTATACTTAGGACATAGGCAACAGTTTTCACTCCACATGGTGGAGACAGTCGTTGTAGATCATGAGAAAATAAGAGAACATATGATAAAGAGGCTTGAAGATAATGCAATGTTAAATTTGGATGAGGTTTTCTTTGTACAAGTACATAAGCTTTGATTAGAGAGTGCAGATGCATAAGATCAAGGCCGTAGAGTAGTACATGAGTAGTCTAAGTGCTAGTTCCCTTTACATTGTTTGTGTATTTTGCCTAGTTTTCACTGTTTTTACTTTCAACTTGTCTTGTGATTACTTTTCTTCCTAGTTATTACTTGCATCTAACTTTTTTATTTGTATGTTGGTTCTCTATATACCTTCTCACCATGCTCCTTTTGATTTTCAATATTTGTTTTATTGCTTGTATATGTGTCCTTTTATCTTTGTGAAACTCTACTGATTATTTCTTCTTTGTGGGTTGGCCATTCACTTATACGTGAATAAAGAAACTCTAGTTAAAATTTTATCTCATTGACTATGATTAAAGCAATGAACTACAACATGTTTTTGTGATACGCATTCTATTCTGTAATACTCCTTACAAACACAACACACAACAAAATAAACTAAAGGATGATTACAATAAGAGATAATAACTTGAAAGGGTAACAAACTTTCAACTAGTTCATATTTAGTAGTTATTGAAAAAAAATTATACTTAATTTATTTATGAATTATATTAAATGTTTACATTTTACCCTTACTAGGTAAAATATGAACAAATTCAAATAATTCATAAATAAATCAAACACCAAAAAAAATTAGCGACGAAATACAAATAAAATTGAAAGTTCAATTACTTTTAAGTTATTATGGAGGAATTGACAAATGGGCCTTTCAATGGTTCAATCTGATTTCAAGAAATGCTCCACGATCCATTACGGTTGAAATCTAAAGCTTGGAGCTTCGGTTCTCAGTTAACCCGACCAATACGACAATACCCAATTACCCATTTCAATTTTTCGCCATTAAAATTCTAAACCCTAGAAAGAATCTCAAGCGGGGATTTGTGTTTGTGTGTGTGTGCGCGATCGCGCATTAGCAGATAGTATGTTCAATCGAAGGAGGTTCCTGTCGCTTCCCATGGTTATTGGAGCTGTTGTGTAAGTTCTTCTCTTTATCGTATACGAACTCAAATCATCTAGATCTACTCCTTGCCTTGATCCCAACAAAATGTTCATTTTATCTTCCCTCTTTTGTTATATGCTTACGAAGATTATTGAAATTGATCATTGAACCTACCAATGTCACACTAAAAGCAAGACACTTTTGATTTGCAATCTACGTTGATAATATGGGAAACAGATATTACTATCTTGATAAAACGAAATCCGATTCATGATGAGTTTGTTGAGATTTTCTAATGCCCCAAGTTAAACGTTTCACTGTTTGCTGCTTGTAATTTATGTTAGGGCTCTATTCAATTGAAGGTAAAACCCTAATTAACAAGTTTCAAATCTACAATCTGATATTTACCTGAGATAAAACGAATATCATGTAAGAATGTAACACCCCTTCTACCAAATGTCCTTTTTTGTCATTTCACATTTGAACAAAATGTCAAAAGTATGATGATTCTTGAACTTGTAAATTGTAATAATGTAACTTTAAGTTGTTGGATTTATGTGTTTTAGTATTGGAATTGTCTCTGGAAAAGCTATATTTGGACCTCCTGTGGATGAATATTGGAAGAAAAAGCTCGAGGAAGAAACAGCTAAGAAAGAAAACGACACCGCTTCATCTTAACATTTTTCTTTTTAAGGGAATACAAGAAGTTCAACAAGCATAAATTTGTTGAAAGTGTAACAAGAACTAAAAACATGTAAATTAATGAGCTAAGTGTTTATTTTTCTATTGGGTATTTCATTATACCTTAGTTCTATAGTTACCATTGTTTTGTTTAAAAAACATGAAATTGTAAGTTTTTTTTTTTTTCCAAAAATAATAACCTTTATTGTCATGTAGTTTTTCATGTCAATTTAAGCAAGTCAAATGGCGATTTGGTTTGGTTTAAAATTTTGATGAAATTGTATAGTTTTGTTTTGTATATAGTAAAAGATGTTGTCATTTATGTTTATTTGAGATAACATAAGTAGAATTACTTCTGTTTGTTTGAGATAACATAAGTAGAATTACGTGTAGTTTATATTAGATTTTCCATTTTAAAAAAATACAATTGTTTTATTATTATTATTTTATTTTATTTGATATGAATATCACTAGTGCATTTTATTTTTCCATCATGGTAAAAATACACTTGTAGTTTTTTTTTACTTGGTCTTTTGTCGTCAAAATGTAAATTCTAAAGACTTTGTTAACACTAGAAAATTAATCGCATGTATCAGTTTGTAAATTCAACGCTTAACCTTGTAAATTTGTGATTTAGCTCAAAATAGTCTCATAATTCATTATTCATCCAAAAAAACATCATAAATGGTCCATATGGTTACCCAAAATTTGAAGTTTAGTCTCCGTGGTTTAAAAACCTTATAGATGGTCCCCGTGTTTTCAAAACTTTTGATGTTTGGTCCTTTTTGCTAACTCGGTTAGTTTTCTACCGTTAAATGAAAGGCATTTCCATCATTTAACTATCCAAGGACCTTTTATGAGGTTTTCTTTTATTTTATTTTTTTTAAAAAGAAAAAAATAATTAAATTTAATATCCAATCTCTCTCTCTCTCTCTCTCTCTCTCTCTCTCTCTCTTTTACATACACACTCATACCTGCAACAACCTCACCATTTCCTCTTCAATATCATTGTTCATCATTAACTCCAAATCAAACACCTCCACCGTCCACTCCTCTTGGACCACCAACTGCACCTACCGTGGCAAATCCACTGCACCACCGTACCCAATCCCACCATGCTCAACAATCGTCGGACATTTCACAATAAAAAGTTTGAACCTTATCATCGACATCCCTCCTCGTTTACTCAACTTCCTGAGGATTAAACCCCACTACCAGTGAACACACCTCCGATGAAACATCATTCCCTTCAGCAACCCACTACCCTATTATCTCATCCATGAATCGATCTCAAAGAAACCCAGATTGATGTTGATTTTTCTGACGAATCTGAGTCTCCAACCCCTTTCCCTTCAATCGACTTGCAGTCGTCAACCCTTTCATCTAGGTAATGCAGAAGTCGTTCTTGCACCCACCAACTTGATCCACGTCAGGTATACACCCTTTAATTCCTCCTTCTCAGATCAGCTCATCTGAATTCAGTTTTATTGACCTTTTTACAGACACACCTGGACCAAGTTTTCTAGTATGTGCAACCAGCAATAACCCATTTAGGTTTGCATCTCTGTGTGTCTTCTTTCTCCCAACCCCTAAATCTTTTCTTTTTCTTCACTTTAGGTTTGCATCTCTGTGTAAATTGTTTGATCGGGGTAGGTATTTGGTGAATAAATAAGCCAAAAACAAGAAGAAGGGAGAAAATGGGAAAGGAAGGGTTCAAAACGATGAATAGTGTTGGGTTTTATTTTTCTGGTTTCTTTGTATGTTTTCTTGCAGAAGGGTTGGGATGTATTTAATTCTCTTCCAGAAATGATTTTAGATTCCAAAAAGAAAAATTGTTCCAAAAACGATTCTGAATTCACTGGTTTGGGGGTTTGTCAATGTAGGAGAAAGGGTGGGTGGAAGGCTTCCAATGCATTGTAGACGGCATAGGATTGATCCTTGAGGGTTACTTTATCGATTATCTTGGTAGTGGTGGTGGTATGTTTATATGTATGTTCTTGATTATTGAAGAACAAACCAATATATGTGTTGGTTGCTGACAAGAGAGAGAGAGAGAGAGAGAGAGAGACCTTTTATATATTTAATTATGTTTAATTTTTTCTTTTTTTTAAAAAAATACGAGAAAACATCATAAATAGTTCATGTG
Source organism: Lactuca sativa (assembly GCF_002870075.4). NCBI lineage: Eukaryota > Viridiplantae > Streptophyta > Magnoliopsida > Asterales > Asteraceae > Lactuca > Lactuca sativa. The sequence continues at coordinate 348,640,189 of NC_056626.2, forward strand.
GCGGTGAAATGACGAAAATACCCTTCAGTTAACAGACAAACTTAACGTAGTTAGCAAAAAGGACCAAACATCAAAAGTTTTGAAAACACAGGGACCATCTATGAGGTTTTAAACCACGGAGACTAAACTTCAGATTTTGAATAACCACAGGGATCATTTATGATGTTTTTTCTTACTCATCCTTTAAAGAGCTTTATGTATATCAATACATCATTTGTCATGTTATATATTTTTTTTTAGATAGATACATTCAAAGTTTATGTATTAACTTTTAAGCTTATCACAAATGTCTCAAACTTAATATAACTATGATCATGCAGATCGGGTGTGCTTTTAATTTTTAAACTTATTACTATTTAAATTTGGTAGGATTTTATGATCACAAATTTACAAATTTACAAAATGATATGATATCCTAAATAAGATCTTGATCATGCCAATCTTTATATTGTATTTACATATTTTACTAATAACAGTAACATACAGCTGAAACTGTGACAACCCGATATTTCAACTCTTTGTAGTGACCTAAAAAGTCAAGTATTGTAACCACTTTTGAGTTAATAAAATTAACTTCGATATTAAAAAGTCCAAAAAGTTCCTATTTAAATTTCTTCTATGTTTAAATTTCATCAAACCATGATCGTACGTAAAAAGAACGCCCAAATCCGACTTCGTATATTGAAGTTATGATTTTCCAAGTCCAGCTTAGCAACAGACAGCTAAAAACTCGAATCGGAGATCGAGCGACTTTTGGCCGGAATGACCTAAACGAGAATCGAAGGTCTCGTCAATGGTATTTCAGCGGTAAAAAGTCTGGCAAAAACCGACGTCAGATAAAGAAGATATGAATTTTTAAAAAAATTCCTTAATAACGTCATTTTTTTAAATAAATAATAAAAATAATTTCGGAATTTGCCAATGGAGTCTAAACGAAAGTTGTAGAGTGTAGTCTCACCTACGCGTGGATATAAAGAACGTCGAAAACGGAGTTCGTATGAAGGAGATATGAATTTTAGAAGTTTATTTAAAATAAATATAAATTTAAATATAAATTCTTGGTAATATCCGAAGGGGAGTCAGCAGATAGGACCGGAGTACGCCCTGCGTACCCTCGTACGCCCCGCGTACTCGAATCAAGGGCCTCAGATCGTCCACGTCGCCCCTATGCGAAGCTACCCGACCCGCCGTCCCATCCGACCCGCCCCATCCGAAATACGTAAGCGATGACGTCTCGTAAGCCCTGCGTACCCTCGTAAGCCCAGCGTACCGAGGCGGTTCAGCACCTCTATAAAAGGGATGCGAGGCTTTCCGGAAATTTTGCTCATTCTCTCTCTTTCTCTCACGATCTTGCCTCGATTTCCGTGCCCGTTCAAACCCGAAGCTCTGGTCTTTTTGCTCAAGTCCCGAGGGTCGATTTTACTCCCGAGATTCCCGAGAATCTCGAGAAAAAAATCCGTTTCCCAAGACGAAACTCTGCCCGGTTTTCCATCTCGCTTTCTTCAATCAATCAAGTGAGTTCATTACCCCTTAAATCAACCTTTGAAATGATTTTAAATGTTTAAATACTCTATGGGGGGGGGGGGATACAAGTTAAATACTTATAGTTATTGCTTCAATCACATGTGATTGCATTAATCACATGTGATTAATAACTAGGAAACCAATGATTTTATCACTGTTCAAACTGTTTATCAAACTGTTTCACTTCAAAATGTTTTACAACCTCTTTTACCTATCAAATGCTTTTATTTAAACCTTGTTTTACTACTTATAAATTGCATGCCCATATATGTATAGATGTATAAATAATGTTTAAAGGGCTTAGGAAAGCCACCTGCCCTATTTCCTTTTCCTCGATTTGGATGTGGTCTGGTGGAATTTCGGGTGACCATCCGAAGGTCGTTTCCATATTAATTATATATCAAATATACATATATAGACATAAAAGTACTTCCATATTCATACGTACTAGACACACCATTAGTAAGTTACCATCGGGGTAACACAGGATCATACTATTACAACTGCTAGATCAATGAGTCAGTTCATTCATGAGTCTATACTAGGAAGAGAACATATACAACTATACTATGAGAACATATACAACTATACTAGAACAAGAAACATTTCATTACATATACAAGAATACGATAACAATTGTGATCCACTGTATCGGAGCATGCCTTAAATGTCATGGCCCGAGTTGTAGCCAAAATTCTCTTGGAGGGAGAGCGTGAGTTTGCGTATAGATCTATACTGGATTGACTATCCTACACCTTGCTGCTAGCTACAGCCGGACCTGCAGGTCTGCGGGTGCCAAACGTCATTCCGTTATTACGACCGTTCTTTATGTCGTTGTTATCAGTCGATAGTATGGTGCAATTATCACATCATACCTTAATATAAATTCGGTTTAAGGTAGTTAGTACAGCAGTAGTTCCTATAATACAAAACTACAGTACTACAATGATTTACCCATTACATATTTTTAGTGATAACCTCACTTAAACATTTATGTACAAACTATATTTTGCTAAATGATAGTTACACTTGGGAAATTACACACTTTTACAACAAACGAGCATACAAAACATTTAAGCCCTGGTAGAAGGCTACTTTAATAGAAAATATAGGTTTTTCTGAGAGATTCAAACTTTTACAAACACTTACATACAATTTACAACTTATACTTACGACAGGTTCAAACGTTTTGATAACAAACATCGACACTAAAATACTTATGAACTCACCAGCTTAATGCTGATAAACTCTTTCAAAATAACTTGTATTCTCAGGTCATCAGTAGGCAGGTACCGATGCCAGCTTTTGAGAAGATAGAGCGCATTCAAGACTCATCGTATTATTTTGATTCACATTATATTTTTGGTGTCTAAAACTGTACAGAACACGCTTGTATTAAAATTATATATTTAATGAAATGGATGATGTTGTTTGCTTATTTACATTTACTGTGTTGTGATACTTTACATGACGTCCTCCGCCCCAGAACGTTTCCGCCGTTCTTGGTTTTGGGGTGTGACAGATTGGTATCAGAGCTTTGTTTATAGTGAATCAAGTATATCAACCCATAAAAGATATACTAAACTATAAACCCATTAGGGATTAAAATCTGACCAAGAGTCTATACTTTAAATATTAAAATAATTAATTAAGTATACTAGTCTGCATTCATACTAAAATCAGTGTCACAATGACAAGAACAAAAGTATTACGATTGTTAAATATCACAAGTGAGCTCGGGGATGTATGGCCAATCCTGGGAATGGCATAGCCTGATCAACTATGCTGGTCCTAGGAGTGATTAGCATATGCCCTAGAATTGTTGTGATAGGATAACAAGTCTAAAAACTTACCAACAATACCACAAGAAGATCAGTAAAACTTAAACTTTAAATACTATATGTGTATTTTGTACTACTAGTTACACGTATACTATATTCTTATACCTCTCTTCTCGCGTAGATCTAAATGGCTGGATTCCATCACGGCGACCCGCACTTTCCAAATGAAGGCAATGCCGGGTGGATCGATGAAGAGCCCGAAGATGAGCATCCAATCCCTTTGGATGATCACCTCGCAGAAGGCTTTTCTAATGGATCCGACTCCGAGCCTGAAGTCAACAACCTACCGCTCGTAGGTCAAGCCCCGAACAACAACCCTCGGCCAGCTTTTCCAGGTCCTACTCCCTTGTGGGCAAACAACTTGAATCGCTGGAGTGATGAACAGGGTCAACCCTTACCATACTTTGGGGACCGAAGCTTTTACAACGTCAGCGATGGTGGCTCTGCTGACCGAGCTCTACCTGTCATTATCCGCAGAATAGCTCGTAATGTCGAGCAAGGTCGAGCAACCATCGACCGGGTCATGGAGATTGATGCCAACTCAGGTGTCAACACAGTCCGCATCCGCCATCTTGAAGAAGACATGGAACGGACCCGGAGAACCAATGAAACCCTGCAGCAGTAGCTGGCTGCCTCACGAGCTGAAATCTTTGAACTTCGAGCTCATCAGAGGGCTCAAGATCGACACCTTCAAGAGGTGTTTCGTCAAGTGTCCGACCTCAGGGCTCGCCCGGGAAATTCCCATCGCCGTTAGATGATGTCTAGTACATCTCTGTCTTTTGATTAAAGAATAGCCTTTAACATCTGTGCTCTAAGTAGCACTTGTCTGTAAAATATTCCTAACTTTCAGTACTCTAATTAGGAATCTAAGAACTGTCAAACTTTTCTATATGGTATGATGTAAGACCTACTGTTAGGTCGATTTTCCCTGAACTTATTACATCAGTAATACCAGTATTATTGAAATCTATCTAATCTGTGGGAAAAATCTATACACTTGTGCTTTCCTACTAATATTTCTTATTGTGATTTCAAACACTCATTCAACTGTTGGGCTATGGTTAGTTAGTCCATGTGTCACTCTCACGTTGCTTACAAATTGATTCTTACCATTTTTCTTATCTTTATAAATTTATAGCTGAAAGATGCCTCCTCGCAAATCTCCCAGGAATAATCCTGCACCACCACCTCCTCCGCCTCCGGTCATCGATACTGTAGCCCTGAATGTTGTCGTAGCTGCAGCAGTGGCGACTGCCATGGCTCAGTATCACTCTTCTGGTGCCAGCAGAGGTGGAACCCCTGTGGAATCAACCCCGGTTGAAACCCCTGTGCGCTCGAGAGAGTGCTCATACAAGCATTTCACAAATTGCAAACCGAAGCCTTTTTACGGCACCGGCGGAGTCATTGCCCTCTCGCAATGGCTTGAGAAGACTGAATCAGTCTTCGAAATTTGTTCATGCCCTGCGGCGAGTAAAGTCAAGTACGCCGCATGCACCTTTGAAGGAAAGGCCCTGACATGGTGGAACGGCCATGTTAAGGCACTAACTCTCGTTGTAGCCAACGACATAGGCTGGGAAACAATGAAAGACCTCATGACTGAGGAATACTGCCCGAGGGGCGAGATCCAGAAACTGGAGCAGGAACTTTGGAACCTGACGATGAAGGGCACCAACGTGGTCGCTTATACTGCCCCATTCAGCGAGCTGGTGGCCCTCTGCCCCAATATGGTTCCTACCGAGGGGAAGAAGATCGAGAGGTACATATGGGGGCTAGTGCCTCCATATCAGGGGAATGTTCTAGCATCAAACCCCGCTACCTTCGACAGTGCCAAAAGATTGGCACAACGACTCATTGACCATGGAGTCAAAACCCCTGCAACCACAACCACCCTAGCCATCCCGGAACCCTCCAAACCCGCTGATACTAAGCGGAAATTCTGGGATGAAAAGAAGAAGCAACAGGCTGCCAAAAAGCAGCAAATTGTGGCAATACATGCCACAATAACCCCTGCTGCTGCTACTACTGCTCCGGTGGGTCGATATGCTGGAAGTTCGCCCAAGTGCAACAAATGCAACTACCACCACAACGGCCCCTGCCGTGAAATGCAGTGCTCTAACTATAATAGGAAAGGACACACCGTCCGTTTCTGTAAGTTCCCGGCACAACCTATCAACCAAGTCCCTGGCTCTGGCGCGAGCCCAACCTGCTATGGATGTGGCGAAGCAGGCCACTTTAAGAGGGACTGCCCTAAAGCGAGGAATGCTGGAGGAGCAGGGAGGGTACTAGCTATAGGCCACGGGGAAGCAGTTGCTGACCCGACTGTGGTGACTGGTACGTTCCTCCTCGATAACTCCTATGCATGCATTTTGTTCGATAGTGGAGCGGAGCGAAGCTTCGTAAACCATAAATTTGCTCGCATGCTTAATCAACCACCGCATGCACTCAAAGAACTATTCACAGGAAAAACTGAAAGTACGAGTAGCATATACTTAGGTTATACCCTAACTCTAGATAACCATTCATTCCCAATCGACCTCATGCCAGTCTCAATAAAAAGTTTCGACGTTATCATTGGCATGGATTGGTTAAGCCTTCATCGCGCCGACATCATGTGCTACGAGAAAGCAGTCCGTCTAAACCTTCCGTCTAACGAAACTCTTTTAGTCTACGGCGACAAACCCGGTGCAAGTCTTCGCATCATATCAAGTATTCAAGCACATAAGTATCTGCGTAAAGAATACCATGCATTCCTTGCTCACGTCGTCGACATGAGCCTCGAAACGAAAGAACTAAAGAACATCCCTGTAGTGAGCGACTTCCCCGACATTTTCCCAGAAGAACTACCCGGGTTACCTCCGCAACGACAGGTCGAGTTCAGAATCGACTTAGTCCCAGGAGCTACCCCAGTAGCCAAGTCTCCCTACCGCTTAGCACCAGCTGAGATGCAGGAACTCTCTGGTCAACTTAACGAACTGCTCAGCAAGGGCTTTATAAGACCGAGTTTCTCACCTTGGGGAGCACCGGTCTTGTTCGTTAAGAAGAAAGATCATTCCGTATGTGTATTGACTACAGAGAACTCAACAAACTGACGGTCAAGAATCGTTACCCTCTGCCTCACATAGATGATCTATTCGACCAACTGCAAGGGGCGAACTATTTTTCTAAGATTGATCTGAGATCCGGATATCACCAGTTACGAGTGCTAGAGGAGGATGTGCCAAGACAGCCTTCCGAACTCGTTACGGACATTACGAGTTCGTGGTGATGCCATTCGGATTGACCAATGCGCCCGCAGTCTTCATGGTTCTGATGAATAGAGTATGCCGACCTTACTTGGATCAGTTCGTCATTGTTTTCATTGACGACATCCTGATCTACTCCAGAAGTAAGAAAGAGCATGGCGATCACCTGCAACAAGTTCTAGAGACATTACGAAAAGAGAATCTTTATGCGAAGTTCTCGAAATGTGAATTTTGGATCCGGAGAGTCGAATTCTTAGGACACGTGGTAAGCGAAGAGGGAATCCACGTGGACCCATCCAAAATTAAAGCCATTGAGAACTGGTCAGCACCTAAGACGCCTACAGAAATTTGTCAATTTCTAGGTCTCGCGGGCTACTACCGTAGATTCATTCAGAACTTCTCTCGAATAGCGAAACCTCTTACAACCCTAACCCAGAAAGGCGTGGCCTTTGACTGGGATGAGAAACAAGAAAGAGCGTTCCAAACGCTCAAACGAGCCTTGTGCACCGCACCAATACTATCCCTTCCCGAAGGAATAGAAGACTTCGTAGTCTATTGTGATGCATCGAATCAAGGGCTCGGATGTATCCTGATGCAGCGAGGTAAGGTCATCGCCTACGCCTTGAGACAGTTGAAGACACACGAGGTTAACTACACGACCCACGATCTTGAACTAGGAGCAGTGGTGTTTGCTCTGAAGATTTGGAGACATTACTTGCATGGAATGAAGAGCACTATCTTTACCGACCACAAGAGTTTACAACACATTTACGATCAAAAGGAGCTCAACATGAGACAAAGACGGTGGGTCGAGCTACTCGGTGATTACGAATGCGATATTCGTTATCATCCGGGTAAAGCCAACGTAGTAGCAGACGCCCTAAGTCGGAAGGAATATTCTGGTCGCAAAGTCAAGTCATTGTCAATAACCATCCATTCACACTTGTCTAAGCAAATTCAGGAGGCTCAACTTGAAGCCATGAAACCTGAAAATGTGACGAATGAATCCCTTAGATGAATGGACAAGAATTTAGAAGCCAAGGGTGACGGAGCCTTATATTTCATGAACCGGATCTGGACACTGAAACACAGTGGCTTCTGAGACTTGGTCATGACCGAGGCGCACAACACTCGGTATTCCGTCCACCCAGGTTCAGATAAGATGTATCTGGATCTTAAAAAGCTATATTGGTGGCCTAATATGAAAGCAGAGATTGCTACCTTCGTGAGTAAATGCCTTACTTGCGCAAAGGTTAAGGTCGAGTACCAGAAGCCCTCTGGTTTATTGCAACAACCAGAGATCCCGAAATGGAAGTGGGAGCGGATCACTATGGATTTCATAACCAAGTTGCCCAAGACAGCGGGTGGACTTGACACCATATGGGTCATCGTTGATAGATTGACCAAGTCTGCACACTTCCTGCCTATCAAAGAAACCGACAAGATGGAGAAACTTATGAGAACATACATTAGGGAAATCGTACGGCTACATGGTGTACCTATGTCCATTATCTCCGATAAAGATAGTAGGTTCACCTCAAGATTTTGGCAATCACTACAACATTCCCTAGGAACAAGGCTGGACATGAGCACAGCCTACCATCCTCAGACCGACGGACAGAGTGAGAGGACCATCCAAACTCTGGAAGATATGTTGTGAGCCTGCGTGATTGACTTTGGGAAGGCATGGGATACTCATTTACCCCTTGTCGAGTTTTCCTATAATAACAGTTATCACACGAGCATCAAGGCTGCTCCATTTGAAGCTCTCTACGGCCGAAAGTGCAGATCCCCTCTGTGCTGGGCTGAGGTGGGTAATACCCAATTAGCCAGGGGGCAAGCTTCCGACAGTACTCTCACCGGTCCGGAGATCATTCGGGAAATGACAGAGAAAATCGTTCAGATCCGTGAACGATTGAAAGCCTCTAGAGACCGACAGAAGAGCTACGTTGATAAACGAAGGAAACCTTTGGAATTTCAGGTGGGAGACCGAGTCCTTCTCAAAGTCTCACCCTGGAAGGACTTGATACGCTTCGGCAAGCGTGGGAAGCTTAATCCGAGGTACATAGGGCCTTTCGAGATTCTTGCAAGAGTCGGCCCCGTAGCTTACAAACTCGACCTACCAGGCGCACTTCGTAACGTACATTCTACATTCCACGTATCTAACTTGAAAAAGTGTCTATCCGACGAGACTCTTGTAATCCCACTCGAGGAGATCGAGTCAACAAGAGCCTCAACTTCGTGGAGGAACCAGTAGAAATCATGGACCGAGAGCTCAAGCAAACCAAGCAAAGTCGCATCCCTATCGTGAAGGTCCGCTGGAATGCAAAGCGAGGACCTGAATTCACCTGGGAACGCGAAGATCAGATGCAACGCAAGTACCCACATCTGTTTCCCTAATCCACAAGTGTCTTCTTACTTTAAATTTCGGGACGAAATTCCCTCTAACGGGGGGATGATGTGACAACCCGATATTTCAACTCTTTGTAGTGACCTAAAAAGTCAAGTATTGTAACCACTTTTGAGTTAATAAAATTAACTTCGATATTAAAAAGTCCAAAAAGTTCCTATTTAAATTTCTTCTATGTTTAAATTTCATCAAACCATGATCGTACGTAAAAAGAACGCCCAAATCCGACTTCGTATATTGAAGTTATGATTTTCCAAGTCCAGCTTAGCAACAGACAGCTAAAAACTCGAATCGGAGATCGAGCGACTTTTGGCCGGAATGACCTAAACGAGAATCGAAGGTCTCGTCAATGGTATTTCAGCGGTAAAAAGTCTGGCAAAAACCGACGTCAGATAAAGAAGATATGAATTTTTAAAAAAATTCCTTAATAACGTCATTTTTTTAAATAAATAATAAAAATAATTTCGGAATTTGCCAATGGAGTCTAAACGAAAGTTGTAGAGTGTAGTCTCACCTACGCGTGGATATAAAGAACGTCGAAAACGGAGTTCGTATGAAGGAGATATGAATTTTAGAAATTTATTTAAAATAAATATAAATTTAAATATAAATTCTTGTTAATATCCGAAGGGGAGTCAGCAGATAGGACCGGAGTACGCCCTGCGTACCCTCGTACGCCCCGCGTACTCGAATCAAGGGCCTCGGATCGTCCACGTCGCCCCTATGCGAAGCTATCCGACCCGCCGTCCCATCCGACCCGCCCCATCCGAAATACGTAAGCGATGACGTCTCGTACGCCCTGCGTACCCTCGTAAGCCCAGCGTACCGAGGCGGTTCAGCACCTCTATAAAAGGGATGCGAGGCTTTCCGGAAATTTTGCTCATTCTCTCTCTTTCTCTCACGATCTTGCCTCGATTTCCGTGCCCGTTCAAACCCGAAGCTCTGGTCTTTTTGCTCAAGTCCCGAGGGTCGATTTTACTCCCGAGATTCCCGAGAATCCCGAGAAAAAAATCTGTTTCCCAAGACGAAACTCTGCCCGGTTTTCCATCTCGCTTTCTTCAATCAATCAAGTGAGTTCATTACCCCTTAAATCAACCTTTGAAATGATTTTAAATGTTTAAATACTCTATGGGGGGGGATACAAGTTAAATACTTATAGTTATTGCTTCAATCACATGTGATTGCATTAATCACATGTGATTAATAACTAGGAAACCAATGATTTTATCACTGTTCAAACTGTTTATCAAACTGTTTCACTTCAAAATGTTTTACAACCTCTTTTACCTATCAAATGCTTTTATTTAAACCTTGTTTTACTACTTATAAATTGCATGCCCATATATGTATAGATGTATAAATAATGTTTAAAGGGCTTAGGAAAGCCACCTGCCCTATTTCCTTTTCCTCGATTTGGATGTGGTCTGGTGGAATTTCGGGTGACCATCCGAAGGTCGTTTCCATATTAATTATATATCAAATATACATATATAGACATAAAAGTACTTCCATATTCATACGTACTAGACACACCATTAGTAAGTTACCATCGGGGTAACACAGGATCATACTATTACAACTGCTAGATCAATGAGTCAGTTCATTCATGAGTCTATACTAGGAAGAGAACATATACAACTATACTATGAGAACATATACAACTATACTAGAACAAGAAACATTTCATTACATATACAAGAATACGATAACAATTGTGATCCACTGTATCGGAGCATGCCTTAAATGTCATGGCCCGAGTTGTAGCCAAAATTCTCTTGGAGGGAGAGCGTGAGTTTGCGTATAGATCTATACTGGATTGACTATCCTACACCTTGCTGCTAGCTACAGCCGGACCTGCAGGTCTGCGGGTGCCAAACGTCATTCCGTTATTACGACCGTTCTTTATGTCGTTGTTATCAGTCGATAGTATGGTGCAATTATCACATCATACCTTAATATAAATTCGGTTTAAGGTAGTTAGTACAGCAGTAGTTCCTATAATACAAAACTACAGTACTACAATGATTTACCCATTACATATTTTTAGTGATAACCTCACTTAAACATTTATGTACAAACTATATTTTGCTAAATGATAGTTACACTTGGGAAATTACACACTTTTACAACAAACGAGCATACAAAACATTTAAGCCCTGGTAGAAGGCTACTTTAATAGAAAATATAGGTTTTTCTGAGAGATTCAAACTTTTACAAACACTTACATACAATTTACAACTTATACTTACGACAGGTTCAAACGTTTTGATAACAAACATCGACACTAAAATACTTATGAACTCACCAGCTTAATGCTGATAAACTCTTTCAAAATAACTTGTATTCTCAGGTCATCAGTAGGCAGGTACCGATGCCAGCTTTTGAGAAGATAGAGCGCATTCAAGACTCATCGTATTATTTTGATTCACATTATATTTTTGGTGTCTAAAACTGTACAGAACACGCTTGTATTAAAATTATATATTTAATGCAATGGATGATGTTGTTTGCTTATTTACATTTACTGTGTTGTGATACTTTACATGACGTCCTCCGCCCCAGAACGTTTCCGCCGTTCTTTGTTTTGGGGTGTGACAGAAACTTACAAAATAATAGACATTTTATCATACATAATTGCTATAATAAAAAAAATTGTATGTATGTTTTTGCATTATAAGTAAGAAAATATAAATTTGATATGTATAAATAAGAGATAATGATTTGAAAAGGTAACCAGCTATACCATTTGTACATATTTGGTCACTTAACTTTTTTTCGCGCACTGTTAACCATTAAACAACTTGTTTTTTTGTTTAAAATATACAATTATCACCGGTAATAGAAGGTTTTTCAGGTTTCCGGCGTTTTTTCCTGCCAAGTATGATTTTTCCGGTCATCTTCTCCGGCCAAAATAGATTTCCGGCGAGATGAGTTCTTGACATATTTTTTAGATTTATTGTTTATATCTTTCTCTCTCTTTCTTATCTTTTGTCTATTCTCTGAAACAACCATATATCAAGGTTTAGATACACAATCACAAATCTAGAAACCGAATCTAAAAAATGGTGTTCTTGAGCAAAAAATCTTTTGAACTTCAAATCTGAAAAATGGTGTTCTTAGTAGTTCTTAAAACGATTTTCCAGAACTCGTCTTCATCTGTCCAAACGATTATATAAACGATTTTAGGAATATTTTTTCAGATCTCAAACGATTTCAGTGTTCGTCTTCATCTTGCTCGTTTGTTTCTGAAAACGGTTTTAATGTTCGTGTTCAGTTTTTGGGTTCATGTTCAGTTTTTGGGTTCATGTTCAAGAACACACACATACACTACAATCGTCTTCATCAGAAATCAAAACAAAATCTGACATCTTGCTCATGTTTTTCAGGAATGAACCCGGAAATAAGAGTTCCATAAACGAAAACCCTTTGACATAGATCGAGCATTTCTTCTTGTTCATTAAAACCTAGAAACGAAACCCTTGAAATCAAAGGGTTGAGTTTTCCTTTTATGTTCTTGAGTCTTGAAAACACATTTGAAATTATCTTCTGGTTTTCGAGTTCCGAAATCGTTTTGATAAGATCTGCTCAAGAACACCATTTTCCAAATGTGAAGTTCAAAGGGTTTTTTGAGTTATAAAATTGTTTTAAATAATCAAGGGTTTCATGTTCGAAATCTGAAATGAAGCTTTAAAATCTAAAAGGAAGCTTGAAATATGAAGCTCGAAATGTGTATGTGTTTATGTTTCGGATCTTAGAACCCAAAGAAGTCTAGAAAAAAAAGTGTCCTTCAAGAACTTCATTCGCACGAAAAATCATGTTTGGCCAGAGAAGATGACCGGAAAATTCATAGTTTGCCGAAAACAGGAAAAACCTTTTATTACCTGTCATAATGATATGTTTTTAAACAAAAAAAAAACAAGTTTAAGGTTTAACAAAACACAAGCACAAAAAAAAAAAAAAAAAATTAAGTAACCAAATATATACAAAAGGTATAGTTAGTTACCCTCTCAAGTCATTATCCCTATAAATAAATACAATGACATTGCTATTACACAAAAAGTACTCTTAATATGTTACTATTATAACTTATTAGTACACTAAATCTTACAAGTTTCAAGTTATATATTGTTACTATCCATAAAAAAAAAGGTTATTATAGGTAAAAAAATAGAATATATTGTCTATATTGGTAAAAAAAAAAAAAGCAAAGTATGTTGTTATATTTCTATGCCCTTTATTAAGCAAAAGTTTTTAAACAAATATTCAAACTCAAATTACACCTCTAACTAAAATTAGCATACAACATCAAATTGCTATTCAACTCTTTTCACTTTCTTCAAAATCTTTCTACACTTTCTTGATTCATCATCAACATTACTTTTTAAACTCCCTTCCAAACATTCAAACGATCGATATTTCACCTTCAATAACTTCTCCTTCACCATTTCAAGTCTTCCCTTTTCTTCTCTTCGAGCTTTCAAAAACCCAATCATCTGTTGTCTACAAAGCTTAATCTCCATATCCAACACATTAATCCTCGAGTCAACAGGGACACTACAATGCTCAACAATCTGTCTATGCCTTCCATGAACAATCTCTGGTTGCCACACCTTCAATGCACTCGAAGCTTCCTTCACTTTCTGCAAGTTCTTCAACTCATCAATGGCGGATTTGATTTTCTCATTCTCGTCACCTAATTGGTGTTCAATCTCGTGTACTTTTCTTGTGTGTTCATGGATCTGAGATTCGAGTCTTAGGACAGCTCGTTTTTCTGCTAAAAGTTTTTTTGCTTTGTCTTTTTCGAATCTGGTTTGGTAGATCGATTTGGGAGGAGTAGAGGTTGAAGATGAAGATGAAGATGAAGAGAGTGTAGGGAAATCAGAAGAGAGTAATTTTGACCAAATGCTGTCTTCTTTTGAAAGATGATTTAAACGTCTGGAAGCCATTGAAAGACAACAAATGTCTTTGTAGGTTAACGATGAAGTTTCGACTCCAAGTTCCAAAATCAACCTCCATAATTCATCTGGTAATGACATCTGTAAACCCTAAGAAGAAACTCGAAGAACTTGTTAACATTCGAATTGTTCCGAAATCATAACCAAATTAAAATTACCTACTGATTGAGCTATTAAAAGCCCTAAAGTCGCAATTGGGTATAATCAAGATCGGAATTTTAAATCCATAAAACAAACAGTTCAAAGAATTTGCACAAAACTTAGGTTATGTATATGATATTAACCATCTGGATGTTGTTTGTAGAGTTCGATCTAGGGTTTGTAATTGCAAGATTCATAAAGATGAAATCAATAGCTGTATATTTTGTATGAAATTGACGAACCTGTGGAGAAAGATAGCGATTGCAGAACCTTGCTCGACCGATGAATCTTTTGCGGACGAACGTTGCAAATTGCGCCCACGGAGATTTATAGTTGTATACCGATTTGATGGAATTAATCGTCTAAAACATTTTTTTTAAACGTAAAATAGGACAAATAGTTTTCTCTTCTAAGTTCTAACACTTATTTTAACCGATTTTCAAATATTTACTTAATTAATTTTTTCGATATAAAATATCTAGTATTCTAGTTCTTTGTAATGTTAAATATTATTATTAGACATTACTTAAATGAAACAAAAATTAGATCAAAACTCATGATTTTTTCGGTTTGTTGTCTCAAAACAGTTTTTGAGTGTCTTTGAACACTATATTATTAAGATTTTCTTATAATAATACTTAGAAATGGTTTACTCCAACATAAATCATCATTGAAAGATCATACTATTCTTAAGTATTTCTTCACGATTATGTTTTTTTTTTCTGCTTGATGAAATATGACAAAGCATGTTTGGACTCTGTGTGGGAGAATATAGTAGAATGAATAGACATTCATGTATTAAATAATAGCACAATATGGTTAATGCTGTTCTTTTTTTACGTGTTTAGGTGCGTCAAGGTTTTTGCTATGAAAGAAGCATATATGAACTTCTTGACTAAACCGTTGGAATGAAGATCAACATTTATACCGTTGATGTTTAAGTTTTTGGATGGTGATGCATGTCGGTTCTTCCGGGCAATTGTTATTGTGTAGATTGGGAACATCTGAATGAAGACATGAGTTCACAACATAATAAAACAATGTTGATCGTACTCTTGGAGGAGATCCCGAGAATATAATCTGACGGTTAAGTAAAATTTTTGGGAGAAAGTTTTGTATATGTATTAGGGGTGTGAGAGAATGGCTATTTTGTTAGGCATTTTCCAAGGATGTATTTAGAGTGGTGATCCAAGCATGGATGAGGTCCATTCAAATCAATCGTTGTCCATAAAAGGTGTTATAGAGGAGGGCTTATCAAGTCCCCCCCTAATCTTATGTGCAATAGTTATTCATGCTTATTTATTATCTTGCCAACTCAGTTTAATGATTATTTCTTTGCCTATTAACTTTTCTTTCCTTATTCTTCAGAGATGGATTTAGTTCTTCTTCTTGTCTCCTTTTTTATTTTTTACCTCTTTCTTGAAAACCCAAATGACTTTTTCTTTCCCAAAACTCTTTCTCTTTTGGTTATGGATTTTCATCACAAAAATCTACCTAGTGATTAAAAAATCTTCAACGTCAGTACAACCTTCGTGTTGAAGATAAAGTCACCATTCTTATTCAAGGAGATTGTGTCATCTTCATCTTCATCTGAAAATATCACTTGGCCCCAATTAGCTCACAACTCTTTTAAATGTTTTCGATGTCCATGCACAAAGTGGAAGACCCTTAACCATTACCCACACCATCATATAGCGTACATAAAACTTCTTTGAAACAAGTATAAACTCCTTAAAGATACTCTTAACCACTTCATTTTGCTTAAACTTTGTGTAATCACTAGAAGTTTTAATATCAATCTAAGGCCATAGTTCGTCAACATAATTGATTTCTAGGTAAAAAACCTTCATTCTTGCATAACGTGTATAGATTATTAATAAAAAACAGGTAGGCATGTAAATCGGTCCAAAACAGGGCCGAATACCACTAACCAGGTCCAGTTCGTTTTTTTGGTTAAAAACTAATCCTTACAAATGAGCCTCTCACATCTCCCAATGTGACACGTGTCGAGTCAGGAATTACCAACATGTTTGACTTCACAATCTCAATACATTTTTGTTTCTCATGTCTTTGCCCACCTTTTCCAACACCTCCCAACCTTTGATTGCATTAGCATATGTCTTAACAACCTCCTAAATCACAGAGCCACCAATAGTCTTGTTTTTGGACAAATAATAAGGCATTCGAACGGTCACTTGGGGAAAATGATTGTCATTCTGTGAAAGCCTCACGACATATGTGAAAATATGATAATTTTCCAATCCATATGTCATTCTCCTTGTTGATCCAACCTTGAATTGCACATTTAGTAACCTAATGAATATGAACCTTTTGCCTAACTTTGATAGATTTCATGTCACATAAATGTCCTCTACAGTTCCTTGTTGTTAACACATTTTCCTTAAGTCGTGTGATTTTATATGGCGGAAAATTGGAAATGTATATATGTAACGACCTGTATTTTCTATATATAATATTTATGGGAATTATCAGAGTTTTATCTACATTTGCAGAATTATACTCAAATTAAAACAATTTAAATCCCAGTAGGGAACACCGACATTAACTAGTTTCCCACAGACCCAAGAACCAACTTGATCAATGTAAGTCCACCACCAAAGGAAAGGCATTTAGCTTTCCACCCCGCTAATCTACTACAAAATTTGTCAATAATAGAGGACCAAGCGTTCACTCGGTTCATATTATGACCTGCATGAACCCCAAGATTAACAAATAGGATAGAATCAAAACCACAGCCCATGGATCTCGCAACATCCGCAACTTGAGATGGGGTAACACCAATTCCAATCAATTTGCTTTTATGCAAATTGATTAAGACCCGAAGCCAAGAAAAAACATCGAAAAAACAAAGAATATGAACAACCTTATCAAGACTCCATGGTGAAAGCACAAAAAAATCGTTCGCATACAAAAGATGTGGAATCTCAATGTCATCAATAGAGATCCCTCTAAAAACATCAGCCAAACGGGTCCTTTTAAAAGCCACGTGAAGACCCTCCATAGCCAAAATGAAAAGAAAAGGGGAAAGAGGATCACCCTGCCTCTAGCCTATTTGAATATGAAATTCTTTCGTAGGAGAGCCATTAACCAAAACTGAAGCTCTAGTAGAACTTAACATCTCCAAAATCCACCTGCACCATTTAGGACCAAAACCCTTAATTTGTGTAATTTTAACAAGATAGTCCTAAAACATAGAATCATAGGCCTTTTCAAAATCTACTTTAAACAACAAAAGTGGATTTTTAGAAGCCTTACACCAAGCAACCACCTCATTGAGAAGAAACAACCCATCTAAAATTTGTTTGTTGTAGCATCTGGTTTTGAGGCACTTCCATTGTTGACCCTTATATTGAGATTTATTGCATTATTGGTTCCTAAGTGTAAGAAAGTAGGAAAAAGGACCCACGGTGGCAATTTGGTAAATTATGGAAATTTAAGTATGCCATGCGTACGTGTGTGTACGCTAAGCGTATTACGGCGCACCTTTGTACGTTGGGCGTACACTTCGTACGCAGGGCGTACGTGGTTGGCATGCAAACCCTAATTTTAGGGCTTTGGCTCATATTTAAGCAACTTTATGGACATAAACCCTCTTCTTATCCAGCCTCCTTCTATGAGTTCGACCTTCAAGCAACCCTAGAGCAAAAGAGATCCATTTTGAGCCTTAAAGTGAGTTTTTGGAGTGGTTAGAGAGTGAAAAAGGTGGTGAGAAGATCTTAGAGTTGGGCACACTATGGATCTAGGATTTCTACTTGGTTTGCAACATCTTGAACGTATAAAGCTTGCATCTTTACCACTCCATCTTATAGATCTAGGTTTTTCTCTTTAAAGACATTTTCTGGTCCCGAAATGATGATTCATGAACATAGCATGTTCTTGACCCATTGATCTGTCCTTTCAGACCCTTGGAAGGGTCTTCAATCATATAAATGGAGTCTAAGTGGTTGGTTTTGCTCCATGCATCATTTAGGTCTTAATGGATTAAGAGTGGAGTTAAGCTCTTAATGGCCATGTAAAGTTATAAAGTTGGAAACTTTATGACTCTTGAGGGTATTTTAGCTATGGATCTGAAAAATAGTCGTGAATGCTTAAGCCATTAAGCACTTAGTGGGTTTTGAGACTTCTTGGAGTACGCCCTGCGTACGAGGTCAACCACCCCGATGGTGGTTAGCATGCAAGTACGCCTAGTGTGCCTTCGGAGTATGCCCCGTGTACTCATTCTATGGTGACTTGGCTGAGTTAACTCAACTGGGTTGACTCGTTCGGATTGACTTAGTTGACTTATGGATTTTGATCAATTTTATATTGACCTTGACTAAGTTTGACCTAAGGGTATTTTGGGTATTTCGGGATTTTGATTGTGATTGGTCACTTGGATGGATAGGTGTCGATTGGAGCTGAGATTCAGAGTCAGGACCTCATCAGCTATTGATCAAACTGAGAGGTGAGTTTTTCTTACTATACTTATGGGTCGAAGGCACCAAGGCTGGCCCATTGGATTAGATATCCTATTATGTGATAGTATGTTATCGTGTTGTAGTGATATGTTAGATTTGTATCTTGTTATATAGGATGATGTTATGCTTAGTGATATATAGATCTGCCCGAGAGTTTGTTGACTGGTTATATGTTGGTTGGTGGTTGAGGCTTTACTGCTATGTGCATGAGCCAACAGACCAATGGCATTCCAACCCAATGGTTGATTGGTTCGAGGGTATTTCATCTCGAGGATGACATGACACATTGTAAGTCCCTAATCTACCCGTGTATCAGTCAGATCCGTTTGATGGTGCGGAATCCCAATCAAACGGATGATGTAAGATAAAAAATAAGAGAAGGAGAAGAAGAATTAATATGAATCTTGTATGTATTGATATGAATTATGATCCGAATACAAAAGATTCACACAGACATAAAAGCTCCTGTTTCTCTCTGGCCGTAATCTCTCTAGTGTTCATCAATTTCATCAATCTCTACTCCTCACCCTAACACCTCTATTTATACATGTTGGATATGGACCGGAAACAAATGGGCCATAAATGAGTTTACGGCCGTAAACATGGCCAAAAACTCCACAATTATTACACAAAAATACAATTGCCCAGAAAAGTAAAGTATAAACCATATTTTGACCCAACAATCTCCCCCTTGGTTTATAGCTTTCTTTTCTTAATTGACCCAACAAGCTCCCCCTAAAAAGTAGATGGCTTTCTTGATAATCTTCAATGGGAGCTTGGCTTCAGCTTTAACCTTCGATTTCTTCACAACATCAGGATGAACATATGAATCTTCAATGAATGACTTCATCTTGAGCACTTGAGGTTTTCTTCAGAATTTGGCATTAAACGCACATTAGGTGAGGAGGCTTGACGTACTGATTCTTGAAAGATAACGCTTTCAACTTGAGAATCTTCAGAGAGAACTTCAGAGAGAACAAATCTTTTGGATCACTTCAGCAGGTACAAAAATAGCAGCAGACTGATTGAGGAGGCTTCAATGCAATCCGTCACATAATCTTCAATTTCAGTTTCACCTTGCTTTTGGGGTTGAAGGATTGAATGTTGAAAGAATAATCTTCATTTCTTGCTCCTTCGAATGCGAATTCTTCGATGCTCACGGACGAAGCTTTGGCTCAGAAATCTTCAACACAAACTCCATGAGTCTTATCTATACCTGAAATCACTATTCAAGACAAAAACAAAACTAAAAAAAAAACTTAGCACACAAATTAAAATAGAAACAAAAGTATTTTTGGATTTTTTGATTTTTCTGAACAAGAAATAAAACAAAAATAACACTATTTTTGGATTTTTTTTTTTCTTTGATTTTTTTTGAAATTTTTTATTTTATTTTATTTTATTTTTTATTTTTTATTTTTAATTCTCCCCTAATATTTAAATTAGAAGAAACTATGACAAATTTAACAAAAACAAAAATGATATCTAACTTTAAGAGAGATTTGGGATCAAAGTTTTTAGACAGCCTTTATCCACTTGTCGGTACCTTCCATATTCACATCTTTGTCTGGTCGATCGTCGGTATTGTTGTCCACTTAAACATGAAAAATTGTGACAAATTTAGGACATACTATTTGTTACAAGACATGTGAACTTAAGTTCCTAAAAAATTATATATGATCCTAATTTCTTAGATACTATATCTTAAGGTCCATTCATCTGACGACGACCATGGATATTGTTGTTCACCTAAATTGAGCAGCGAGATCTATAGACAATCTGTATGAGTTCAGTTTTAAGTGTACTGGAACGTGTTTCCCGCTTCCTGATATGCCCCAACCATCAAGAACTTCCAGAGTACTCCTTACACCGGGTGAGCAGACAACCATTCAGAGAGAGAAGAGATACATAATTCTATTGCTAACTACTTCAGAGGGGTTGAGAAGAAGAAGGTTGCATATGCTGTGTACCAGGTCAGATTAGAAGTCGCGCAAAGGAGACAGCATATGGCTAACAGATGAGAAGTATTTCACATATACATTTCACACACACACACACACACACACACACATATATATATATATATATATATATATATATATATATATATCCTGCAGAGAAATAGAGTTGCATATGTTGTGTACCAGGTCGGATTAGAGGTCACGCAAAGGAGACAACATATGACTAACAGACGGAAAGAAAGAAAATGATATTCTACAGACCTAATTTATCGGAATTTACCAGTCGCCCCATCCAACCGAAATTAAGGACAGAATCCGCACATCGAGGAAAAGTTAAGCCACGGTTCCAAGTACGGGTTCAATTAATGTGACGAGTAGATTCCCATATATATCTCCCTGCTCAACCTATCCGAGCGTCGTATTGTCAGGCTGAACGTATCTAACTAGGTCAAGATTTGTCAAGTCTATAAAATTCCCAAGTTCAACTCTGCCTAGTCATGTCCATTTAAAATTTTTCGTGCCTACCGACGCATCAAGTCAGAGCATAGACCCTTCAACTTCAGGTACGTTATGCAGACGCAGATTTCCTGTTATCACTTGATAATATCACTTCCCAGAACATCTCCCTCAAGCAGATTTCATAACCAACATTTTCTTTTTCTGATTTTCTAATGTTTTTGGATTTTTTGGATTTTTTTTTAAAATTTCTAATTTTTGTTTTGTTTTTATTTCTCCCCCTAAATTTGTGCATAGGAGAGAAACAAAAGTAAATGCGCAAATTTAAACTAACCTAAAACAAAAATTAGTCTTTAAAGTGAATCAAGTTAAGAAAAACTCAGGAGTATAGAGAAGAAAACGCAAACCATAATTCACCGATTGAATCTGCATCCAGAAGGTCTGAGAACAGCACGCATAATCTCAGAACATATCCAAAAATTCTTCATATCATTAAGCACTAACCCCATGTGATCCCTTTTTTTCTTCCCTTCCCGCAAAAGGACACATACTCTCAAACAAAGATCTGAATGTTGTACAGTTGAGAGATGTCCCCAATCATATGCCAAGAGCAGCCATTACCAACAAACCGAAGTCTGATGATATGCCTCCATAGCTGCTCCGACACAGAGCGGGATCAGTTGGTCTTTGGAACCCAGTCCATTTTGAAACTGGGTCGACCTTTGTCATCAACGCATGATACTCTCTCCCATGACATATCCTGCTTATCACAAACAGAAGATGTAGAAACGTTAGAAGCATTAGGAATTTTGGGAGTTTGAGCCTTCGGAACCCATTTGTAGTTGGGTTTAACCCATTTCTTTTTCGATCCGATGGGTGGCTCGGCACTTGATTTGGAACTTGAAGCCGGCTGCCGAGATAACTTTGACCTAACCGGTCTTGACTTCACAGGAGCATCTCTTGGATTGGACTTCTTGGCTGACATTCCCTTCTTGCCCTTGAGATTTAGATTCTTGACCTTGTGGGATTGATTCTTGGCCTTCTGCGCGTTCCAATCAACATTGTCTGAACGTGAACTGGAAGGATTTCTTTTGAAATATCTCCCACTTGGCGCATTTTTCCATCCTTGTGCGTAGTAGGGAACATACGCGCGATTAGGACAATTTTTGGCAATGTGTCCAGGTGTTCCACAGTGAAAACATGTCCTTTTCTTCACTGGGGAATTGTCTCTTCCTGCCCCTGGTGGCATATCCTTGCTTTGTCTCTTGTTGTTTCCATATGCACACTTACAACAGGCACTTTGTTGCGCTGGAATTGGAGGCCTATATTTCTCAACGACAGGTTTGTTAGAAGCAGCCGAGTTCGAAGCAACAAATTTAGAGTTCAAGGAGTCATTGGTTTGTTCAGAAGAACTCTCCTTGTTCTCATCCTCTGCTACTTTACCTGCACATGTAACAGAAACATCAATATTTTCAACATTAATAACTCCTCCTGACACAAATCCAGTTGGTTTTCCATATTTAAGATGTGCCTCCCTGTTAATTTCTTCTTGTTTCATAGGGATGGATGTGTAGTTATGATTATAAGGAGGAGGTACACTATCATACCCTAGACCCTTGTGTTGATTCCTTTTAAACTGCATGCTTTGGTCTATCATATTTGCAACCACCTCACTTGAGAAATCATATTTTCTAATATCAAGTTTGGCAGTTTCAAACTTTCCTTTCAAAGATTCAACTTCAGCCACTAGCTCAACATTTTGTTTGACTACATAATCATAGTTTTCACATTTGTTACTGTAGTCTTCCTGAAGTTTCCTAAAGTCCTTGGTTTTAGCTTCTAACTCAGCCTTCAGGGGTTTCTGTCCTTTCCTGAGTTGATATCCTTTATATCTCAGGTCCTCAACTTCCCCTTTTAATAAATCAATTTGTTCCCGAAGAAATTTAATCGTATCTTCACATGATTGAGAACATGAAACTTCACATGAATGAGAACACGACACTTCATTGACCGGAAGGTTTACAGAACTCTTTAAAGCATCAAGCTCTTCAATTACTTCAGCAATACTAAGACGATTGAGATCTTTTGTCTTCTTGATGACAGCTACATTCATATCCCACGATTTTGGAAGTGAATTCAATAGCCTTTTGTTTATCTCAGATTTGGTCAAAAAGATCCCAGCAATATTCATCTCAGTAGTGAGTGTGGTAAATCGCTGCAACTGAGCTTCCAGGGTTTCTCCAGGGATATAATCGAACATGTTGAAATTTTGTCTTAAAATATCCTGACGACTCTCTTTCATGTTTTCAACTCCCTCGTAGACCTTAAAATCAATTAAAAAGCACAACTAGAAGCTAAGATAAAAATTAAACGACAAATTTAAAATGCCCTTTTTTTTTAAAAGTCAACCTTAAAAGTCAAATTTAAAAAATCAAACTCAAAAGTCAAAGTTGAAAAGTCAAACTTAAAAGTCAAAACGAAAAGCTAAATTTGAAATTTAAAAGTCAAATGAGAAAGTCAAAGATCAAATTTTTAAAAGTCAAAGTAAAATTTTTTAATAAAAGGTCAAAAATAAAATTAAAAAATTAAAAACTAAAATTTTTGGTGGAAAAAGATATTTAAAAAGAAAGAAATTGATTTTTGGGGTTAAAAGTGTCAAATTTCGGAAATAGGAAGCGACAGTAGTGTTTAAGTTTAAAATATGGGAGGGAAGGAACAAGGGTTCGGTTGGTCTAGATGGCAAGGGGCGCTGACTGTGAACTAGAGGTCCCGGGTTCGATCCCCGGCAACCCCCAAAGTCGCTTCAAGTTTTTATGAAGTCGCTGATGCGAGCCGATGCTATGCGAAGCGGAGACCTGTTGCGAGATGCGACACCGTAAACGCTGCTTACCGTAAACGCGAGCAGTAAACTCCGAGGCCTCGGACCGTAAACCTCGGGCCGTGAACTCCGAAACCCTAGCCGTCGCCCACCACCCCTGCGCTGTTTACGACTAAAAACACCGTTTTTTACCCTTTTTTGCTCCAAAACTCGATCAAAAACCCGTTTTTATGAAAAACGCGAAGAACAAACCCCCCTTAATTTTGCGAGATCTATCCAAAAACGCAAAAATATTTCGAAAATAAGATCAAATAATGCTCCAAATAGAGTTTACGGCCTAAGAACTCGAAGTTTACGGCCGTAAGCTAGGACCGTAAACACCAATTATTCAGATTCCAGATGAAACAATAATCATTTTGACTGATACAACTTGGCTCTGATACCAATTGTAAGTCTCTAATCTACCCATGTATCAGTCAGATCCGTTTGATGGTGCGGAATCCCAATCAAACGGATGATGTAAGATAAAAAAGAAGAGAAGGAGAAGAAGAATTAATATGAATCTTGTATGTATTGATATGAATTATGATCCGAATACAAAAGATTCACACAGACATAAAAGCTCATGTTTCTCTCTGGCCGTAATCTCTCTAGTGTTCATCAATTTCATCAATCTCTACTCCTCACCCTAACACCTCTATTTATACATGTTGGATATGGACCGGAACAAATGGGCCGTAAATGAGTTTACGGCCGTAAACTCAGCCGTAAACATGGCCAAAAACTCCACAATTATTACACAAAAATACAATTGCCCAGAAAAGTAAAGTATAAACCATATTTTGACCCAACACCCATTGTATGTTGGCATTCCAACCCGATGGTTGATTGGGCCTTGGTTATTCCAAGCCGATGGTTGATTAGACCCGACATGATTGTATGGTATATGGAGAGACTGGACTACTTTGTGCATCAGTCAATAGGCCTAGGGTATTCCAACCCGATGGTTGATCAGACCCAACATGTTTGGTAGTCCAACCCGATGGTTGATTGGACCAACATGCTTATGATACGAGGGTATTCCATCCCGAAGATGACTGGGCCCATCATAGACATGCTTGGTATTCCAGCCGTGGTTGATTGGTCCAGGCATGAGTATTCGAGCATGCTTGTTTGTATATGTTATATGTTTGTGTGGTGGTATTTTGGGGAACTAACTAAGCTTTGTGCTTACAATTTTAGATTATTGTTTCAGGCGCTCAGAAGATGGTGGCAAGGCGAAGGCATGACCGTACACATCCTTGGTTTTACAACTGATTGGATCTTGGGAGATTCTGGTTTTAAATAATGCTTTGGAAACAATGGTTTTGTAAACACTTTTATTAGTAAATTGGTTGTTTTGAAAGGTTTAAATTTGTTGGAATTTTTGGGATGTTACATTTGCCCTTTATAAAAACAGATTGCTCCAAGCTGACCACAAAACCAATAACCTTTGCCAATCTGTTAGCTAAAAGTTTACCAATAATCTTATATTGGCAACCAATTAAACTAATAGGTTAAAAATCACGAAAGGTCTTCGGGTCCATGACTTTAGGGATAATAGTAAAGAAAGAATCATTGCATCCCTTAGGAATGGTAGAGTAACTACAGAAATGCATAACAAAAGCCACCACATCGTCCTCCAAAAGGTCCCAATATCTTTTAATAAATCAAAAGAGAAGCCGTCTGGACCTTGGCCTTTAGAAGAACCACAATCCCAAACTACCCTTTTGATTTCCTCCGGAGTAAAAGGAGCCTGAATGAACTGAAACTGAGACTCCGAAAGAGAAGAAAAATAAGTCTCGTTTGTTTTAGGCCTATTCCCTGCCTGCTGAGAAAATAGAGTTTGATAAAAGGAATGAAATTCTTCCTTCACATGGCCCAGATCATCCACCCAAACACCATCACTAAAAACACCACGAATAGCTAATAAACGCTTCTTGCAATTAACAATGCCATGAAAAAACCCATAATTCTCATCCTCCTCAATACCCTATTGTAACTTAGCCTTCTAGGCTAGGCTAATATGAGACATGTGATCTAAGTCATTGAGATCAATCTTAACCATAACCCATTGTTCCCGGATGGAAGCTGAAAACAATATCAACCATGAGACGAGCATCAATGGATTCAAGTAGATCTTGTAACTCCTTTCTTTTATTGCCCAATTGATCACATGAAGAAGCATTCCACACACAAATATTAGATTTAAGGTTTTGCAATTTTTTCTTAAACATAACCCACAAATTATTAGAACTCATATCCTACAACCAAAAGTCCCTAACCACATCATCACACCCGTCCATATTGAACCAAGAATAAAAGGTCCGGAATGGGATGGACCCGTAATCAACTTTATGCTCCAAAAGAAGAATATGATGATGGTCAGTGATTTTCTTATCTAAAACCAAATGCGTACGATGAGGAAAATAACCCATAACTCAATATGTGGAAAAAAAATCTATCTAACTTACTGAACTTCGACCCCCACTTATCACTCCAAGTAAATTTAAGCCTTCCCAAAGGAATATAAATTAAATCAGCATGTTCAATAAAATTATTAAACGAGGAATCCGTTGACATATTAAACTATGAACCTAATCTCTCTGATTCATCCCGCACTATGTTAAAATCTCCCACAATAATACGTTCACCAGAAAAAGCAATAATCATTTGAAGAAGTTGCAACCAAATAATTCTCTTACTTTTAGCCTCTTAAGGAGCATACACCAAAATAAACAAAATATTCAACCCCGATCTCGTCCATATCGCCTCAACCGTGACAAAAAACAGAAATCGCCACCCTTTTTTTTAGTAATATAGCTCAGGTCCCAAATAAAAGTGATACCACCCAAAGCTCTGCGAGACGGAGAAAAAGCATGAGAAAAAATATTACACCCAAAAGAACGAATCGTAAACAAGTCCAAGTTTTCCATTTTCGATTCTTGAATTGCCAAGAAGTTCACCTTATGTTTTTTTACAAAGGGAACATATCCAGAACCGCTTATTGTGACATCCCCAAATTCACTGTCAGAAAAGACCAGTTTAATTTATGCTTTTAAAATAATTTCAGAGTAATCCTTTGATTAAACGAGTTTCGGAATTTGTTTCCAAAACAAAATATGATAAAATAAGATTTACCAAAGCATTTTTTAAAGAAATGTATTTTCATTATATAACAAAACTCGGGATGTCATGTTACGGTATAGACCAAAAACATAAACGGAACATTATAAGCCTTACAACAGTTATTTACAACTACTGGCCTATAATCCAAAATATCTTGATGAGTCATCCAACTTACACTCTGGTGCCACTACCTGTAATACAAAGAAAAACTGAGTGGGTCAGGCTTGGGAGCCTGGTGAGCATATAGGGATTTCAACCCACAATAAATAGTTATATTAATTTCATCAACCAACAATAACCCAATTACCCATTCCTGTTATCCTCACTTTATGTCCCTAAAACAACTATCACAAGGGACCTAGCCTAAGGATTTTCATCGGGGCGACAACACATGCTTCGGGGGTTCCTCAACAATATATGCCAAACAAGGAAACCATGTGGGGGATGGAGTATAGCAAATGAACACTCAGGTTCATTAATACCTATAGGTGGCGAGCCTGCCAACGTTCCACTAGACTGTCTAGAAAAGTCTGTGGTCGTCATCTAAACTCCGTTAGATGACTGAATCAGCAACAACATCGGGGCCTCTCATCATTTTATCACAAGTCAACTATTGACCCATGTTTTACCCAACATTTTAGTAGATAACAATATAATTATACAATCATATACAACTTAAAACCTGTATAAAATATTCATTCAATACTCACCCCAAATACACAGATAATACATATACACATAGCACATATTCTATAGAAGATACTTCATAACTATGTCTTAGAAGAAAGGGATTATACACTCTCTCAAAACATATACTTAATAAATTTAAACAATACTTGTATTAAAATCGTGTTTATTAAAGAGACTATGCACTCACTTGATAAGACGGACAACACTACGGCTCTTCAAGTAGTAATTCTTCGATGAATCCGGGATATCTTCACACACCGGGCTTCTCGGGATATTCAGAGTGTCGGGACTTGCCTCGGGTGGTGGGATGATACTGGGGCTTCGGGGGTGCTTCAAGAGGGCTAGAGAGGGTATCGGGAGTGAGAGAGTAAGAAAGTGGCAACCAAAATCGGCTGCCCTTCAGTTTCTATTTATAGGGTTGATTTTCTGGATTCACGTTGTGAATTTCAAAATTTCACGACGTAAGTTTCGTCAGGCATAGGACAATGCATTCGTCATCAGTCCACTTGCTCTGGAAGGCGTCCAACACCTGTTCACGTTGTGAACACTGTGTTCAATCGTGAACTCTGACACAGGCCTCGAAGTTTATGTTCCGAGCTTCAGAAATTCATATATCTCGCATACGAGCTCCGTTTTTGATGTTCTTTATATCCACACGTAGGTGAGATTATGCTCTACAACTCTCGTTTAGACTCCGTCGACTACTTTTGAATTTATTTTTATTATATTATTTTTAGTAGGCCGAGACAGGAAAACTCCGTTAGAAATTCATAACTTCTTCATTTGACATCCGTTTTCGTCTGTCTTTTTACCGTTGGACTACTATCGACGAGATCTTAGATTCGTCTTTAGATTGTTTCGGCTAGAAATCACTTGATCTCATATTCGAACTTTGGGCTACATACTGCTAAGTCGAAACTTAGAAAAATCATAACTTCCTCATACGAACTCAGATTTAGACGTTTTTTTTTTCTATGCTCTCGGTTTAACGTATTCTACGACTTTTGTTTAGATTACTAAGGCTAAATATCGCTCTATCGTAAACTCACTATTTACGTCACGCAATGTCGTATCGGTTTTGTCGCGAAACTTTGACAGGTCATAACTTCTTCGTTATAACTCGGATTTCGGCATTCTTTATATATACGGAACCCTTTTCACAACCACTACTACTTCCTTCATAGATATTGGGTTTATCTAATATTTTACTTTAACGCTTATTTTATCCTTAATTCAATTAAGTCACAATAATTAAGCATAAAACACATAATACTCAAATAATACATTTCTATTATTTCAATACGAGTTACAAAAGGTTAACCTAGACTATTACATCAATATTAATGCGTAGCCTAGAAACACGATCATTACAATTCTCTCCCCTTAGGTTGATTCCGTCCCCGGAATCTCACATCAACAAACAAATGCGGATAGCGACTCATCATGTCACTCTCCGTCTCCCAGATGAGATTTGGGTCATTCAAATGTTTCCAATGAACAAGCACTAATTCGACCATCTTGCGTCACAACTTCTTAGACTTACAGTCAACGATTGCCTCTGGTTTTTCAATTAACCTCTTATTTTCATCAATTCATAACTCTGAAAGTGGAATCATGTCGGGAACTTCTCCTGTGAACTTCCTCAAATAACACACATGAAAAGTGTTATGAATTCCATTTAGTTCTTCGGGTAGTTCTAGCTTGTAAGCTTGGTTCCCTATCCTCTGAAGAACTTTAAATGGTCCAATAAACCTTGGACTTAATTTTCCCTTTTTACCAAATCTTATAAGTCCCTTCCACAGTGATACTTTAAGCAAAACCGAATCTCCAACTTCAAAAGTCATTGGTCGCCTTTTCTTGTCAGCATAACTCTTTTGACGATCCTGAGCTCCTAACATTCTCTCCCTAATCAATTTAAACTTTTCAGTAGTCTGATGGACTATCTCAGGTCCCATAAACTGCTTTTCCCCATCCTCAAGCCAACAAGACGATGTACAACACTTTTGTACGTACAAGGCTTGATAAGGTGTCATCTTAATGCTCGAGTGGAAACTATTATTGTAGGAAAATTTCACCAAAGGCAAATGTTCATCCCAGATGCCTTGGAATTCCAGGGTATATACTCTCAGCATATCTTTAATTGTTTGTATCGTCCGTTCGCTCTGACCATCAGTCTATGGATGGTAAGCTGTACTCAAACACAAGTTGGTACCTAATTCCTCTTGTAGACTTTTCCAAAACCTTGAGGTGAAACAACTATCACGATCTGATACAATCGTTAATGGAACACCGTGAAGCCTCACAATTTCCTTCACGTAAGAATTCACAAGCTTATCCATAGACCATTTCTCATTGGCTGCTATGAAGTGCGCACTCTTAGTGAAGCGATCAACGACCACCCAAATCATGTCGTGACCGTTCTTTGTTCTGGATAGTTTAGTGACAAAATCCATAGCGATGTTTTCCCATTTAGCCATAGGTACAGGTAAAGGTTCTAAACTCCCATATGGTTTTTGATGTTGTGCCTTAACTCTAGCACATGTCACACACTCGGCCACATACTTTGCTACATTAAGCTTCATCGTCGGCCACCAGTAATAGGGTTTCAGGTCCCTGTACATTTTGGTGCTACCAAGATGAATCGAGTACATGGTTTTGTGAGCTTCTTCCATCAGAAGATATATTATTCCTCCGGACTTAGGTACCCAAATCCGATCTTGGAACACCTTCAGTCTGTGACTGTTTATACCGAACACTAATGTTTTACCCAAACGTTCCTCCTTTCGGCCATTCTTCTTTAATGCTTCTTCTTGAGCTTTCTTTATACTCTCCACAATTTTTGAGACAACTTCTATTCTCAACGCTCTTGGCCTCTTTCTATCAAGATTGACTTTTCGACTGAGAGCATCAGCGACAACATTTGCTTTACCAGGGTGATAAAGTATCTCACAACCGTAGTCCTTGAGTAACTCTAGTCAACGTCTTCACCTCATATTCAATTCTTTCTGACTAAAGAGATATTGGAGACTCTTATGATCAGTGAAAAGTTTGTACTGCGTGCCATAGAGGTAATGCCTCCAAATCTTTAAAGCAAATACTACCGCTGCCAACTCCAGATCATGAGTGGGGTAGTTCTTTTCATGCTCTTTCAGCTGTCGAGACGCATATGCTATCACCTTTTCTCTTTAGGTCAAAACACTAAGTGGTGTTGATTATGATGGCATGTGCGGAATTAGAAAAGATCTAGTGATTCATTATACAAGTCAAGAACACAAGGAGTAAATAAATCTTTGTAAGCTCTTATTAGATCTAGAAAGATTATACAAATGGGTTTGTATACAATTTCTCTCTCTAGTCTAGCACTCCAAAATGGACTCTTCTTACATAATGGGAGTCACTCACTTCCTATTTATAGGAAAGACTCAACCCATTTACACATACAAAGAGGAAAGCCTAAAACAATACATCCAAGCATGACTTTGCACCCTAACATTCTCCCCTTCAAAGTTAGGATTGGATGTCCGGCTTTAATCTCCAACGAGCTAGCGCGATTAAGACAAAACTCCCCCTCGAAGTAACACCGGTCTTCAAATCCGCAAATGAATATTCGACAAACCCGAGAAGCTTCGAATACCCATCATTTCTCCCCCTTTTTATAATCAAAAAATGATTATAAAACCCACTAAGGATGAGAAGCGCCCGAGGAATAGTCTTCACAATACTCCCCCTTGATGTGTACCAAAAATGAATCACCAAAAATCTTGCACGAAAAAACAATCATGAAAAAGCTACAAAAAATTTCCAATTTATGAAAATTTTTGACTTTTCGGGTGAAAGTTGCAAGATTTTTCAAAATCCAGGTAGAAATTGTCACTTTCTGAAACTTGCAGGGACCCGTTGCGCCAAAAACAGTCAAATATGCGAAACTCTAGCCCATTTGCGAAACCGGGCATAAAGCGTAAATTCGCACAAACTACAGGGACCAAAACTAAAAATTCTGCATTTTTTCAACTTATATTACCCATTTTTCGAAGTTGGGTATAAACTGTCAAATATGCGAAACTGCAGGTACTCGTTTTGAAAATTTCTGCATGTTCTTCAAACTTGCGAAGTTGGGCTACTTTTGTCATTTCGTGAAAAAATCAGGGGTGCAAACTGAAACTTTTTGTGTTCTTCCCCAAATCACCATATGCAGTAAAAGACTTCGCACGTTCCTTACTTCACATCTTTAACCCTTGGCACACTTCGCATCTTTATCCCACATCACAGATGCGAACATTTTTGAGTTCCATATCACATCTATATATGCGAACCCAATGCAAAACCAATCCATAAATGCAAACACAATCCAGATCTTTGACTCCAAGCTTGCGAAATCAAAAACAATTAACCAGATGCGAACACAATTGTTTTGATCTCATATGCGAACTCCATTCAAACTTTGAAAAATCAATAATAGCTTCTTGCGAGATCACAGTCGAGACCTTCTTTGGAAAATCGATATCTCTCAGATTATCTTGCGGTGACTTCGATTTTCAACAATCGATAGAATCATTCACACAAATGCGAACCCAGTCAACATCGACATCGACATCTAAACATCATCGAGTTCCCGACTTCAAATCAACAATTTGAAATTAAAATCTCGGCTTTCGTTCTCAATTCACTTCTCAAAATCATTCGACAACTCAAAACCCATTCGATTTCAAGAATCGAACAAGACCCCAAAAACATTCATTCCAGTCGAACACAATTTTTGATCAATGAACACGACTCCAAAATTTTTCGAATTCGTGTTTATCCCCAACTCATCGACTATAAAATCCAATTTCCAGTTCGCTATCAAACCCAACCAAAGTCTTCGCTTTTCATTCAATACAATCGAAAATCAAAATCCAAACCAAAATCAGATGCGAATGACACAAATTTGGCTATCAATTATCGATTGACACTAAACCTTCAATCTATTGACTCCATCACAGCGAAGGCTGTTTGACCAAATCCATCGAAGTCAAAATCAACAATCAATATTCTTCATCTGTTAGTTCTCAATCCTTGACCATCGTATTTAATTTCCATTCGAAATCATTTGAATAATGAACCAAAATCGATTTCAATTTTGACTTTAACAAAAATTTAGTTGAAACACGGTTGACATTCAATTGAAACGATTATCAACAACTTAATCATAATTGATTTTAAGTAATAGAACTAATCTAATTAAATCGATTCACAAGATTTAAATCACAAGTATGAACATCCGAACATTTGAACATTAGAATCGGATATCAATATATGAACATTTGTATGTTCGTGAGAGCAGATGACGAATAGATTCAGATTCAAACAAATTTATTAATTGTTTTTGGGCTTCAATCGGATCAACTTGTTTATGGACTCGTTTAAGAACGGTACCAGATCCATTCTTTTGGATTACAATCGAAAAATGTATTGGGCTTGAATCGATGAATAGTAACCGAATTTTACTTTTGGGCTTAATAATGGAGGATGAACAGTAACACATTTTCATTTTGAGTCATTTTGATGAACAGTGATGCTTCGAAATTAAAACAAATTTGAGAATATGATTTTGATTTTGAGTTGATCTAAAAAAAAATAATTGGATCAACAAAGGGATTGAAACAGATTAGATCCAACGAAACAAATCGATCAGAAATGAAAAACGTAAAGTACGAATCGAAATCATGTACGTTTTGGAATCCATTTGAGAATTTGAGTTACCTTTTTGACGAATCGAGATCCATTTTCAACGAACGAATCAAATTTGGAAGATCTTGGTTCTTTTGTCGGAATGAGAAAATCTCCAAATCGAATATTGTACCACCCACCATGCGAGATGTACAACTCGTTCTTCGTGTTCTTCAACGATCCAAGAACATCTTCAAAAGAACCATCAACACTTTTGGGTTTTGACTTCAAATTCAATGCAACTTTGGAGATTGTTGCTTTGGAACCCAAATTTGCTTCACGGATTTTGGCTTCACAACATATGACGATTTTTGTGAGTACACCCGCTTATTCTTCCGATTCATCTTCTTCTTCTTTTTCTTTCTCGTCTTTTTGCATCTTGAAGACTTGACTTCATGAACAAACCCACTTTCAACAACATGAACATTTTGAGTTTGAATCAAATCTTTTGGAGTTTGATACTTGTGATTTTCTTGGATCATCGGCTTCCGATAATGAATCATTCCTTCAAACGAATCACAAGAACACAAAATATCATCGGTTTGAACTCCAATCGAGCAAAAAACTTTTTTATCATGAGAATAAACTTGAACTCCTTTTTCTTGAACATCAAGAACATCACATTGAACTCCATTTTTTTGAACTTCTTTTCCTTGAACATCATGAACACGATGAACATCATCAAGAACATGTTCTTGAGCTTCACGACAATTTGCATAATATTCAAGTCTATTTCTTCCCGGTTTACAATTAGCAAGAAGAATTCCTTTTATGACTTCACCATTCCTCTTATTTCTTCGTCTTTCTTGATATGTTGTAATCAATCGATCAAACAAATCTTTGTTTTGATAAATTGAATAAGTAATGAAATCTCCTTTTCCATCCCTTTCTCCATTTGACATAAGTGCATCTTCACTTTGCAATCCAACAGTCATTTGATAAAGAATGCATTCAAAAGAAGTGTATACGTATAGAAAACTTTCATTCCGAACCAACCATTGCTCCATAATTGCTTCTTTTCTTTTGAATCAAATGTTATGAACTTGAGTTTTCTAGAGAGAGAAAGTGTAAATCAAGGAGATCTCGAGAGAGATAAAGTGAATATGAACCAAATTCTAGTGAGAGAAAGTGGTACAAACAAGTATTCTAGAGAGAGAAAGTCGAATTATGGATCAAATCATGGAAAAATTCGACTTCAAGAACACAAAAACACTCTAATCACGAAGATCCATAAGAACATGAAGAATCACCAAATCAAGATAGCCATCAAG
The DNA here is from genome assembly GCF_002870075.4 of Lactuca sativa. Taxonomy (NCBI): domain Eukaryota; kingdom Viridiplantae; phylum Streptophyta; class Magnoliopsida; order Asterales; family Asteraceae; genus Lactuca; species Lactuca sativa. The sequence goes on from NC_056626.2 coordinate 348,674,853, forward strand.
GATCAATTCTTGATGAAATCAAGAACACCCGCTCTGATACCAATTGAAGTGGTGTTGATTATGATGGCATGTGCGTAATTAGAAAAGATCTAGTGATTCATTATACAAATCAAGAACACAAGGAGTAAATAAATCTTTGTAAGCTCTTATTAGATCTAGAAAGATTATACAAATGGGTTTGTATATAATTTCTCTCTCTAGTCTAACACTCCAAAATGGACTCTTCTTACATAATGGGAGTCACCCACTTCCTATTTATAGGAAAGACTCAACCCATTTACACATACAAAGAGGAAAGCCTAAAACAATACATCCAAGCATGACTTTGCACCCTAACAAACACAACCCAACCCAACACTAGATGCATTGCTATAGACAACGAAGTCTTCAACTCCATCGGGTAGAGAAAGAATCGGTGCTTCACATAGCTTCTTCTTTAGCAACTCGAATGCTTCTTTGTGTTTATCACTCCAAGCATAAGTAGTTCCTTTGTGGGTCAAAGTTGTTAGTGGTGTAGCAAATCGAAGAAAAGCCTTGGATAAACCTTCGGTAATATCCAGCTAATCCCAGAAAGCTTCAGATCTTTGTGGGACTTTTCGGTTGCTCCCACTTCATCACAGTTTCAATCTTTGCTGGATCAACCATTATCCCTTCTTGGTTGACCACGTGACCTAAGAATTGGACTTCTTGAATCCAAAAATCACATTTGGAGAACTTTTCATACAACTTCTCCTTCTTCAATACTTCTAACACTTCTCGTAAGTGTCTGCCATGCTCCTCTTGGCTTTTCGAGTAAATCAGAATGTCATCTATGAAAACTATCACAAATTTATCAAGGAACAGTTTACAAACCTTGTTCATTAAATCCATGAATGCTGCTGGAGCATTGGTTAGTCCAAATGACATAATCAAAAACTCGTAGTGTCTATATCGTGTTCTGAATGCAATCTTTTCGATATCCTGCTCTCTCACCTTCAACTGATGATATCCTGACCTTAGTTCGATCTTTTGAAAAATAGCTTGAACCTTGTAGTTGATCAAACAGGTCATCAATCCTTGGCAATGGATATCTAGTCTTTATTGTTGCCTTATTCAGCTCTCTGTAATCAATGCACATCCTCATACTCCCGTCCTTTTTCTTGATGAATAACACTGGAGCTCCCCAGGGTGATGAACTAGTTCTAATGAAACCTTTGTCCAATAACTCCTGAAGTTGCATCATCAGCTCCTTCATCTCTGTTGGTGCTAATCAGTACGATGCTTTTTCTATTGGCGTGGTTCCTGGATACAATTTGATACGGAATTCTACTTGTCGATCAGGTGGTAACCCAGGAAGATCTTCGGGAAATACTTCCGGATAATCACACACCACATGAATGCTCTGCATCTCCATCTTTGCATCAATCACGAATGCCAAATATGATGTACATCCTTTGACCAAAAACTTTTTGGCTTTCATCAGGAAGATGATTCCAGAATTCACTCTGCATTTGTCCCCATACACCATAAATGACTCTTTCCCTGGCAGGTTTACTTTTACTATCTTCTTCTTGCATAATATCTCGACATTATTGGCGCTAAGCCAATCCATTCCCAGCACGATGTCAAAACCGTTTAGTTCGATAGACAATAATTCCTCGTGGAACTTATTCCCATTCAAGTCAATGAAGATGTTTTTCATAAGATGGCTAACAGGTACAAACTTGCCACTAGCAACTTCGACTAATAAAGCATTATCTAGTCTACTGACAGGCAAAGCTAGTTTTATACCAAATTCATGCGAAATAAAGGAGTAGTTGGCTCCAGAATCAAATAAAATTTGGGCAGGCAATTCGTTTACAAGAAAGGTACCTGAAGCGACATCAACTTCATCCTTCGCAGCTTCTAGTGTCATTTGGAAGGCTCTCGCCTTCGGATTTGGTGGAATGTTGAGTTTTGCTGCCTCCTTCTTTTTCGGACAGTCTTTCAAAATGTTCCCCCCTTCGTTACATCCAAAGCACATCCTCTTGTTGAACGGACACTCATTGACATAATGCCCAGTTTTCCCACACTTGTAGCAAGTCACCTACTCACTACACTTCCCAAATTGCTTTTTCTTGCACTTGTCACACCATTTCACCTAGCCTCCTTTTCCTCCAAACTTCTTTGAATCGGACTTCGAAAATTTGTTTTTCTTGCTGGAACCTGAAGTTCCTTCAAACTTTCTCTTTTCGCCAACTTCAACCTTGCTGGCGGTTCTCCCCTTGATCATATCCTCAACAGACTTGACAGCCCAAATAATTGCCTTTAGAGTAGGCATCTGACGTACCGGTACCGCATACTCCCATGGGAGTCCCGTTGCATATCGGTCAACTTTTGTCAGCTCATCTGGGACGATGCGCAAAGCAAACTCCATGTTGTCTGTGAAGGCATTAGTGTATTCATCAACTGACATGTTGTCTTTCTTCAACGTCAGAAATTTGTTCTCCAACTCTAGCAGATTTTGGGCTGAGCAGAACTTGCGCTTTAATTGCACCAAGAACTCTGCCCAAGTAAGTTGTAGTGGCTTATTATGGCTTAGGGTCTTCCACAGAATGTTCCACCAACGAACAGCGCCACCTCTGAACTGATGTACTGCGAACGTGGTCTGCAACTTGCCTCTGCAACCACACGTCATGAAGGCTAGCTCCATCTCCGAGATCCAATCAATGACTCCGATCGAATCTTCCTTTCCAGTGAAGGTCGATGGTTTGCAAGTCAAAAAGTCTTTGTATTTGCATCTAAGTCCATCATTTCCTCCATCTTGGTTGGTTTGTCTATTAACTGGTGGGTTGGCTTGACCAATAATCCCACTGAAGTTACCTTCTTCTGACTGCCCTCCATTTATTTCAGGCTCTTCGATCGGTATTGAAAGTTCTTCACGACTCTGCCGAAGTAGACATCTAGTTTCTTCCATCTGACGATCCAACATTGTTTGAATCATCAATTGTACTCCAACCATTGTCATTGGCTTAGGTGTTGCTGCTACAACAGCTACTTGTTCAATCACAGGTGGTTGATTCTTGTTTTCGTTCACGTTTCCAAATCCACTTCTGGTTCTTACCATTTTTGATCTACACACTGAATAAGGTGAATTTAGATCCTCAATCACGATAGATAATTAAATCATCCTTATCACTCCGAAACGTTTACATGCTAGTTCTAATACCGTAATCATACGCTTAGAATCCTAAACACATAAGGTCTCCAAATCTGGTTGGCAACAAACCGTAGATTTGAACAAATAATATCATATATGGTAAACATATAACATTTAGCACATAAAAACATTTTAGGCATCTTTCTTAAAATAAACTAGTGCTCGTGTCTAAAATATAACAGACACTTATCTCACAATCTTAACTTAGTATTCTAAGTTTAAGTTTAGAAATCCTACAAATTCCTAGTTCGCTTAAACTAATGCTCTGATACCAACTATGACATCCCCAAATTCACGGCCAAAAAAGACCGGTTTAATTTATGTTTTTAAAATAATTTCAGAGTAATCCTTTGATTAAAAGAGTTGCGGAATTTGTTCCCAAACCGAAATATGATAAAATAAAATTTACCAAAGCATTTCTTAAAGAAATGTATTTTCATTATATAACAAAACTCGGGATGTCATGTTCCGATACTGAGGAAAAGTATAAATGGAACATTATAAACATTACAACAGTTATTTTACAACTACTGACCTATAATCCAAAATATCTTGATAAGTCATCCAACTTACGCTCTGGTGCCACTACCTGTAATACAAAGAAAAACTGAGTGGGTTAGGCTTGGGAGACTGGTGAGCATATAGGACTTTCAACCCACAATAAATAATTATATTAATTTCATCAACCAACAATAACCCAATTACCCATTCCCGTTATCCTCACTTTACGTCCCTAAAACAACTATCACAAGGGACCTAGCCTAAGGATTTTCATCGGGGAGACAACACATGCTTCGGGGGTTCCTCAACAATATATGTCAAATAAGGCAACCATGTGGGGGATGGAGTATAGCAAATGAACACACAAGTTCATTAACACCTATAGGTGGCGAGCCTGCCAGCGTTCCACTAGACTGTCTAGAAAAGTCTGTGGTCGTCATCTAAACTCCGCTAGATGACTGAATCAGCAACAACATCGAGGCCTCTCATCATTTTATCACAAGTAAACTATCCACCCATGTTTTACCAAACATTTTAGTAGATAACAATATACTTATGCATTCATATACAACTTAAAACCTATATAAAATATTCATCCAATACTCACTCCAAATACACAGATAATACATATACACATAACACGTACTCTATAGAAGATACTCCATAACTATGTGTTAGAAGAAAGGGATTATACACTCTCTCAAAACGTATACTTAATAAATTTAAACAATACTTGTATTAAAATCGTTTTTATGAAAGAGACTATGCACTCACTTGATAAGACGATTGTCGGACAACAGTACGGCTCTTCAAGTAGTAATTCTTCGATGAATCTAGGATATCTTCACACACCAGGCTTCTTGTGGGCAGAGCTTCTGCTCGAAAACTCTTTTCTTATCAGGATCTTCGGAGCGTCGGGACTTGCCTCAGGTGGTGGGATGATACTGGGGCTTCGGGGGTGCTTCAATAGGGATAGAGAGGGTATCGGGAGTGAGAGAGTAACAAAGTGGCAACCAAAATCGGCTGCCCTTCGGTTTCTATTTATAAGGCTGATTTTCTGGATTCACGTCGTGAATCTAAAAAATTCACGTCGTGAGTTTGGTCAGGCATAGGTCTTTGCGTTCGTCATCAGTCCACTTGCTCTGGAAGGCGTCCAGCACATGTTCACATTGTGAACACTGTGTTCACGTCGTGAACTCTGACACATGCCTCGAAGTTTGTGTTCCGAACTTCAGAAATTCATATCTCTCGCATACGAGCTCCGTTTTTGACGTTCTTTATATCCACGCGTAGGTGAGATTATGCTCTACAACTCTCGTTTAGACTCCGTCGGCTAATTTTGACTTTAATTTTATTATATTATTTTTAGTAGGTCGGGACAGGAAAACTCCGTTAGAAATTCATAACTTCTTCATCTGACGTCCGTTTTCGTCTGTCTTTTTACCGTTGGACTACTATTGACGAGATCTTAGATTCTCGTCTAGATTGTTTCGGCTAGAAATCACTTGATCTCATATTCAAACTTTGGGTTGCATACTGCTAAGTCGAAACTTAGAAAAATCATAACTTCCTCATACGAAGTCAGATTTAGACATTTTTTTCTATGCTCTCAGTTTAACGTATTCTATGACTTTCCTTTAGATTACTAAGGCTAAATATCGCTCTATCGTAAACTCACTATCTACGTCACGCAATTCCGTATCGGTTTTGTCGCGAAACTTTGACAAGTCATAATTTCTTCGTTATAACTCGGATTTCAGCATTCTTTATATATCCGGAACCCTTGTCACGACCACTAAAACTTCCTTCATAGATATTGGGTTTATCTAATATTTTAGTTTAACGCTTATTTTATCCTTAATTCAATTAAGTCACAATATTTAAGTATAAAACACGTAATACTCAAATAATACATTTCTATTATTTCAAAACGAGTTACAAAGGTTAACCTAGAGTATTACATAAATATTAATGTCTAACCTAGAAACACGGGCATTACATTTATCCCTACACCCCGCTCCTTGAATATTGATGAAAAGACAATTCATGAAACAGGTTATCCGTTCACATGACCTTGTATAATTTCTTTCACCCGGTCATAGCACCTGTCCACATTAAAACCCAATGATCTACCAATATCTGAAGTCTTTTGAATTTCGTTAAGAAAAGATTGATTAGCGATTGAAGCTTTGGAAAATCCCCCTTGTCCCAAAAAATTTTGAGAAACCCGGAGGATGAGATAAGGAATCCTCCGAATCAACTACACTCGAAATCCTTCCAAACCGCCCTGCACAACCCACTCGAGCAATTTTTACCCTTTGATTAGCAGTCGTATGAGAAGAGGCTAAGAAAACCGGAGCCGCAGCGAGAGATTTAGCTGCCGCAGCAGATCCATCGACATGGACAGGAACAACATGAGGGGTCTTGTATGTTTCTGTTTCATTCACGATGACTAGGTCCGTCTCGGATCGATGAACTGCTCCCGGGGCAGCTTTTGTTTTAGACATCACATATAGGAAATGGTTTTCTGCAGGAGATTGATTAGAATACGATGCTCAATCGCAATCTACATTATCCAGAGCATTCAGATAAGAATCTAACATACATCCATTCCGAAAATGGCCTTGAAAATTATTATGGTAGTCATGCTCCTAACACCCATATTTCTCATCTCTACCCTCAACTTCCTTTTTTTCCTCTCTATAGATTAAAGATGAAAACCAATGTAAAGATTATTTGAAGGACAAAAGAAAAACAAGATAAATGGGAAATAAATTTATTTAATTTGATTTTAAATAGAACGAAGAAGTTTATTATTATTATTATTATTATTATTATTGTTATTATTTTTTATGGTTCTATATTTAATGTTAGATACACAACAACGATACATTGTAACTTATATAAATCGTTAAAAACACTTATTCTATCAGTTTTAAAAAATATGTATTATATATTTTTATTATAATAAATTTATAGATTATATTATCATAAATTTATAACAAAATATATTGTTGTTTATTAGTTTTTCTAAATTATTTAATTTTTTTGAACTTCCATACATATATATTAAAATTTATTTTTATGGTTAATTAATATCATTTACTATATAACATCATATTGTAAATATTTGTTATTGTATTTAAATTAGGGAAATATGCATAAAAGTCTCTATATTTTGACTCTATTGACAATAAAGTTTTTTTTTATTTTGCATTTTAACCATTAGAACCGGCCGACTGTTACTTGCAATTGAACCATTGGAATCGACTTTTTCAGGTAATCGCTAACAACAGCAAGTTTCAATGGTTAAATTGTAAACAAAAAATATCAATGGTGACTTTTTTTGTTAATATGCCAAAATATAAGTACTTTTTTTGTTAATGCATAATAATTTTTAAAAAATTATATTTGTTTATTTTCATATATTAAAGGGATATATACATTAAAGCCTCAATATTTTTTATCGATTTGACAAAAAATTCCTAAACTTTATTTTTTTGATAGTAAAATCCTAACTACTGATAGTTTTTGACACATTTACCCTCTTTTCCAGGTTAGCAGGTAATTAGGACTTTACTTTAAAAAAAGTAAGGTTTATGATTTTTTGTCAAATCATGAATTAAGACTTAACTGTAAAAAAAATAAAAATAAAGCTTACGACTTTTTTATCAAATTGTTGAAGATATTAGGACTTTAGTGTATATATCTCTTTTTTGTTAGAAATTTCATGATATGATAGTCTTTAAGCATAAGAGTTATTGAAACCTACTCTGGTCGGTTAGATTATATTGAAATTTTTTACGTTTGCTTCTTGTTAAATATTTTTTTTAATCACAGCAAACTGACATTGAAAAAATGGAGATAATCAAGAAAGAAAAAAAAAAAAGAACTAAGGTTATGTTGGCTTTTTGCAGTCCTAAAAATGGAAAACTAGGAAACTGTAAAAAATGAAACTGCTCTTCTTACCCCTTCTTTACATTCATACCCTTTTGACTAGGTGTGTGTTGTTTATGTTTGTACAATCTGATTCCTCTTTTCAGTTCAGGATTTGGCGGCGAACCAAGAAGAAAACTTTACAAGTCTTCTTACTTTCTCTCGCTCTCTCTTTTGCATTTGTTTCCTGTGATCATGATTGTATCAGAGTAAAGATGATGATGGTAAGAAAAATAGTGGTGTTGCAACAAAAATCACAATTAAAAGTTATTCGGCTATGGAAATACATTAAACTCCCAATATTTCCAACAATTTGACAAGAAAGTCCTAAATTTTATTTTTTTGACAGCAAATTTCGAATTCACTATTTGACAAGAAAGCTTAAACTTTATTTTTGTTGACAGTAAAGTCCTAATTACCGGCTAACCGAAAAAAAAAGGGTAAACGTGTCAAAAACTGCCGGTAGTTAGGATTTTACTGTCAAAAGTAAAGTTTAGAACTTTTTTGTCAAATCGATAAAAGTATTAGGACTTTAGTGTATATATCCCTATATTAAAAATCAAACAAATTGTAATGATTGTTTTAACAAAATAGATTATAATTTAATGTTAGAGGTTGTTTGGCTAAGCTTATTTAAAAGTGTTTTTTTTTATCTTATTAACTTATAACGGTGTCAAAAACGAAGTTTTTAAAAAAAGTGTGATATACCTTATCCGATGTAAAATTAATATAAAAGTTGATAAGCCTTTTTTAGTGTTTGGCAAAATGACCAAAAAAATATTTCCTAGAGAAGTTGGATAGCTATAAGTTATCAGGAGTTTTGATAAGTTAGAGGTTTGTAACTTATCAAAAATGATTTATCTCTAGTTCTACACGACTATAAGCTGTTTTTAAAAAAACAGTCTATTCAAACACTTATTTTAAATTATACCGGTGTGAAAACGGTAATAAGTTAAAAAAACTTATTTTTTAAGCTTAGTCAAACACTCTCTTAAAATATGTAAGAGTTGACTTTAAAAATTATTATGCGACAAAAAAAAAAAAGCCTATTAAAAAAATCACCGTTGATATTTTTTCTTTACAATATAACCAACAAAACTTGTTATTGTTAGTGGTTATTTGAAAATAACCAGTTCCAACTGTTTAATGGCAAGTAATAGCATGTTCCAAATGCAAAAACAAATAAATCAACATTGACTTTATTATCAAATAGAGCCAAAATACAGAAACTTTAATGGAGATTTCTAGTAAATTAAATTAGATTAAAAATGTATAAAATCCAAATTGAAAAGAATAAAATTGACAACCAAAATTCCAGTTGACAGAGAGGTACATCTAAAAAAAAAAAAAAAAAAAAAAAAAAAAACCTAACATGTCTGAAATATTATGGACTTGTAGTGTTATCATTTGCTTTTAAACCATTATACAAAGTGTGGTAAACGCAACCTAAACTCTTGTATATAATATAATACAGAAATATAAAAAACATAAAACATAATCATCAATTATCTTATTGTTTTACCACATTCACATTCCAGATTTATATACATTCACATTTCAAGAAACCATAAACAAAGAAAATATTATACACAAGTACTTCATTAACAATCAATTGAAAAATAAAAAAAAAAATACTATAAAAACATAATCATGCAACATCAATGTCATCAACATCAAGCCAATCATTAGATTCCTTCATCTCCACCTTACCCTTATTCCCCTGCTTACCAGAACTCTCCCCGAGCTGAACCCATTCCCGCGACTCTTTCATCGACGATTCCGGACCATCTTCCTCCTCAAGATCACTAAACGACACGTCTTCATCGTTCTCAATCGGAATCGGAATCACGTTTTCCGATGTTTCTTCCTTCAACCAATCATCTTCATCGTTAGATTCAACGACATTGTGAGCTTCGGGTTTTGTGTCATTTCGTGGTTCCTCTTGGATTACAGACTTGTCTATAACTTGAACCTCTTCGGTCGGAATCGGAATCGGATGTTTTTCAGTCAATTCCGACTCCGATTCTGATTCCGATTCCGGTTGTGGACCAGATGGCAAAGAAACATCCTCTGGTTTTGGTTTTTGCTCAGAGAAAGGGAACTTGTTTCCTGACGCTTCTTCCTCATTTGTTTGTAACTTAGATCGATCCTTCATTTCACGTGTCAATGAAGCTCTGGCTTTCACAATCTGTATCGAATTTGAATGGTTGTTTCCCCAAAAGTGTTGGAATTTGAAAGAAAGAGTAGAAAATTGGAAAAAAGGGTGATTGAAAGATTAAATTTTACCTCGGGTGTTGAAAGAAGTTCAGCAGCTTGAGATTCGAGTCTTGGATGCAAAAGTACAAAATATATCTTCCAGAAGGAGTTTTCACTCATATACCCTGGACAGAGTTCGATCCTAAGAGCAGCTAATCTTGGTGCTAAGCTTTCTACAGTCAATGCGTGTTCTTGTTGTGCATCAGACAGCTCAAAATCTGGTAAATAAGAAAGCACAAGCTTAATTTAAGTTGCTTTAGATGATGGAAACAAATAGAAGTTGCCCCCATTGAGCTAAACACTTGTATTAGAGAGGAAGTTATTAACACTATGAAACATTTGCAAAACTAAATTGGGATCAAGTATAACGAAGAATTAATGATTAGCAAGGGTAAGCATGGTGCAAGAAGATTCAATTGGAAACTAGGTATTATAAAACTATCATGATGAACAAGAAAAGGTTCAATTATAAGTATATGTTTACAGTTTACCTTCATCGTCGTCTTCATCTTCAGGTAGAGGAAAATCCAACCAAGTCTCCGGATGCATCGTGATATCCCTAACAAAAGCCACAACTTCATCCGTAACACCAATTGCATTAGCATCCCTAGACAACTGGTAATCGTCACCGTCCGGTGACAGCTGAAGAAAATTCGTAGCCATTTTTGTGATCTCCGATACATCTATATTAGTAGAAAGCTTAGAAATTCCACTGCGAAACCTCCCTCCGATCTCGGCAAAGTCTCTGCGTATTCCGGAAATCCCCTCCGGGGAAGCATCTTCAGGATCAGATGGATCTGATTGTTCATTAGAGTATTCAGCAGGAGGCGGAGGAGGAGCAAGAAAAGAGGCGACGCCCCATAATTGACGAGTTAGGGTTTTTGTGATCTCTGATAAGTCTTCTTTGACTCCTCGTCCTGGAGTTAAAGGAGAATCATCGTCTTCGCTTTGTTGATCTGTCGATAGATCTTTCTCTGTGTTGTTGTTGTTGTTGTTATTGTTCATACGGTGTTGTTCGGAGTCCTCATCGTCATCGGCGTTAAATTGTAGGGTGTTTGCGATAGATCGAGCCCACCATGACATTGTGAAATCGGAACTTTTAGGAGATTCAGATCGCCGGCGGCCGTGGTGATTCGTGTATAGTTCAATCGGAAAAGGGATAGGGTAAGCAACGTTGTGTATTACTTGTACACAAAGCAGCTTGATCAGAAAACGACGTCGTTATCGGTACGGAGTGTGGGAGTCGGTGTTGTTAATTTAACCATATACAATGTCTCTCAATGGCCAAAATGGAGGTGGAAACAATTTGGCTTCATGTGGATGTGGGTTTCTATTTAATATTTAAGTTATATATCAATCTTGTGAAAAATCCAATTTAATGCTATATACCATATAGTAACATATTTGGATTTTAATCAATTGAGAATTAACTCTTGATTACCAAAAAAAGTAACATATTTGGATTTTAATCAATTGAGAATTAACTCTTGATTACCAAAAAAAAAAAAAAACATGTATTTTGTTGATGGATGTAGATTGTATTATCAAAATCGTTGAATTGTCATTCGATTTTATTTTGAAAATTAAAGTTCGAGTTGTATATATCTTAATTTTGGACGGAATATGAAATCCAAAACATACTTTTATTATCATATACATTAATTTGCGTATGAACTTATAAACAATATATAGTATTGAGTTGTCGGCTTTGATGGTTTAGTTGCGGCTTCAATGCTGAGATTTCTGGAGCCGTCTTCGATTTTGAGTCACCGCTATCATCCTCCAATATGATACTTACTTATGTCGGCGTTCTTATCTTCAACACACGTGATACCGTCGATGTTCAGTTTCGTGTGTTCCTCTAAGCCCCTCTCAAACATCGAATCTTCGTCGCTTTTAGAGAACATCAAGATGACAACATTGATTTGGAACTTATTTTGGTTTTGTTCATAGATGTTGAGTTTCATACGTTCACCTAAACCCCTATCAAACCTCGAATGGTCATCGCTTTTATAGGACATGAAGATGACAACAATATTTTGTAAGTGATTTGGGTTTTGTACGTTCATTTCAAGCTTCCTAAGGGAATGATTATATGAACTAGGGTTTACATTTGTGCTCACTCTTGCTTTCTCCCCGACCACCATCGAACCAACAATACACCACCACTCTGTCTTTGTCATGGCACCATATCGGCAGTAACTATTGTAACGACCTTAAAATTTAGAATTTTATGTTTTATGGAGTAATTTGTAGTAAGATGTTAATGATGGAGATAAGTTTCCATAGCCATAACAAGCCCAATAATATTACTATAAATAAAATTGTCCTTTTGGGTTACACGTAAAAAAAAAATAAAGCATAACTGAAAAGATAGTTATCTAAGGGACTTGTCTTGCTAATTAATTAATAGTTTAATTAATTAATTAAAAATAATTGAATACAAAACATTTCATAATGATTTAAATTCCATAGATAATTATTATTATTATATTTGGTATGTATCTTTAGGGTTTCAAATCACCTCCTTATATAAAGAGGGCTCCAAATCCGGTTTCGACACTTGTGAAAAATACCTTTCAACTATCAAAGTTTGGTACTCTTAAAACCCTAAAGAATCCTAAAGTGCAATTCCCACGACATGGCACCTTGATCACCACGTCGTGGCCGGTTGTAGAATCGAGTTTTCGATTCAGTTTGGAGCTCATAGTTCGAGGATTGCTTAGATATTCTTCTACTTTGTTTCTTGGGTTCCATTTTAGAAGAGGAACTCTCTGTTGGGTTCTTTAGTTTATTCAATTGGCTCGTTAAAGGAAGAAACCTACTAAGAAAGCAAAGGTACGGTTCTATTCTAATATATCCAATAAGTTGCATGGATTGTTAAGGTAGATTTATTGCTTTCAGTCTATTAGATTAGAATTGTTATTTCTACTGCCATGTTTTTGGTCTTTGAGTATGAAAGATCCCTTCTCTAAAACCTTTTACCATATTACTCAAAACATGCTACATGCATATTCATCAATATAATTTACGTAGATGAGCTGATTACAAAAGACTGGATACAAACTGACTATTAAGATTTTTACAAAGTTTTATATATTACATAACTTCCTAGGAGCTTATAAGTCATATACATATATAAGCACTAAGTACAAAAGTAATAATATTAACTATTCTAAATCCTCCAATAGTATATGACTATACTGGATGCTTATCACCTGCAATAGTTAAACACTGAAAGGGATAAGCGGGTGACGCTTAGTGATCAACAGTAGTTACAATAATATGCTATACCATATATATATATATATATATATATATATATATATATATATATATATATATATATATATATATATATATATATATATAACAATATGACAGAAGCAAAGAGGAAAAAAGGACAACAAAGGCATATGTGTATCATACGACATGCTTTCCATATCAACCAATGATTTGATTCAAATATTTACGATCGATGAGACACAATGATTTCAACATGACATACATCATAAAGCTTCATCCCAAGTGGCACAGAAAATAAACAATTTTTGATTATCATTTTTCTAGAATATACAGGCTTTCAGCCCTACATAGCTCGATGCCAATACCAAAAGTGATACGAGTCATGCTCTACATGGCCAAAGGCACAAAGCCAATACCAGAAGTTATACGAGACATGCTCTACATGGCCAAAGGCATACGGATCCAATATCAGGAGAGATACGAGACATGCTCTACATGGCCAAAGGCTCAAAGCCAATACCAGAAGTTATACAAGACGTGCTCTACATGATGAATGATATAAAACAAATACCAAAATAACACGGGAAAGCACATTGCACATATAACACATAACATATAATTGTATCTATATTGAACTCACCGTGAAATAACCGAATGATAAAATGGTAATTTAGGGAGCACTTCATTTTCTAAAAATGACTTTCTTTGATGAAACCGATAATTTAGTTGAAAATCGGGCTTTACACAAGTAGAGTTTCGACTGAAAATATTATTTTCTCGGGGTCTTCGGTGCTTCGGGGCTTGCTTTGAGTGTTTGGGATGTTCCCTAGGCTTCAGGGGATGTTAGGATAGCATAGTAAAGAGTATATGGTGTAATAGTGTGAAATTTGTAAACAAAATCCGGAAGAGTTCGGTTTATATTAATAGTGGTCGAAGCCTCGGAGTACGTTGGGCATACGAGGCGTGGTGCCTGCTCGGTTCCTGGGTCTCGGACGTCTCAACATGCGAGATATGTGTCTACATGTGAAGTAAGGGTCGACGTGGCTGACTCTGGATTGTTTACTTACGAAGTACACTGGGCATAACGAAATAATTTTATACTGTCACTAACATTAGTTTTACTTATTTAAATGTCATAACTTCTTCATTATAACTCTGATTTCGGTGAGGTTTTCGCCTAAACGTTTCTAACGAAATAATTTTATACTGTCACTAACATTAGTTTTACTTATTTAAATGTTATATTTTTGTTAATTTCGATAGTGGAATTTTTTATCGGAATCTCATAAGACTTCCCATCACTTCCAATACTTTCCAAGTGATTCTAAACATAGTTTTACTTCAAATCTCATAAAACTATCTTGTTAAACGTTCAAAATCATATAATATTTAATAATATTCACTTTTAAGCTATCAAGCTTAGAAAACACGATAATCATACAAGGTTATTAATGTGTATGTTACAAATACCTCCTCTTTCTGAGGATTTCGTCCCCGAAATTACAACGATTTAAACAAATGGGGATATTTCGTTCTTATCTCATTCTTATTTTCCCAAGTATAATTTGGGCCTCGATGGTGTTTCCACTTGACAAGCACCAACTCCACTTCTTTATTACGTAGATCAACCGTTCTTTCGTTTATGATATTTTGAGGCTCTTCTTCATATCTTAACTTATTATCTAGTTTCACCTTAGATAATGGAACCGTTTCATCATATATGCTCAAACATTTACGCAGATAACTCACATGAAATACGTCATGAATACGTGCTAAATGTTCGGGCAATTCTAAATGATATGCTTGCTTACCAATTCTCTGGATGATTTTGAAAGGTCCAACAAATCTAGGACTCAATTTACCTTTCTTCCCAAATTGCATAATGCCTTTCCATGGGGATACTTTCAGCATTACGAAATCACCCACCTGGAATTCTAAGGGTCGTCTCCTCTTTTCTGTATAGGACTTCTGTCGATATTGAGCCGCTTTCATTCTTTCTCGTACAATTTGAATCTTGTCGGTGGTGTCTTGAATCATTTCAGGGTCTCCAAGGATTTTCTGTCCTACATCATGCCAACATAATGGAGTACGGCATTTTCGACCATATAATGCTTCATATGGTGGCATTTTGATTGAAGTGTGGTAACTTTTATTATATGAAAAATCGACAAGAGGTAAGCACTTGTCCCAGTTACCACCAAATTCCAAGACACATGCACGAAGTATATCTTCTACTTTTGGATTGTTCTCTCCGTCTGACCATCTGTCTGGGGATGATAAGCTGTGCAGAGAGCAATCCGAGATCCTAAATCACGTTGCATACTCGCCCAAAAATGAGAAGTGAAGGGAGTATCATGATCGGAAAGAATTTTTAATGGCACACCATGTCTCGCAACAATTTCATCCAAGTATACTTGTGCGTATTTCTCCATTGGAGCTGTTTCACGCATGGCAAGAAAATGAGCATTCTTAGTCAGCCGGTCGACAATTACCCAAATGCTATCATTCTTTCTTGTAGTCTTTGATAATTTGGTAATAGAATCCATGGACAACTCTTCCTATTTCCACACGGGGACACTAATACTTCTTGGAATTTCGTAAGGCTTTTGGTGCTCTGTTTTTACTTGTAAGCATATTAAACATTCCTGAACGTATAACACATAACATATAATTGTACCTATATTGAACTCACTGTGAAATAACCGAATGATAAAATGGTAATTTAGGTAGCACTTTGTTTTCTAAAAATGACTTTCTTTGATGAAACCGATAATTTAGTTGAAAATCGGGCTTTACACAAGTAGAGTTTCGACTGAAAATATTATTTTCTCGGGGTCTTTGGTGCTTCGAGGCTTGATTTGAGTGTTTGGGATGTTCCCTAGGCTTTGGTTGATGTTAGGATAGCTTATTAAAGAGTATAGGGTGTAATAGTGTGAAATTTGTAAACAAAATCCGGAAGAGTTCGCTTTCTATTAATAGTGGTCGAAGCCTCGGAGTACGCTGGGCGTACGAGGAGTGACGCCTGCTCGGTTCCTGGGTCTCGGACGTGTCAATATGTGAGATACGTGTCTGCATGCGAAGGAAGGGTTGACCTGGCTGACTCCGGATCGATTGCGTGCGAAGTATGCTGGGCGTAATCTCGTACGCAGAGTGTAGACTTCCGACCAGTCTCGAAGTTTGTTCCCATAACTTCAAAAGTCCATATCTTTCTCATACGAGCTCCGTTTTTGACGTTCTTTATATCCATGCGTAGGTGAGATTATACTCTACAACTTTCGTTTAGACTCCGTTGGCTAATTTTGACTTTATTTTTAAAGTTATATTTTTAACAGGTCGGGAGAGGAAAAGTCCGTTAAAACTTCATAACTTCTTCATCCGATGTTCGTTTTCGTCTGTCTTTTTACCGTTGAACTACTATTGATGAGACCTTAGATTCTTGTTTAGGTTGTGTAGGCTAAAAATTGCTTGATCTATAATTCGAATTTCGAGCTGTACACTGCTATGCCGAATCTTAGAAAAATCATAACTCCTCATACGAAGTCAGATTTGGATGTTCTTTTTACGGAAGTTCTCGGTTTAACGAATACTACGACTTTCATTTAGATCATTAAAGCTAAAAAGTAGTTTATCATAAAATCACTTCTTACATCATACGGTGTCGTGCCTGTTCTGTCGCGAAACTTTAATAAGTCATAACTTCTTCGTTATAACACTGATTTCGGTGTGGTTTTCACCTAAACGTTTCTAACGAAATAATTTTATACTTTCACTAACATTAGTTTTACTTATTTAAATGTTGTATTTTTTTAATTTCGATATTTGTATTTTTTATCGGAATCTCATAAGACTTCCCATCATTTCTAATACTTTCCAAATGATTCTAAACATAGTTTACTTCAAATCTCATAAAACTATCTTGTTAAACGTTCAAAATCTTATAATATTTAATAATATTCAATTTTAAGCTATCAAGCTTAGAAAACACGATAATCATACAAGGTTATTAATGTGTATGTTACAAATACCTCCTCCTTCTGAGGATTTCGTCCCCGAAATTACAACGATTGAAACAAATAGATATATTTCGTTCTTATCTCATTCTTATTTTCTTAAGTACAATCTGGGCCTCGAGGGTTTTTGCACTTGACAACCACCAAATCCACTTCTTTATTACGTAGATCAACCGTTCTTTCGTTTATGATCGTTTGAGGCTCTTATTCATATCTTAACTTATTATCTAGTTTCACCTCATATAATGGAACCGTTTCATCATATATGCTCAAACATTTACGCAGATAGCTCACATGAAATACATCATGAATACTTGCTAAATGTTCGGGCAATTCTAAACGATATGCTTGCTTACCAATTCTATGGATGATTTTGAAAGGTCAAACAAATCTAGGAATCAATTTTCCTTTCTTCCCAAATTGCATAATTCCTTTCCATGGGGATACTTTCAGTATTACGAAATCACCCACCTGGAATTCTAAGGGTCGTCTCCTGATTTTTGTATAGGACTTATGTCGATATTGATCCGCTTTCATTCTTTCTCGTACAATTTGAATCTTGTCGGTGGTGTCTTGAATCATTTCAGGGCCTCCAAGGATTTTCTGTCCTACATCACGCCAACATAATGGAGTACGACATTTTCGACCATATAATGCTTCATATGGTGGCATTTTGATTGAAGTGTGGTAACTGTTATTATATGAAAAATCGACAAGAGGTAAGTACTTTTCCCAGATACCACCAAATTCCAAGACACATGCACGAAGCATATCTTCCACTTTTGGATTGTTCTCTCCCTCTGACCATCTTTCTGGGGATGATAAGCTATGCTGAGAGCAATCCGAGATCCTAATTCACGTTGGATACTCGCCTAAAAATGAGAAGTGAAGGGAGTATCATGATCGGAAATAATTTTTAATGGTACACCATGTCTCGCAACAATTTCATCCAAGTATACTTATGCGTATTTCTCCATTGAAGCTGTTTCACGCATGGCAAGAAATTGTGCACTCTTAGTTATCCAGTCGACAATTACCCAAATGCTATCATTCTGTCTTGTAGTCTTTGGTAATTTGGTAATATAATCCATGGACAGCTCTTCTCATTTCTACACGGGAACACTAATACTTCTTGGAATTCCGTAAGGCTTTTGGTGCTCTGTTTTTACTTGTAAGCATATTAAACATTCCTGAACGTATCTTCCAATGTCTCTCTTTAATCCAGGCCACCAATAATCAGCCCGTACATCATAGTACATTTTACTTGTACCTGGATGTATTGACAGTTTAGACTTATGGGCTTCATCTAAAATCTTCTGTCTTAATCCACCAATCTTTGGAACTCATAGCCGATTCTTAAATATTTTCAGTCCACGTGGATCATCATGTAAAATATCAGCATAATGTACCATCCCTTCCTTCTTCACATTTTTTTGGATTTAAGTCCTCTACTTGCCATTTTTCTAGTTCATCAAGAATAGTGAACTTTATTGTAGTGTGACTTATAACATAACACATACTATTATGATAAACTTTTCCGCTAAGTGCATTGGCAACTACATTGGCCTTTCCAGGATGATACATGATTTCACAGTCATAGTCTTTGATTAGCTCCATAGCTCGCTGTTGTCTCATATTCAAAGTTTGATGACTGAATATATACTTGAGACTTTTGAGTTCGGTAAACAATTGGCATTTTGTATCAAAAAGATAATGCCTCTAAAGTTTTAGGGCAAATACCACTACAGCGAGTTCAAGGTCATGGATGGGATAATTCTTTTCATAATCTTTCAGTTGTCTTGAGGCATAGGCTATTACTCTACCACGTTGCATCAACACACAACCGGTTCCCAACCTTGAAGCATCGCTATACACGGAAAAATCATTATCACTTTCTGGGAGTGATAAGATCGGAGCATGAGTCAAAAGATCTTTTAAAGTCGAGAAAGCTTTTTCTTGGGCTTCACCCCATTCGAACTTTGCTTCCTTTCGTGTAAGACTTGTGAGAGGTACAACTATACACAAAAAATCTTTAATGAATCTACGGTAATACCCTGCGAGACCCAAGAAACTGTGAATTTCAGAAGTAGTACGGGGCGCTTCCCAATTCTGAATGGCTTCAATTTTGGTAGGATCTATTGATACACCGTTACCAGAAATCACATGGCCGAGAAATTGAATTTGGCGTAGCCAAAATTCACATTTTGAGAATTTAGCATATAGTTTCTCCTTTCGAAGAAGTTCTAATATTTCATGAATATAAATGGCATGATCAGCTTCAGACTTAGAATATCATCAATGAATACGATGACAGATTTATCGAGCATTGGACGACATACCCGATTCATCATATCCATGAATATAGCAGGAGCATTTGTCAAACCAAATGGCATGACAAGGAATTAGAAATGCCCATAACGAGTACGGAAAGCAGTTTTTGGTACATCCTGCTCGTGTACTTTCAACATATGATATCCATACCTCAAATCAATCTTCGAGAAATAGCTAACACCCTGAAGTTGATCAAACAGGTCGTCTATGCGAAATGCCCATAACGAGTACAGAAAGCAGTTTTCGGTACATCCTGCTCGTGTACTTTCAACTGATGATATCCAAACCTCAAATCAATCTTCGAGAAATAGCTAACACCCTGAAGTTGATCAAACATGTCGTCTATGCGATGTAATAGGTATTTGTTTTTGATAGTTACCTTATTTAGCTCATGATAATCAATACACATTCGCATCGACCCGTCCTTCTTCTTGACAAATAATACTGGAGCACCCCAAGGAGAGGTACTCGGTCGAATAAAGCCTTTGTCAAGTAATTCCTGCAGTTGAATCAACATTTCCTTCATCTCAGCTGGTGCAAGACGATAAGGTGTCTTTGCAATCAGAGCAACACTAGGCATAAGATTAATTCAGAATTCTACTTGCCTGTTTGAAGGAAGTCCAGGAAAATCATCAAGGAAAACATCAGGATATTCGTTAACAACGGGATTATCATTTACAATTGTCTTCCCCTCTTTTGAGATATCAACTATATAGGCTAGATAAGTAGAACACCCCTTTGATATAAATTTATGAGCTTTTAGGAACGTGATTCTTTTTAAGATTTTAAGTCTTTGTTCACCGTAGACATAGATAGGATTCTTCCTTTCAATAGGAATGCGCACAATCGTTTCGTAGCATAAGATTTCTGCACGATTCTTTGACAACCAATCCATGCCGAGAATAATATCAAAGTTGGGCAAGGCGATAGGAATCATGTTAGTGAGAAAATTATAACCTTCACTTTCTATAACACAATCTCTATAGAGTTTATCAGCAATTAATGACACACTTCCCGCTGTATCTACATGAAACGGTTGGGAGAGTGCATAGCAAGTAATTTGAAAAGAACTTGCAAATTCATTAGACACAAAAGAAACTGAGGCACCAGAATTAAATAAGATGTGAGCAGGTCTAGAACTGACGAGAAATGTACCAGTCACAACATTCGGGTCTTCGCGTGCCTCCTCTGTGGTAATTTGAAATGCACAGTGTTTAGCTTTTGGCACCTCCTCCTTTTTAGTTGAAGTATCTACCAGTTGTTGAACAGAAGCTTGACTTGCTGCTATTTGACTAGTAAGAGTAAGATAGAAACGCTTCTTATGGCCAGTAACACCACAAGTAAAGAGTGTAACATTCTTCATTAGAAAAACAGGCTTCATGTGACCCACTTCTCAACATCCATAACAGATCACCAATTTTTCTGTTCTGCATTGGCCTTGGTGATTCTTTCCACATTTTTGACACGATGGCAACTGAAGAGAAAAAGATTACGACCTACCGCGGCCATGAGAGGTATTATGAGAATGTACTTGTTTGCCAGGATCAGATCGAGCAGATTGAGTTGATGGAATAGAGGAAACACAAATAGTTCGATTGACACATGGATGCTTCGGAACAGAAAGAGTGACACCACGTATCTGCTCGCGCTTTCGGGCATACTCAACAGCTTTATGAAACGACAGAACATCTCGATTGACCACGAAATTACAGATTTCATACCGTAGTCCTTCCATGAATAACTGAATTTTATCCTCTTCAGTAAGAATATACTTTGCAGCAAACTGTGCTTTTTGATTAAATTGAGTTTCGTATTCATTGACAGTCATTCCTCCATGTTAAGCTCGAGGAATTCTTTCTCCAATCTCCTCCTCATGTCTAGAGGACAATAATTTCCTAGAAAGTGTGTTTTGAACATTTCCCAAGAGATATTCTCCTGGTCATGCTCGTTCAGAGCTTCAAATGTTGCTTCCCACCAGACCAAGGCTTCACCGATGAGCATTGCAGAAGCATAATTAGCCTTGTCTTCATTAACCACATGAGAGATACAAAATACTTTTTATGTGTTATGGATCCAAGTAAGAGCAACAATAGGATTAAGAACACCTGTAAACTCTGTAGCACCATTACTATTGAAAGTTTTGAATGAGGGACGTTTCCCTTCCTCTCTCGAAGATTCTCCAGTGACTTTCTCTTTACCCTTATTACTATCCTTTTTTGTGTTCTTCGAGAGTCTGTCGAATAACACCAGTAAGTTTATCCAAGAGTCGCTCCTCACGATGGGATACTGGAGTCTCTCCTTCATCAGGGTGAGGATCTCCACCCACTTCTGGTGTATGGCTACTCACCTGTTGAGCCATTGCTCTGAAAATTTGGAGCAACATAGTATTTTTAGAATATTAGGATTTGTCATTACCTAACACTCCACTTAAGTATTTCATATGGTTTGTATCCATATACTTACAATGAATCTATTCATATATTGAGCTTCTAATAGTTTAAGTCAAAATACAAATCCATGGAATTTAGCTCGCTTAAACTACTGCTCTGATACCATGACTGAAAGATCCCTTCTTTAAAACCATACCATATTACTCCAAACATGCTACATGCATATTCATAATTATAATTTACATAGATGGTCTAATTATAAAAGACTAGATACATACCTACTATCAAGATTTTTACAAAGTTTTATATATTACATAACTTCCCAGGAGTTTATAAGTCATATACATACGTAAGCACTAAGTACAAAAGTAATAGTATTAACTATTCAAAATCCTCCAACAGTATATGACTATACTAGATGCTTATCACCTACAATAGTTAAACAATGAGAGGGATAAGCGGGTGATGTTTAGTGAGTTCAACAATAGTTATAATAATACGCTATACCATATAGATAACAATATGATAAAAGCAAAGAGGGACAAAGAACAACTGACAGGCTTTTCATATCAACCAATGATTTGATTCAAAGATTTACGATCAATGAGACACAATGATTTCAACATGTCATACATCATAAAGCTTCAGCCCAAGTGGGACACAAAATAAACAATTTCTGATGATCATTTTGCTAGAATATACAGGCTTTCCGCCCTACATAGCGCGATGCCAATACCAAAAGTGATACAAGTCATGCTCTACATGGCCAAAGGCACAAAGCCAATACAAGAAGTTATACGAGACATGCTCTACATGGCCAAAGGCATATAGATCCAATATCAAGAGAGATACGAGACATGCTCTACATGGCCAAAGGCTCAAAGCCAATACCAGAAGTTATACGAGACGTGCTCTACATGATGAATGATATAAAACAAATACCAAAATAACACGGGAAAGCACATTGCACATATAATACATAACATATAATTGTACCTATATTGAACTCACTGTGAAATAACCGAATGATAAAATGGTAATTTAGGTAGCACTTTGTTTTCTAAAAATGACTTTCTTTGATGAAACCGATAATTTAGTTGAAAATCGGGCTTTACACAAGTAGAGTTTCGACTGAAAATATTATTTTCTCGGGGTCTTTGGTGCTTCGGGGCTTGATTTGAGTGTTTGGGATGTTCCCTAGGCTTTGGTTGATGTTAGGATAGCTTATTAAAGAGTATAGGGTGTAATAGTGTGAAATTTGTAAACAAAATCCGGAAGAGTTCGCTTTCTATTAATAGTGGTCGAAGCCTCGGAGTACGCTGGGCGTACGAGGAGTGACGCCTGCTCGGTTCCTGGGTCTCGGACGTGTCAATATGTGAGATACGTGTCTGCATGCGAAGGAAGGGTTGACCTGGCTGACTCCGGATCGATTGCGTGCGAAGTATGCTGGGCGTAATCTCGTACGCAGAGTGTAGACTTCCGACCAGTCTCGAAGTTTGTTCCCATAACTTCAAAAGTCCATATCTTTCTCATACGAGCTCCATTTTTGACGTTCTTTATATCGATGCGTAGGTGAGATTATACTCTACAACTTTCGTTTAGACTCCGTTGGCTAATTTTGACTTTATTTTTAAAGTTATATTTTTAACAGGTCGGGAGAGGAAAAGTCCGTTAAAACTTCATAACTTCTTCATCCGATGTTCGTTTTCGTCTGTCTTTTTACCGTTGAACTACTATTGATGAGACCTTAGATTCTTGTTTAGGTTGTGTAGGCTAAAAATTGCTTGATCTATAATTCGAATTTCGAGCTGTACACTGCTATGCCGAATCTTAGAAAAATCATAACTCCTCATACGAAGTCAGATTTGGATGTTCTTTTTACGGAAGTTCTCGGTTTAACGAATACTACGACTTTCATTTAGATCATTAAAGCTAAAAAGTAGTTTATCATAAAATCACTTCTTACATCATACGGTGTCGTGCCTGTTCTGTCGCGAAACTTTAATAAGTCATAACTTCTTCGTTATAACACTGATTTCGGTGTGGTTTTCACCTAAACGTTTCTAACGAAATAATTTTATACTTTCACTAACATTAGTTTTACTTATTTAAATGTTGTATTTTTTTAATTTCGATATTTGTATTTTTTATCGGAATCTCATAAGACTTCCCATCATTTCTAATACTTTCCAAATGATTCTAAACATAGTTTACTTCAAATCTCATAAAACTATCTTGTTAAACGTTCAAAATCTTATAATATTTAATAATATTCAATTTTAAGCTATCAAGCTTAGAAAACACGATAATCATACAAGGTTATTAATGTGTATGTTACAAATACCTCCTCCTTCTGAGGATTTCGTCCCCGAAATTACAACGATTGAAACAAATAGATATATTTCGTTCTTATCTCATTCTTATTTTCTTAAGTACAATCTGGGCCTCGATGGTGTTTCCACTTGACAACCACCAAATCCACTTCTTTATTACGTAGATCAACCGTTCTTTCGTTTATGATCGTTTGAGGCTCTTATTCATATCTTAACTTATTATCTAGTTTCACCTCATATAATGGAACCGTTTCATCATATATGCTCAAACATTTACGCAGATAGCTCACATGAAATACATCATGAATACTTGCTAAATGTTCGGGCAATTCTAAACGATATGCTTGCTTACCAATTCTATGGATGATTTTGAAAGGTCAAACAAATCTAGGAATCAATTTTCCTTTCTTCCCAAATTGCATAATTCCTTTCCATGGGGATACTTTCAGTATTACGAAATCACCCACCTGGAATTCTAAGGGTCGTCTCCTGATTTTTGTATAGGACTTATGTCGATATTGATCCGCTTTCATTCTTTCTCGTACAATTTGAATCTTGTCGGTGGTGTCTTGAATCATTTCAGGGCCTCCAAGGATTTTCTGTCCTACATCACGCCAACATAATGGAGTACGACATTTTCGACCATATAATGCTTCATATGGTGGCATTTTGATTGAAGTGTGGTAACTGTTATTATATGAAAAATCGACAAGAGGTAAGTACTTTTCCCAGATACCACCAAATTCCAAGACACATGCACGAAGCATATCTTCCACTTTTGGATTGTTCTCTCCCTCTGACCATCTTTCTGGGGATGATAAGCTATGCTGAGAGCAATCCGAGATCCTAATTCACGTTGGATACTCGCCTAAAAATGAGAAGTGAAGGGAGTATCATGATCGGAAATAATTTTTAATGGTACACCATGTCTCGCAACAATTTCATCCAAGTATACTTATGCGTATTTCTCCATTGAAGCTGTTTCACGCATGGCAAGAAATTGTGCACTCTTAGTTATCCAGTCGACAATTACCCAAATGCTATCATTCTGTCTTGTAGTCTTTGGTAATTTGGTAATATAATCCATGGACAGCTCTTCTCATTTCTACACGGGAACACTAATACTTCTTGGAATTCCGTAAGGCTTTTGGTGCTCTGTTTTTACTTGTAAGCATATTAAACATTCCTGAACGTATCTTCCAATGTCTCTCTTTAATCCAGGCCACCAATAATCAGCCCGTACATCATAGTACATTTTACTTGTACCTGGATGTATTGACAGTTTAGACTTATGGGCTTCATCTAAAATCTTCTGTCTTAATCCACCAATCTTTGGAACTCATAGCCGATTCTTAAATACTTTCAGTCCACGTGGATCATCATGTAAAATATCAACATAATGTACTATCCCTTCCTTCTTCACATTTTTTGGCTTTAAGGCCTCTACTTGCCAGTTTTCTAGTTCATCAAGAATAGGGAACTTTATTGTAGTGTGAGTTATAACATAACACATACTATTTTGATATACTTTTCTGCTAAGTGCATCGACAACTAGATTGGCCTTTCTAGGATGATACAAGATTTCACAGTCATAGTTTTTGATTAGCTCCATTGCTCGCTGTTGTCTCATATTCAAAGTTTGATGACTGAATATATACTTGAGACTTTTGTGGTCGGTAAACAGTTGGCATTTTGTACCAAAAAGATAACGCCTCCAAAGTTTTATGGAAATTACCACTGCAACGAGTTCAAGGTCATGGATGGGATAATTCTTTTCATAATCTTTCAGTTGTCTTGAGGCATAGGCTATTACTCTACCACGTTGCATCAACACACAACTGAGTCCCAAACTTGAAGCATCGCTATACACGGAAAAATCATTATCACCTTCTGGGAGTTATAAGATCGGAGCATGAGTCAACAGATCTTTTAAAGTCGAGAAAGCTTTTTCTTGGGCTTCACCCCATTCGAACTTTGCTTCCTTTTGTGTAAGACTTGTGAGAGGTACAACTATACGTGAAAAATCTTTAATGAATCTATGGTAATACCCTGCGAGACCCAAGAAACTGTGAATTTCAGAAGCATTACGGGGCGCTTCTGTAATGTCCCAAGAATACGAGCTAAAAATTTCATTTTTAAAACATATTCTTAGCGAACCTTAGAAATAAAACGTTCACTGATCATATCATTTCATAAAAGTTATCGCATGTTTTGAAAAACAATAAATAAAAACATAATAAAGTCAGAGTACAAATTCCCAGGAGGATCTCATAATGCGGAATACAAGGCATGTGTGTGATAGGCCACTACCGCGCCAGCTCCTTCCCCTTCGAAGAAGAGGTACCTGAAACCAAAACTGAAAACTGTAAGCACGAAGCTTAGTGAGTTCCCCAAACATACCACATACCATACAATCACATATCATACATACTGCCGGACAATTCTGGGGTGCCCGACCTACCCGGTACGACCATTCTAGGGTGCCGACCTACCCGTGTCAAGCCGTTCTGGGGTGCTGACTACCCATGTCAAGCCATTATGGGGTGCTGACTACCCATCGGTCCTGACAACCGATCCTCGGGGACTATTTCACCCCCTACTGCTACTGTCACATATATCACAACATAACATATTATCAGACATATCTGGGGTGTCCGATCTATCCTTCGGTCCTAACGACCGAACTTGGGGACTATTCCCCTCCTACTACCACTATCACATATAACATATCATGCTAGCATATAAACATATCAGCACATACTGTCAGACATATATGGGGTGTCTGACCTACCCTTAGGTCCTAACAACCGAACTCTACTACTATCACATATACATACCATGCCAGCATATAACATATCAGGTAGTAGCAAACCTAGATGATATCAGAAAGACAATCATCTAACATACAACTCCTACTGGTGGGCCGGCATTGTGGACGTAGACCCAACGCTACTGGAAGGTAACTCACCTCAAAGTAGCTGCTGATCTGTGTGGGAACTGACTGTCTTCTGCTGCTGCTGCCCCGGAAATCCTCCGGCTATAATTCCCACAAAACACTCAGTCAAATACTGCTAACCGACCCCAGAGTAAATGATCATTTACCCTTAACCAAACCAAGAGTCAAAGTCAAATTCAACTTCCAGTTGACCCGACTCGCCGAGTTGGCTTGCCAACTCGCCGAGTCCTTTTCCCTTTGTCTGACCCTAATCCCGTCTCTACTCGTCGAGTTAGGCATTGACTCGACGAGTTTTCCTTCTAAACCAAAGTGCAATAGTCCTTCATCCTACTCGACGAATTGTATGAACAACTCGTCGAGTTCATCTTTATCCGAAGAACACTCTTTGCTGAGACTCGACGAGTTGTTAGAACAACTCGCCGAGTTTGTTCTTGAGGCAAGAAGATTGCCTTGAACTCGCCGAGTCAGGGCGTTGACTCGCCGAGTTCCTTCATGAGTGAGTCTGGCTTCCGACCCACTGAGTCACACCCTATGACTCACTACCCCACCCAGCAAACACAAAAAGGGGAAAAACTTGGGGACTCGCGACTCGACTCGCCGAGTCCGATGAACGACTCGCCGAGTCTGTCACATGCAAATACTATATACTCGATTTTGCTTGAATCCAGTTCATGCCATTCATAGATCTGGGTTTCTAGGGCCTGATTAACACGTAAAATTTCCAACTTTACGTGTAAATAAACACCTATGAAGGTTTTAGGGCTCAAAATGCACTAAAATAGTAGATCTAGGGCTTTCATGCAATATGGCTCCATAAAGGCAGTGGATCTGAGCTCCTGGAGCTCAATCATGCCTAGATCTAAGGGTTAATCAACTTATTACAAACCCTAATTCGTAATCAAGCTTGGAAATGGCTCAAGAAGGACTTTAATGGAGCTATAAGGGACTATAAGCATGGAAACAGAGGGAAACTGAGTCATACCTCAAGGATATCACTGAGATAACACCAAAATGCTTGGCCTCCTTCTTCTCTTCTTGATCTACTCTTCTTTTCTCTCAAAAACTTCAAGAAACACACCAAAGCACTTCAATCTCACAAGGAATAAGGGTTTGGACGATGTTTGGAGCTCTGAGGGTGAAGGGGGCGAGGTTGGGGCGCATAAGGTTGGTTTAAATAGGGTGCAAACCCTTGAGATTTAGGGTTTCATCAGACAGTGGGGACTCGCCGAGTCGCCAACTTAAATGTGCTCCCAAACCCGCCTCTACTCGGCGAGTCGGGCCTACAACTCGTCGAGTCCAAGGCCAAAAATGCAAAATAGCTAGATAAATTTTACGTACCAGGAACCAGGTGCTACAAATCTCCCCCACTTATTTTAGACTTCTTCCTCGAAGTCTGATGCGCGATCCTGAAACAACTCGGGGTAATGCTCCATTATCTCTTCCACCGGCTCCCAAGTCCATTCCGAACCCTTTCGGTGCTGCCATTGCACCTTTACTAATTCCACCCTCTTGTTCCTCAGATCCTTCAACTTCCGGTCGAGGATTGCGACTGGGCGCTCAATGTAATTCAGGCTGTCATCAACCTGTATATCCTCTAGCGGCACCACCGCTGAATCATCCACTAGGCACTTCCGCAGCTGGGAGACATGGAAGGTGCTGTGGATCTGACTGAGCTTGGCTGGCAGATCCAACCTTTATGCCACCTTGCCCACCCGAGCTACAACCCTGAACGAACCAATGAATCTCGGGCCCAACTTGCCCTGCTTCCTGAATCGAATGACGCCTTTCCAAGGTGACACTTTCAGGAGAACCATATCCCCGACCTGGAACTCCAGATCTGATCGACGCTTGTCGGCGTAACTTTTCTGCCGACTCTGCGCAGTCTGAAGCCTGCTTCGAACCTGCTGGATCCTCTCGGTCGTCTTGAGCACCACCTCGGTGCTCCCCATGACCATCTGGCCAACTTCACCCCAACATATCGGGGTCCTGCACCTCCGTTCGTACAACATATCGAATGGGGGACGGTCAATACTCGCGTGGTATCTGTTGTTGTACGAGAACTCAGCCAAGGGAAGATAAGTATCCCAACTACCACCGAAGTCTAGCACGCATGCCCGCAACATATCCTCCAACGTCTGGATGGTCCGCTCGCTCTGACCATCCGTCTGCGGGTGAAAGGCGGTGCGAAAATGCAGACGAGTGCCCAACTCATCATGAAACTTCTTCCAAAACCTGGAAGTGAACCGCACATCTCGGTCTGATATCACTGACACTGGCACCCCGTGCCGCGCCATTATCTCCTTGATATAGATATCGACCAACTTTTCGGCCGAGATACTCTCCTGGATCGGAATAAAATGGGCGCTCTTGGTCAATCGATCCACGATGACCCAAATCGAATCTACTCCTCGCGCAGTCCTGGGAAGCTTTGTGATAAAATCCATTGTAATATCTTCCCATTCCACAACGGGATATCCAACGACTGCATCTTTCTGTGCGGTCTCTGATGCTCGGTCTTGACCTTCCTACAGGTCAAACACCGCTCGACGTACCACGCCACATCCCGCTTCATGCACGGCCACCAATAGTCTAGACGAAGATCCCGATACATCTTCGTTGCCCCTGGATGAATAGAGAATCGGGATTTGTGCGCCTCCTCCATCAAGATCTGGCGCACTCCTCCGTGATACGGCACCCACACCCTACGGTGTAGTGTCAATAACCCTCGGGTATCATAATCGAAGGAGGGGATTTAACCCACTATTCTCTCACTCTTCCGATGTTCCTCCTTCATAGCCTCCTGCTGAGCTTCCCGAATCTGCTCTAACAGTGGAGTCACCACCGTCATCCTCATACACACATCCCTGATCGGTGCCGCCTTACAACTAAGCGCATCGGCCACCACATTGGCCTTCCTCGGGTGATAATGGATCTCGCAATCATAATCCTTCACCACGTCTAACCACCGACGCTGCCTCATGTTCAGATTCGGCTGATCCATCAGGTACCGCAAACTCTTGTGGTCCGTGTAAATGGTACATCGAACCCCGTAGAGGTAATGCCGCCAAATCTTGAGGGCGAAGACCACCGCCCCCAACTCTAAATCATGCGTCGGGTAGTTCGCCTCGTGAGGCTTCAGCTGCCTCAAGGCATAAGCAATGACATGTCCCCTCTGCATCAAAACTGCGCCTAATCCCGAGATAGACGCATCACAGTATACCACAAAATCCTCTACGCCCTCGGGCAGGGCTAAGATTGGCGCCTCACACAATCTCTGCCTCAGAATCTCAAATGCTGCCTGCTGCTCAGGCCCCCATCGAAAGACCACGGCTTTCCTAGTCAACTGTGTTAGGGGTACGACTATCTTGGAGAAATACTGAATAAATCTTCGATAGTAGCCTGCTAATCCTAGGAAACTCCGAATCTCGGATGGAGACTTCGGAACCTCCCATCTCATCACGGCCTCCACCTTAGTCGGGTCTACTGAAATCTTGTTCTGATTGACGAGGTGCCCAAGAAACTGCACCTCGAGCAACCAAAACTCACATTTGGAGAACTTGGCGTACAAGCTCTCCCTCCACAAGGTCTCCAAAACCTCTCTCAGATGCTCCTCGTGCTCCTCCTGCGTCTTGGAATAAACCAAGATGTCATCCATGAAAACTATCACAGACCGATCCAACATCAGTCTACACACGCGGTTCATGAGGTCCATGAACGCGACATGAGCATTGGTGAGCCCAAACGGCATCACCACGAACTCATAATGGCCATAACGCATCCGAAACGCGGTCCTCTGTACATCCTCCTCTCTGAACTGATGATAACCTAAACGCAAATCGATCTTGGAGAACCAAGATTCTCCCTATAACTGGTCAAAGAGGTCGTCAATCCTCGGGAGTGGGTAACGATTCTTCACCGTTACCTTATTCAGCTCCCGGTAATCTATACACATCCGATGCGACCCGTCCTTCTTCTTCACAAACAGGATCGGGGCTCCCCAGGGTGAACTGCTCGGTCGAATAAATCCCTTGTCTAGCAGCTCCTAAAGCTGCATAGACAACTCCTGCATCTCGGGAGAAGCCAACCGATAGGGTGCCTTGGCTATCGGAGCCGCACCAGGAACTAGGTCGATCCTGAACTCTACCTGACGCTCCGGAGGTATTCCACGAAGCTCCCCCGGGAACACATCAGCATAGTCTCGCACCACTGGAACCTCGCTCACCGTCGCCTTACCTGCATCCCGGGTATCCATAACGTACACGACATATCCCGCGCAACCCTGCTGAAGGTAGCGCCTAGGTCTCGCTGCTGAACATACTGTGGGTCCACGCTGTGGCCTCTCGCCGTGGATCACCAACTCTCCCCCACTTGGGGTCCTGATCCGCACTAACTGCTGTGCGCAATCTATCACCGCCCCATTAGGGCTCAACCAATCCATGCCTATAATCACCTTGTTCCCCCACAAAGGGATGGGAACCAAATCCACCAAGTAGCGCTCCTCAAATAACCTTAGGACACAATCCCTGAATACTGCTGACGCTCACACTGATCGATCATCGGCAATCTCTACCTCTAAAGGGCAATCCAACATGCCCGAAGATTCAGTAAACCTCTTGCTAAGCGCAAGGGAAACAAATGATCGGGTGGCACCCGAGTCAAACAACACCTGAACAGGAATACCGTTCACATGGAACGATCCTAACACATATAGACAGAGCACATATCAATATCATAACATCATAAAAATAAGATAAAGGGAAAGAATCATACCCGTCACCACATTGGGTGCGGCGCGAGCCTCCTCGGTAGTC
This sequence comes from Lactuca sativa, assembly GCF_002870075.4. Classification (NCBI taxonomy): domain Eukaryota; kingdom Viridiplantae; phylum Streptophyta; class Magnoliopsida; order Asterales; family Asteraceae; genus Lactuca; species Lactuca sativa. Next base: position 348,706,801 of record NC_056626.2, read on the forward strand.
AGCTGAAATGCCCGGATCCTCACCACTGGAGCCTCTGCCTTGACCTGCCGGCCATCTGTAATCCACAGGGTAGCTGGAGCTGGCGCCTTAGCCGGCGCTGATGCTGTCAACTGGGGGCAATTGGCCTTCTTGTGGCCCATCTGGTTGTAGTGGAAACACAACAACTCCGATGCCTTGACCTGTCTTGCCGCACTTATAGTAGCCCGACGATCCCAGCCTACATGCCCCCTCATGAGGCATGCCGCATTTCTTGCAGCGGCTCGGTCCTGACTGGCCTTTCGGCCTACCATCTGGTCCCTTGGGCTTCTTCCCTGAAGCCCCTCCTGCCTGACGCTCCTCTGTCTTCCTCTTCCGGATGTGCTCCAGATCTATCTCCCTCTCCCTTGCCCTGGCAATCATAGAGTACAAGGTAGGGCAAGCTAAAAAACTGACATGCTCCCGAATATCAGCTCGTAGCATGTCATGATAGCGGGTCCTTCTCATATCCTCATCACCCGCGTACTGGGGCACCAAGAACTCCCTCTCCCGGAATTTGGCGGTGATCTCCGCCACAGTCTCTGTTGTCTATCTCATATCCAAGAACTCCCTGGCCAGCTGCTGAAGCTTGACAGCCAGCGTGAACTCTGCTCTGAACCTGGTCGCGAAGTCCGACCAAGTCATAGACTCGACAGCTGACGCTCCTAACGAGTCACCCACGAACTCCCACCAATCCCTAGCTCGATCTCGTAAACACCCTGCTGCAAACCTCACCTTCGACCCCTCAGGGCAGAAGCTAATCATCTGTGTAGACTCAATGTATGCAATCCATCATCTGGCAGCTATGGGGTCCTTCGCCCCATGAAAATCCGGCGCACCACTGCCCCGGAAGTCCTTGAAGGACAGTGTGTGAGATCCCGACTGGCCAGATGCCATGTCGCTCCTGAATGGCCTGAGGCGATCCTCCATCAACTCCAATATCCCTTCCTTGATCGAACCGAAGATAATGGGGGTTGACTTAAGGATGCCTCTGGTGATCTCTGATGCGATGAACTCGCGTAGCCCCTCATCTACTGGCTCGAAACCTGATCCCGAACCCGATCCCTTTCCTGAACTGCCAATTGCTAGCCTCGAGCGTAGTACCACCATTCTGAAATACATAAATAATAATTGTTAGCGGTACTGATACCCCTGGAGGGATCACACCTACTACAAGTTCCCTGGTCTTATCTTGGACTTCCTCAGTTCGGGTACGGATCCTCTGCTTTCAGTAGTACGGGCCCATACTGCCTTCCACATCTATCCGTACCTTCTCCAAGGACTGCCTTGTCTCCACCAGGTCCCTTTCACTACTGCTGATCACTGCTATACTCATCCTAGGCTTGCCCCAGGAAAATCTCTAACTCCACCCTACCCGGTCCTCTTCTGCTGAAGGCCTCCTTGTAATGCCAATTAGTCATTACATGAATACCATCACATGTGGTGAGGCTCATATAATCCTTCGAGTAACAGACTCGGCTCTACACGGTTAGACTCAGACAAAAGCCGCGCAGTAAGGCCAAATCCAGCACTCTAAGATTATTCAACCCTGATCACATGTGACGTGACATATTCATCTAATGTCTAACTCCCATCACTCATAGTCCCATGAAGCCTAAAGCAAGCATCATTCAGACAAAAGGAAACAATCTCAAGCAAATCCATCCTCATAGAGAAAAGCTGCACTAGCATACAATGCTAAACTCATACTATCAGGCATATCCCTAACAGGCTATCCTACTGCTGTCTACTCAATTCTAGCATACAATTTTCATACACTGAAGCACATAAAGCAGGCACATAAGGCATCACTCCTAGATCCCTAGTCCTATTCTAGCATGCTGTTCTACTGAAACTGATAAACATAACATAAGCTGGTATGGGTACTTTGGGGAATACTTACTTGAGCTCGGCCGGTCGCGCTCATCACACACACTTTGTTCCTTCTTAAAACTCTTTACTTAGCTTTTAGAAAACATTTTCTTCTTTAAAATCTTTTAATCCCTCGATTTGAGCTCATACACCCCTGAAGGTGTGTCCGAATCCCTCAAACCAGGGCTCTGATACCGACTTGTAACGTCCCAAGAATACGAGCCAAAAATTTCATTTTTAAAACATATTCTTAGTGAACCTTGGAAATAAAACGTTCACTGATCATATCATTTCATAAAAGTTATCGCATGTTTTGAAAAACAATAAATAAAAACATAATAAAGTCAGAGTACAAATTCCCAGGAGGATCTCATAATGCGGAATACAAGGCATGTGTGTGATGGGCCACTACCGCGCCAGCTCCTTCCCCTTCGAAGAAGAGGTACCTGAAACCAAAACTGAAAACTGTAAGCACGAAGCTTAGTGAGTTCCCCAAACATACCACATACCATACAATCACATATCATACATACTGCCGGACAATTCTGGGGTGCCCGACCTACCCGGTACGACCATTCTAGGGTGCCGACCTACCCGTGTCAAGCCGTTCTGGGGTGCTGACTACCCATGTCAAGCCATTCTGGGGTGCTGACTACCCATCGGTCCTGACAACCGATCCTCAGGGACTATTTCACCCCTACTGCTACTGTCACATATATCATAACATAACATATTATCAGACATATCTGGGGTGTCCGATCTATCCTTCGGTCCTACCGACCGAACTTGGGGACTATTCCCCTCCTACTACCACTATCACATATAACATATCATGCTAGCACATAAACATATCATGCTAGCATATAAACATATCATCACATACTGTCAGACATATATGGGGTGTCTGACCTACCCTTAGGTCCTAACAACCGAACTCTACTACTATCACATATACATACCATGCCAACATATAACATATCAGGTAGTAGCAAACCTAGATGATATCAGAAAGACAATCATCTAACATACAACTCCTACTGGTGGGCCGACATTGTGGCCGTAGACCCACCGCTACTGGAAGGTAACTCACCTCAAAGTAGCTGTTGATCTGTGTGGGAACTGACTGTCTTCTGCTGCTGCTGCCCCGGAAATCCTCCGACTATAATTCCCACAAAACACTCATTTAAATACTACTAACCGACCCCAGAGTAAATGATCATTTACCCTTAACCAAACCAAGAGTCAAAGTCAAAGTCAACTTCCAGTTGACCCGACTTTCCGAGTCCTTTTCCCTTTGTCTGACCCTAATCTCGTCTCTACTCGTTGAGTTAGGCATTGACTCGACGAGTTTTCCTTCTAAACCAAAGTCCAATAGTCCTTCATCCTACTCGCCGAGTTGTATGAACAGCTCGTCGAGTTCATCTTCATTCGAAGAACACTCTATGCTGAGACTCACCGAGTTGTAAGAACAACTCGCCGAGTTTGTTCTGGAGGCAAGAAGATTGCCTTGAACTAGCCGAGTTCCTTCATGAGTGAGTCTGGCTTCCGACCCACTGAGTCACACCCCATGACTCACTACCCCACCCAGCAAACACGAAAAGGGGAAAAACTTGGGGACTCGCGACTCGACTCGCTGAGTCCGATGAACGAGTCGCCGAGTCTGTCACATGCAAATACTATATACTCGATTTTGCTTGAATCCAGTTCATGCCATTCATAGATTTGGGTTTCTAGGGCCTGATTAACACGTAAAGTTTCCAACTTTATGTGTAAATAAACACCAATGAAGGTTTTTGGGCTCAAAATGCACTAAAAGAGTAAATCTAGGGCTTTCATGCAATATGGCTCCATAAAGGCAGTGGATCTGAGCTCCTGGAACTCAATCATGCCTAGATTTAAGGGTTAATCAACTTATTACAAACCCTAATTCATAATCAAGCTTGGAAATGGCTCAAGAAGTACTTTAATGGAGCTATAAGGGACTATAAGCATGGAAACAGAGGGAAACTGAGTCATACCTCAAGGAAATCACTGACATAACACCAAAATGCCTGGCCTCCTTCTTCTCTTCTTTTTCTCTCAAAAACTTCAAGAAACACACCAAAGCACTTCAATCTCACAAGGAATAAGGGTTTGGACGATGTTTGGAGCTCTAAGGGTGAAGGGGGCGAGGTTGGGGCGCATAAGGTTGGTTTAAATAGGGTGCAAACCCTTGAAATTTAGGGTTTCATCAGACAGCGGGGACTCGCCGAGTCACCAACTTAAACGTGCTCCCATACCCGCCTCTACTCGGCGAGTCGGGCCTACAACTCGCCGAGTCCAAGGCCAAAAATGCAAAATAGCTAGATAAATTTTACGTACCAGGAACCAGGTGCTACAGCTTCCCAATTCTGAATGGCTTCAATTTTGGTAGGATCTATTGATATACTGTTACCAGAAATCAGATGGCCGAGAAATTGAATTTGGCGAAGCCAAAATTCACATTTTGAGAATTTAGCATATAGTTTCTCCTTTCGAAGAAGTTATAATATTTCATGATTATGAATGGCATGATCAGCTTCAGACTTAGAATAGATTAGAATATCATCAATGAATACGATGACAGATTTATCGAGCATTGGACGACATACCCGATTCATCATATCCATGAATATAGCAGGAGCATTTGTCAAACCAAATGGCATGACATGGAATTCGAAATGCCCATAACGAGTACGGAAAGCAGTTTTCGGTACATCCTGCTCGTGTACTTTCAAATGATGATATCCAGACCTCAAATCAATCTTCGAGAAGTGAATATTTGTTCCGGATTCAATCAGAAGGTCCGAAGTCAAAAGTGTTCTGGACTAAGAGGGTTCCGGACCAAGAAGGGAGGTTCCGAAGATGAATAGTGTATTCCGAAACGGGCTTGTTCTTTTGAGTTTTCTCCTTCTGTTTTGAGCTGTTTTCAACAAAGGAAGGGATTGGGATGGTACAAATGTTTATAAAAAGTTGAGAGAGATTTGAGATACAAAGAGATATTTGGGAGAGATTTAAGATACCAAGAGATATTTGGGAGAGATTTGAGATACAAAGAGATATTTAGGAGAGATTTAAGATACAAAGAGATATTTTGGGAGAGATTTGAGATAAAAAGAGATATTTAGGAGAGATTTTTGTTTATAGTCTTTGTTATGGTTTTGTCTCGTAGTGTTAGGATTGTAAACTCTACTACGTCGTCTTATTAGTGTTTGCAATTCCCAAAGGATCCATAGTTTGAATTTATCGAGTTTTTATGCTTCTTTACCCTACTTAGGGTTTAGACCTTTAAATATACGAAACTTCCAAGTGATACTTTGTATTATAATAGTAAGTTTTACATTTGGAAACATAGAGTAGGCCTTAACATACTAGTGCTAGATGAGTTGACTTGGGTTGACTTGTTGACTTTAATTGACCAAAATTGCCGGTTGTCACAGACATGTAGGAGATCAAAAAGCTAAAGAAGTAGATGGTCAGTGAGTTCGAGATGAAGGAACTAGGGGCTGCTAAAAAATATTGGGTATGAGCATAACCAAGCGCAGACTGACCGGTACACTAAAACTTTCATAAGGCTAGTACATCAATATGATATCCCCTTATTTTTAGAACCAATTAAAACTTTTCTTTACGCTTTGAGTTTTTGTGTTGCGGAAAATCCAAACGTTATTTCTTTTCATTAAAATACTATGGATGTCACCATTAATATCCAAACGTTACTAAGTAAAAACAAAAAGGTGTTGAAATACTAATACATGCACATCTCTTATTTCACTCAACATCCTAACTAGTTTCCAACAACCTTAGTTCCGCTACCTGTGATGCATATAAATTGAGTGAGTCACGTTTGGGAAACCTGGTGAGATGCATAGGGTTTTCAAGCCTATAATAATTTAATGATAATTAAATCATAATAACATTTCTGAAAATAAACATTATAGGTGTATATAATCTGATGTAAGACCACCTACCCTACCTAATCAATTCTCACAAATCGTAATTTGACGATCATATGGAAGAATCACCTTACTTGATGAATCGTCTGAGCAACTGTTTGACTACACATCTAGGGGAGTCCTTGGCCAGTGTAAGTCATATAAAGGAAACTAATATACATAGTATTTGATAAATATGGTATCCCATTTTATCTACGTTTGTGGGTTATAAGTCCACACTAGCAACATCATTCACTAGACCACGTAGACTAGTCAATTGTTGTCATCTACTCTGGTCGATGACCCATACATACTTGTCCAACACAATCTTTAATAAGAGGTAATATTATAGTATACAAATAAAACAAAGTATAATTAATACAATTTGCATTTAATAATTACTTTTATTAAATTATTCTCTTGAAAGTAACTACACACTCACCTGACAAAAGTAGGTGATTTTAGCACTTTGCCTTAACACTTTATCCTTTCAAAAGACATTGATTAAAACGACACTAAGTCTTAGTCTATTTTCATAATCTTGGTGACTATAGTAATGATAGTCTGTATTCCTCAATAATCCCAATTTCTAAATAAAGATCTATCAAATAAGGAATAACCAGATAGGATCATATTGGAGGTAGGGTCTGTTTGCTATACAGAGTATACTATTTGGAAATCCTATTATAAACACCTCACTAAATTCATCCTAGACATCACTTCTGTAAGTAAATCAATCAATATAATGAAATGGAATCAATGATAAATATTATTTATAGGTTCATAATAACGACTATGACTATAAATATATGTTACACTTAAATTAGGACAAATACAACTTAACTTACAGAGCTTTCTAACGAGAACCGGTACTTGCACGGGCAAAATTTCAACTCGAAAACCTCTAATTCTCCTGCTATCTGATGTCGTAGGTCTTTGCTAATAGTATTCAGGAACTAGAGAGTAAATGTTTAAAGGTTTTAAAGTGTTCCAGAGAGGTTCCAAAGGAAAGTGTGTGAGAAATGAGCTGCTAAACTATCCTATATATAGGATGGGAATAAAGTGTGTCGCGGCTTTTGAGAGGTGCATCACGCACTTGTTTGGGGAATGGTAACGTGTCTTACGTTAGGTGGTGACACATGGCAGAAGTCTGGTGGAGTGTCAGAAGTGAGCCACATGCCCAAGTGCATGCATTTTATCATAATATCAAAAATTGATAACTTCTTCATACGAGATCCGTGTTTGATGTTATTTATATCCACATGTAGCTATCAACGAGTACTACAACTTTCATTTAGACATTATCAGCTAATTCTCAATTTATTTTTGAAGTTATATTTTTGAATAGGCTTAGACTGCTAAAGTACGTATAAAAACTATAACTTTTACGTACGATATCCGTTCTTGACTGTCTTTATATCGACAAATAGATATTGATGAGATCTTCAACTATCATTTAGATTGTTTTTTCCTAACAATCGACCGATTTAAATTTTGGCTTCTGAGGCGTATACTGCTATGCTGAAGCTTCGAAAAGTCACAGCTTCTTCTCACGAGAGTCAAATTTAGGCGTTCTTTATATGCACGAGTTTTTTTTCTGACTACTATGACTTTTGTTTAGCTTATTTATCCTAAATAATCTTTTATCTTTAATTTATATTTTAGCACTATTTATTACGTGTTGACGCAAGATTTCACACAGATACCATATACACCTAATATCTATAAAATTCAGATAAACACGAACACACACACACACACACACACACACACACACACATATATATATATATATATATATATATATATATATATATGAATAACTTACTTTTATTTATTCATAGAAGATTTCAGTCATTGAACGACATACATATAGATTCATAATTATGCCTAGCGATAAAGGCAGGCGTTACAATTATCTCCCCTTAGGATGATTCAGTCCCAGAATCATGCACCATCAAACAGATATGGATAGCGGCTCTTCATGTTTCTTTCTTTTTCCTAGGTGAGGTTTGGCCCTGCCGAATGTTTCCATCGCACAATCACTAAGTCAATCATATTATGACATAATTTCTTCCTCTTGAGGTCAACGTTTTCCATAGGTTCTTCTATCAGCCTTTTATTCTCATCAATCCTTAATTCCAAAAGTGGAACCATATTAGGTTTTTCTCCCAAGTACTTCCTTAAATAGAAAACATGAAAGGTGTTGTAGATACCTTCCAATTTAGGTGGCAATTCAAGCTTGTAAGCTTATTTCCCTATATTCTGAAGTACTTTGAATGGACCAATAAAATGAGGAGTTAACTTACCATGTTTTCTTAATTTGATAAGTCCCTTACATGGAGAGTGTAGCACCTGGTTCTTGGTACATGTTATAAAACGCATTGTTGCGTATAGTTGATTAATGAATAAGTAAATGCATATAAGTCGAAGTTTATCTGTAACTTTTATCCTAAGAAGGTAAAAGCGATATCTCGGCCGCTTGATGATTTGATTTGACTTATGTGCCGGGCCCGGTCAGAACTGAATTGATGTGTTCGATTAAGTTCTATGTCGAATAAATCAGAGATCGAGAAACCTAAATGCTTGACTAATCATTCCATAGAATTATCAGCATGATATCTAACAGAGGGCTGTACGATCCCTTATCTAAAGGACAAGATTGATTAGATCAGAGTTTGACAGCGTCTTTGAGAGCTACGATTGCGAATCGGATTGTACTTGTGCATATAGTTACTAGACTTATCCAAGTGGGAGACTGTTGGAATAGTGTCTAAGGCTGCAACTATATTAGGCAAGTATTTGACCCGATTGTGCATGGACCTTTTGGGTTGCCTTCACCATAGCAACTTGATAGGATGATTTATTATGAGAGAATAAATATTATTAATATATTATGAGAATAATATAAGGAATAATAATATTGTTATTTGATTAATATAAGTCATAAATTAATTAGTATTAATTTGGTGACTTAAAGAGATTAATTAAATAAGAGGGTATAAACTGTCAATTGATTGATAGTTACACTTTAGACTGTAAATCCTTAAGGGATAAGGGATGGACGGATTCTAGGGCTTGGGATAGCTCAAAATTGTCCAAGGCTTATCTAAGGTAAGGATTTGGATTGCTTTAAGGAAAGATTATCCAACTAGGGTTTAAAGGTGAAACCCTAAGAGTCTACAAGTATAAATAGACCCCTTGAGCAAGGGAAATCGGCATCTCTTAAAAAGAAAGGAACCCCTGGCCGATTTCTTCCCAACCTCTCTCTCAAATCATCCTCTTTGCTAGTTGGTGTTTGTAAGCCATTAGAGGAGTGACAATTGTGACTCTAGAGCTCCAAGACAACAAGATCAAACAAGAGATTCAAATGTAAACTTCTAGATCTGATTTTGTATTGTTCTTATACCTAATTACTTATTAGAAGTCTTGGATTCAAAGCATGTTTAATTAGAAAGCGTAGATCCAAGCATTAGGGTTTTGCATGCGCACATAGGAAAGTTCTTACGGCTAAAACCCATCAGTGGTATCAGAGCCTAGATTGGTTTCTATTAAATTGTTGCTTGTTTGTTTGAATCTTATTTGCAAAATTAGATTTTTGTGTTTCTGAGTCATGGACTCGGCGAGTCCCATAGTGGACTCGGCGAGTTGGCCTGACTCGGCGAGTCCAGAATGGGTACTCGGCGAGTCCAAGCGTCAGGAAAGGCCAGATTCAGGATTTTTTTGATGATTATCTTATGGAAACTTGCCTTAATCATATTAGATCAACCCTAATCCGATTTTTTTTGATATATATGACTATAATCTTGATCTAATTAAAGATATTTATCAACTAATAAAATATTTAATTTCCTTATATGATAATTAATTAATTATTTTGATTAAATTGGTAATTATCTTGCAAGAAATCTTGAATAAATCAAATATGGATAATTATGGAATTAATTGTTAATTAAAATTATTTGTTATTTGATCCTCCATGTTTTAAATGTTTAAAACTTGTCCTCAAGTTTTGAAATTTATGTTTTGTGATTAAAAATTTTTAATTTAGACAATTTAAATTTCAAACCCTAGATTTTTTAAAAAGTTTAAAATACAACCCTATACTAATATAATATTACAAGATTAATATATATATATATATATATATATATATATATATGTATATATATATATATATATATATATATATATATATATATATATATATATATATATATATATATATATATATATATGTATAACTAAAATGCTAGTCTTACCGTTAGTAGGCCTCATTCACGAAGCCGATCTATAAGGTGGGTATAAGGTTGCAGCCTATAAAATGGCGCTTAATGGGTGTACACTCACACCCACCGCTTGCTTGAACGGTGGAGGGTCGTTAGCCGAACGGGTAGGATAGGGCAGCCTCATCCTCTCATTAAAAGTATAATATGAAATACAAAGTAATTACATGTTTTTAAAATTTCCCAATCTTAGTTACTTTAGGAAAAGTGAATTGATGCAATCGCATGAAATTACACTTTGCACCCTTGCTAAGAAGTTAGTGGAGCGTGTGTGGTTTACCGGCACACTAATTGGTTCTAATCAAAGGTGGAAAAGGGTGATTCATTGTTTATCATGGTTCGATGGAGCGTGTGTGGTTTACCGGCACATCGAATAGGTGATCGTTACAATGAAGGCACCATGCGAATTTGCATGGTAATTCACACCCGCTTTGTGATCCTCGGTATCCCAGTCACAAACAAGAGGGGCATATTGAGATTTAAACATGCCATTGAATAGTTTCAATGAATCTCATCCGAACCTAGGAATTCTTAATACATTTAGGACTTAAAGTTTTGTTTTTATGGTGGAGAATTAGTGAATCGTCATTCACTTACCTTCATATTATTTGCATGTTGGATTACGACATCCCTTTTCTAATATGTAAATATTGTTGTTGGATCCTAGCCCTAATTTTTCTTATTGGGTGACAATTAGGGATTCATATTCTAATCTATCTTTGTCCTTTCTATTTGTAGATGTCGAACGCAAACAACGCTGCTGCTAGTTCTTTCACATTGATGAGCCTTTGTCAAAAGGTCACTTTCGATGGGACGACCTTTAGCAAATGGATAAGATACATTCGCACCATTGCTCACTATGAGGATAAGGAGTATGTCCTCGATGAGAAGCTCGAGAAAATTAACCCTAAAATCGCTACTCCAGCTGAAATGACCGCTTTTGAAACTCATGAGCACGATGCAACGAAGGTACATTGCATCATGATAGCCACCATGATCTCCGAATTCCAAAAGTCCTATGAGGACATGTACTCGTACGAGCTGCATCAAGACTTATTGGAGAGATACCACCAAAACGTGAGACAAGAGCGTTATGAGATTTTCACTAACATGATTTTCGCTAAGATGGGTCATGGAGAGTCTCTTACCGTGCACCTGCAAAAGATGAAAAGGTATGTCGACCGCCTTCGCAAGTTGAATGTTGACTTTGGGGAACACTTGGCGATCGACATGGTGCTTCACTCTTTGCCTCCAAGCTATAATCAATTTAGGATGACCTACCACATGAACAAAGAAGAGGTCACCCTAAGCAAACTCCAAGGTCTCTTGAGGGTCGCTGAGAGCAACTTTAAGGACAAGTCTGTTGCACCAACTCCCAATCCACCCGCTGCTCCTGTCTTGGCTATTAGACAAGGAAAGGGAAAGAAGAGGAAGGCTACGTCTAAGAACTATTGTAAGGTTAAAGCCCGAGATGGTGCCTCTTCTAGTGGGACCAAAGTTGATCCTGCTAAACCCTGCCCTAACCCAAAGGAGGCAGAGTGCCACCACTGCCACAAGATAGTGTTGGATAAGGTGTCTAAGTCCATAACTTATTTGGTACATACTTGACCCGGCCCGGCATGGTCCATTTGGGTTGCACTTCACCCAAACGATTTATGGATAATTTTATGAGAATTGTATACTTACGATTTATTAATATATTATAAGTTATAATATATTAATATGAAGTCATGTTATTTAATTAGTTTTAGTCTTAAATTAATTATGAATTAATTTAGAGATTAAAAGAAGACTGATTAAATTATGGGCTATTATATTTTATATAGTGTGGGCTAATACTCATTTGTTAATGGGCTAAGCTAATATGGAAGTCCATGGATGGTCCATGGAGCTTTTAACCCATGGATCCTTGGAAAGGAAAAGACATGGGTTATTAGGGTTTCACCCTAACCATGCACACTATATAAAGAAGCATATGATGCAAGAAATGGGACTCTAGTGTGTGAGACTTAGTGGTGGCCGATTCCATAAGAAAGTATACTACTCTCTCAAAGTTTTCCAAGTGTTTGTGGTGATTTGTGATTACATTTGAGGCATTCACACTATTGGTGCTTGGCTCTCAAACTCCAAACAATCAACCATCATCAAAAGGTATGTATTTCTACTAGTACTTTTATGATTCATAATCCTTATGCTATGCTAGTTAGGAAGAAACCTTGGAAGTTATTATTTGCATGTATTTTAGAAGAAAACATAGATCCAAGGTTTATTAGGGTTGCATGCACACTTAGGAAGTGTTAGATTGCTCAAAACCCAACAGATAGGACATTGGAAGAGAAGCTGCCCAGAGTACCTGCAAGCCATCAAGGAAGGAAAGATCAAGCCATCTTTCGCAGGTATATACACGATTAAATCTAACGGTTCATCTCATGCTATTTCTTGGGTTCTTGATACCGGTTGTGGTTACCACATTTGTTCTAATGTGCAGGGACTAAGAAGAAATAGGGATGTGGAGGCTGGAAGAATAAATCTAATCATGGGGAACAGAAGATCGTCGCCTGTGACCAAGATTGGAGTGTATTCTTTAGTGCTTAGGAATGGTTTAAGTTTAGATTTGAACAATTGTTGCTATTCGCCAGAAATGGCTAGAAACATCATTTCATTTCATGGTTTGTTTAGACAAGGTTTTAGATTTTCTTTTAATAATGAGAATGGTTCTATTTTAGCTTATCTAAATGGTGTCTTTTATTTTGAAGCTATACCATGTAATGGAATATATGAAACTGTTATGATTGTTGATAACTTAGGAAATGATGTTTTGAACATAGATTCTTCCAATAGTATGGATAAAGCATTCTTGTGGCATTGTCGTCTTGGACATGTCAATAAGAAATGCATAGCCCAACTCCAAAAGGATGGAGTGTTGGAGTCATTCGACCTTAGGGAAGATGACACATGCGAGTCTTGTTTGCTTGGAAAGATGACTAAGTCACCCTTCACTGGTTGTTGCAAAGGGGGTGAGGGTCTATTGGACCTAATACATACCGATGTATGTGGACCGTTTAGATCAACCACGAAGGATGGAAACTGCTTCTACGTGACTTTTACCGATGACTATAGTAGATATGGGTATATCTATTTAATCAAGCAGAAGTCAGAAACTTTTGAAAGTTCAAAGAGTTCAAGAATGAAGTGGAGAATCAATTAGGCAGGAAAATCAAGATGCTTCGATCCAATCGAGGAGGAGGGTACCTAAGTCTTGAATTCCACGATTATCTCAAGGAGTGTGGAATAGTTTCACAATTGACGCCACCTAAGACACCACAATTGAATGTGTGTGGCAGAAAGGCGTAATCGAACCTTGTTGGATATGGTTCGCTCTATGATGAGTCGTGCTTCACTATCAATCTCTTTTTGGGGGTATGCCATAGAGACTGCCGCCCATATCCTTAACTGAGTCCCTACTAAGAAGGTTGCCAAAACACCTCACGAGATGTGGACAGGGAAAGCTCCCTTGTTGGCACATATCAAGGTTTGGGGTTGCGAGGCTTTCGTAAGACGAGATACTCACGACAAGCTCGAACCTCATAGTAAGCGATGTATTTTCATCGGCTACCCGCAGAAATCCTTTGGATATCTCTTCTATAGACCGAAGGAAAATGTTGTCTTTGTTGCGAGGAGAGGAGTTTTCTGAGAGCGAGAACTCATAAGCCAAGGAGATAGTGGGAGGCAAATCGAGCTTGAAGAGATTCAAGAATCGATAGAAGAAGGAACCTCTACCGCTGGCACTCAACCTGAGGAGGAAACTCCAGTTGAACCGATTGACGAATCCTTACTTCTTAGACGTTCCGAAAGAGTTAGAGTTCAACCCCAGTTTTATGGTTTTCATATTACTACCGAAGGGAACACGTATATTAGTGATGGTACACTAATAAACCTTGATGAACCTAATAGCTATAAGGAAGCCATGGCAGGCCTGGAGTCTGCGAAATGGAAAGAGGCAATGGATAGCGAGATCCAATCCATGTATGATAACCAAGTTTGGAATTTGGTTGATAATGTGCCCGGACGTAAGACCATTGGGTGCAAATGGATCTTCAAGAAGAAGATCGACGTGGATGGAAAGGTACACACATATAAAGCACGATTGGTTGCGAAGGGCTTTACTCAAACTCCCGGAGTTGACTATGATGAGACCTTCTCACCAGTTGCGAAGATAAAATCTATTAGAGTGATGCTAGCTATTGCCGCATTTCATGATTATGAGATTTGGCAAATGGATGTCAAGACCGCTTTCCTTAACGGAAAGTTAGCTGAGGATGTTTATATGGCTCAGCCAGAGGGGTTTGTGGATCCGAAGCAGCCGAATAGAGTGTGTAAGCTTGAGAAGTCCATTTATGGACTTAAGAAAGCGTCTCGCAGATGGAATCTTTGCTTCGATGAGAAAGTCAAAGAGTTTGGATTTGTACGAAGTGAAGATGAATCGTGTGTATATGTCAAAGCCAGTGGGAGTATAGTAAGCTTCCTCGTTCTATATGTCGATGACATATTACTCATAGGAAACGACATCCCGACTCTGCAGGAAGTTAAGTCCTGGCTCGGGAAGTGCTTCGCTATGAAGGACCTCGGAGAGGCTTCTTATATTTTGGGAATAAGGATAGTAAGAGAGAGAAGTAAGAGACTAATAGGACTTAGTCAGAACACTTACTTAGAGAAGGTACTAAAACGTTTTAGTATGGAAAACTCAAAGAAGGGAGAATTACCGATACAAAGTAATGCTAAGTTGTGTAAGACTCAAAGTCCGAGTACCGAAGCTGAAATAGCAGAAACGAGCCGAGTACCATACGCTTCCGCAGTTGGCTCAATCATGTACGCTATGACTTGTACTCACCCTGATGTAGCCTTTGCTTTGAGCATGGTTAGCAGATATCAAGGGAATCCTGGCAGAGCCCATTGGATTGCGGTGAAGAATATCCTTAAGTACCTTCGGAGGATGAAGGAATGGTTCTTTGTCCTCGGAGGGAGTGATGAATTGAAGGTGCGAGGGTATAGTGACGCCAGCTTTCAGACCGACAGGGACAACTACCGTTCGCAGTCGGGCTGGGTCTTTACCCTGAATGGAGGAGCAGTGACTTGGAAAAGTTCCAAGCAGGAAACTGTAGCTGATTAAACGTGCGAATCACAGTACATTGCAGTGAGCAAAGCGTCGAAGGAGGTAATATGGCTGAAGAACTTCATCGGTGATCTTGGAGTTGTACCTGCCATAAAGGAGCCCATGGAGATTTTCTGTGATAATGAAGGAGCGGTTGCCTTGACCAAGGAACCGAGGGATCATGGTAGTGTTGGGTTATGAGAATTCTAACACTCCTAAGTGTACATGCAACCCTAAATACCTTGGATCTATGTTTTCTCTATTATACATGCAAATAAGAACTTCCAAGGTATTATCCTAATCTAGCATAAAAAACAATGAGTGTAACAAGATAGAATACATACCTCTTTGATGTAGAAAGTCTTCATGAAGCTTGAGTGCCTAGTGCCCCAAGTGTGACACCTCAAATGGTTCACACAACACCAAATACACTTGGAATAACATGAGAGAAATCTACACTTCATGAAATCGTCTAGCCCTTTACTAGAGTGATACTAGTCGCCGATTTTGTCAAGAATAAGATCTTTATATAGTGTTACAATTAGGGTAAACCCTAATTGTCATGACTTTCCATTTCCTTGGATCCATGGGTTCAAATACACCATGGAGCATCCATGGACCCTCCTATGGGTTTTAGCCCAACTTGATTATCCATGGAGCATTAGCCCACTATACAAGTATGGAGGATTTACACAATCAACCCATATATTTAATTAGTCTTTTATTGATCACTTAATTAATCGTAGATTAATTCTTGATCAATACTAATTAAATAATCTTATTATTCTTATTATTAATATACTAGAACTTATAATATATTAATAACCATAAGTGTCTTATTTCTCTCATTATAGTCTATCCAAATGCATGATGCCATGCAACCCAAATGGACCATGCCGGATCGGGTCAAGTCTTATCAATTATAGTTATGGACTTAGACATTAATCCAACAGTCTCCCGCTTGGATAAGTCTAAAACTAATATTGCGTATGACTTCAGGAACCGACTGGCAATCATAGCTCTCAAAAGCTTCTGTCGAACTCTGACCTTGTAGATGAACTCTGACCTTTGTCAGTGACTTGTCCATTAGATAAGGGATCATATATTCCCCCATTCTAGATATCATATGGACTGAGACATGGATTATAATCATTCTCTCTGTCCATTTGTTGTTTCCCGATTTCCGATTTATGACGACTGACTAATTGAACAAATCAAATCAGTCCTGGCCCGGCCGAGCACTTCCATTTGTCATCATCAAATCATCGAGGGGCCCACATATATCGCTTTTATCCCGAAGGTAAAAGGAATGGATAAACTTTGACTCATATGGCTTGTTCTACTACTTGTTGAATCATACACAAAGGCACGTTTTATAGCACCGAGTTACCAAATGCGTTTTCGTGCAATCAATGTACAACCAACTCATAGTAACAACTCATATCTCTAGGTTTGAAGAATATAAGATATTATCGTCTCATGATCACTCGTGATAAAATCCATGAAGTGATTCTAATGAACGCGGGTTGAATCCAATACTCAGAACTTATGAACACTCATGAGTGTTGTAGCCCTTTGTCCAACACCTTAGAGCTCTACAAGCCAACCCATGATAGTCTTAATTCATATCTACTTCCAACATATGACCGATTGTGGATGGTTTGAATAACTTTGTCAATCAAGAAGAACGACCTAGTTATTCTGGAAGTCAAAACATGCAAAGTGAAACACAATAATAATCGAATCCAATATGGTATCAAAACCTATGAACATAAATAAAACACCTTTTATTTATCACCATATGATTACACATTATTCATTGTATACTGTTTCAACTATCAACTTTATTCTTGAATTTAAAACAATAGTTGTCCCATGCTCCAAGCATGTACACTATGTTTTCTAAACACTAGTCATCCCATACACCAAGTATGCATACTATGTTTATCTATGATCTTTACTTTGTGAACTAGATCAATTGAACATAACTTCAATGATTCTCTTTTCACACTCCCAAATCCTTACTGCAAATACAAGAATTCCAAATTCATGTCATTTACTGAAATCTGTTAGATTCTAAACTTATATGCATTGATCCTCTTGTAATGATTATGTACAAAGTCAGAAAGACTTGACAACAATCATTACAGAGTATTCCAAAGGAGATCAGCTCCTTGGAAACATCCTTCTTGCATAATTTCTAACTTTGAAACATTTCCATATTCCATTTTGACTATTACTTCTGAACAGGAGTTGCCTCCTTACAGATTATGTCAATATGGTCCTTCCAAAATTATCACTATAGTTTCAACTGTCTTTGAGCACCCAATCTTTGGTAAGCCTTAGATTGTCCCCGGCAACTGTTTAATCCTTTTTAGTCACATCCAGTTCTAAACCTTTTCACTTCTTAATGCCCCAGACATTTGGAAAATTTTAGAATGGATGAATATAGCACATGTAATCGATCCTATATCCGAAGCATATGGGACACGATTCATGATGTCTCACATAAATACTAAACCAGTCTTTTTGCTATAACATTTCCATTTCTATTTGCCAAGTTCTCATAATTCAGATTATGAAAAGGGATGCCGTAATCATAATAGAATTTTAGAACGCAAATAATGGACCCATATACAGAATTTCCTTATGTTGAACCATTCCAACATGAAATTCATATATATATATATATATATATATATATATATATATATATATATATATATATATATATATATATATATATATATCCTTGACTAAATGATTAAAACCTCACGATCTAAGCTTATAGATTTGAGATGAAGTATAATTTCCTCTCCCTTAATTATAGGAAAACAACTTTTCCCAATTGAAACCTTTTGTTTTCTATAATTAACATTGCTAGCTTGCAATACTTATCATAATTATCATGATCCCACTAACATGATGATTATTAGCATAACACTTATGCTCCCACTAGCTTTGACATGTACTCAGAAATCAGCTGGACTTCTAGAAATCAATACTTCATTGACTTTCTTACCAAAGTTCAAATTTCTGATACTAGATTGTTTTGATAAGACTTTATCAAAATCATACACCTTCCCTTAGATAGCACACTTGTGTATCTAAACAATTATGAAGAGGGATGCCGTAATCATAATGGTTAGACCTTTTTGCCACTTCTCACAAGTCCAAGTTAGTGTGCCGGTAAACCACACATGCTCTACTAACGACTTTGAGAATGCAAATATCACAATTGCTATCTAAGCTAAAATCTACTTAGTGAAAGTGTTTCCTCACCATCATTTTCATGAATCGGAGAGAAACCTTATGACACTTAGATTTAATGGTGTATGTGTTCTTATCCATGTGATTTGTTAAAACCATAGTCATAAGGCAAGGATAATGACAAATCCAAACTCATATGGGCTGAACTCAATCTTAATTTCTTGCCACCTGGCAGCTCAAGGGCTTGCCATTGATTCCAAGTTGTTGTGCAACAAATTGAGAACTCTAAGAAGTCATACGCAAAGCCAACTTTAACTGGAATGGGCACAGAATATGTCAACATGATCGGTTATAAACCTCAAGTCGTGTGCTAGTGAAGAACTTCAGGTTTTATTCTTGATTAGTTCTTGAGACTTTCAAGACCTTTAACACTCCCACTGTCCTCTTGACATATAAGACTTTCTTGTCAGATATTCAAGAGATAGTGTGGATTCTAATCAAGACAAACACTTCACACAATTGGCTTAAGTTGGTCTTTGTTTTATCCAAAGCATCACAACTTACCAATTTCAAATGTACAAGAGTAGAAAAATTTTACTCTTACATTTGACAAGTGTTTTAAACCTTCTTTAAGACATGTCACTCAAGTTACAATCTTGGAGTATGACTCTAAGACTTGTATTGAAACGAAGTATGACTCATCTTCTTGATTTAACCATTTCAACAATTCAAGATCCCTCTACTTAGTCATAAGAATGCACTACGATTTCCTTAGAGAACTAATTGTGCTATGGTTTCTTAATCATTAAGATGATCACAAAACTGATACTAAAGTACCCTCCCATCTTTTCAGATTTGAGAAACTTTTATCCTTCTGCCTAATTTGATTCTTCTTATTTGCTCTGCCATACATTGGAACCTTTTTCCAATGTCTCAGAATTATACTTTAGCCTGTAAGTATAACCATATTTACTAAGATTTAGTAAATTATGACGAATAATCTTATCGATCTTTTGTGGTGGACTTAATCAGTGCACAAGAATGTGTACTCGATCCCTTAGTCCGTTACTTGACTCACACATCCATGTGAACAAGTAGTTAGTCTTAATTTTCCAATACTTGAAAGTTCTCATTCATCATGCTATACAACTTGCATGATTCCAAGTTCCGGTCCAATTGAAACTTGGGTGATGAGAATCTTTCCTTATATGGTAAATTTAGACATTACAATAAATGAAAGAATCAATATCATATTTCCACTCTTGCTATTAATGGAATCTTATAAGCAACAAAAAATTTTCACAGATGCCATTGTGAGGATATTTTAAAATAAATAAATTCAAAAATTTTCCTTTTATTTTAAAACTTTGCGGAAAAACTTATCCTTACAATCCATATGAAAACTTGTTGTTATCTATTCCTAAGCAATATCTCATAACTCCTAAGAAGTAGCTCAAGAATCCAATCTTCAAGCTACGCGATAGAAATCCATCTACGCGATCAGATTCAACATATTCTTTCTTTAAGTTTCTTTACTTTTCTTTGATTCTTAAAACATCAACATGTGACCCAGTCTCATCATGTATCAAGAATCTCAGATTAGAAACTTAGCAGAGTTAGATAGTGGACTTTACCTGAAGTAGAGTCAAAGTTATTGGCTTTAACATCCTTAGGTAAATTTGGTAGATTCGTAACCAATGTCCCTTCCTTTGGCAATATAAACATATGGACCCTTTGATAATGGTACACGGGACTATCACAGACTTCACTTTTCTCTTTACCATTTGGTCAACCGAGTTGACTATGGCCGATCCCTTTCCATTAGGAAGAGAATGCTTTTCTGGATTTCCTGTGTCACTATTGTCAATGTCCATCAAGTTTTAAGGAAGTTGATCTTAACAAATAGATAAGATCATTAAGGGTCTTGTCATAGTTTGTTTCATAGGTGTCCCTTTTTACAGGAACTCACTATGTGACTTGGAAAGTGATTGAACCACCAACTTTCTCAAGACTTTGACACCCAACTCTCCCGGCTTGTCAATATGTGACTACATCTCCAAGATGTGATCACACCTAGAACTTGCCTTGCTAATAGGGCTTGAGTGACCTTAAACTTTTCAAGAACTTGTGGGTTGGGGAGAATAATTGGAGGAGGTGAATGAAGTATGATTTCCAAGGGACATCATCTTCATTTAGGAAAGCTTGTTTCAAGAGATTTGGGAAGATCATAAATGTCTAAACCAGACATCTTTTGGGAGATATTCAAGATAGTTGATCTTAAGTCCTTAATATGACACCCAATATGAAATATTAAGTCTAGGACCCAACAAACTATTTTATAACTTATAATAGGTATGCCGTTATCCAAGCTATAAAATATTTGAAGGTAGGTGAATGACGATTCACCAATTTCCACCAAGATAAACGAAATGTATTATTAGGTTTTAATTGGTTTTGAAACTCCTAGATCTTTGAGATTCATTGAATTGTTCAATGGCATGTTTCAATCTCGAGTGTGCCCTTCAGGTTTTGTGACTGGGATGCCGAGGATCACAAAACAAGGTGTGAAGTAACCATGCAAATTACTTGGTACCCTTAAGTGTTTACCCCTCAATCGATGTGCCGGTTAACCACACACGCTCCATCGATACTATGATAAACATTAAGTTACCCTTTGCCTACCTTGTTAAATACGAGTTAGTGTGCCGATTGACCACACACGCTCCACTAACCGAATTAAACAAAGTGCAAAGTGTAACTTCATTGATTAGCACCTTATTCACATTTTCCTAAGTAACTAAGATTGGGTATTTATAAAAGGTTTAGTTACTTAGTATTTATCATTAATACTTTTAATGAAGGGAGAATTATAGTCCTGTCAAATCCGTTCGGCTAACGACCCTCCACCAGTCAAGCAAGCGGTGGGTGAGAGTGGACACCCATTAAGTTGCCATTTTATAGGCAACAACCTTATACCCACCTTATAGACCGGCTTCGTGAATGAGGCGTACTAGCGGTAAGACTGACTTTACTCTTATATATATATATATATATATATATATATATATATATATATATATATATATATATATATATATATATATATATTATTAACTTATAATATTATAAACTATAAGGGTTGAATTTTAACTCTTTAAAATTCTAAGGGCTAACTTGGAATTAAAGTATTCATAAGTGAAAACTTTTGAAATTCCAAAACTTGAGGGCAAGTTTTGAAACTATTCAAAACTAATTAATTCCATAACTTATGTGTTTAAAGTAGTTTTAATCCAAAAACTCTTCAAGTTCCATAACTTGAGGACAAGTTATGGAAGACTTTAAACTAATAAAAGAATTAACTTTTCTTTATTTTATAACTTTTGGAATTAATTAAGGTTACACCTTTTTTTTAATTTATTATTTAATGAAGAGACTCTTGGTCCTCCATAACTTGAGGACAAATTATGGAGTCATAACACCATTTAATTAGAACTAGACTCTTCATTTTTATAACCTTTGCCAACTATTATGAGTTTTATGAAACTTAAATGTGACTTTTCATATAACTTGAGGACAAGTTACAAAAAACACATTTTAGAATCAACTCTTTGATTAATTTGGATTGAAAACAACTATTTCACTCAACTTTCTATTAATCTAAGCAACTCATTAGAACAAGATAATTCAAATTAAACTTTTTCATGTAATTAGTCTAAACATTAAACTAATACAAAACATGAATCTATTGACAATTATCTTTGAAATTGGATTAGCATGAACATTACCACATCAAAAACAAGTTTATAAGTTCAAAAACAACTTAGGGTAATGTTCCTAGTCCATTTCTAGCCAAAAACCTCGAAAATATGCTGTCTGGGGCTCCTACTCGTCAAGTGCATGAACCTACTTGACGAGTAGGATGATTTTACTCATGGACTCGGCGAGTTCATCAGTGGACTCGGCGAGTCCAGTGCCCAGAAAGCCAGAAAATCGAGTTTTTCAGCATTTTTCAGCAATTTGCATCAAGTATAATTGAAAACAAGCCTAGGCTCTGATACTACTGTTGGGTTATGAGCATTCTAACACTCCTAAGTGTACATGCAACCCTAAATACGTTGGATCTATGTTTTCTCTATTATACATGCAAATAAGAACTTCCAAGGTTTTATCCTAATCTAGCATACAAAACAATGAGTGTAACAAGATAGAATACATACCTCTTTGATGTAGAAAGTCTTCATGAAGCTTGAGTGCCTAGTGCCCCAAGTGTGACACCTCAAATGGTTCACACAACACCAAATACACTTGGAATAACTTGAGAGAAATCTACACTTCATGAAATCGGCTACCCTTCACTAGAGTGATACTAGTCGCCGATTTTGTCAAGAATAAGATCTTTATATAGTGTTACAATTAGGGTAAACCCTAATTGTCATGACTTTCCATTTCCTTGGATCCATGGGTTCAAATACACCATGGAGCATCCATGGACCCTCTTATGGGTTTTAGCCCAACTTGATTATCCATGGAGCATTAGCCCACTATACAAGTATGGATGATTTACACAATCAACCCATATATTTAATTAGTCTTCTATTGATCACTTAATTAATCCTAGATTAATTCTTGATCAATACTAATTAAATAATCTTATTATTCTTATTATTAATATACTAGAACTTATAATATATTAATAACCATAAGTTTCTTATTTCTCTCATTATAGTCTATCCAAATGCATGATGCCATGCAACCCAAATGGACCATGCCGGGTCGGGTCAAGTCTTACCAATTATAGTTATGAACTTAGACATTAATCCAACAGGTAGATCCAGACATATCGACAGAAAATATCACTTTATTAGACATCGTGTAGAAGAAGGACAACTCGTAGTGAAGAGGATATCATTGGAAGATAACCCAGCAGATCCGCTTACGAAGGGACTGAGTAGGGTTAAGCACTTGCAACATGCTAGGAGTATTGGGCTAAAGGATGATATTAGCATAGATTAGATAGTATTAGTAACGTGTAATAGATAAATGTAATTAGCATTTGATGATTAAATAAAGGAGTTTTATTTATGAGTAATGTTACTGTCTTATGTTAATTGTTTAACTATTGTTTCACTTTGCATGTTTTGACTTCCAGAATAATTAAGTTTATTAAGAATAATCGAATTATTCAAATTGTCCACAATCGTTCATATGTTGGAAGTAGATATGAATGAAGATTGTCATGAATCGGTGTGTAGATTGTCTAAATGGTATTAGATATAACAAAGGGTTGCTACGACGTTCATGAGTGCTTATGAACTGGTTTTGAGCATTGGAACAAACCCGTGCTTGCTGGAATCACCTTATGGAATATGATATAAAAGGGTGATCGCAAGACGATAATATCATATAGTCTTAAAACCTAGATATATGGTTTGTTATTTGTTAATTGATTGTACATTGATAATGCGAAAACACATCAGTAACTCGGTGTTATAAAACGCATTGTTGTGTATAGTTGATTAATGAATAAGTAAATGCATATAAGTCGAAGTTTATCTGTAACTTTTATCCTAAGAAGGTAAAAGCGATATCTCGGTCGCTCGATGATTTGATTTGACTTATGTGCCGGGCCCGGTCAGAACTGAATTGATGTGTTCGATTAAGTTCTATGTCGAATAAATCAGAGATCGAGAAACCTAAATGCTTGACTAATCATTCCATAGAATTTTCAGCATGATATCTAACAGAGGACTATACGATCCCTTATCTAAAGGACAAGATTGATTAGATCAGAGTTTGACAACGTCTTTGAGAGCTACGATTACGAATCAGATTGTACTTGTGCATATAGTTACTAGACTTATCCAAGTGGGAGACTGTTGGAATAGTGTCTAAGGCTGCAACTATATTAGGCAAGTATTTGACCCGATTGTGCATGGCCCTTTTGGGTTGCCTTCACCATAGCAACTTGATAGGATGATTTATTATGAGAGAATAAATATTATTAATATATTATGAGAATAATATAAGGAATAATAATATTGTTATTTGATTAATATAAGTCATAAATTAATTAGTATTAATTTGGTGACTTAAAGAGATTAATTAAATAAGAGGGTATAAACTGTCAATTGATTGATAGTTACACTTTTGACTGTAAATCCTTAAGGGATAAGGGATGGACGGATTCTAGGGCTTGGGATAGCTCAAAATCGTCCAAGGCTTATCTAAGGTAAGGATTTGGATTGCTTTAAGGAAAGATTATCCAACTAGGGTTTAAAGGTGAAACCCTAAGAGTCTACAAGTATAAATAGACCCCTTGAGCAAGGGAAATCGGCATCTCTTAAAAAGAAAGGAACCCCTGGCCGATTTCTTCCCAATCTCTCTCTCAAATCATCCTCTTTGCTAGTTGGTGTTTGTAAGCCATTAGAGGAGTGACAATTGTGACTCTAGAGCTCCAAGACAACAAGATCAAACAAGAGATTCAAAGGTAAACTTCTAGATCTGATTTTGTATTGTTCTTATACCTAATTAGTTATTAGAAGTCTTGGATTCAAAGCATGTTTAACTAGAAAGCCTAGATCCAAGCATTAGGGTTTCGCATGCACACATAGGAAAGTTCTTATGGCTAAAACCCATCACATACAACTCGACGAGTCGGATGAGGATTCAGTCGATGTTCATTTAGAAGGAAAACTTGTCGAGTCATCGCCTAACTCAACGAGTAGAGACGGGTATGAGGTCTAATGGAAGGATAGGGACTCGGCGAGTTGGCGAGCCAACTCGACGAGTCAGGTCAACTAGAAGTTGACTTTGTCTTTGGCTTGCTCAGGGGTAAAATGGTCATTTTACCCTAAGAGTAGATGTCAGTTTCTGACTAGGTGTTTTGTGGGAATTTTAGACGGAGGATTTCCGGAGCAGCAGCAGTAGCAGTTAGAGGATTCCCACACAGTTCAGCAGCTACTACGAGGTGAGTTACCTTCCAGTAGCGGTGGGTCTACGGCCACAATGCCGGCCCACGAGTAGGGATCATATGCTAGATGTTTGTCTTTGTGATATTCATCTGTGTTGTTACTACCTGATATGTTATATGCTAGTGTGATATGGTATGTGATAGTGATAGAGGTTTAGTTGCTAGGACCGAAGGGTAGATTAGGCACCCCAGATATGCCTAACAATATGTTATGATATGTTCAGCTGCTAGCATGATATGTTACATGAGATAGAGGTAGTAGGAGGGGGAATAGTCCGCAAGATTTGGTTGTTAGGACCGAAGCGTAGGTCGGACACCCCAGATATGTCTGACAATAGATTATGCTATAATATATGTGACAGTAGTAGTAGGGGGTGAAATAGTCCCCGAGGTTTGGTTGCTAGGACCGAAGGGTAGTCAGCACCCCATAATAGCTCGACTTGGGTAGGTCAGCACCCAAGAATGGCTTGACACGGGTAGGACAACACCCCAGAATGGCCGCATGGGTAGGTCGGCACCCCAGAATGGCCGTACCAGGTAGGTCGGGCACCCCAGAAATGCCTGGCAGTATGTATGTGATGTGATTGTATGGTATGTGGTACGATGAAGGAACTCACTAAGCTTCGTGCTTACAGTTTTCAGTTTTGGTTTCAGGTACCTCTTCAGCGAAGGGGAAGGAGCCGGCGCGGTAGCGGCACATCATACACACACATTAGTTTTCCGCGTTATGAGATGTTCTGGGATTGTACTCTGACATTATTATTATTTTCATGTTTTGGGTTTTCAGACATGAGATATGTTTTATGAATTGATATGATCGGATGATGTTTTACTACAAACGTTTTACAAACCACTTAATTTAAATGAAATTTTTGGGCGTGAAAATTGGGTCGTTACAAGTTGGTATCAGAGCCCTGGTTTGAGGGATTCGGACACACCTTCAGGGGTGTCTGGACTCAAACCGAGGGATTAAAATATTTTATAAGAAAGTGGTTTCCTAAAGAATAAAACAGAAGAGTTTTTTTAGAAAGAACAAGTGTGTGATGTGCGCGACCGGCCTAGGTCAAGTAAGTATTCCCCAAAGTACCCATACAATGTTATACTATGATTATCAGATTCAGTAGAACAACATGCTAGAATAGGACTAAGGATCTAGGAATGATGCCTTATGTGCCTGCTTTATGTGCTTCAACTTATGAGAATTGCATGCTAGTATTGAGTAAACAGTAGTAGGATAGCCTATTTAGGTTATGCCTGGTAGTATGATCTTAGCATTATATGCTAGTTCAACTTCTCATTATGAGGACAGACTTGCTTGAGTAGTTTTCCTGCGTCCGAATGCTGCTTGCTTTGTGCTTTGTGGGACTATGAGTGATGGGAGTAAGTCATCAGGTGAATATGTCACATTACATGTGATCAGGGTTGAATAATCTCAGAGTGCTGGATTTGGCCCTATTGCGCAGCTCTTGTTTGAGTCTAACCGTTGTAGGGCTGAGTATGTTACTCGAAGGATTATCTAAGCCTCATCACATGTGATGGTATTAAGGTAATAACTAATTGGCATTACAAGGAGGCCTTCAGCAGCTGAGGACCGGTTTGGGTGGAGTCAAAGATTTTCCCTAGGGCAAGCCTAGAAAGGGAATAGTAGAGGAGTAGCAGTGGTGAAGGGATTTGGTGGAGTCAAAGTTGTCCTTGAGGAAGGTACAGATAGGTGTGGAAGGTAGTATGGGCCCGTACTACTGAAAGTAGAGGATCCGTACCTGAATTAAGGAGGACTGAGGCAAGACCAAGGAACTTGTAATAGATGTGATCCCTTTAGAAGTATCAGTATCACTAATGGTTGCCTGTATGTATTGCAGAATGGTGGTACTACATCAGAGGCCATCAGTTGGCAGTTATGGACAGGGATCAGGTTCGGGATTAGGTTCCGAGCCAGTAGATGAGAGGCTACGCGAGTTCATCATGTCAGAGATCACCAAAGGCATCCTTGAGTCGACCCCCATCATTTTCGGGTCGATCAAGGAAGGGATAGTTGAGCTGATGGAGGACCGCCTCAGGGCGTTCAGAAGTGACATGGCATCTGGCCAGTCAGGATCTCGCACGTTGTCCTTTAAGTACTTCAGGGGCAGTGGTGTTCCGGATTTCCATGGGGCGAAGGACCCCATTGCTGTCAGATGATGGATTGCGGATATTGAGTCCGCACAGCTGACCAGCTTTTGCCCCGATGGGTCGAAGGTGAGATATGCAGCAGGTGTTTGAGAGACAGATCCAGAGACTGGTGGGAGTTTGTTGGTGACTCATTGGGAGCCTCGGCTGTTGAGGCTATGTCATGGTCGGATTTTGTGACCCGGTTTCGAGCAGAGTTTGCACCAGCGGTAGAGCTTCAGGAACTGGACAGAGAGTTTTTGGACATGAGGCAGACTACGGAGACTGTGGCGGAGATCACCGCCAAGTTCCGAGAGAGGGAATTGCTGGTGCCCCAGTATGTGCGAGATGAGGATATGAGGAGGACCCGCTATCATGACATGCTGCGAGCCGACATTCAGGAGCATGTTAGTTTTTCAGCTTGCCCTACCCTGGATTCCATGATTACCAAGGCGAGGGAGAGAGAGATCGATATGGAGCATGTCTGGAAGAGGAAAGTAGAGGAGGGGCAGTCGATTGGTGCTTCGGGGAAGAAGCCCAAGGGATCAGATGGTTGGACGAAAGGCCATTCAGGACCGGGCCGCTGCAGGAAATGCGGCAGGCCACATAAGGGGGCTTGTAGACTGGGATCGTCAGGCTGCTACAAGTGCGGCAAGACGGGGCATTTCAGCAGGGATTGTACTGCCCCTGCATCGGTTATTCAGACGTCTGAGTTGCTGTGTTTCCACTGCAACCAGAGGGGCCACAAGAAGGCCAACTGCCCCCAGTTGACAGCAGTATCAGCGCCAGTGAAAGCGCCAGATCCAACGACCCTGCAGATCACTGATGGCCGGTAGGGCAAGGTAGAGGCTCCAGTGGTGAGGAGCCAGGCATTCCAGATGACTACCGAGGAGGCACGCGCTGCACCCGATGTGGTGACGGGTATGACTTCTTATTTAAGCTGTTATGATATGCTGCTGTGATTCAGGGCAAGAGGCCACAACGAGGACCAGCCTTATGTTCAGCAGCGAGAGCTAAGCGTTACCTCCAGCAGGGTTGCAGAGGTTACGTCGCATATGTTATGGATATCCGGGAGGCGGATAGAGCGACGGTGGGCGAGGTGCCCGTAGTACGAGAGTTCGCGGACGTATTCCCCGAGGAGTTGCCTGGGATACCTCTAGAGCGCCAGGTGGAGTTCAGGATCGGCCTAGTCCCTGGTGAGGCTCCGATAGCCAAGGCACCCTATCGGTTGGCTCCTCCCGAGATGCAGGAGTTGTTTATGCAACTACAGGAGCTGCTAGACAAGGGATTTATCAGGCCAAGTAATTCGCCTTGGAGAGCCCCGATTCTGTTTGTGAAGAAGAAGGACGGGTCGCATCGTATGTGTATAGATTATAGGGAGCTGAATAAGGTAACGGTGAAGAACCGTTACCCACTCCCGAGGATTGATGACCTCTTTGAACAGCTACAGGGAGCATCTTGGTTCTCCAAGATTGATCTGCGTTCTGGATATCATCAGATGAGGGTCAGAGAGGAGGATGTGTAGAAGACTGCGTTTCGGACGCGCTATGGCCACTACGAGTTTGTGGTGATGCCCTTCGGGCTCACCAATGCTCCTGCCGTGTTCATGGACCTCATGAACCGCGTGTGCAGACCGATGTTAGACCGGTCAGTGATAGTGTTTATTGATGATATCTTGGTTTATTCCAATACACAAGAGGAGCACGAGGAGCACCTGCGGGAGGTGCTGGAGACTCTGACGAGGGAGAGCTTGTATGCCAAGTTCTCCAAATATGAGTTTTGGTTGCGCGAGGTGTAATTTCTTGGGTACCTTGTCAACCAGAACGGGATTTCGGTAGACCCGACCAAGGTGGAGGTCGTGATGAGATGGGAGGTTCCGAAGTTTCCATCTGAGATTCAGAGTTTCCTAGGATTAGCGGGCTATTATCGGCGATTCATCCAGGATATCTCCAAGATAGTCGTACCATTGACCAGGCTAACAAGGAAGGCCGTGGTCTTTTGTTGGGGGCCTAAGCAGCAGGCAGCGTTTGAGACACTGAGAAAGAGATTGTGCGAGGCGCCAATCTTAGCCCTGCCAGAGGGCATGGAGGATTTTGTTGTGTACTGCGATGCGTCCATCTCAGGTTTGGGCGCAGTATTGATGCAGAGAGGGCATGTCATCGCCTACGCGTTGAGGCAGCTGAAGCCTCGCGAGGCGAACTACCCGACGCATGACTTGGAGCTGGGGGCTGCTGTGTTCGCCCTCAAGATTTGGCGTCATTACCTCTATGGGGTTCGTTGTACCATTTACATGGACCATAAGAGTTTGAGGTACCTCATGGAACAACCGAATCTAAACATGAGGCAGTGTTGGTGGATGGATGTGGTAAAGGATTACGATTACGAGATCCTTTATCACCCGGGTAAGGCCAATGTGGTGGCCGATGCGCTTAGCCGCAAGGCAGCACCGATCAGTGATATCTGCATGCGGATGACAGTGGTGACTCCGCTATTGGAGCGAATTCGAGAGGCCCAGCAGGAGGCCATGAAGGAGGAACATCGGAAGAGTGAGCGCATAGTGGGTCAGGTTTCCTCCTTCGACTATGATAGCAGGGGATTATTGACATTACACCGCAGGGTGTGGGTGCCATACCTCGGAGGCATGCGCCAGATATTGATGGAGGAGGCGCACAAATCCCGATTCTCCTTTCATCTCGAGGCGACGAAGATGTATAGGGATCTTCGTCTGTACTATTGGTGGCCCTGCATGAAGCGGGATGTGGCATGGTACATGAGCAGTGCTTGACCTGCAAGAAGGTCAAGGCCGAGAATCAGAGACCACACGACAAGATGCAGCCGTTGGATATCCTGCTGTGGAAATGGGAGGATATTATGATGGATTTTATCACGAAGCTTCCCAGGACCGCGCGAGGAGTGCATTCGATATGGGTCATCGTGGATCGATTGGCCAAGAGCACCCATTTTATCCCAATTCAGGAGAGCCTCTCGGCCGAGAAATTGGCCGATATCTATATCAGAGAGGTGGTGGCCCGACACAGAGTGCCAGTTTTGGTGATTTTCGATAGGGATGTGCACTGCCTTTCACCCGCAGACGGATGGCCAGAGCGAGTAGACCATCCAGACTCTGGAGGAAATGCTGCGGGCATGTGTTTTAGACTTTAGAGGTAGCTGGGATACCTACCTTCTATTGGCGGAGTTCTCGTATAATAATAGCTATCATGCGAGCATCGACCGTCCTCCCTTCGAGATATTGTATGGGAGGAGGTGCAGGACCCCGATATGCTGGGGCGAGGTTGGCCAGAGGGTCATGGGGAGCACCGAAGTAGTGCTTAAGACGACAGAGAAGATTCAGCAGGTCCGAAGCAGGCTTCAGACTGCTCAGAGTTGGCAGAAAAGTTATGCCGATAAGCGTCGATCCGACCTGGAGTTCCAGGTCGGAGATATGGTTCTCCTGAAGGTGTCGCCTTGGAAAGGCGTCATTCGATTCAGGAAGCGGGGCAAGTTGGGCCCAAGGTATATTGGACCGTTCAGGGTTATAGACTGGGTGGGCAAGGTGGCTTATAGGCTGGATTTGCCAGCCGAACTCAGTCAGATACACAACACTTTCTATGTTTCTCAGCTGCGAAAGTTCCTGGTGGACGACTCAGCAGTGGTACCCTTGGAGGACATTCAGGTTGATGGCAGCCTGAATTACATCGAGCGGCCTGTAGCGATCCTTGACTGGAAGTCGAAGGATCTAAGGAACAAAAGAGTAGATCTCGTGAAGGTGCAATGGCAACACTGGAAGGGGTCGGAGTGGACTTGGGAGCCGATGGATGAGATGATGGAGCACTACCCCGAGCTGTTTCAGGATCGAGCAGCAGCCTTCGAGGACGAAGTCTAAAATAAGTGGGGGAGATTTGTAGCACCTGGTTCTTGGTACATGTTCTTTTTATTAAATTTTAAAATTTTTGCATTTGGTCTTGGACTCGGCGAGTTGAAGGACCAACTCGCCGAGTAGAAGCGGGATGTGGCGCGGAGTTTAAGTTGTGTACTCGGCGAGTCGAGTCCCAGACTCGACGAGTAGACCCTGGTTGGACAAAAACCCTAATCTGAGGGTTTGCACCCTACTTAAACACCTTAACTCGGCCTCCTTAGTCCCATTTGCTCCCAGAAGACCCCCCATAGCAAACCCTAGCCGTTATTGAAGCAATCTAAGGCTTTTGGAGTGATTTTGATGCTTTTGTGATCCAAGGAAGGAAGGAAAAGCTTGAAGGATCAAGAGGAGGCTAGAAGGATTCGGTTTTGGAGCATCATTTACTGACTTCAGAAGGTATAAAGTCTATACCTAGCTTGCTCTTTTGATAGATCCCATTTTGTGGAGTTTTAGGGCTTGTCTAAGCCATTTTGGTCACCAACCATGATTGAAAGCATGGTTTGAGGTTGATGTTTCGGATCTAGGTCCTTTGAGGGGTTACAAGGCAGAAAGGAGTGGCTTTTGCACTTAAAAAAGGCCCCATGCATTGTGAGAGCTTGTTTTAGGACCTTTTGAGCTTAAAGTCCCATGCAAGCATGTAAAGGTTGTAACTTTACATGCTAGATTGATTGCAAAAGCATAGATCTACCTTTTGATCAAGGGTTGTACATCAGAAATTGAAGATTCAGTGAGTGGTTGTGATCAACTCGGCGAGTCCGTTCTTGGACTCGGCGAGTCCAAGGTTTTGTCCCATATCAGTTGAGGGTCATAAGGACCCAATTGAGTGTGGAAAGGTTTTAAGGGGGTCCCAAGGGGTGATCCAACGTTTTGGACTAAGCCATTGTTCTGGAAATTCATGGGACTCGGCGAGTGCATGAACAGAATTGGCGAGTCAAAGGCAATCTTCTTAAGGATGAAGATGAGCTCGACGAGTTGTTCATACAACTCGGCGAGTCAAGGACAGGACCTGTGTATCGAACTCGATGAGTTGTTCATACAACTCGATGAGTCGGATGAGGATTCAGTCGATGTTCATTTAAAAGGAAAACTTGTCGAGTCATCGCCTAACTCGACGAGTAGAGACGGGTATGAGGTCTAATGGAAGGATAGGGACTCGGCGAGTTGGCGAGCTAACTCGGCGAGTCAGGCCAACTAGAAGTTGACTTTGTCTTTGGCTTGCTCAGGGGTAAAATGGTCATTTTACCCTAAGAGTAGATGTCAGTTTCTGACTAGGTGTTTTGTGGGAATTTTAGACGGAAGATTTCCGGAGCAGCAGCAGCAGCAGTCAGAGGATTCCTGCACTGTTCAGCAGCTACTACGAGGTGAGTTACCTTCCAGTAGCGGTGGGTCTACGGCCACAATGCCAGCCCACCAGTAGGGTTCGTATGCTAGAAGTTTGTCTTTGTGATATTCATCTGTGTTGTTACTACATGATATGTTATATGCTAGCGTGATATGGTATGTGATAGTGATAGAGGTTCAGTTGCTAGGACCGAAGTGTAGTTTAGGCACCCCAGATATGCCTAACAGTATGTTATGATATGTTCAGCTGCTAGCATGATATGTTACATGAGATAGAGGTAGTAGGAGGCGGAATAGTCCCCAAGATTCGGTTGTTAGGACCGAAGGGTAGGTCGGACACCCCAGATATGTCTGACAATAGATTATGCTATGATATATGTGATAGTAGTAGTAGGGGTGAAATAGTCCCCGAGGTTTGGTTGCTAGGACCGAAGGGTAGTCAGCACCCCAGAATAGCTCGACTTGGGTAGGTCAGCGCCCCAGAATGGCTTGACACGGGTAGGACGGCACCCCAGAATGGCCGCATGGGTAGGTCGGCACCCCAGAATGGCCATACGGGTATGTCGGCACCCCAGAAATGCATGGCAGTATGTATGTGATGTGATTGTATGGTATGTGGTACGATGGGGGAACTCACGAAGCTTTGTGCTTATAGTTTTCAGTTTTGGTTTCAGGTACCTCTTCAGCGAAGGGGAAGGAGCCGACGTGGTAGCGGCACATCATACACACACACATTGGTTTTCCGCGTTATGAGATGTTCTGGGATTGTACTCTGACATTGTTATTATTTTCATGTTTTCGGTTTTCAGCCACGAGATATGTTTTATGAATTGATATGATCGAATGATGTTTTACTACAAACGTTTTAGAAACCACTTAATTTAAATGAAATTTTTGGGTGTGAAAATTGGGTCGTTACAGAGAGACTTTTAGTAGCACTTGATCGCCGACCTCAAATATTATAGGTCGTCGCTTTGTACCTACATAACTCTTCTGACGACTTTGAGTAGCTAGCATTCTTTCTCGAATGATCTTTACTTTATCAATGGTCTGTTGCACCATCTCAGGACCCGCAGAGTGTTTCTCTCCTACTTCTAACCAACATGACGGTGTACGACACTTCCTTCTATACAATGCTTCGTAAGGATGAATCTTGATGCTTGAGTGATAACCATTGTTGGTGGCGAATTCTACTAATGGTAGGTGATCATCCCAACTACCAGTGAACTCTAAAGATCAATCCCGCAACATATCCTCCAAAGTTTGGATAGTTTTTTTTTTCACTTTTTTCGTGTGTTTGTGGATGATAGACTGTACTTAAACACAGCTTTGTACCCATTTCCTTTTGTAGACTTTTCTAGAACCTAGAAGTAAATCTACTATCTCTGTCTAAAACAATCGATAAGGGCACACCATTAATCTTGAGAATCTCCTTTACATAGGTTTCTGCCAATTTCTACATAGACTAGTTTTCTCGTGCGGCTACGAAATGTGTGCTCTTTGTTAGTCGGTGAACTATAACCCAAATCTTGTCATGTCCCTTTTTCATCCTCAGCAAATTGGTTAAAAAATCCATGGTAACGTCATCCTACTTACCCATGGGTGCAGGTAGAGGTTATAAGTCTCCATATGACTTTTGATGTTGTGCTTTTACTCTTGAACAAGTCACACATTCAACCATGTAAGTTGCTACATCTACCTTCATATTTGGTCACTAGTAGTAGGGTTTCAAATCTAAATACATCTTGGTGCTTCATGGGTGTATAGAATACATGGTTTTATGTGATTCTTTCATTATAAGATCTCGTATCCCTCCCATCTTTGGCACCCTAACACAATTTTTGAATAGCTTCAACCCTTGATCATTTTCTTCGAACACTAACGCCTTGCATAGACGTTCTTCTTTCTTCATATCTTCAGTTAAAGCTCTTGTCTGAGCTTCTTTGATCTTTTCTATAATTGTTGAAATCAGCTCTCTCTTCAACGGTCTCGCCCTCTTCCGTTCCGGATTCACCTTTCTACTTACGACATCTACTACAATCTTAGCTTTACCAGGGTGGTAAAGTATCTTAGAATTGTAGTGCTTGAGTAGTTCCAGCAATCTCCTATGTTCCATATTCAATTTCTTTTGCATAAGAAAATATTGAAGGCTCTTATGATCTATAAATAGTATTCATTTGGTTCTGTAAAGATATCCAAATCTTTAGGACAAAAACCACTACTACAAAGATCATGTACTGGGTAATTTTACTCATGAACCATCAATTTTATCGAGGCATAAGCTACCACTTTATCTCTTTGGGTAAGGAAGCATCCCAATCCAACTCCAGAAGTGTCATTGAAAATTGCAAAGTCATCAGTTCCTTCCGGTAGGATGAGGATTGGTGCTTCACTTAACTGCTTCTTCTGTTTACTGAAAGCTTTTTCTTGCTTTTCGCTCTAAGTATAGGAAACTCCCTTTTTGGATAGGGGTGTCAATGGAGCCGCAACGGAATAGAAGTTTTGGATGAACCTTCGATAGTAACCCACCAATCCCAAAAAGATATGAATTTCAGTGGGACTATTTGGCGTCTCCCATTTTATAACAACTTCGATCTTTTTTGGGTTGACCATTATGCCCTTATGGCTAACCATGTCACCCAAGAATTGTATCTACCGAATCCAAAAGTCACACTTGGAGAACTTTGCATATAGTTTCTCCTTCTTTAAGACTTCTAATACTTCTGGGAGATGTCTACTCTAAGCTTGATTGTAACATCCTATTTAATCAAATATGAGTTTTGAGCTTTGGTTCGTAGAGCCTTGAGACTGTGACGAGTTCATAGAAGCGTAGAGCTTCTCATTACCTTTCCGTGGAAATAAGAATCACTAGAATCGGACTTGTAACCGAGAAGCTATGATAGTTTGGAAGATATGGCAAATTTAGTCCTTATTAAGTAATGGGTGGCAATCGGGTACGCTGGGAGTAAGTATGGGTACACTTAGCTTACCAATGAGCGTGGAATGGATGCGAGGACCACCTGGTACGTTGGGCGTACCATGAGGAACGCTGGGCGTACTAGGCTATGAATGAAAACCGTAACATTTTAAGTGAACCTATATAACGAATGAGATGGCCTCATTCCTGGCCACCGTCTCAAGGAGCAAACCCTCTAAAAACCCTAAGTCTTCGTCCATATGAGCTTGTGAGTGCATGAGAGCCTTTGGGGTGACTTTGTGAGTCCTTGGAGTGAGGAAGGAGCATTAAAGGGGAAGGAGTTGGAGTTCAGGCTTTGGATATGAGATTTTATGATGATGGACCATCAATTGAAGGTATAAAGCTCAAAGCTTTCGTATTCCTTTTTATTTGTGCTTAGTATGGTCCATTTTAGGGTTTTTGGTCCCAAAGCTTGAAGCTTTATGAGTTGTTAAACTCAAGAGCCCATTATTTTTCCTTTTGAGTGTTTTTGATGGAGTGGTTCCATAAAAATGAGATCTTGGATGAGAGAATCAAGTCATGCATGAGATAAGGGCTTAATGAAAAAAGAGAATGAGTGTTTTGTGTGCTCAAGACCACATCAGCCATGCAAAGGATTAAAGTCCCCGACTTTATGGAATAAAAGCTACTAAGGAGTCTAGATCCAAGAGATGAGTTAAGGTCTTAACGGGTTAAGACCAAGAAAATGGACTAAAGCAAAACTGGGCATACGCGCAACATAAATCCTAGTACGCCCCGCATACCGGGTTGGTGCCCCGATCAGTCTCATGCAGGAGTGTGTACGATGCGCGTACCAAAGGGGGTACGCCCGGCGTAACCCCACTATGGGCTTTTGGGTTAAGGATCGTGTTGGGCCTGGCTTTTGGGATTTATGTAATAGAGTCTTGGACCAGGGAATTATTTATTTAGTCTTTGGGCCCTTGGGTTGGGTTTTCCATTTAATTTGAGAATTAGGCCTTGGTTGGCCCAATGGGTTTAGGGCCTTGATGGGCTGGTTATTGATCAACATCTATACCCAATGAGTGAGAGTTTGGACTTAGTTTCTAATTGACATAATTGTGGGTTTGGTACAGAGTTAGTGGCCCGTGCGTAGCAACAACGGTTATAGGGGTTGTTCATTATCCGAGGTGAATCTTCTCACTATACATTACCTAGAGTGGTAT
Organism: Lactuca sativa; assembly: GCF_002870075.4. Taxonomy (NCBI): domain Eukaryota; kingdom Viridiplantae; phylum Streptophyta; class Magnoliopsida; order Asterales; family Asteraceae; genus Lactuca; species Lactuca sativa. The sequence goes on from NC_056626.2 coordinate 348,743,801, forward strand.
TTATGTGCAGACCGGAGGGTCTTATGTGTTATGTGCTTGCTTGAGATTATGTGCATTGTGTTTTATGTATGCTATGTGATATTAGACCGGACCAGAGGGTCCTCAACCAGACCGGACCGGAGGGTCCAACGAGCTACGAGACTGGAGGGTCCCGCTGAGACACATTGGCCGGAGGGTCATACCGAGTTATAGCCTCGAGTGGCTAATGTGATATGGGTGGTATTATAGGGAACTCACTAAGCTTCGTGCTTACCATGTTTTGTGTTTCAGGTTTTTCTCAGGATCACGGGAGGGCACCGACTTGATTCTACACACCAGTAAAAGAGTTATGTTTCGAGGATCCTGGATTATTAATCAAGCAAACATGGAGTTGCGTTTGTAAATTAAATGAGATTTTTATAAATGTGTCATGAGAATTATATGATTCTAAATGAAAATTTTGTTTTTAAAATTTATGGTTTTAGAAGTTGGTATCAGAGCCTTGGTTTGAGGGATTCGGATGCACCTTCGGGTAAATCTGGACTCAAACTGAGGATTTGATAAAGAATTTTCAAAAGAAAGGATTTTTCTAAAACGAGCAAGAGTTTCTATGAGAAAATGAGAAGGAGCAGTGTGTACAATCAGCCAGAGCCCGAATGGTGATTTCCGAAAATACCCTTACTTTCGTGTTATAAGATATGTTATGAGATATTTTGCATGCTAGAGATAGGCTAGGTATTTCATATTTTAGGACTAGAGTGGTCTGATTTGTGATGCCTTAGCCTAGGAGTTGCTGTTATCTGTGATGCACTTTCGAGTATGTGCTGAGTGAGAGTATCCAACAGGAATCCTTGTAGAGAGGGATTAGAGTAGAGGAGTAATCTAGGAGAGATACCTAGATGAGCATTTGTGAAGCCTACCGAGAGAGTAGCTAGATACCTGCGAGGGGTAGAGTTGTAGAGTTCAGTGATATCTTTTGAGTATGAGTAGAGCAAGTAGAGTTACAACCTAGAGTGGGTTTTACGTGTTTATTTGATGCCCGAATGCTGCTTGCTTCTTGCTTTGTGGAATTCCTGATGATGGGAGTCAGCTACCAAGTGAATGTGACGATATTTAGGAGGTAGATGACTAGCATCATAAGGAGTTTCTCAGCAGCTGATGGCGGAGAAGTGTGAGAACCTAGGAAGAGCCTAGGAAGTGACCTTAGTCAGATGAGTACGCTGACAGAGTAGAGCATTCGCTGGGGAGCGAGCACGCATGTTGGGATTGGCGATTGAGAAGGCTGAGCAGCTACTTAGGGAATCTGGGATGGTCCGTGTGGAGAGTATGGGTAGATGTGGCAGGTAGTATGGGCCCGTACTACTAAAAGCAAATGACCCATACCCAATGTAGGGAGTATTCCGGAGGATCTAAGTAGAAGATCGAGAGGTGATGTCATGGTTCGAGTACCAAGATAAGTAGCAGCTCGAGAGGTGACATCATGGTTTGAGTACCATGATTTGTAGCAGATCGAGAGGCGACATCATGGTTCGAGTACCAAGATAACTAGAAAATCGAGAGGTGACGTCATGGTTCGAGTACCATGATTTGTAGTAGATCGATAGGTGATGTCATGGTTCGAGTACCATGATTTGAGGCAGATTAAGAAGATAGAACATGGTTCGAGTACCATGATTCGTAGTAGATTAAGAGGAGATAACATGGTATGAGTACCATGATTCATAGAAGATCGAGAGGTGGCCACATGGTTTGAGTACCATGACATGTGGTGGTTAGTGCTTCTGGTTTTACCGGTTATTCCGTGGTGATTGTCTAGACTGAGATCAGATGTGAAAGAGTATGGGGCCAGAAGGCCATGATGAAAGAGTTTTATTGGAGCATCCCTTGAGAGGGAAATCAAGTTAGCTCCGAGGGATTGTTGGTGATATGCCAGTTGGAGTCGTAAGACTCAGGGATGAGTAGGGATGGTGCGTTATGGAAGAATATGGTATGGGCTGGGCGACCGGCCGATAGTGGAGATGTCACTTTCTGTGACCCGAGTTGTGCGATTTCCGTTTCCTATGGGAGAAGTAAGAAGTGTTGAGATTTCAGTTTTTGCGTTTGGGGGTGATCCCCGTGGGATTGAACTGATGGTGATCTTCAATCAGAGTATATGGCAGTAGGTTTTCTGGGAGGTAAAGATATAGCTTGAATAGGTCGTCAGTGGGGACTGAGATGGTCAAGGATTAGGATACACCCTATTTGAGTATAATAGGACATGTGTTAGCTGCAACATCAGATGATCAAGAGGAGTATATTAGGGCGGCGGCTCTTACGGTCTTTGATGGGTATCGAGAATGGAAATGTGGGTTCTGCTCTTATGATAATTGACGTGATGGAGTGTTGGTTGAGGAGTCGAGGATGAGGAGAATGATAGTTCATTATTTCCGGATTAAGAGTCAGGGTTAATACTGGACAGTTGGGAGGTCCGGTGATAGAATGGTGTGAGATTCTAAATGACTAGAGGCAGTCATGATGGGAAGTTCTGAGGATTTTATCTGAGATTCGGGGTATTTGGAGTTGCTTGATCTCTGTCGGGGAGATCATCAAGCGTTGCGTAGGACCTTCTAAGTGTAGGTGCGATGTTACTGGTGGAAACAGTCTGTGGGATAGATTATTGGTGCACCAATTGGTGATGGTTCGAACCCTAAGTGGGGGAGAACCGAGTATTTATTGAGGGGATCAGATATTTGTTCGAGAATGGTTAGAGATCTGGATATAGAGATCTGCGGTGCGGATTCATGAGTCCATGGTTATTGGTGATCGAGGCTAGGCATAGAGCAAGATGATGCATGTTGTATGTGTTCAGGAAAGGATAAGAGTCCCTACGGTAAGTAGCCACCGGTCAGAGACCTTGTGGTGGTTTGGAACTCTGTGAGGTGGTGATAGTGAATTCGAGGTGGTTAGATCGTATGATAGTGTCGTCGGTTGAGAATTTCTGGTTCAGTTTATGAGTTGTTATATGAACTTTGGTAACGACAGAAGTCAATTGGGCAACCAATTTCAAGGCCGGTTTGAATATTCTTGCATGGGTTTTGGGCAATAGAGGATGGTGTTTCGGATTATCGTCAACGAGACTTGAGTCATTGACGATTTCTCTGTGTTTCAAATTGAGAGCTAGGGGAGTTGCGAACTGTGTGAGAGGAAGATCAGTGATGAGATTCTTAGAGGGTGCTGTGATACTGCGGGGAGCCATAGTACTCACTAGTCAGCGAGAGGGTGTTGTGATACTACAGGAAGCCGTAGTACTTAGTAGTCAACAAGAGGGTGTTGTGATATTGCCGGAAGTCGTAGTACTCACTAGTCAGCGAGAGGGTGTTGTGATACTGCGGGGAGGCGTAGTACTCACTAGTCAGCAAGAAGGTGTTTTGATACTGCGGGGAGCTGTAGTACTCACTAGTCAGCGAGAGGGTGTTGTGATACTACGGGGAGCCGTAGTACTCACTAGTCAGCAAGAGGGTGTTGTGATAATGCGAGGAGCCATAGTACTCACTAGTCAGCGAGAGGTTGTTGTGATACTGCGGGGAGTCGTAGTACTCACTAGTCAGCGAGAGGGTGTTGGGATACTGCGGGGAGCTATAGTACTCACTAGTCAACAAAAAAGTGTTGTGATATTGCGGGGAGCCATAATACTCACTAGTGAGTAAGAGGGTGTCATGGTACGGCGGGGAGCCGTGTTATTCGTTAATCAGAGCATGAAGCAGGAGAGTTCTTAGGCTTGATTAGCCTTATTGAATTGAGTATTCAGGAGCCTGGTGGCCAGATCAGGAAAGAGATTGAGGTCTCTATATTTGTGGGAATCGTTATAGTCTGATTTGAGTTGTGGTTGTCGCAACCCAAGGGAACTGGAGAAGCGGTATATGCACGGGTTGCGGGTCATGAGTCATGAGTTGAGTGCTTCATTGGGTCGAGTGTTTCCAACTCTGGGTCAGACCCAAACTCTAGAGTTTGAGTTTGGCTCTGGTGATGCATTGGGTAGGCGAGATGAGATTCTGGATTTTGAGGTGGGTTCCATGTTAAGGGGTATTGTTTATCATCTGATGTCTTAGACCTATGTAGGTCAGTACTTGGGTACGCGAGGTACCGCGAGATGCATGGAATTATGAGCAGTAGACGACAGAGGTCAGGGTTTAGTCGATCTTCATTTGGGAGTGTAGCATTTGCTGGGGAAAGGTGAACTTTGTGATTTGTGTGTCATAATGGGCCGATGTAGTTATTAGGAGGAGGAAATCATTGGGACGGTTAGGATAATGCAATGGATAACCTTCGAGGTTCAACTGTAGGGTTGAGATTGGACTTGGTACTCAGTGTTAAAGCAGAATATGAGAAATGGGGCTGAGGCTCCTGATTTTTAGATGACCGAGGACACTTCTGAACGAGCATGATTATTCTATTGTGTTCAAGGGCAGAGTGTAGGGAATGTATTTATCAGATGGGTTCTGATAGCAGTTCAGTGGATGAGCCCCGGTGGGATGTGAACCCTTCCGTTCTTGGGGCGTGGTTTGGATCATTACTATGTTTGGCATGAGTGATCAGTAGCCAATTGTTGGATTATGTTTGGAGAGAATCAGAGGGGCAGTGAGTTATCAGATTTTGTTAGTCGAGGAGAGAGTAACATGGTGATATCTTGAGTGGGCGGTCTGGTGGCGGGCCAGGCCATTAGAGCATCCAGATTTTTAAGAAGCCTTTTCAGTGGTGCTTTCCGAGTTATAGGTTCGAGCTTTGTGTGGATGAAGAGCGATTTCGAGGGAGAAATCTAATTTAAGTGGGGGAGAATTGTAACATCTTGTTTAATCAAATATAAGATGTGAGCTTTGGTTCGTAGATCCTTGAGACTGCGACGAGTTCATAGAAGCGTAGAGCTTCTCGTCACCTTTCCGTGGAAATAAGAATCGCTGGAATCGGACTTGTAACAGAGAAGCTATGATAGTTTGGAAGATATGGAAAATTTAGTCCTTATTAAGAAATGGGTGGCAAGCGGGTACACTGGGTGTAAGTATGGGTACGCTTAGCGTACCTATGAGCGTGGAATGGATGCGAGGACCACCTGGTACGTTGGGCATACCATGAGGAACGCTGGGCGTACTAGGCTGTGAATGAAAACTCTAATATTTTAAGTGACCCAATATAAGGAATGAGATGGCCTCATTCCTAGCCACCTTCTTAGAGAGAAAACCCTCTAAAAACCCTAAGTCTTCGTCCAGATGAGCTTGTGAGTGCATGAGAGCCTTTGGGGTGACTTTGTGAGTCCTTGGAGTGAAGAAGGAGCATTAAAGGGGAAGGATTTGGAGTCCAGGCTTTGGATCTGACCGTTTATGAGGATGGAGCATCAATTGAAGGTATAAAGCTCAAAGCTTTCGTATTCCTTTTTATTTGTGCTTGGTATGGTCCATTTTAGGGTTTTTGGTCCCAAGGCTCTAAGCTTTATGAGTTGTTAAACTCTAGAGCCCATTATCTATCCTTTTGAGTGTTTTTGATGGAGTGGTTCCATAAAAATGAAATCTTGGATGAGAGAATCAAGTCATGCATGAGATAAGGGCTTAATGAGAAAAGAGAATGAGTATTTTGTGTGTTTGAGACCACATCAGCCATGCAAAGGCTTTAAGTCCCCGACTTTATGTAATAAAAGCTATTAAGGAGTCTAGATCCCAGAGATGAGTTAAGGTCTTAACGGGTTAAGACCAAGAAAATGGACTAAAGCAAAATTGGGCGTACACCCAAAGTAAATCCTAGTACGCCCCGCGTACCGGGTTGTTGCTCCGATCAGTCTCATGCAGGAGGGTTTACGCTGCGCGTACCAAAGGGGGTACGCCCCACATAACCCACTGTGGGATTTTAGGCTAAGGATCATGTTGGGCCTTGAGTGTTGGGCCTGGATTTTAGGCTTGATGTAATAGAGTCTTGGACCTGGGAATTATATATTTATGCTTTAGGCCCTTGGGTTGGGCTTGCCATTTAATTTCAGAATTGGGCCATGAGAGGGCCCATTTGTTATTGGGCCTTGGTGGGCCCAATGGGTTTAGGTCATTGATGGGCTGGTTATTGATCAACATCTATACCCAATGAGTGAGAGTTTGGATTTAGTTTCTAATTGACATAATTGTGGGTTTGGCATAGAGTTAGTGGCTCGTGCATAGCAACAACGGTTATAGGGTTGTTCATCATCCGACGTGAGTCTTCTCACTATACATTACCTAGAGTGGTATCTATGTGCAGACCGGAGGGTCTTATGTGTTATGTGCTTGCTTGAGATTATGTGCATTGTGTTTTATGTATGCTATGTGATATGACCGGACCAGAGGGTCCAACGACTTACAAGGCTAGAGGGTCCTCAACTAGACCGGATCGGAGGGTCCAACGATTTAGACCGGACCAGAGGGTCCAACGAGCTAGACCGAACCGAAGGGTCCAACGAGCTACGAGACTGGAGGGTCCCGCTGAGACACATTGACCGGAGGGTCTTACCGAGTTATAGCCTCGAGTGGCTAATGTGATATGTGTGGTATTCTGGGGAACACACTAAGCTTCGTGCTTGCCGTGTTATGTGTTATGTGTTTCAGGTTTTCTCAGGATCGCGGGAAGGCAGCGGCTTGATTGTACACACCAGTGAAAGAGTTATGTTTCGAGGATCCTGGATTATTAATCAAACAAACATGGAGTTGCATTTGTATGTTAAATGAGATTTTTATAAATGTGTTATGAGAATTATATGATTCTAAATGAAAATTTTGTTTTAAAAATTTACGTTGTTACATTGATTGTTCTTGGAGTAGATTAATATGTCATTTTTAAACACTATTACTTATTTTTTATTGAGAAATTTTTTACAAACTCTATGCATCAAATGCATGAATGTTGTTGGAGCATTTGTTAGTCAGAAGGACATAACAAGGAATTCATAGGGTCCATACCTTGTTCTAAACGCTGTCTTTTCAGTGTCTTGCTCCCTTATCTTCAACTGATGATAGCTTGACCTGAGACCAATCATGGAAAAGATAGTTGATCCCTACAATTTACCGAACAAGTCATTTATCATAGGTAGGCGGTATCGTTTCTTTATTGTATCCTTGTTTAACTCTCGGCAATCAATGCACATTCTCATCATACCGTCATTTTTCTTTACAAAAAATATTGGAGCTCGTCAGGGTGATGAATTAGGTCTGATGAAACCTTTGTCCAATAATTCCTAGAGTTATGTCATTAACTCTTTCATCTCTGTAGGCACCAAGCGATATGGTGCTTTTTATGGGTGTTGATACAAAAATAAAAGATAGTTTTTCATCAAAACTAATGGAAGATATAAAAATAACAAGTTTATTTCAAATTTATAACAAAACCAAACCATCTAGGATCCATTTATAGATTTTAGAATGATATTAAAAACAGCCATAAAGTGTTTTAGAATGACAAACATTGGAGACTTTGAACCCACTTGGTTTTGGGGTGTTGATGAAGATATAAAGATCAAAGAAGATGATCTTCCACTAAAAATAGCTTCAAAAGAGAGAGTGGAGATGGGTAGAAGGAATCTACGACTTCATGCTTCTAGATAAGAGAAAGACACATAATTTTGCTTGCCCAACACTTCCATTTATACTCCCATGCATGATAAAGGCTACTCATTAAAATACTCTAAAGTAATGGCTAGTATAAGGAGCATGAGATACAAGGTATATAGGTTAACAAGCAACCTCCATGCATCTAAAGAAGTTTTAGCCATGCGTCATAAAGAAGACAAAATTTGTCTTCTTCCCCCTTTATATGAATGCCTCACATAACTAGTGAAGACATGGTATTCCAAAGTGTCCTAAACTTTGTACATGACTTATTAAATCATACCATATAATATAATAACTAGTTAAACTCTCTTTAATTATTATTTTCACAAAAACAATAGTTATTCCCTAATTAAATACAAGAATTGATATTATTTATTAATAAGCATATTAATAATAAATATAAAAAAGGTGCCAACTTGATAAAGGCATGACCCTATAGGATCATATGTTATTAGCAATATCACTCAATAATGATTCATGAGCATATAGATCCAACAATCTCCCACTATCATAAGATTCATTATAGACTGACATAGACAGTAGTTGGTGTCTAGGAACAGGCTACTTCCCTAACAAAACATGAAGGGTTCCATCTTATAAATAGCCAATTCTAGGATCTCAAAACTACAACATATTACTAATGGTGTGTTATCTGTTATTCCATTTTCTCAGACATCATGTTGAATATGAGATATGGATTGCGATCAATCTCATTTTGTAACGCCCGTAGATCCGGGCTAGTCAATTAAGAGGCAATAAGTGTTGAAAACGACTTTTCGACAAATGATTATCTAGAATAAATAATCTTAACTAATTTTTAGAATATGTCTCAAGGGTTCCGTACATATAAAGAACGCCGAAATCCGAGTTATAACGAAGAAGTTATGACCCATCGAAGTTTTTCGGCAAAACCGGCACGACACCGGGAGACGTAAATAATGAATTTAAGATAGAGGACTTTTTAGCCTTAATGATCTAAACAAAATTTGTAGTATACATTAAACCGAGAACATACAAAAAAAGAACGTCCAAATCTGACTTCGTATGAGGAAGTTATGATTTTTCTAAGATTCGGCTTAGGAGTGCACGACCCGAAACTCGAATTTTAGTTCGAACGGTTTTTGGCTTACACGGCCTAAATGAGAGTTGAAGATCTCATTAATAGGAACTCAATGGTAAAAAGATAGATGAAAACGGATTCCATATGAAGGAGTTACGAATTCTTCCCGGTCATTTAGCAGTCTAATCTCCTCATACTGTTAAATTTAAGATCGGTCGAGAATTAGCTGACGGAGTCTAAATGAAAGTTGTAGATCCTGTTTTTACCTATGTGTGGATATAAATAACATTGAAAACGGAGTTCATATACGAAAGTTATGAATTTTTGAAAATCGGCTGATTTCCACCCTGTGTGCGATGCCACATGTCAGAACCAGGCTGCGCCTGGCTGTAGCCAGCCTGGCTCACGATGTGAATATCAAAACTTCACGACGTGAGTGACCCTCGAGCCTCCTATAAATAGAAACACCCATCTTCTTCATTCCTCACACCTTAACTCTTCATTCCTCTCTCTATACTCTCTTTCTCTAAGCCCTAAAACCCCCCCGAAAAGCCTAGGGAACCTCCCTAGCACGAGGCGGAAGCCCCGGAGCGCCTGACGGCTCCGAGAAGAAGAGCCTTTCAGCTCGGGAACGCTGCTCTAGCAGAGCCCGGTTTTGAGAAAAACCCGCTGTAAGTGAGCTACGCCTAACCTATCTTTAGTATAACTTATGTTTTAATATAGTAACATTATTAGGACCTTAAAATAATTATTTGGGCTATTATTATGAGTTATATAGAGTGTTGTTTAACGCTTATATAATAATATTAATAATAGCTAGACTATTAATTAGTCACGGTTAATGTTAGACTAAACCCTAGTGATAATGATACTAGGTTTTATCTAGGGATAATTGTTTTGTGATAACGAAGCGTTGTTCAAAGGCAGAATCACCACCTTTTCAGGTGAGTGCATAGTTACTTTCATCTTACACATAAATATGAAGTATTTTAATATAAATTACGTTCTATGTCTGCATATTGTCTGAATACTTGTTGTCTATGCTGGTGAAAGATTTTTATACATGTTTTAAATGATGTAAGTTGTATAAAGTATTTTATATCTACAAAATATGTTGGGTAAAACATGGGTAGATGAATGATGAGGAATAAAAGCTGAAATAGAGGAACATTAGTAGTACGGACCTAGTGCCCTATAGGTATACATTGGCAGTAGTGGACCTAGTACCCTATATATGAGCACTGGCAGTTGCGCCACAACCCGTAGATGTTTTAGATCTACGGTAAACGTCCTAGCAGCTGTGCTCTAAGGACAGTATCGACATCTGCGCCTAATAGGGAGCCTTATGACCATGACAGTAGTGTTTAAAGGTCAATACCGGCAGAAGCGCCTCATAGAAAAAGTCCCAATTCTGGCAGCTGCGCCCAAGTGATAACATTAGCAGCTGCGCTTGACCACTGTGTCATTGGTAACAATGGACTTCATGTTGTTTCCTTAGGAATAAAGGAACGAGGGTGAGCTGATCCTTAGGGTAAATCCTTAAGAAGATAATGGGAATGGGAAATTGGGTTGATTATTTGATGTTTAAATATAATAATTATATTATTGTGGGTTGAAAACCCTATGTACTCACCAGGTTTCCCAACCTGACCCACTCAGTTTATTTGTATCACAGGTGTCGATATGAAGTTACATTACACTGAGAGATTTAAAAGAGATGTAGATCACTAGTGTAAATAAATGTAAGTTCTGTTTATGCTTATGTTTCTGTATTGACAATGACATCCCAAATGTTTTAAAAGTAAATAAAAAAATATATTTCTTTAGAAATGCTTTGATAACGCAATTATCATGTTTTTCTGGGAACAAATTCCACAATATTTTTATTAAAAGAGATACTCTGATTTTTATAAAGCATAAAAAAAATCGGTATTTTCTGGCCGTAAAAATGGGGATGTCACACATTTAGTGTTTAACTTTTAGTAAGGCCTTAGATGTCTAACTCTCAATGAATAAGAGGAACAAATCCCATCTTGACTACATATGCCCATCAAGTAGTTCATGTCATACCCAACGACGGCTCTTAGAATTTCCTTTTACGGAACAACGTTAAACCATGTCAAAGCACAACAATTCCAACGCTCAAGTTTCCAAATATGTATCTCAGGTCGAAGAATACAAATGTACTACCTTTATCAAACATCACTTTTGACTATGATCCACAAAGTCATTTTGATGAAGGTTAGGTCCAACGCTTATTCTCCTAATCAAGTACCTATGAAGTTGGAAGTAGCTCTTGCTATTTTCATCTCTATGAAAATCAACCAACCCATTCATATTAGTCTTACCTCATAGATGCTCCCACAACTATGAAAGACTATGGACATTTAGAATAACCTAGTTATTCTATAGAATATAACAATTATTTTATGAAAGACTATATCCAATGTCTAAATACTAAATTTCAATCAAATACAACCACTTAGGTCAACCTAATCCTATAGCACCGATGTGAATTTCATGCTTTAGCTAATGAAGGAATTTTGTTAAGTAGATTCAACAAACTTGATTTGTATAAACTTTGTGAATACAAACATTTTCTGTTTTATAGACATAACGACTAATATATAGAGAAAACTCTTGAGAATGTGTTTGATGCTTAAATGTGACTTAGATACCAATACTTGCATAATGAGATTATTCATAGTCATAATGAGTTATACATTAAGCATCTTTGTATGTGATTCCACGAATAATAATTTATTCTAACTCTAATGTGTAACTTTAATTAAAATCTACATGGAACTACTATCCATGTAACTTTCTCTTCATTCATAATGAGGAGACGCCTAATTGTGATTGAGAATCATCTCAATTTATTCGGTATTTATTCAACATGCTCTAAGCATATAATTTGCCTACGTTTCATGCATAACCATGACATGTATAATTAATTCAATTGCACCAGCAGATGGAATATAATCATATTATATAGTTCAAACATTATACTAGGATTTTGAGAGATTATCAAAATCATGTCATGTGGTAATGAAAAGATGACTCTCCGAGAGTCTTCTATCTTAAGCTCTTTCAAATCTTTAACAATTAATTCAAATTTACTTAATCTCTTAAGTTTCCATGATTTATCTATATAGATCTTTATTCCAAGAATTACTATGCAGACTATATATAAGACTAGGAATATTACTGTGATCCCACTAGCTTTATATAAAACACAAGAGTCATCTTGATTTATAATCAAATTACACTATGTAATTATCTTATAAGAAAGAAGATTCTTACTTTGAGATGTTAGCTTAAATCCAGAAAGATTTTCATTCTTATATGGTTTTTCCTTTGAAAACTCACTTACTCTTTATATTCATAATATATTGAGGAAGAGCAATCAAACCCATACTTGATAATCATACATGAATGCATCTCTATGTGTTTTATTAGTTTCTAATCAACTATTGAATAGGTTTAACAACTTTTGAAAAACTTGCTAATTCCAAACTATGATGCATTTAGTTTATGGTTCTTTAGCTCTTAAAGTTCCATATAACTCCCACTTAGAAAGAGAACTTTCTAAGCATAAGTCTTCTGGATTGAAAATCATTGGGATTGTAGAACACTTCATCCTAAACAGTCATTTAGGATAGTCTATATAAATGCAATCTGCAAATTTTAGAGTGAGTTAAAATTGTTGTCTAATATAAGCTGCATAACTCCATACATTTTAGATAAAAAAAAGAACATATCATTCTTAGTCTAATGAAAGTATTTAATCTACTTGTTTGGTTGGAAATATATATTCAATATATATTTGTTATTGTAACACATGCGAAAATTTTAACTGGTCGTTAACCGCTAAAGGTGACAAACGTCAATTGATTTAATATGCAGTATATATCAATCTATGATAAAAATACAAGAGTTCGTATTAAATTAGATAAGAAAAATCAGTCAAAACGTCAATAATCCGTAAAAATTAGTGTGCAAAAAGTAATGTTATTTATAACATATTCCAAAAGTAATGTTATTTATAACATATATAAAATCTCCGAATAGAATGGTTGACTTTTAGCTAAAGTCACCCAAAGGAGAATCGTATTACTCCTCGAGATAAGAATTTTGAGAAAAAAGCGCCAAAATCGGATTCCATATGAGAGAGATATGATTTTTCCAAAATCTTTAAATTGTATAGAAATAAGGGCTAAAAATAAAGTCAGAATTGGATAGCTACGCATGGATATAAAGAACGTTGATAAAGGAGCTCATATGAGGAAGTTAAAGATTTTACAATAATCTGCGTTTCGAGGCGAGCACACCGCGCGTACACAGAGCAGCAAGAAGATGCCATGTGTCACTCAACGGATGGAGCCACGTCAACAGTGCACGCCGCACACTATTTTGCATGGGGCGCTCCCCAAAAATTTTGCCTGTAAAAGGGACTTCAACCCTCTTCTTCTTTACACCTCAATTTCTTTCTTTCTCTCCTTTTAAGCCTCAAAAAACTCTATAAAAGGGACTTCAACCCTAGAAATTTTTATATTTGTAGATTTTAGCTATTAGTAAGTTATATTCTCAAGACCGGTCGATCACAAGCCCCGACGCCACAATTCGTAGTCCTAAAGTCAAGTAAAGCATGCTATGAGGCAGAGTTTCATGGCCATTTTATCCAACTTTTTATCAAAATTAAGGGGGGGGGGGGAGGAATACATGTTAATTTATTACAAATCGCTATATATCATTATTATCTTCGCATTATAAATATTTGTGTAATATCGTTACTCTGCTAAACCCTTAGGAAATAATATTATACCTGGTAGGTACCCTGCCCAATTTTTATAAATAATATTACACCTAATCGTTATACTAGCCAAATCTCTCGGATAGCACCGCACCTAGTCGTTACTCTGGCCAACTCTCTAGGAAAATATAATACCCTTTCGTTATTCTAGCTAACTCTCTAGGAAAATGTTATACCTAGTCATTACTCTGTCCAACTCTCTAAGAAAACATTATACTTAGTCGTTACTCTTATAGGAATAATATCATTCCCTATTATCACTACGTTCAACTTAAAGGGATAATAGTAGTATATTATTCGTCACTACTCTAAAATTAAACGGATAATAATGGTATATTATGTTGTCACTACACTAAATTTAAATGGATAATAGTGATATATTATACCGTCATCACGCTCGATTCAAAAGGATAACAGTAGTATATTATGTTGTCACTATGCTAAACTCAAACGAATAATAGTGGTATATTTTCCGTCACTACGCTCAACTCAAATGGATAATAGTAGTATATTGTGCCCTCATTACACTCAATTCAAACGGATATTAATGTTATATTATGCCGTCACTACACCCGATTCCGAACGGATAATTGTAGTATGTTATGCCGTTACTGAACTTGAATAATGGTTATATTACCACTCCGCCAATCGGCTTTACTAAGAATATCTATTTAAGTATAATTATATATTAATTCTAATATATAATAAACATTGAGACTCCATTCACTTCATAAGTATATAGTTATATAAGAAAAAGTTGGATTGTATCCGACTAACCTACATTGAGTTCATTCTCGGTTAGCGTACTCTTAAAAGCACTCATTTCTTTAAGTATACCCCTCAGGTACGGATACAGTAATAGTATATCAGATGAATGAGAATTACAGAAAGGGTGCTACTATATGTATCCCCCTCACTTACATAAATCGTCACCTCATGGGGGTACATATTTAAAATTTCCCTTACGGAAACCGTAGTACCTATGAATAATAGAACACTATTCTCAAAGAATCAAAATACTTTTACAGCATAAAAAATTTATATACAAAAAGTATGTTCAAAGTACATACAAAACCTGTGAACTCACTAACATTACATTGACATTTTCAAAACGACATGCATTCATAGGAAACCAAGAGATGGAAGACTGAACTTCTGAAAGTAGTCGTTGATCGACGAAGCCACCGAACACTTGTTATCGTTATAGTTATGCCTAGATATCAAAGCACCTTCGTATTAGAATTTCTAGTATTTCAAGAAATACATTCTCAAGTAATATTTTATCCACAATGGAAGTGATATTTATGTTTTATATTGTTTTGTTCCGTTCAATGTATGTTCAATGACTGTGATCCAACATTACAACGTTGCACCGCTCGGCGTTTCCTTCGTCGGTCGGGGGTGTGACAGATTGGTATCAGAGTTATTGGCTATAGCGAACTAGTACTTCGTTAGGAATTTCGACTATAGCCTATGGACTTATACTATGATTTGTTTTGTACTCAAACCTAAAGTAAAAGTATTATTATTAATTACACTGCTGATAGACTACTTATGGGAGAGGTGTCTAGTTTTAACTGTCTCTTGGACTACTGGATGTCAGAACGACTATATGCTAAAATCGCCCTGCCCTCCGACACTTCTCACCTGGCCGATCCTTACTTGATAGTCTTCAAGTACAAAACAAGATTTATAAAACACACAAATAAACCTTAGATATAGAGTTATATACATATATATATATATATACATATATATATACATATATATATATATATATATATATATATATATATATATATATATATATATATAAACTCATTCTCTCGATGAAAAAACATATCGGTATATGTATATTGTAATGAACTCTATGAAACCCACACTTAAGAGTTTATGTCAAATATGATATCTGAGATTAGCACAATATGTGGGCCAAACCATAACTAGGCATAGCCTGTACACCTATGCTTAATTATGGTTAGAGTGATATTCAACTAATCCTGGATATAGTGGATGATTGAATAAACCTTCAAGAATCCCATAGAACTTAGAACCCAACGATGCATACCATTACTATCTAGGAAAGATAACACGTTCATCGTGTGAGAATGACAGATCTTGGAAACAGAGTAATGAAACAATTTTTATAGAAAGATCAAGTTGTCTCATACCCTCTTAAGACAAAGGATACCTATTTTCCTGAGGTTCCCATACCTCTATTTTATTTAACCCCCGACGAGGAACCTCACAAGGAGGACGATTCCTCAGAAGAAACTAGAGAGCCAACCAAATCTTCATAAGAACCCTCCGAGGACGCTTCATAGTTCTCCGAGGAGGACGATCCTGCTAAGTTGGAGACAAATCCACCTAAGAAAGAAGTTGTTTTTTCGCATTATTAGAATAAGAAGGACGAAAATAACATAGGATTACTTACTTATCCCTTTTCCCTCTAAACAACATCAAGTTATGTCATTCCTAGCCACACGTATCACATCGATAAAATTGACACCATCAATGATGATTTGGGAATCATCAGAGGAAGAAACATAGGCCTGTCTAACATAACACACATGAAAGAGGAGGATCGACACCTAGATAAAAGGGTTAAAGCTCCATGCACAAGTTGCAGAGCAAAGGTCTTCGCCACAAAGGTTAGTGTATGTACGATAAAGACAAGAACTCAATCTGCTTATTAATAATTCTATAACCTATTACGGTAGACTTACCCATACAAGTTGTACCCTAAGATCTACAAAATAAAAGAATAATGAGAAGTTCATTTATGAAAGAAAGAAGTATCGTCGCTATCCCTTTGGAAATTGTTTTTTGGTATAGTGAAGCTTTCCACTCCTAACATAAAAACTTTTGTGATATTTGTTTTTACACTAACTCACGCACTTAGTCATTAATACCCATACCTATAAAAATGTGTCATAGACTCTCTCTTTCGCTAACTATAATAAGATCCTAACATGCCTCGAAGAAGAGTCACCGGAAGAAACCCCGGGGGACAACCAAACCAAGATCCAGTAGCCATGGGCTCAAAATCCTTCGAGGTGATGATTGCCCAACGGGTCGCGGATGCCCTAGCTAACTTTGAAAATAATAGGAATGCTAGATCCGATCAAGGAGGAAACAAAGAAGATAGTACCCAAGGTGGTAACGGATATCATCCCGTGGGCTTGTACTTATAAGGAATTAATGAATTGCAAGCCCAAACCCTTCTACGGAAAAGAAGGAGTTGTCGGATTAACTTGCTGGATCGAGAAGATGGAGTCAGTATTTGAGATTAGCTGATGTACTGAAAATTACAAAGTTAAATTTGCCGCTTGTACCTTCGAGGATATACCATTGTCATGATGGAACGACCATGCCAAAACCATGGGTATTAGCACAACAAATTCCATCTCTTGGGATGATCTAAAGCAGTTACTGATTGATGATTACTGCCCCAAAGAGGAAATGAAAAAGCTAGAGCACGATCTCTAGAATATTGCCATGCCAGATGCAGACATTACAGCTTATACCTACGACTTCAATGATCTTTCTATTTTTTGTCCCAACCTTGTCTCCCCAGAGCCCAAGAAGGTAGAAAGGTACATATGTGGATTAGTTCAACCTATTCAAGGTATGGTCACAACATCTAGACCAACTATGTACGATAGTGCCAAGAGACTGGCTTTTAACTTGACCTGTCAAGAAATCCGCCAGGGCATTATGGTATAGAAGGTTGAGATTCCAAAGTTAGGAATCAACAAGAGAAAGTTTGATGATGACTTAGAGCAACCATCATGAAAGAAAAAAAAGACTTAGGGAAAGTCTACATAGCAACCATCGCATCACCTACTCCGTTAAAACAATATGCAGGAGATCTTCTGCTATGCAGTGAGTGCAACTACCACCATGTAGATACATGCAGATAACTAATCTGTAACAACTGCGGTAAGAAGGGCCATACCGCTAAGTCATATAGGAGCCTAACATAAGTCACAAACCTAAGAACTAGAAATCGCAATTGCTATGAATGTGGAGAAATTGGCCACTTCAAAAGAAACTGCCCTAGATTGGAAAATCAAGGAGATAACACTCGGGAAAGAGAATTTTTCATTGGATCGAGAGACGATACATGGGATCCACTCTTAGAAATTAGTATGTCCTCGTTAAATAACTTGCATACAAACTAAAATGATGATATAGTTTTGTGAACACTATATTTAAACACTCGCTAAAACATAAAACTGGTAAAAACTAAGAAACATGTAATTAATTATTACGACGATACGTAGGTTACATGATTCTAGAATTAAATTGTTTTAGAAAAATATGATTTAGCTCTATTATGTAGCTCTCATATGAGTCTAACCGTAGTAGGGATAAATGATGTTGTCGAAAAACTACTTAATTTTAGCAGCATGTAACAATATTTGACAGATTATTAGATAACATTAAGTAAAACACTTTAAATCCCTCGAGAATTCTAGAATGAATTATTTTGAAAACCCTTCAAAATATCATAGGGATTCAATATCTTTTGAGTCTTTGTTCTAGTAAGTACTTGGATGTCACCATCACTCTATATTCCAGTAAGTACTTGACTAATGTCACTATCGCTCTAGGTTCCAGTAAGTACTTGACTGATGTCACTATCACTCTATGTACCATTAAGTACCTGACTAATGTCACTATCACTCTATGATTCCAATAAGTACTCGACTGATGTCACTAGTACTATGTATCAGAAATTACTTAGCTATAGGCACTATCACTATGTAATCAAAATCGGTTCAAAACTCCATTTTTGAAGAAGAACCCTAGCGTAACAACGTGAAATTTTAAACTAAAATTTTCATTTTTCAAACATAACATAACTCATATTTTAGTTCTAAAAATCTCATAAATGTCAAATGTCGTCATAATAAAACATATCCCAGAATCTCAAAAACATAATCCTCTACCAGTGTGTATAAATCATGTCGGTGCCTTCCCGCGGTCCTCAGAAGTACCTGAAACACATATCACATAAATGGTAAGCAGGCATGATTAGTGAGTTCCCCAAAATACCATGTACATACAATTAGCCACTCAAGGCTATAACTCTACGATACCTTCCGGTCAATGTGTCTCATGGGCCTTCCGGTCCCACATTCCTGGTTGACCTTCCGGTCCTACTTATGATGACCTTCCGGTCCTACTCTACCGACCTTCCGGTCCGTACCATATTGACCTTCCGATCCATACCCTGTTGACCTTCCGGTCCATACACTGTTGACTTTCTGGTCTATATCGTGATGACCTTCTGGTCCATACCATACTACTCATAACATATCATAACACATACATATCACACATAAACATATATCACATACTCCTCATGTAACTCCCCGAACCTTGCAGGTATATATTGAAAACCCTTCTTCCTTTTATTAGTTGTCATTGTTGGTCCTTGGAGTTGGTTGTGTTGGGTCATGAGAAGTATAAGTTCTAGAGTTGCAACTTTAGGGCTGGAAGGAGTACACTGATCGTAAATAAGGGTACGCTAAGCGTACTAGGTGCGCCCTAGTATGTTGGGCGTACACTCATGTACGTTCGATGTATTTATCCGATGAGAACCCTAATATTCGGGGTTGAAGACTGTATAAACACCTTTATGGCTCATTCCTTTGCTCATCTTCAGCCTCCATACCTCAGAAAACGTCCCAAACCCTAGAGTGTGTGAAGAAGTGTGAGTTAGTGTGCATTTTGGACCTTGGAAGTGAAGACATTACTCCAAGAAGCTAGAAGAGGAGAGCAAGGCTATAGATCTGAAGTTGTGTTATGCCATTGAAGCTCCAAAAGGTAAAAAGATTGAAACTTTGTGCTTCCTTGTTCATAGATCTAGACATTTTTCCTTATGGAGGTCTTATTGTCCCAAGAGTCCCAAGAAGATGCATGTGATGTCTTAGACGAAATAAACTGTCCTTTCAGACCTTAGGAGAGGTACTAAGTGATAAAAAAATCAGTTCCCAAAGGCTAGACTTGTCCCATGCATGAATTAAGAAGGTCTTAATGGGTTAAGACCATGAGTTAAGGACTTTCTGGACGTCCAAAGTGATAAAGTCCTGAACTTTATGGTGCCAAGGTGTATTTGGTCGATGGATCTGGGATATGGCCTTAAGTACTTAAGCCATTAAGCATTTATTAGGGTTTTGGTAAAACCCCGCGTACGCTCAGCGTAAATTCTATATGCCCAACGTACGGGGTCAACTATTCTGATGGCAATCAGCGTAGAACAACATTACGCCTAGCATAACCAGAGAGGTACGCCCCACGTACGCTCTCTAATAAGACTCATGTCAAATGGGCTTAGGGTTTATGGGCTAAATGTATTTCGGCCTTTGGTTGACTCTGCAAATAGGATATTTTGTGCCAGGTTATGATAGTTGGTCATGGGGTTAGGCCCGACAAGGAGGTTGGGCCCAATTTGGTAAATTGGGCCAATAAAGGACTTTAGAGAAAGGACCCTCAAGATAAGGAGTTGGTGTTGGGCCTTGGCCCAACAAAAAGGAATGGACTTTATGAATTATAAGGACACTTAGTCAAGGGAGTGATGTTAGATGATAACCTAGTATTTATTATGTGTGTCAGCTCGGGATTTCCAATGAGGCAGCGGTTAGAATTTCAGCATTTCGGCACTACTTGTTAGGTGAGTATTCCTCACTATACTCAAGGGTCTAAGGCACCAAGGCCGACCCTTTGGATTGTTATCTGGTTATATGATAAGTGGTAGGATCTGTTAGATCGGTATCCTATAGAGTAGGATAATATTATGTGGTATGTGGAATGATCTGTTAGATTAATTGATGTCTATAGACTGTTACATGACTATCTGTTACATGTGCACATGTTTGATTATTAGTTGAGGCTTATCTGCTTTGTGTGAAAGCCAATAGACCTGGGCATTCCAACATGTTGGTTGTGGGCCTGGAGTATTCCATCCCGAGGATGACTGGACTCATAGTATGTTGGCATTCCAACTGAAAGGTTGAGGGCATGGGGTATTCCATCCCAAGGATGATTGGACCCATAGTATATTGACATTCCAACCAGAAGGTTGAGGGCCTGGGGTATGCCAACCCGATGGTTGATTGGACCCATAGTATGCTTTTTATGGTTATATGTGTATTATTGTGAGTATGGGTATTTTGGGTGAACTCACTAAGCTTTTGGGCTTACAGTTTCAGTTTATTGTTTCAGGTACATTTAGGGATCACGTCAAGGCAAAGGCGTGATCGTACAACTCCTCACATTTTGTTTATGTTTATGGGAAAACTCTGATAAAGACTATTTTGAAAAGAAAATTTGTAATAACTCTTGGATTTAAATGTTTTGAAAAGTTGAAAATTTGGTTTAAATTTTATGGGTGTTACAAGTTGGTATCAAACCCTTGGTTTGAGTGAATTGGACGAACATTCATGTGAATCTAGTCTCAAATCAAGGAAAGATTTTCAAATGATTTTTAAAATGGTTTTCAAAATAATTAAAGGAGGATGTAGAGTGTACGATCAGCCGGAGCCAATAAGTAGACCCCAAAATACCATACATATATTGATTGTGTAATATGTTAGAACAACATGCTAGTGTTAGGCTAGGGATCTTTAGAAATTGCATGATAGAATTGCTTGATTACATGATGCCTGCTAGCCTAGGGTTTCCTTTATATGAGATTGACATCATTACTGTAGTTGCTTAGTGTATGCATCACAGTTATACATAATTAAGATCTTATAGCCTGAGAATGCTTGATTTGGCCGTATGTTCTGTTCTTGTTTGATTGGGAGCTTAGGGTAGGGTTGGATATTCAAAAGTCTATGGGGTCCAACATTATGTATGGCTAGCATACACTAGTGCTGTAGGGTTGGTGAAAGTTTCATGGGTGGGTTGTGTGAGGCCGGTAGGTCAGTTGTGAGATAGTTACCCTTCCTCTAGGAGTGAGGTTGAGCGGTCACCATGTGCATGTATAGTGTTAGGGTGTTGTGATGACACTTGAGGAAAATATGGGTAGGTGTGGAAGGTAGTATTGGGCCCGTACTACTGAAAGCACAGGACCCATACACGTAGCTAGGAAGTCACAACCCCTAGGGTTTTGTAGGGAGTTGGTTCCCGGTTATTTATGTGGATTGTCTGATATCTTCCTGTGATATTGCAGTATGGTGGTTACGATGCGTTTTGTGACTGGATCTGGATCGGGATCAGGACAGGGTGATCAGGAGGCCCCAACGGCGCTTGAGATTATCGGCCAGGGGGAGCCAGTGATGACAGAGGATTGGGTTAGGGAGATCATCCGCGAGGAGGTGGTCGAGATTGTCCGGGGCCAGATTCCGGAGTTGTTTGGGACTATTAAGTCCGTTATGATGGAGTACTTTGATGGCAGATATGCAACCCTTGCAGAGACGGTTGTTGCTGCAGCTACATCGGCTTTAACAGCGGCAGGAGGGGGAGGAGTCAGTCGGGGCTTCCAATACCGGGACTTCGATAACACGAAGCCCCCGACATTTGACGCTGTCTAGGATCCTATCATAGCTATGAGGTGGCTGTCTGATGTGGATGGATGTTTCTTCACGTGCTCGTGTCCTACTAACCAGAAGGTCAGGTGTGCCCTGAACTTGTTGCGGGCCGGGGCAAAGGATTGGTGGAGGTTAGTGACTGGGTCATACACGGATGATCAGAGAGTTGTGGTTACTTGGGAGCAGTTCAGGGATATGTTCTGCGCTCACTACATTCCGCGGGTCGAGTGCGAGCGGTTTTCACAGGAGTTCTTAGATCTAAAGTAGGGTACTGAGTTGGTGGCAGAGATCACCCGCATGTTTACAGAGAGGGCGATGTTTTGCCCAGAGTTTGCCTCGGAGCAGGCTCAGAAGACGCGTTATCTGGGCATGCTCAAGACTGACATTCGTCAGTTTGTCGCCACTCAGAGATGTGATACACTCCTGGACCTACAGGGGGCCGCTAGGCGGCATGAGTTGGAGACTGAGATGCAGCTGAGGGAGCAGCAGCAGGCCCCGACACAGTCGCAGTCGGTGCCAAAGCAGCCCAAGACCGCTGATACCAGGATTGGGGGACAGCCAGACCGCACTTGTTGGAAGTGCGGGAAGGCTCATTCAGGGACATGCTGAGCAGGGAATGGATGCCACCGTTGTGGCAAGCAGGGCCATCTGGCCAGGGATTGCAGGCAGCAAACTCCGACTTCCGGGATCAGACTTTGTTATCATTGTGAGCAGGTGGGCCATATTACGGCCCGATGTCCTTTGTTAGCTGTGAAGCTGGCACAGCCCTAGCGCCAGCTGCCTTGAGGATCAAGGATGGAAGGCCAGTTAGGGTGGAGCCTCCGAAGGCTCAGGGGCGTGCTTTCCAACTTACAGCTGAGGAGGCCAAGGCAACACCGGATGTGGTTGCTGGTATGTTTCTATCCGTTATCTCATTTATTATATTTGTCTTATGCTTATCTGTAGTACCTATGAATAGGTACGTTCTTGGTAAACTCCTTGCCTGCGTTGGTTTTATTTGACTCAGGAGCGAGTCGGTCTTTCATATCTCATACATTCAGTAGGGAGTTCATAGTGCCTATAGGTGAGCTAGAGTGTCCGTTGCGAGTCTCTATCGCTAACGAACACGAGATTTATGCTTCTTCAGTTTACCGAGGATGTAAGGTGGAGATATTCGGGATCTTTCCCGATAAACTTGATTCTGATTCCCATAAGGGATGTATGTGTGATTATGGGGATGGACTGGCTCAGTCGGTTCGGTACCATGATTGATTGTGAGGCCCAGAGGGTAGTGGTTCGAACCCCAAGTGGGGGAGAACTTGTTATTTATGGTGAGGCCATGAGAGTGGGATCAGGATTTTGTTCAGTCGCCATGGCTCGGCAGTACATTCAGCACGGGTGTGCGGGTTATCTAGCGTACGTGGTGGATACGCAGGTCAGGTATCAGACTTCAGTATCAGAGGTTCCAGTGGTTCGAGAGTTTGCTGATGTGTTTCCGGAGGAGTTGCCAGGGCAGGGATACATCTGGAGTGGCAGGTCGAGTTTCGGATCGACCTGGTGCCGCGTATGACTCCTATTGCCAAGGCGTCGTACCGTTTGGCACCACATGAGATGCAGGAGCTGTCGTCTCAGTTGCAAGAACTGCTAGGCAAGCAGTTCATTCGTCCGAGCAGTTCTCCATGGGGAGCACTGATCCTCTTCGTCAGGAAGAAGGATGGTACGCACCGGGTGAGCGTTGATTATAAGGAGTTGAACAAGTTAACGGTGCAGAACCATCATCCACTCCCGAGGATAGATGATCTCTTTGATCAGTTGCAGGGTGCATCTTGGTGTTCCAAGATTGATTTGATATCAGGGTTCCATCAGGTCCGGGTCAGAGAGGAGGACGTAGATAAGACCACGTTTCGAACTCGTTATGGTCATTACGAGTTCGTGGTGATGCCGTTTGGACTCACCAATGCACCAGCAATGTTTATGGATCTGATGAAGCGGTTCTGCAGACCAATGCTAGAACGCTCGATCTTTGTGTTCATTGACGATATCTTGGTGTATTCCAAGACCCGAGAGCAGCACGAGGAGCACCTCAGGGAATTGTTGGGAGTTCTGAGATGAGAATGGATGTACGCCAAGTTCTTGAAATGTGAGTTTTAGTTACGAGAGGTCAACTTCCTCGGACACCTTGTCAACCAGGAGGGGATTTTGGTCGACCCGGCCAAAATCGAGGCAGTTATGCAGTGGGAGGTGCCGAGATCTCCTTCATATATTAGGAGTTTCCTGGGATTAGCAGTGTACTACCGGATATTTACTCGAGATTTCTCCAAGATTGCAGTACCCCTCACTCGTCTAACGAGGAATGGGGTGGATTTCCGGTGGGACCCTGAGCAACAGAGGGCATTTGAGACCCTCCGAAAACGATTATGCGAGGCTCTAGTCTTGACCCTCCCGGAGGGAGTGGAGGATTTGTGGTCTTCTGTGATGCGTCCATCACGGGAATGGGAGCCGTTCTTATGCAGAGGGGACGAGTTATAGCGTATGCCTCACGACAGTTGAAGCTGCACGAGACAAGATACCCTACTCTTGATTTAGAGTTGGGAGCAGTGGTTTTCGCTCTCAAGATCTGGAGACATTACCTTTATGGGGTCTGATGTATCGTATACACAGACCACAAGAGTTTGAGACACATTATGGATCAGCCAAACCTGAATATGAGGCGGCGCAGGTGGCTGGATGTAGTTAAGGACTACGAATGTAAGATCCTTTACCACCCGGGTAAAACGAATGTGGTTACGGACGCTATGAGCCACGAATCAGCAGGACCTTCTTCTGCGGTGGTGTGTATGAGGATATCGGTGGATTCCCCACTTGTGAGTTTGATCAGGGAAGCTCAGGCAGAGGACATGCATTGGGAAAATCGGAATCTGGAAAGGATTAAGAGTGAGAACATCAGGTTCGTGTAGGATAGTTGTGGGTTGTTGACCCGTTGTGGGTGGGTCTGGGTTCCGATGTCCGACGGGGTCAGATAGGTTGTTATGGAGGAGGCTCATAAGTCTCTTTTCTCCATTCAGCCGAGAGCCACCAAGATGTATCGAGATTTACGGTTGAGTTATTGGTGGCCATGTATGAAGCGAGACATCGCATGGTATGTCGAGAGGTGCTTGATCTGTAGGATGGTCAAGGCCGAGCACCAAAGGCCGCATGGCAGGTTGTAGCCTCTAGAGGTTACCATGTAGAAATGGGAGCAGATCACGATGGATTTCATCACCAAGTTGCCGATGACGGCCAAGGGTTTCGACGCTATTTGGGTCATCGTGGATCGGTTGACCAAGAGTTCCCACTTTTTAGCTATACGGGAGAGTTCGTCGGCAGAGAAATTGGCCGAGGTATATATCCGTGAGATCGTTGCTCGCCATGGGGTACCAGTTTCTATCGTTTTATATTGTGATGTTTGGTTCACCTCTCGATTCTGGCAAAAGTTCCATGAGGAATTTGGCACGCAGCTGCACTTCAGTACAACTGATCATCCGCAGACTGACGGCCAGAGTGAGCAGACTATACAGACTCTCGAGGATATGCTGAGGGCTTGCATTATTGAATTCGGTGGGATCCGGGACTCCTACCTACCGCTTGTATAGTTTTCCTATAGGAACAACTTCCACTCCAGCATAGGTGTCCCACCCTTCGAGCTGTTACATGGATAGAGATGTCGCACCCCAGTTTGTTGGGGTGAAGTTGGTCACAGGGTGATGGGCCGAACCAAGGTGGTTCTGCAGACAACTGAGAGGATTCAGCAGATTAAACAGCGATTGCAGACCGCATAGAGCCGGCAGAAGAGCTACGCCGACTGCCGCCGATCTGAGTTGGAATTTCAGGTTGGTGATATGGTACTCTTGAAGATTTCACCCTGGAAGGGTGTCATCCGTTTCAGGAAGAAGGGGGAATTGGATCCCCGCTTCACTAGGCCATTCAGGGTTATTGCCAGGGTTGGTAAGGTGTCATACAGGTTTACTAGGCGTGCCCTAGTTCGCTGGGCGTATATTCATGTACGCTAGGCATACTTATGTCCGATGAGAACCCTAATATTTGGGGTTGAGGACTATATAAACACCTTTATGGCTCATTCATTTGCTCATCTTCAGCCTCCATTCCACAAAAACGTCCCAAACCCTAGAGTGTGTGAAGAAGTGTGAGTTAGTGTGCATTTTGGACCTTGGAAGTGAAGACATTGCTCCAAGAAGCTAGAAGAGGAGAGCAAGGCTATAGATCTGAAGTTGTGTTGTGCCATTGAAGCTACAGAAGGTAAATATATTGAAACTTTGTGCTTGCTTGTTCATAGATCTAGACAGTTAACCTTATGGAGGTCTTATTGTCTCAAGAGTCCTAAGAAGATGCATGTGATCTCTTAGACGAAATAAGTTGTCCTTTCAGACCATAGGAGAGATCCTAAGTGATAAAATTCAGTTCCCAAAGGCTAGACTTGTCCCATGCATGAAGTAAGAGGGTCTTAATGGGTTAAGACCATGAGTTAAGGACTTTCTGAACATCTAAAGTGATAAAGTCCTGAACTTTATGGTCCCAAGGCATATTTGGTTGATGGACCTGGGACATGGGCTTAAGTGCTTAAGCCATTAAGCACTTATTAGGGTTTTGGTAAAACCCCGCGTATGCTCAGCATAAAGTCTGTACGCCCAGCGTACGGGGTCAACTATCTTGATGGCAGTCAGCGTAGAACGGCATTACACCCAGCGTAACCAGAGAGGTACGCCTCGCGTACGCTCTCTGATTGGACTCATGTCAAATGGTCTTAGGGTTTGTGGGCTAAATCTATTTGGGCCTTTTTTGGACTCTACAAATAGGATATTTTGGGCCAAGTTATGAAAGTGGGTCATGGGGTTAGGCTCAATAAGGAGGTTGGGCCCAATTGGTTAAATTGGGCCAATAAAGGACTTTAGAGAAAGGACCCTCATGATAAGGGCTTGGTGTTGGGCCTTGGCCCAACAAAAAGGAATGGACTTTATGAATTATATGGAAACTTAGTCAAGGGAGTGATGTTAGATGATAACCTAGTATTTATTGTGTGTGTCAGCTTGGGATTTCCAGTGAGGCAGCGGTTAGAATTTCAGCATTTCGGCACTACTAGTCAGGTAAGTATTCCTCACTATACTCAAGGGTCTAAGGCACCAAGGCCGGCCCTTTGGATTGTTATCTGGTTATATGATAAGTGGTAGGATCCGTTAGATCGGTATCCTATAGAGTAGGATAATATTATTTGGTATGTGGTATGATCCGTTAGATTAATTGATGTCTATAGATTGTTACATGATTATCTGTTACATGTGCAGATGTTTGTTTATTGGTTGAGGCTTATCTGCTTTGTGTGAAAGCCAATAGACTTGGGCATTCCAACCTGTTGGTTGTGGGCCTGGAGTATTCCATCCTGAGGATGACTGGACTCATAGTATGTTGGCATTCTAACCGAAAGGTTGAATTCCTAGGGTATTCCATCCCAAGGATGATTGGACCCATAGTATATTGGCATTCCAACCGGAAGGTTGAGGGCCTGGGGTATTCCAACCGGATGGTTGATTGGACCCATAGTATGCTGTTTATGGTCATATGTGTATTATTGTGAGTATGAGTATTTTGGGGCAACTCAGTAAGCTTTCCGGCTTACAGTTTCAGTTTATTATTTAAGGTACATCAGGGGATCACGGCAAGGCAAAGTCATGATCGTACAACTCCTCACATTTTGTTTATGTTTCTGGGAAAACTCTGATAAAGACTATTTTGATAACAAAATTTGTAATGACTCTTGGATTTAAATGTTTTGAAAAGTTTAAAATTTGGTTTAAATTTTATGGATCTATAACACAAAATACACTGAAATGGAGTAGATCAAGGTCCATGGAATCCCTTTGCTCATAAAGTCTCCAGCTTTGGGACTTAAACCCTAAAAATGCTCCTATATGATGATCATAACAAAAGAGAGGTAATGTTTTAAGCTTTTTACCTTTGTAAGAAGCTCCCTACTCAGATTAGCTCAAATTTAGAATCTTGGACTCCAATCTCTCTTCTTCAAGGCCTTCTCTTCTTCTTTTCGCAAGCACACAAGAAGACTTTCAAGCTCAATCACACACACACAAGCTTAGAACGAAGGTTAGGGCTCACTTAGGGTTTTGGTCTCTGGAAATGGTGGCTGAAAAGGGAGGCCATAATGTTCCTTTTATAGGGATCATCCTCATTTAGGGTTTCAAGTCTGGGCCCAGTGCACCCAACGTACACTTTGGTACGCCCCGCGTACCAAGAAGTCTCTGCGTCAAGAACATGCTCATGAGTACGCACAACGTACTCTTCAGTACGCTCAGCGTACCCACTTGCCACAATTTCCTTCTATGGGCTAGTTTTGACAACTTGGAAAAGAAGAAGGACCAATTAGTTACACCTGATTTCTAGATGTTACAATTCTCCCCCACTATAATTAGACTTCTCCCTCGAAGTCGTGCTCCGTAAATAATCCTGGATGCTGCTCACGCATCTCCGACTCTGGCTCCCAAGTCAGCTCGAACCCTCTCCGATATTGCCACTAGACCTGAACTAGAGTCACTTCCTTGTTCCTCAGAAACTTAATCTTCCGATCCAGGATCGCGATCGGCCTCTCAATGTAATTCAGGCTTGTATCCACCTGAATATCCTCTAGTGGTACTACGGCTGTCTCATCTGCTACACACTTCCTCATCTGGGATACGTGGAAGGTGTTATGGATCTGACTCAACTCCTCAGGTAGCTCCAAACGGTACGCCACCCTTCCCATGTTGGATTAATGTCTAAGTCCATAACTGTAATTGGTAAGACTTGACCCGACCCGGCATGGTCCATTTGGGTTGCATGGCATCATGCACTTGGATAGACTAAATGAGAGAAATAAGACACTTATGGTTATTAATATATTATAAGTTCTAGTATATTTATAATAAGAATAATAAGATTATTTAATTAGTATTGATCAAGAATTAATCTAGGATTAATTAAGTGATCAAAAGAAGACTAATTAAATATATGGGTTGATTGTGCAAATCATCCATACTTATATAGTGGGCTAATGCTCCATGGATTATCTAGTTGGGCAAAAACCCATATGATGCTCCATGGTGTATTTGTACCCATGGATCATGGAAATGAAAGGCCATGTCAATTAGGGTTTACATGGTGTAACCCTAACTATATAAGCATCATATTATTCACCAAAATCGGTCACTAGAGATAGTAAGAAAGGGCTAGCCGATTTTCATAAAGTGTAGAATTCTCTCAAGTTATTCCAAGTGTATTTGGTGTTGTGTGAACCATTTGAGGTGTCACACTTGAGGCACTTGGCACTCAAGCTTCATGAAGACTTTCTACATGTAAGAGGTATGTATTCTATCTTGTTATATTCATTGTTTTGTATGCTAGATTAGGATAATACCTTGGATGTTCATAATTTCATGTATAATAGAGAAAACATAGATCCAAGGTATTTAGGGTTGCATGTACACTTAGGAGTGTTAGAATGCTCATAACCCTACAGTGGTATCAGAGCCTAGGCTTGATTTCTCTTATACTTGCTGAACAATGCTGAAAAACTCAATTTTCTGGCTTTCTGGGCACTGCACTCGCCGAGTCCACTGATGAACTCGCCGAGTCCATGAGTAAAATCATCCTACTCGTCGAGTAGGTTCATGCACTCGACGAGTAGGAGCCCCAGACAGCATATTTTTGAGTTTTTTGGCTGGAATTGGACTAGGAACATTACCCTAAGATGTTTTTGGACTTATAAACTTGTTTTTGATATGGTAATGTTCATGCTAATCCAATTTCAAAGATAATTGTCAATAGATTCATGTTTTAAATTAGTTTAGTGATTAGGCTAATTACATGAAAAAAATTGATTTGAATTATCTTGTTCTTATGAGTTACTTAGATTAATACAAAAGTTAATTGATTATGTGTTTTCAATCCAAATTAATCTAAGAGTTGATTCTAAAATGTGTTTTTGTAACTTGTCCTCAAGTTATATGAAAAGTCACATTTAAGTTTCATAAAACTCATAAAAGTTGGCAAAGGTTACAAAATGAAAAGTCTAGTTCTAATTAAATGGTTTTATGACTCCATAACTTGTCCTCAAGTTATGGAGGACCAAGAGTCTCTTCATTAAATAATAATAAAAAATAAGTGTAACCTTAATTAATTCCATAAGTTATAAAAATAAAGAAAAGTTAATTCTTTTATTAGTTTAAAGTCTTCCATAACTTGTCCTCAAGTTATGGAACATGAAGAGTTTTTGGATTAAAACTACTTTAAACACATAAGTTATGGAATTAATTAGTTTTGAATAGTTTCAAAACTTACCCTCAAGTTTTGGAATTTGTAAAGTTTTCTCTTATGAATACTTTAATTCCAAGTTAGCCCTTAGAATTTTAAAAGTTAAAATTCAACCCTTATACTTTATAATATTATAAGTTAATAATATTTATATATATGTATAAGAGCAAGTCAGTCTTACCGTTAGTAGGCCTCATTCACGAAGCCGGTCTATAATGGGGGGGGGGGGGGTATAAGGTTACTGCCTATAAAATGGCAGTTTAATGGGTGTCCACTCTCACCCACCGCTTCCTTGACTGGTGAAGAGTCGTTAGCCGAACGGGTTTGACAGGACTATAATTCTCCCTTCATTAAAAGTATTAATGATCAATACTAAGTAACTAAACTCTTAATAATACCCAATCTTAGTTACTTAGGAAAATGTGAATAAGGTTCTAATCCGTGAAATTACACTTTGCACTTTGTTTAAGTCGGTTAGTGGAGCGTGTGTGGTTAACCGGCACACTAACTCGTATTTAACAAGGTAGGCAAAGGGTAACTTAATGTTTATCATAGTATCGATGGAGTGTGTGTGGTTAACCGACACATCGATTGAGGGGTAAACACTTAAGGGTACCAAGTAATTTGCATGGTTACTTCAAACCTTGTTTTGTGATCCTCGACATCCCAGTCACAAAAACCTGAAGGGCACACTCGAGATTGAAACATGCCATTAAACAGTTCAATGAATCTCAAAGATCTAGGAGTTTCAAAACCAATTAAAACCTAATAATACATTTCGTTTATCTTGGTGGAAATTGGTGAATCGTCATTCACCTACCTTCAAATATTTTATAGCTTGGATTACGGCATCCCTCTTCTAAGTTATAAAATATTTTGTTGGGTCCTAGCCTTAATATTTCATATTGGGTGTCATATTAAGGACTTTAGATCAACTATCTTGAATATCTCCCAAAAGATGTCTGGTTTAGACATTTATGATCTTCCCAAATCCCTTGAAACAAGCTTTCCTAAATGAAGATGATGTCCCATGGAAATCGTATTTCTTTCACCTCCTCCAATTATTCTCCCTAACCCACAAGTTTAAGGTCACTCAAGTCCTATTGGCAAGCAAAGGTCTATGTGTGATCACATCTTGGAGATGTAGTCACATATTGACAAGCCGGGAGAGTTGGATGTCAAAGTCTTGAGAAAGTTGGTGGCTCAATCACTTTCTAAGTCACCTAGTGAGTTCTTTTGGTATTCCTATGAAATAGACTATGACAAGACCCTTAATGATCTTATCTATTTGCTAAGATCAACTTTCTAAAAGTTTTTGGACATTGACAATGGTGACACTGGAAATCCAGAAAAAGCATTCTCTTCCCAAGGAAAAGGATTGACCATAGTCAACTAGGTTGACCAAATGGTAAAGAGAAAGGCTAAGTCTGTGATAGTCCCATGTATCATTACCAAAGTGTCCATATGTTCAATTGCCAAAGGAAGGGGCATTAGTTGCGAAGCTGCCAAATTTACCTAAGGATGGTAAAGTCAATAAGTTTGACTCTACTTCAGGTAAAGTCCACTATCTAACTCTGCTAAGTTTCTACTCTGAGATTCTTGATACATGATGTGACTGGGTCACATGGTTATGTTTTAAGAATCAAAGAAAAGTAAATAAACTTAAAGAAAGAATATGCTGAATCTGATCGCGTAGATGAATTTCTATCGCATAGTTTGAAGATCAGATTCTTGAGCTATTTCTTAGGAGATATGAGCTATTACTTAGGAATAGGTAACAACAAGTTTTCATATGGATTGTAAGGATAGTTTTTCTGCAAAATTTTTAAAATTAAAGGAAAAATGATGATTTTATTTATTTTTAAAATATCCTTACAATGGCATTTGAGGAGAAATTGTTGCTTATAGGATTCCATTAATAGCAAGAGTGGAAATATGAAATTGATTCTTTCATTTGTGGTAATGTCTAAATTTACCAAATAAGAAAAGATTCTCATCACCCAAGTTTCAATTGGACCGGAACTTGGAATCATGCAAGTTGTATAGCATGATGGATGAGAACTTTCAAGTATTGGAAAATTAAGACTAATTACTTATTCACATGGATGTGTGAGTCAAGTAATGGACTAAGGGATCGAGTACATAGTCTTGTGCACTGATTAAGTCCACCACAAAAGATTGATAAGACTATTCGTCATGATTTACTTAAGTTCAGTAAATATGGTTATACTTACAAGCTTAAGTGTAATTCTGAGACATTGGAAAAGGTTCCAATGTATGACAGAGCAAATAAGAAGAATCAAGATAGGCAGAAGGATAAAATTTTCTCAAATCTGAAAAGATGGGAGAGTGCTTTAGTATCAGTTTTTGTAATCATCTTAATGATTAAGAAACCATATGAAAATTAGTTCTCTAAGGAAATCTTAGTGCATTCTTATGACTAAGAAGAGGAACTTGAATTGCTGAAATAGTTAAATCAAGAAGATGTGTCATACTTCGTTCCAATACAAGTGTTAGAGTCATACTCCAAGATTGTAACTTGAGTGACATGTCTTAAAGAAGGTTTAAAAACACTTGTCAAATGTAAGAGTAAGTGTCCTATTCTTGTACATTTGAAGTTGGTAAGTTGTGATGTTATGGATAAAACAAAGACCAACTTAGGCCAATTGTGTGAAGTGTTTGTCTTGATTAGAATCCACACTATCTCTTGAATATCTGACAAGAAATTCTTATATGTCAAGAGGACAGTGGGAGTCTTAAAGGTCTTGAAAGTCTCAAGAACTAATCAAGAATAAAACCTGAAGTTCTTCACTAGCACACGACTTGAGGTTTATAACCTATCATGTTGACATATTCTGTGTCCATTCCAGTTAAAGTTGGCTTTGCATATGAGTTCTTAGAGTTCTCAATTGGTTGCACAACAACTTGGAAGCAATGGCAGGCCCTTGAGCTGCCAGGTGGCAAGAAGTTAAGATTAAGTTCAGTCCATATGAGTTTGGAGTTGTCATTATCCTTGTCTTGTGACTATGGTTTTGACAATTCACATGGATAAGAACACATACACCCGTAAATCTAAGTGTCATAAGGTTTCTCTCCGATTCATGAAAATGATAGTGAGGAAACACTTTCACTAAGTAGATTTTAGCTAGATAGCAATTGTGATATTTGCATTCTCAAAGTCGTTAGTGGAGCGTGTGTGGTTTACCGGCACACTAACATGGACTTATGAGAAGTGGAAAAGGTCTAAACAATTGAGACTATGATTACGACATCCCTTTTCATAGTTCTAAAATTGTTTAGACACACCTGTGAGCTATCTAAAAGTAGGTGTATGAATATGATAAAGTTTTATCAAAGCAATCTAGTATCAGAAATCTGAACTTTGGTAAGAAAGTCAGTTGATTTCTGAGTACATGTCAAAGCTAGTGGGAGCATAAGTGCGATGCTAATAGTCATCATGTTAGTGGGAGCATGATAATTATGATAAAGGTTGCAAGCTAGCAATGTTAATTATAGAAAACAAAAGTTTCAACTGGGAAATAGTTGTTTTGCTATAATTAAGGGAGAGGAAATTATACTTCATCTCAAATCTATAAGCTTAGATCATGAGGTTTTAATCATTTAGTCAAGGATATATATATGAATTTCATGTTGGAATGGCTCAACATAAGGAAATTCTATATATGGGTCCATTATTTGCGTTCTAAAATTCGATTATGATTACAGCATCCCTTTTCATAATCTGAATTATGAGAACTTGGCAAATAGAAATGGAAATGTTATAGCAAAAGACTGGTTTAGTCTTTATGTGAGCCATCATGAATCGTGTCCCATATTCTTCAGATATAGGATCGATTACATGTGCTATATTCGTCCTTTCTAAATTTTCCAAATGCCTGGGGCATTAAGAAGGGAAAAGCTCTAGAATTGGATATGACTAAAAGGATTAATCAATTGTCGAGGACAATCTAAGATTTACCAAAGATTGGTTGCTCAAGGACAGTTGGAAGTATAGTGATAATTCTGGAAGGACCATATTGACATAATTTGTAAGGAGGCAACTCTTGTTCAGAAGTGATAGTGAAAATGGAATATGGAAATGCTTCAAAGTTAGAAAGTATTCAATCTGTATGATTAGGAAACTTAATGCAAGAAGGATGTTTCCAAGGAGTTGATCTCCTTTGGAATACTCTGTAATGATTGTTGCCAAGTCTTTGTGAATTTGTGCATAATCATTACAAGAGGATCAATGCATATAAGTTTAGAATCTAACAGATTTCAGTAAATGGCATGAATTTGGAATTCTTGCATTTGCAGTAAGATTTGGGACTGTGAAATGAGAATCATTGGAGTTATGTTCAATTGATCTATCTCACAAAGTAATGATCATAGACAAACATAGTATGCATACTTGGTGTGTGGCATGACTAGTGTTTAGAAAAACATAGTGTACATGCTTGGAGCATGGGACAACTATTGTTTTAATTCAAGAATAAAGTTGATAGCTGAAACAGTATACAATGAATAATGTGTAATCATATGGTGATAAATAAAAGGTGTTTTATGTATATTCATAAGTTCTGAGACCATATTGGATTCTATTATTATTGTGTTTCATTTTGCATGTTTTTGACTTCCAGAATAACTAGGTCGTTCTTCCGAAATGACTAAGTTATTCAAACCATCCACAGTCGGTCATATGTTGGAAGTAGATATGAATCAAGACTGTCATGGGTTGGCTTGTAGAGGTCTAAGATGTTGGACAAGGGCTACAACACTCATCAGTGCTCATAAATTCTGAGTATTGGATTCAACCCGCGCTCATTGGAATCACTTCATGGATTTTATCACGAGTGATCATGAGACGATAATATCTTATATTCTTCAAACCTAGAGATATGAGTTGATAGTACATTGATTGCACAAAAACGCAGTGGTAACTCGATGTTATAAAACGTGCCTTTGTGTATGATTCAACAAGTAGTAGAACAAGCCATATGAGTCGAAGTTTATCCATTCCTTTTACCTTCAGGATAAAAGCGATATCTGTGGGCCCCTCGATGATTTGATGATGACAAATGGAAGTGCTCGGCCGGGCCAGGACTGATTTGATTTGTTCAATTAGTCAGTTATCATAAATCGGAAATCGGGAAACAACCAAAGGACAGAGAGAATGATTATAATCCATGTCTCAGTCCATATGATATCTAAAATGGAGGAATATATGATCCCTTATCTAACGGACAAGTCATTGACAAAGGTCAGAGTTCATCTACAAGGTTAGAGTTCGACAGAAGCTTTTGAGAGCTACGATTGTTGATCGGTTCCTGAAGTCATACGCAATAATAGTTTTAGACTTATCCAAGTGGGAGACTGTTGGATTAATGTCTAAGTCCATAACTATAATTGGTAAGACTTGACCCGACCCGGCATGGTCCATTCGGGTTGCATGGCATCATGCACTTGGATAGACTAAATGAGAGAAATAAGACACTTATGGTTATTAATATATTATAAGTTCTAGTATATTAATAATAAGAATAATAAGATTATTTAATTAGTATTGATCAAGAATTAATCTAGGATTAATTAAGTGATCGAAAGAAGACTAATTAAATATATGGGTTGATTGTGCAAATAATCCATACTTATATAGTGGGCTAATGCTCCATGGATTATCTAGTTGGGCTAAAACCCATATGATGCTCCATGGATGCTCCATGGTGTATTTGTACCCATGGATCATGGAAATGAAAGGCCATGTCAATTAGGGTTTACATGGTGTAACCCTAACTATATAAGCGTCATATTATTCACCAAAATCGGTCACTAGAGATAGTAAGAAAGGGCTAGCCTATTTTCATAAAGTGTAGAATTCTCTCAAGTTATTGCAAGTGTATTTGGTGTTGTGTGAACCATTTGAGGTGTCACACTTGAGGCACTTGGCACTCAAGCTTCATGAAGACTTTCTACATGTAAGAGGTGTGTATTCTATCTTGTTATATTCATTGTTTTGTATGCTAGATTAGGATAATACCTTGGATGTTCATAATTGCATGTATAATAGAGAAAACATAGATCCAAGGTATTTAGGGTTGCA
Organism: Lactuca sativa; assembly: GCF_002870075.4. NCBI lineage: Eukaryota > Viridiplantae > Streptophyta > Magnoliopsida > Asterales > Asteraceae > Lactuca > Lactuca sativa. The sequence goes on from NC_056626.2 coordinate 348,780,228, forward strand.
TGTACACTTAGGAGTGTTAGAATGCTCATAACCCTACATCCCACTCTAGCGATCACCCTGAAAGGACCAATGTATCGGGGCCCCAACTTGCCCCTTTTTCTAAAACGAATCACCCCTTTCCAAGGGGATACCTTCAGGAGTACAAAGTCTCCAACCTGGAACTCAAGCTCGGATCGCCGCTTGTCCACGTAACTCTTCTGGTGACTCTGGGCTGTTAGAAGCCTCTGTCTGACCTGTTGAATTTTCTCGGTCGTCTTAAGCACTATCTCAATGCTTCCCATCACTCGCTGCCCTACCTCTCCCCAACATATAGGGGTCCTACACCTACTCCATAACACATGCTCGAATGGTGGCTGTTGTTGTAAGAAAAATCGGCCAAAGGTAGGTACGTGTCCCAACTTCCACCGAAGTCCATAACACATGCTCGAAGCATGTCCTCAAGCGTTTGAATCATCCACACACTATGTCCGTTCATCTGTGGGTGATAAGCAGTGCTGAAGTGCAATCTCGTGCCCAACTCCTCATGAAACTTCTTCCAGAACCTGGAAGTGAAACGTACATCTCAGTCTGACACAATCGAGATCAACACTCCATGCCGAGACACGACCTCTCTCACATATATCTCTGCCAGCCTCTCTGCAGAAGAGCTCTCACTGATAGAAAGGAAGTGAGCGCTCTTCGTCAGTCGATCCACAATCACCCAAATTGTATCGACTCCCTGCACGGTCCTTGGCAACTTTGTATTTAAATCCATAGAGATTTGTTCCCACTTCCACTGGGGAATATCTAGCGGCTGCAACTTGCCATGCGAACGCTGGTGCTCAGCCTTAACCCGGCGACAGGTCAAGCACCTCTCGACTACCCATGAAACATCCCTCTTCATACAGGGCCACCTGTAATCTCTCTTCAAGTCCAAATACATCTTAGTGGCCCCGGGATGGATTGAAAATCTTGAACTATGTGCCTCCTCCATCAGTGTGCTACAAGCTTCACCCGTATACGACACCCAAATCCAACCATGAAAGGTCATAAGCCCTCGGCTTTCTGTCACAAACTCAGATACCTGTCCAGTCACCCGCTCTCTCTTGCGGTTCTCTGGTCTTACAGCCTCCGCCAGTGCCTCTCGGATAGTGTCTAGCACAGGATTCATCACTGTCATCCTCATGCATATATCTCAAATCGGAGCACTCTCCGCCCTACGGCTCAAGGCATCAGCTACAACGTTAGCCTTGCCCGGGTGGTACAGGATCTCACAGTCGTAATCCTTTACCACATCCAACCATCTCCTCTGGCGCATATTCTGGTTGGGCTGATCCATCAGATACTTCAAGCTATTGTGGTCTGTGTATATGGTACACCGAACCCCATACAAATAATGGTGCCATATATTGAGGGCGAACACTACTGCCCCCAACTCTAAATCATGGGTGGGATACCTCGTCTCATGAGGTTTCAGCTGCCTTGATGCGTATGCTATCACGTGTTCTCTCTGTATAAGCACCGCACCCAACCCCGATATAGATGCATCATAGTAAACCACAAAATCCTCCATTCCCGCAGGAAGAGCTAACACTGGGGATTTGCATAATCTCTGGCGAATATTCTCAAACGAGTTATGTTGCTCTGGACCTCGTTTGAGACTCTTCGCCAGAGATCTGGTGAGGGGAATGACAATCTTGGAGAAATATCTAATAAATCTCCGATAGTAGCCGACCAACCCCAGAAAACTACTGATCTTGGTGGGGGATCTCGGCACCTCCCAACATCTTGGCCGGATCAACCAATATCCCATTCTGATTAACGAGATGCCCCAAGAACTGGACCTCTCATAACTAGAAATCACACTTAGAGAATTTGGCATAAAGCCTCTCCGATCTCAATACTCCAAGGATCTCTCTTAGATGCTCCTCATGCTGCTCTCTGGATCTCGAATACACTAGAATATCATCGATGAACACAATCATTGATCGATCCAACATCGGCCTGCACACTCGATTCATGAGATCCATGAACGCTGCTGGTTCATTGGTGAACCCAAAAGGCATCACCACAAACTCGTAATGCCCATAACGAGTCTTGAACGCCGTCTTCTGGATATCCTCATCACGCACCCTCATCTGATGATATTCAGACCTCAAGTCTATCTTGGAGAACCAAGACGCACCCTGCAACTGATCGAACATAGTCGATCCTCAGTAGTGGATAACGGTTCTTGACCGTTAACTTGTTCAACTCCCGGTAATCAATGCACATCCGGTTTGAACCATCCTTTTTCTTGACAAAAAGGATTGGCGCTCCCCACGGCGAGCAACTCGGCCGGATGAATCCCTTTCCCAACAGCTCCTGAAGCTGCGAGGATAACTCCAACATCTCTGGTGACACAAGGCGACAGGGTGGCTTGGCAATAGGCGCCGCTCCCGGTATCAAATCAATATGAAACTCCACCTGTCTCTTTGGAAGCAATCCCGATAACTCCTCGGGAATAACATCCGGAAACTCACACACTATCGGAACATCACCGATAGAACTCGACCTCTCTGCGACATCTTGTGTGTGCATCACATATGCTACAAACCCTTTACTGCCCTGCTGTAGGCTACGTCTCGCTCTGGCAGCCGAGAAAAATGCCGATTCACATCGGGTACCCTCCCCATACACTGTCAGCACTCCTCCACTAGGGTCTCATATCGTCACCAACTGATGCTCGCAGTCTATAACAGCTCCGGATCGGCCCAAGCAATCCATACCCACAATGACACAAACATCCCCCATCGCAATTGGGGCTAGATCTATCGGGAACTCAACATCGAAGATCTCAAGTACACATCCTCGAATAACATCAGTAGCCAGAACCGCACGCTCGTTGGCTATGGAAACTCATAGAGGCCGACTCAACGCCTCCCGTCAGATGCTGATATGGTGGCTAAATGCTATGGACAAAAACGACCGACTCGCACCCGAGTCAAATAACACCATGTCAGGTACACAATTCATAAGAAAGTACCTACGCATATCATACTATAAGCACATATAGCTCAAATACAACATAAGCATAAGAATACATACTAGCCATAACATCAGGTGCTACGCGGACCTCCTCCACTGTCATCTAGAAGGTTCTCCCACATGCCATTAGGTGCTGCGCAGACCTCCTCCGCTGGCCGATCCTCAGTAGCTCGTGTAGTAGCAGGGGCAGATCCCTGTGCTGATCCCTGTAACGGTTGTGGGCACTCGGCCCTCCGGTGGCCAGTTTGGTTGCAATGAAAGCAAACCATGAATCCCTTGGGGAAATCCTTGGCTATATGCCCCTCCTTACCACATTTGTAGTAAGCACAAACTCGACAAACTCCATCATGTCCCTTGCCGCACTTCCCACAAGTGTGGCCCTTCTGGCCTCCAGATCTTGTATCGGCGGGCTTTACCTGCTTGGCTGCTAGCTGAGACTGTACCGACCACCTATCCCTCCTCTGAGTCTCTGCCTCCTCCCTGGCCTGAGTCTCCAGCTCAATCTGCCTCTTCTGAGCATTTTCCTGGAGCTCGGAAAATGTTCGGTATGTCGAGTTCTCCATGAACTCCCGAATGTCTCTCCTCAGTATGCTCAGATATCGGCTCATACATGCCTACTCAATGGACACGTGCTCAGGGCAGAACAACGCCCTCTCATGAAACATCCACGTGATCACAGTCACAGACTCCGTCCCCTACTTGAGGGACAAAAAATCCTTGGCCAAACGTTCCTTCTCCACTGGGGGAACGTACTCATCTCGAAACATGGCAGTGAACTTCTCCTAAGTCACCACGGTAAGCTCTGTAGTAGTGAAGTCAGCCGTCACAAACTTCCACCAGTCCTTCGCTCCCAAGCGAAGTTGGTTCAGCGCAAACCATACTCTCAAATGTTCCGGAAAGGAACAAGTGTAGAAACATCCCTCAACATTAGAGATCCATCTCATCATGGCTATCAAATCCTGTGTCCCATCAAACTCTGGTGGCTTCGTGTTGCTTAACTCCCGATACAGCAACGAGTCACCCCCTATAGCCTGGCAGCTGTGACAGCTGCAGTGGCTGTAGCAGCAGCAGCCTCAGTAACAACAACATATCGCTCATCAAGCATCTCAATCAACGTGGTCTTAATAGTCCCAAACATCTCTGGAATAGCCTCCCGGATCGCCGCGGCCACCTTGTCATGAATCATATGACGAATCTCATCGCTAACACCGCTGCTCTCCGGTGTGTGTCGTGTACCAACCATGATGTCTCTGAAACACAACACACAAGAAACCAGAGACTCGCTCGAGTATACTCGCACTCGATCACTCAACCCTACTTGTTCCTTAGCATCCCAAGGATTCTTACTTGGACTGCTCACTGATCCGGGGTTTCCAGTAGTATGGGCCCTATACTACCTTCCACACCACATCAGTATTCACCCCAAGTCCTCCTCATAGGATTCTAGATCACAAGTACTATACAACTTATCACACATAGGCCACTATCCAGTAGACCTCTCATAAGCTCCTCTCTGCTACATACTCACTCTCGAAGTAACTCATAGTAGCAGTAACTCCTAGGCTAAGACATCACAAATCAAGCCACTCTAGTCCTAGATATGAATACCTAGCCTACTCTCTAGCATCTATAACATATCACATAATATCTCATAACATATAACGTAAGGGTATTTTGGGAAATCACCGTTGAGGGTCTGGCTGATTGTACACACTGCTTTTTTCCGCTTTTTTGAAAATCTTTTACTTATCTTAGAAAATCACCGTTCGGGCGCTGGCTGATTTGTACCAATGTGAAATTTTAAACTAAATTTTTCATTTTTCAAACACAACATAACTCATATTTTAGTTCTCAAAATCTCATAAATGTCAAACGTCTTCATAATAAAACATATCCCAGAATCTCAAAAACATAATCCTGTGCCAGTGTGTACAAATCATGTTGTGCCTTCCCGCGGTCCTCAAAAGTACCTGAAACACATATCACATAAACGGTAAGCACGCATGCTTAGTGAGTTCCCCAAAATACCACGTACATACAATTAGCCACTCAAGTCTATAACTCTACGAGACCTTCCGGTCAATGTGTCTCAGGGGCCTTCCGGTCCCACAATCCCGGTAGACCTTCTTGTCCTACTCATGATGACCTTCCGGTCCTACTCTGCCGACCTTCCGGTCCGTACCATATTGACCTTCCGATCCATACCCTGTTGACCTTCCAGTCCATACACTTTTGACCTTACGGTCCATATCATGATGACATTCCGGTCCATACCATACTACTCATAACATATCATAACACATACATATCACATAGAAACATATATCACATACTCCTCATAGCGCATTACATCTTCCGGTCACACATAATTATCACTCTAGGTAAGGTATAGTGAGAAGACTCACCTCGTAAGATAGCTAGTAAAATCTGATGCTCGTACTCCTCGATCTAGCCTCCGTCTAATCACATAAAGTAATTACCTTTAATTAATAATGGCTCTCATAGGCTATACTAATCCCTCCTTATCATCTCTCAGAAGGTTAAAAGACCATTTTACCCCTGCAATGGTCCAAAAGTCCAATTGTTAACCAAACCCTAAAAGTCAACGAAAGTCAACAGTAGGGAGTACGCAGTGCGTACCAGCTCTGTATGCGGGGCGTACCCCGTGGCTATCCAGAATCGGGGAACTCGACCCCTACGCTGCGCATACTGGGATTACGCCCAACGTAAGTCCCAGTTTCATACTCCTCATGGTTTTTGGTCTGAATCAATTAAGATATAAGCTCAAATTCTTGATATAGTCACTCTAATGCCTCTTAACCAATAAAGTCGAAGCCTTTAAGCCTTTGCATGGCTATAAAGGTCACCAATCACTCCAAACATACCACTTCCTTCCTTAAGAGACTCATAACTCATGCATGGTCAGCTCTTAATGACCAAAATTAGATTTTTATGGCTCTATAACACAAAATACATTGAAATGGAGTAGATCAAGGTCCATGGAGTCCCTTTGCTCATAAAGTATCCACTTTTGGGACTTAAACCCTAAAAATGCTCCTATATGATGTTCATAACAAAAGAGAGGTAAAGTTTGAAGCTTTTTACCTCTGTAAGAAGCTCCCTACTCAGATTAGCTCAGATCTAGAAGCTTGGACTCCAATCTCTCTTCTTCAAGCCCTTCTCTTCTTCTTCATAAGCACATAAGAACACTTTCAAGCTCAATCACACACACAAGCTTAGAACGAAGGTTAGGGCTCACTTAGGGTTTTCCTCTCTGGAAATGGTGGCTGAAAAGGGAGGCCATAATGTTCCTTTTATAGGGCTCATCCTTATTTAGGGTTTCAAGTCTGGGCCCAGTACGCCCAGCGTACACTTTGGTACGCCCTGCGTACCAGGAAGTCTCCGCGTCAAGAACACGCTCTTGAGTACGCGTAATGTACTCTTCAGTACGCTCAGCATACCCACTTGCCACAATTTCCTTCCATGGGCTAGTTTTGACAACTTGTAAAAAGAAGAAAGACCAATTAGTTATACCTGATTTCTGGATGTTACACCTAGGGAGTCAGTTCACTCTCTATAAATCTAAACTATACTATTATTTTCTAAAAGAAAACTCTAAGAATTATAATTCACTAAGATTCTCCCAACAGTGCCTCCGCGTTTGGAACTACAAGTTGAATTTCGGGGACAAAATTCCTTAAATGGGGCGAGAATGTAACACACACGAAAATTGTCGACGGCCGTTTACCGCTAAAGGTGACAAACGCCAGTAGATTTAATACGTAGTGTATATCAATTTTTGATAAAAATACAGGAGTTTGTATTAAATTATATAAGAAACAACAGCCAAAACGTTCGTCATTCGTAAAAAATTAGTGTGCAAAAAGTTATATGATATATAACATATTCCGAAAGTACATGTCTTCTCCATCCCAAAAATATAATTTTTTTAAAAATACGACTCCTTGTGAATTAATTATGATTTTTATAAGATATAAAATTAAGTCGCGCACAAAAAGTTACAATGTCAAAAACCTACGAAGAGAATGGTTGACTTTTAGCTAAAGTCACTAAAAGGAGAATCACAGTACTCATCGAGAAAAGAATTTTGAGAAAAAACCGCAAAAATCAGAGTCTGTATGAGAGAGATATGATTTTTGCAAAATCATTAAATCGTATAAAAATAAGGGCTAAAACTAAAATCAGAATTGGCCAATGCAACCTAAAGGAAAGTTGTATTACTCATCGATATCTACGTGTGGATATAAAGAATGTCGAAAACGAAGCTTGTATGAGGAAGTTATGGATTTAACAAAAATCTAAGTTTTTAGGCGCGCACTCCGCACACACACGTTGACTGTGTAGTGTTCACTATTTTGCATGGGGCACTCCCCGGAAGTTTTCCTATAAAAGGAGTTTCAACCCTCTTCTTCTTTACACCTCATTTCTTTCTCTCTCTCCTTTTAAGCATCGGAAATCTCAATAAAAACCCTAGAAACATTTATATTTATATATTTTAGTTATTAGTAGGTTATATTCTTGAGCCCGGTCGATCCCGAGCTCCTGACACCACCGGTCGCGGTCCTAAAGTCTAGTAAAGCATGCTACGAGGGTGAGTTTCACGACCACTTTTTGCAACTTTTTATCAAAATTATGGGGTGAATACATGTAAATTTATTACCAATCGTTATATATCATTATTATGATCACGTTATAAATATTGTTATTACATAATATATTTTATATCGTTACTCTGCTAAACCCTTAGGAAATAATATTATACCTGGTAGATACTCAGACCAATTTTCATAAATAATATTACATCTAATCGTTATACTAGCCAAATTTCTCGGATAACACTACACCTTGTTGTTACTTTGGCCAACTTTCTAGGAAAATATAATACCTAGTTGTTACCCTTGTCAACTCTCTAGGAAAACGTTATACCTAGTCATTACTCTGTCCAACTCTCTAGGAAAACATTATACTTAGTCGTTACTCTCATAGGAATAATATCATTCCCTATTATCACTACGCTCAACACAAATGGATAATAAAAGTATATTATGCCATCACTATGCTACTCTCAAATGTATAATAGTGGTATATTATGTCGTCACTACGCTCAACTCAAACGGATAATAGTAACTTATTATGTTGTCATTATGCTCGATTCAAAGGAATAATAGTAGTATATTATGTCGTCACCATGTTAAATTCAAACGAATAATAGTGGTATATTATGTCATCACTACGCTCAAATCTAATGGATAATAGTAGTGTATTATTCTGTCATTAAACACGATTCAAACAAATAATAGTGGTATATTATGCCGTCACTACACCCGCTTCCAAATGAAAAACTGTAGTATGTTATGCCGTCATTCAACTCAAATAATAGTTATATCATCAATCTGCTAGGTTTCTTTACTAAGAATATCTATTTAAATATAATTATATATTAATTATAATTATATAATAAAACATTGAAAGACTCCATTATGTCATAAGTATATAGGTATATAAGAAAAGGTTGGATTGTATCCAACTAACCTACATTGAATTCATTCTCGGTTAGCCTACTCTAATAAGCACTCATTTCCTTAAGTATACCCCTCAGGTACGGATACACTAATAGTATATAAGTTGAATGAGAATTATAGAAACCCTAGTACCTTTGAATAATAGAGCATTATTTTCAAAGAATCAAAAATACTTTTACAACTTAACAAAGTTATATACAACAACTATTTTCAAAGTACATACAAAACCTGTGAACTCGCTAACATTACGTTAACATTATCAAAACCACGTGTATTCCAAGGAAACCAAGAGATGGAAGATTGTACTCCTGAAAGCAGTGGTTGATCGACGAAGCCACTGAAGACTTGTTATCATTATAGTTATGCCTAACTGTTAAAGCACCTTTCATATCAGAATTTCTATTATTTCAAGAAATACATTTTGATGTAATATTTTTATCCATAATGGAAGTGATATTTATGTTTTATATTGTTTTTATTGTTCAATGTATGTTCAATTACTGTGATCCAACATTCTAACGTCGCTCCGCTCGACGTTTGCGCTGCCGACCTGGTGTGACAGTTACAGTAAGCATAATTCCAAAAAATTATAAAGTAAGTAGTTCTTTAAAAACATCACATGATAGACTATAAGGTCACTTTTTACCCCTTTAAAAACTTCTACTTTCGGAATTCAGCTAGTGGCCAGGTGACCCTATCCCATTAGAGAATACGAAGGATACCTCGAACATCATAAGAAAAATCCAAGCGACTAGATGATCCTGTGCCACAAGAATTGTACAAATAAAGAGTGAGTGTTTTTGTCGAAATGCGTCGTGAATCGATTCCACAACTCTTAATATGTTCTAAGAAGACTTGGTTTACAAAACTCATTTTATTTATCACAATGAAAGGTTAATGATGGTCTTAGTAAGTTGTATTTCAATCTTCACTATGAAACAGTTTGAGCAAATCAAAGTTTCAACAATAATGAGTAAAAGTCGTCAGTGAAATTGACTCAACATTTATCACCAAATCTATTCATAGATTAAAAATATTACATACATCACTTATTTATAATTCTTTGTCAAACCGTTTTTCTTTAACTACTAATAGATAAAGACACTTTCAAATCACCTTCGCATATAAGTAGAATTCACATATATCAAATGAGTCAAACTCATTTGCCTTCAAAATTCCATCCTTTTTATGTTGGTATATGTGTTTCATATTCACATAGTCATTATGATTATGACATAGATAAGTTTCAATCAAACATCATTTTATTATTTAGGTGTTGTCCTTAGACCTACTAATTTAATGAAAACTTATAGATTTACTTCATAAAAGACATTTATGAGAAATTTTCTCAACACATAATACATCGTTTCAAATTATGAATGTGAGCATCCATTAAACATAAGTAAATATAGATTTATTCATAAATTACAACTATTAAATGTTCCTATAAAAATAGGTACAAAACATCAATTGTTTAAATAAATATAACAACAGTTGTTATATCTTTAACACATAATATCAATTATTAGTGTCACTTGAAGTATAAAATACTCAAGTGAATGATGGAAAAATAAATAGTTCTATCATGTAGATACCTTAAGCCTTGGTCATGCCAGACTTCCTCAACTTGGTGAGATAAGAAGAGTAATTCCTCTTTTAGTGTCCAATTTCTTTCATGATAGAAGCAACAATAATAATTATGGTCCTTTCTTGATTTATGGGTTTATAATGTATTTCCCTTAATTGAACTATAAGTCTATTTAAGCACATAATCTCTCACACTTTCCTTTTATTCAATGATTGAACATGTTTGAAGCACATTCTACTTTTCATAATGAATATTCGCTTTACTTGATGAGACGTCTGATATGTTTCATAACTATCCAAGTCTTTCTGCAAGTCAAGGGTAATTAATCCAGTATGATGTAAGGCACATCAATATCGTCACAATAATACTTCCATCAAAGTATCATGATCAGACTGACTGGTTGACAGGGGTTGTTTAGTTATGTGATTTTTCAATATATATAATTTCTGTTTAACCATAAGGTAGAACCTCAAGGTATTATACCAATTATAGAAATTATAACCATCCAATGTTTCTATCTCTTGAAACTCAACAAAAGAGAGGTTTTATAGGGCATACGAGTATAACAGTTATATACAAAATTTAACAAGGTTTCATTTAGTATTTTCAATATTAAGTCTTTAAAACTAAATAGCTTTCATTGTTTATAAAAAATTAATTTATTAAAGTCTAAGACCCAAGTAACTTAACAAGTAAATGGTTATGTGACATTTATCCCATCCACTTAACTAAACTCGGTAGGTAGCGATTACCAATTGCCTAAAATATATAATTCCTAGATAACGGGATCCCAAATAACTATTTCTTATCTTCGCATGTTTGATCCTACCTATGCCTCAGACCTCTGATGCTTAGGTGCCCTTTATCACACAAGATTTCAATCAAGTCTTCCAACTTGAAACAACTTGTAGCATTGCAACTAACTAGTGACTAGGTGATACTTATGTCACTAGAAAATACAAAACTACCCCAAACATCAAAAGACAATCCTAGTGGTTAGGTGCCCATCGCCTACTAAGCCCATACAAATGATTCCCGATTGTTTTTCAAAAGGACGACAATGACTTGCATTTTTAAGAAAAGATTTTATATATGTTTTACAAATATAGTTATAAAAACACGGTCTCATGAATATTACATGCATCCAACAATTCATGTGCCCTTTTGTAAAAATCATATCACTTGTTAGCAGGTTCCTTAGGTACCAAATAAAACTTCATTTTATTTACCATTAGCCACGATCAATTACAAACTAAAATCTGATATAAAGTTAAGTCATAGAGTGCTTAAGAACTGGTCATAGTATTAATAAAATTTCATTTTATACTTAAGACTTGGAATTTTCGGATGAGTTCTAAAACCATAGTTTTAAATCTCTCTTTAATAATCAAAATCTTATGACTTTATGAATTTGTAGAATAAAACTCATTTTATTTAATAGACTCATTTTTTACACATCTTATGATAAAAGTCATATTTTGATAAACCAACACTTAGATGATGATACTTATGTTTTATATCTTATTTGGCATGCATAAAACATATATCAACATGTTGTGTTAAGTTTAAAAAACTAACATTATATGTTAAGTTTCGACTTAAAAAATAATCACTAGTTTTATACTTTTATTATTTGTCATTATAACGTAATAAACTGATTTTAGTCTTTTCAATAAAATCTCTTTATTTATTATAAAGAAATGGAGTTTATATAATTATTAAACAACTTTTATACCATCTAAAATATTTTAAAGTTGACTATTTATAAGTTTTACAATAAAACTATTTTTAACAAAAAATCGATTTTTAATCGGTAACCGGTAAAAACATTTTTATAAATAGTCAATTATAAACATCTTATGTGACCTTTTAAGTTTTTTTACTCAAACTCCAAGTGATATTATTTTATATTAAAATGTTATTTGACATGTAAAAACTAGTTTTACATATAAAACACAACATACAACAACATAATATAAACATCACATGTATGCATTAAAATGTGTATAAACCAAGGCATGTCTAGTAATAGTGTCTTTTAAGACACCATAAGAATTATTAAGTCTTTCCTAAAGGACTTAATGGAAACCTAAAAAGGTCGTTAATCTCCCACTTGCCAATACAACTCTTGCTTACAAAAGAACTTCAAATCTTCATGTTGTAAAGGTTGTGGCACTTAAACCATTGAAACTATAATTAAGCCCAAAACCAAGAGTAGAAGCTTATAATTGGGATTATAGTCTCAGGTGGTTAAGTCATCTTCAAAATAGTCATTTCTTCATCTTGTTTCATTTAAATAAAAATAAAACTAGTCTAACTAGTTTATTACATAAAATAAACACATTAAAAAGTACCTATTTATCTATTACATCTTATTATCAACCAAAAACAACACAAAGGTCCAAATGGTTTGTTTATACACCACAACATCTCAAATATAATAACAAACAACTCTTTCTTTTTTCTAAGTCAACTTCTATATAACCAAAATACATGAAAAATGGTTATATATAAAAATAAACAATTTTAAACTACAAGTTGCCAAAGAAGACAAATATGAACATTTCTTAACCAAAAGAAATCCATGCTTGTTTTCTTAAAACCAAAGATTATCAAATATAAAAAATCATTCTAACATATAAAAGATGACTCTGATACCACTGGTAGGTTTTGATATAAAAATAAAAGATAGTTTTTCATAAAAATCGAGAAATGGAAGTTTTAAAAATAAAAAGTTTATTTTCGAATTTATAACAAAAACAAACCATCTAGGATCCATTTATAGAGGTTAGAATGATATTAAAAACAACCATAGATTGTTTTAGAATGAAAACGTTTGGAGACTTTGAACCCATTTGGTTTTGGGGTGTTGATGAAGATAGAAAGATCAAACAAGATGATCTTCTCTACAAGTATCCGCCATCAAGATTAAGGCACTTGGAGTTCTAGTTCCTTTTTGTATTCATGAGTGTCTTAATCCTTTAAGCACTTAACTCAAATAAGCACTAAAAGAGACAACTCCAGGAAGCTTTTTCAACAAAAAACTAGCTTCAAAAGAGAGAGAGAGAGAGAGAGAGAGAGAGAGAGAGAAAAGATGGCAGAAGGAAGCTACGAATTCATGCTTCTATATAAGATAAAGGCACCTAATTCTACATGACCAACACTCCTTTTTGTACTCCCATGCATGATAAAGGCTACTCATTAAAATACTTTAAAGTAATGGCTAGTAGAAGGAACATGGGAGACAAGGTATGGAGGTTGACAAATAACCTCCATGCCTCTAGAGAAGTTCCGGCCATGCACCATAAAGAAGACAAAATTTGTCTTCTTCCTCCTTTATATTAATGCATCACATAACTAGTTAAGACATGGTATTCCAAAATTTCCAAAACTTTGTACATGACTTATTACCATATGATATAATAACTAGTTATACTATCTTTAATTATTTTTACTAAAACAATAATGATTCCCTAATTGAATACAAGAAATGATATTATTTATTAATAATAATCTTAATAATAAATATACAAAATGTGACAACTTGATAAAAGTGTGACCCTATAGGATCAGATGTTATTATCAATACCACTCAATACTGATTCTTGAGCATATAGATCTAACAACGTTTGCAACTGGTGTCGTGTTTGGCAATAAATTGATTCTGAACTCTACCTGCATCTCTAGTGGTAAGCTTGGTAACTCATCCAGAAATACCTTAGGATATTCACGCACTAATGGTATATAAGTCATTGCCTTTTCTTCCTTTTTTTCGCTTCAATCACGTATGCCAAGAATGATGTACATCCGTTGGTTAGGCATTTTCTGGCCTTCCTCATTGTAATGATTCTAAACTTTATTCTACTCTTATCACCGTATACCGAGAATTGATCTCTTCCAAGTGGATTGATACAGACCATTTTTCTTCTGCATAAAATCTTCGTGAGGTTTTCACGCAACCAATCCATGCCCAAAATTACACCAAATTCCTTCATGTTGAAGGGTTATAACTCTTCACGAAATTTGTTTCCGTTTAAGTTAATGGTTACATTATCTAACTCGTTTCTAACAGTTACATTCCTACAACCGACTACTCTACCATAATAAGGGTACTTAGCCTATGTGGTGATAAATTAAGCTTTCTACCAAATTCATGTGGTATAAAGGAGTGATATGCTCTTAAATCAAATAAAATCTTGGTAGTAATTTGGTTTACCAGGAATACACCTGAAGCAAAGCCAATCTTTTTCTTTTCTTCATTAAGGGTCATTTGGAAGCTTCTACCATTGGGTTTTGCAGGTAGAGTCCTTGGGGTTAGCTTTTCAGCAATGGGGCACTCCATTTTCATGTGCCCTTCTTCCCCACAAGTGAAGCAAACTTTTCCTTTCACTTGGTAGTTTGTAGATATATGCCCCGAATTCTTTCATTTGTAACAAGACATAGTTGCCAAAATGCATTTTCTTGCATTGGTCGCACTACTTCCCTTCTTGGTTGCTCCCAAATTTGTTGCTTAACTTTGAAAATTTCTACTTGTTCTTTTTGTTGTTGTTTCCTAAGAATTCATCAACTTTCCTCTTCTCTCCGACTTCATCCTAGTCGACAGTCCTTTTCTTAATCATGCTTTCTACAGACCTTGTAGCCAAGATGGTTGCTGTCACAACTCCCCCCCCCCCCCCCCCGCAACCGAGGCGGTGGAACATGATGGGCTATGCGACTTAGTTCATGGATCACAAACAATTGAATATATAGCACAAGTACAACGATAAACAAAACAGTAGTTGTATTCCATCTTGAAGTTTGAATACATTGTTCTTACATATAATAATGGAGTACTTAAATTGCCTTAACAGGTAGGCAGATATAACAAAATCTAGAAAACTAGGTCGCCTAAAATCCATGACTATTTTGTCGTCTAAAAAGCTTGTTTAGTGAGGATACATGTAATTTTGAGGGTCAACAGAAGCTTGGTGAGAGTTATAGGTTTTCTACTAGTGAAGTAGTGGTACTTTTAAAACGACCAAAATGTATTTTCTTTGTAAGCAAAACCATACTTATAAATGAGTTTCTAAAAGACTTTAGAGAGACTTTGAAAACCAAAAGCTGTTTTTCCATAAGCAAAACCCTATCCATAACTATTTTAAAGTGAGAGAGAAACCAAATACATGGTTTGTAGAGAGACTATCAATGTTTTTAGTGAGGTCTATAACCAAGCTATACGACTAGAATACCATCTATGAAGCTTCATTGGACATGACAGAACTAACGGGATAAGTATCACCCGCTTCGATTTGGCATTGTGGTTGTAGCTAGCAACCACAGGTGGTGGTGTGAACCCGTATAGATATATACATATGTATCTCGCTCTGTTGATTAACGATTATAGGTATTTATACCTAAGTAATGAATAGCGTCTCAATATAAAAATCACTAACTAATGTATACGAATAACTCCCAACACTAACTTATACGTGGATATGTCACTAGGCAAAATGATTTATGATGAGTAGTGTTTCGCCATAAAGGACGAGTATGTTTGATAAGTATATATGTAACAATGTAAGATACTCGCTTAATAAAGTGGTAAATCTTATTGTAGTGTACACATGTACATGTATAATTCTGAGTTATGATATTTATAACTATACGTATATATATATATATATATATATATATATATATATATATATATATATATATATATATATATATATATATATATATATATATATGATAAGTTTGAAATACTAAAAAGGTGGTAATCCTTTATGACGTGCAATTTATGACATACATTGTCACATAAAATCATAACTCGTTGTAGTGAACTGATATGTAATTTTTTGTCTAGTTGTAACATGTTAAACAACCATAACATATATGTATCAAGTTTATTACTAGTTTATTCGTAAATAATATGTTACTTTACAAAATAACATTTATAAAATAGATATTGGTTTGTAAGTGTTTATCATAAACAAAATACGATCTTGCACATGTGTTCTCCCCCAAAGTTTATAAAAGCTTAAAAAGAGGAGCCGTAAATACTCACCCTTGATGCATGATTTTCAGTCTAGATGTGAGTATGGTTTGTTTTCTAGGAAGCACCTCGAGAGAGAACAACTAGCAACAAACTTAACCCGGTTGCATGGACTCAAAATAACCCACAAAACAACAATAGAAAAAGTCAAGACTTACACATGGAAATGACATAGAAAAGCAGCAAGCATGAGATGGGAAAAGGTGGTGGCTGAATGGTGGATTAATGGTGGTAGTGTGGTAGCAGGAGGTTGCTCTGATAGTGTAACGCCTGTGTTTCCGAGCTTGCCATTTTTAGCAATGTAATAGTCTAGGTTAACTTTGGTAACCCGTTTTGAAATAATAGAAGTATATTATTTGAGTATTATGTGTTTTGTGCCTAATTGCTTAATTATGTGGTTTGATTAATTAAGAATAAAAATAAGCGTCAAAAGTAAAGTATGAGATAAGTCCAATATCTTTACATAAAATTGTAGTGGTCGAAATGAGGTTTCCGAATATATAAAGAATGCCAAAATCCGAGTTATAACGAAGAAGTTATGACCTGTTGAAGTTTCGCGACAGAACCGGCACGACCCAGCGCGACGTAAATAGTGAATTTAAGGTAGATAGATATCTATTGTAATGCCCGTGTTTCTAGGCTAGGCATTAATATTGACATAATGGTCTAGGTTAACCTTTGTAACTCATTTAGAAGAAACGAAAAGGAATTATGTGAATTATGTGCTTTATGCTTAATTATTAGGGTTTAATTAATTAAAAATAAAAATAAGCGTCAAAATTAAAGTGTGAGATAAGCCCGATATCTTTACATAAAGTTGTAGTGGTCGAAACAAGGATTTCGGGGATATAAGGAATGCCGAAATCTGAGTTATAACGAAGAAGTTATGACCTGTCGAAGTTTCGCGACAAAACCGGCACGGTGCTGAATGTCGTAAAAAGTGAGTTTTTGATAAACTACTTTTTAGCCTTAGTAATCTAAACAAAAGTTGTAGCATTCGTTAAACCGAGAAGTTCGATAAAAAGAACGCCCAAATCTGACTTCGTATGAGGAAGTTATGATTTTTCGAAGTTTCAGCGCAGCAGTAGACAGCTAAAAAACTCGAATTTTAGATCGAGCGATTTTTAGCCGACACAACCTAAACGAGAATTGAAGGTCTCGTCATTAGGAGCACAAAGGTAAAAAGTCTGACGAAAACGGATGTCAGATGAAGAAGTTATGAATTTTTAACAGATTTCCTGTCCCGGTCTGTTAAAAATAATAATATAAAATTTAAAGTCAAAATTAGCCGACAGAGTCTAAATGAAAGTTGTAGATCGTAATTTTAGCTACGCGTGCATATAAAGAACGTCAAAAACGGAGCTCGTATGCGAAAGTTATGAATTTTAGAAGTTTTGGCACGAAAACCGAGAAATTTCGCATAGTCACAATTGCCACGTCACCCTCGCTTAGAATGTGACACGTGTCCTGCTGAGTCACCTGGCTGCTGAGTCATCAGGTTGCTGAGTCACCGAGGCTGCTGAGTCATGCGAAGCCACGTGCCCTCTTCTGATTCGACCGAGGAGGAGGCCCAATCCGAAGCAGCCAGCTCCCCAGCCGAAGCTTCGCCTAGCTGCCACGTGTGTCCGAGCCTCGCATAGCCTAGCTCCGAGCCTCGCAGGTGCGCCAGTAAGCCGCGGTCCACTTAGAAGCCGCTAGCGAGCCCTCGCAGGTGCGAGCCATGTGCGAGCCATGTGCGAGCCTTCGCCTGCGAGCCTTCTCAACCGTTGGATCAGAAGCTTCTCAGCCGTCCGATCAGAAGCTTCCCCCTATAAATAGAAGGCTGCGAGCCTTCTCGGATATTTTTAAGAAATTACCACTTTTAGCCCCTTTCTCCATATTTCTTTCATTTAGCATCCCGCAAAGCCCCGGTATCGATTGTAAAGCCCGGAATACACCACGAAGTGCCCGAGAAGCCCGAAAAATTTATCTTTTCGGTTTCGAAGCCCGACCTTTCGCAGAGCCCGATTTCTCAATAGAACTCCCGGTTTTATTAGAAACGATCGTTTTAGGAAACGAATTGATGCCCGATTTTCACCAAAATAAGTGAGTGTGTAGTTACTTTCAATTTACACATAGATATGAAGTATTTACCTTGAAATACGTGTTATGTGTAAATATATTAATTGTTTGATTGAGGTGACTGTTGAATTGATGTTTTATACAAGTTTTAAACTGTATATGCTTTTTATCTACAAAATATGTTGGGTAGAACATGGGTAGATGAAATAGTGGGTATGATGAAAGGTGAGTTGGATAAAGGAGATGATCAATAATATTGATCATGAGTTGAGGGTGAGTGGTGAAAATTTGAGAGAATCACTTACCCAAATTGTTGGCCCCCATCATTCAGCAGAGTATGGATGACAACCATGGACTATTCTAGACAGTCTATGGAACACTAGCAGGCCCGCAACCTGTAGGTGTAATGAACTATATGTTCATTTGTTATACTCTAAAACCCATTGACATGTATTGCAGGAGAGAACACCTGTAAATAATACTGTCGATAAATGAGAGCTATGGACTTAGCACATGTTGAATAAACTTTGGCAGCTATGGAATTAGTGCCCGTTGTATAAACCCCGGTCACGAGGGAACTTTGTGTCTATTCCTTAGGATGAATCCTTAGGAAGGAGTGATAGTTGATTCTTAGGGTAAACCCTTAAGAAATAAATAAAATAATGGGGTTTGGGGTAGTTAGGTTGATTAATTGATGTTTAAACATAATAAATTTATGTATTGTGGGTTGAAAACCCTATATGCTCACCAGGCTTCCAAGCCTGACCCACTCAGCTGTTTATATTACAGGTAGAGGACCCCGAGCATAGTCGGATGATGATGATGAGTGAATTTTGGATTATAGGCCAGTAGTTACAAATAATTGTCGTAAGGCTTATAATGTCTTGTTTATGCTTTTGATTTGTATTGGAACATGACATCCCGAGGTTTTGATATAAAAAGAAATGATATATTTCTTGAAGAAAGGTTTTGACAAACTTTTATCATATTTTGTTTTCGGGACCAACTCCGCAACATCTTTTATAAAGATTTCTATGATTTGATTTTTAAAAAGCATAAATTAAATCGGTCTTTTCTGGCCGAGAAATTAGGGGATGTCACAGTTGGTATCAGAGCATTAGTTTAAGCGAACTAAGAAATTGTAGAATTTCTAGACTTGAACTTAGAATGCTAAGTGATGATTGTGAGATGAGTGTCTACCATATTTTAGACATGAGCACTAGTTCATTTTAGGGAAGATGCCTAAAATGCCCTTATGTGCTAAATGTTTTGTGTTATAGCTATAATGATGCTATTATTTGTTCGGATCTATGGTCTGTTGCCGACCGGATCCGGAAACCTTATGTGTGTAGGATTCTAAACATATGACTACGATATTGGAACTAACATATAAACGTTTCGAAGACTTAACATCTAACAAAAATGAAGATCTAAGTTCACCTACGATTGGTATATAGATTGAAATGCCGAGTACTCAAAGTGGGTTCGGAAGTGATAATCCACAGCCTGAGTCAATCACGATGACTGGAGTGCAGGCAATGGTACGTACGATGTTAGGTGAACAGATGGAAGAAACAAAACGTTTACTTCAACAAAGTAAGGATGAACTTATTGTGCCAGTACTTCAGGCATCTGTTCTTGAGGCAACTATTAGGGTTGCCAAGTCTATTGAGGAAATGATCAATGACACAACCACCAACAAAGTTGAAGTTGGCAAGAAGAGGAAATTTGAGGGGTCTTCATGGCCCAACAAGAGCAACATATCCAAAAAGTTTGGCAAAAGAAGAGATAAAGGAAAATGGTGCGGGAAGTGCAAAAATAAACACTCTGGGAATTGTGACGGGAAGGTGAAGTGCTTTAAGTGTGGAGAAATAGGGCATTACGCCAATAAGTGTACGATTCCCAAGGAGGTGTGCTACGGATGTAAAGAAGAAGGCCATATTTCTAAGAATTGTCAGAAGAACAATGAAGTAACAAGGCCAAGTGCACCATCAATTCCAAAGGAATTTCAGGATATCCTTGAAGAAGCGATTAATAACACTAGGAAGTAGAAGTCAAGACTTGATACCCGAAGATCAAGTTACGAAGTAGTAATGTGAATAGTAACAAGTAGTTTAGCCTATGAGAGGCATAGTGTAGGGTAAACTTGAACCTTTCTGTAATCGTTTCAAGGAAATAAAATAAACCCTGGTTTTGTCGTCTGATGAATAGAATGGCTGGTGTAATTTTTGAAGTTGTCCCAATCATCTGGAATTTCCATCACCAACCAAGTTGAAGTAGAGTTGATCATTGAAGATACACGTGAAAGAAGTCCTAGTAGAGTCTAGGAAAATTTTATGATTAATTGGACAAATTTGTATGTGTTAAATTGTTTTGTGATTTTAGGACATGGGGACTGCGAGAAAGTACTTGGGACGAGTATGAGTAGGTGTGAATAGTAGTAGAGATCTATACTACTGGAAGCACAGGACTCGCACTTGGATCAGGGAAAGTCACAAGGTTACCAAGAAGCTATTATTTGATTCCGTCTTGTTCTAGTCTGTCGTTACCATCGTTTCGGTAATGACTAAGAAGATGATTGTTATTCTGACCTTAGAGGTCATATTGAATCGAGTCCGACTAAGATGAGTATGTTACGTGGTTCAGAGAACCAAGTTCGATGTAGCATTTGACTTAAGCCAGAAGATTGAAGTAAAAGATGATTAAAGCGATCAACAGAAGTATCGCACTCATTGTTAAAGAAGTTGATATTTAGGAATCATACATGTTGAACTGTGATTGTATCACATTAGAACATGAAGGAAGGTGTAGTTTGTTCTGCAAATTGTCCCAATGAGATCCTGAGTCTAAGTAGTGCAGTATACAATGAGAGATCATTAGAACATGACCCATCGGTCTGTTACAATAAATGAAGGAAAGTACTTATTCCAAGAAGAAGAAGGAGTCCTCAATAAGGAATTATTTTGTAACTCGAAGGTTACGATTGAAGGTCCTATAAAGATCTGAAGCTTTTTAGGATTAGCTGGATATTATTACTGAATTATCCAAGGCTTTTCTTCGATCGCGATTCCATTTTGACCCACAAAGGAGCTCTCTATACTTGGAATGAGAAGCATAGGAAGCTTTGAGAAGTTAAAGAAGAAGTTGTGTGAAGCATCGATTCTTTCGTTACCTAAAGGAGTTGATGACTTCACAGTTTATAGTAATGCCTCTGGAGTTGGGTTAGGATGTGTTCTGACCCAAATGGATAAGGTGATAGCATATTCATCGAGGCAATTGAAAGAGCATGAAAAGAACTACCCCACTCACGATTTGGAGTTGGCAGCGGTAGTATTCGCCCTAAAGATATGGAGGCATTATCTTTATGGCACAAAGTGTAAACTTTTCACTTATCATAAGAGTCTTCAATATCTCTTTAATCAGAAGGAATTGAACATGAGGCAACAATGTTGGCCAGAGTTACTCAAGGATTACGACTGCGAGATACTTTACCACCCTGGTAAAGCAAATGTGGTTGCTGATGCTCTCAATCGGAAGGTAAACCTTGAAAAGTAAAGGCCAAGAGCGTTGAGAATTGAAGTTGTCTCGACAATTGTAGAAAGTATAAAGAAAGCTCAAGAGGAAGCTTTAGAGAAAAGTGACCGAAAGGAAGCACGTTTGGGCAAAACGTTAGTGTTCGGTACAAACAACCAAGGGTTGAAGGTATTCCAAGATAGAATTTGGGTACCTAAGACAAGCGAAATAAGGGATCTTCTGATGGAAGAAGCTCACAAGACCATGTACTCGATTCATCCCGGCAGTACAAAAATGTATAGGGATCTAAAACCCTATTATTGGTGGTCGACGATGAAACTCGATGTTGCTAAGTATGTGGCCGAGTGTGTAACTTGTGCTAGGGTTAAGGCACAACATCAGAAACCGTATGGGAGTTTAGAACCTTTACCTGTACCCATGGGTAAATGGGAAGACGTCACCATGGATTGTGTGACTAAACTGCCCAGAACAAGGAACGGTCACAACATGATTTGGGTGGTCGTTGATCGCTTCACTAAGAGTGCGCATTTCATAGCGGCCAAAGAGAAATGGTCAATGGATAAACTTGCGAATTCTTAAGTGAAGGAAATTGTGAGGCTTCACGGTGTTCCGTTAACGATTGTGTTCGATCGTGATAGCCGTTTTACCTCAAGGTTTTGGAGGAGTCTACAAGAGGAATTGGGTACCAAGTTGTGTTTGAGTACAACTTACCATCCGCAAACCGATGGTCAGAGCGAGCGAACGATTCAAACATTGGAGGATATGCTAAGAGCATGTACCCTAGAATTCCAAGGTAACTGGGATGAACACTTACCTTTAATAGAATTCTCCTATAATAATAGTTTCCACTCAAGCATTAAGATGGCACCTTATCACGCTTTGTATGGGGAAAAGTGTCGAACGCCATCATGTTGGCTGGAAGCTGGGGAAAAGCAATTTATGGGACCTGAAATAGTCCATGAGACTGCTGAAAAGTTGAAAGTGATAAGGGAAAGGATGTTAGCTACTCAAGATCGACAAAAGAGTTATGCTGACAAGAAAAGACAACCGATATCCTTTGATGTTGGAGATTCGGTTTTACTTAAAGTCTCGCCGTGGAAGGGACTTATAAGATTTGGGAAACGTGGGAAGTTGAGTCCAAGGTTTATTGGACCATTTAAAGTTCTTAAGAGAATCCGCAATCAAGCTTACAAGCTAGAATTACCGAAAGAACTAGAGAGCATTCATAACACCTTTCATGTGTGTTATTTGAGAAAATTCACGGGAGGTGTGCCCGACATAATTCCCATTTCTGAATTAAGGTTGGACGAGAACAAGAGGTTAATTGGAGAACCTGAGGCAATCGTTAACCATAAGACTAAGAAGTTGTAACATAAGATAGTCGATTTAGCGCCTATACGTTGGAAACTTATAAATGGGCCAAATCCCACCTGCGAAACAGAGAGTGACATAGTGAGTCGCTACCCGTAGTTGTTTGTCGTTGTGTGATTCCGGGGACGGAATCATCCTAAGGGGGAGAGAGTTGTAATGCCCGTGTTTCTAGGCTAGGCATTAATATTGACATAATGGTCTAGGTTAACCTTTGTAACTCATTTAGAAGAAACGAAAAGGAATTATGTGAATTATGTGTTTTATGCTTAATTATTAGGGTTTAATTAATTAAAAATAAAAATAAGCATCAAAATTAAAGTGTGAGATAAGCCCGATATCTTTACATAAAGTTGTAGTGGTCGAAACAAGGATTTCGGGGATATAAGGAATGCCGAAATTTGAGTTATAACGAAGAAGTTATGACCTGTCGAAGTTTCGCGACAAAACCGGCACGGTGCTGAATGTTGTAAAAAGTGAGTTTTTGATAAACTACTTTTTAGCCTTAGTAATCTAAACGAAAGTTGTAGTATTCGTTAAACCGAGAAGTTCGATAAAAAGAACGCCCAAATCTGACTTCGTATGAGGAAGTTATGATTTTTCGAAGTTTCAGCGTAGCAGTACACAGCTAAAAAACTCGAATTTTAGATCGAGAGATTTTTAGCCGACACAACCTAAACGAGAATTGAAGGTCTCTTCATTAGGAGCACAACGGTAAAAAGTTTGACGAAAACGGACGTCGGATGAAGAAGTTATGAATTTTTAACAGATTTCTTGTCCCGGTCTGTTAAAAATAATAATATAAAATTTAAAGTCAAAATTAGCCGACGGAGTCTAAACGAAAGTTGTAGATCGTAATTTTAGCTACGCGTGCATATAAAGAACGTCAAAAACGGAGCTCGTATGCGAAAGTTATAAATTTTAGAAGTTTTGGCACTAAAACCGAGAAATTTCGCATAGTCACAATTGCCACGTCACCCTCGCTTAGAATGTGACACGTGTCCTGCTGAGTCACCTGGCTGCTGAGTCATCAGGTTGCTGAGTCACCGAGGCTGCTGAGTCATGCGAAGCCACGTGCCCTCTTCTGATTCGACCGAGGAGGAGGCCCAATCCGAAGCAGCCAGCTCCCCAGCCGAAGCTTCGCCCAACTGTCGCGTGTGTCCGAGCCTCGCATAGCCTAGCTCCGAGCCTCGCAGGTGCGCCAGTAAGCCACGGTCCATTTAGAAGCCGCCAGCGAGCCCTCCCAGGTGCGAGCCATGTGCGAGCCTTCGCCTGCGAGCCTTCTCAACCGTTGGATCAGAAGCTTCTCAGCCGTCCGATCAGAAGCTTCCCCCTATAAATAGAAGGCTGCGAGCCTTCTCGGATATTTTTAAGAAATTACCACTTTTAGCCCCTTTCTCCATATTTCGTTCATTTTAACATCCCGCAAAGCCCCGGTATCGATTGTAAAGCCCGGAATACACCACGAAGTGCCCGAGAAGCCCGGAAAATTTATCTTTTCGGTTTCGAAGCCCGACCTTTCGCAGAGCCCGATTTCTCAATAGAACTCCCGGTTTTATTAGAAACGATCGTTTTAGGAAACGAATTGCTGCCCGATTTTCACCAAAATAAGTGAGTGTGTAGTTACTTTCAATTTACACATAGATATGAAGTATTTACCTTGAAATACGTGTTATGTGTAAATATATTAATTGTTTGATTGAGGTGAGTGTTGAATTGATGTTTTATACAAGTTTCAAACTGTATATGCTTTTTATCTACAAAATATGTTGGGTGGAACATGGGTAGATGAAATAGTGGGTATGATGAAAGGTGAGTTGGATAAAGGAGATGATCAATAATATTGATCATGAGTTGAGGGTGAGTGGTGAAAATTTGAGAGAATCACTTACCCAAATTGTTGGCCCCCGTCATTCAGCAGAGTATGGATGACAACCATGGACTATTCTAGACAGTCTATGGAACACTAGCAGGTCCGCAACCTGTAGGTGTAATGAACTATATGTTCATTTGCTGTACTCTAAAACCCATTGACATGTATTGCCGGAGAGAACACCTGTAAATAATACTGTCGATAAATGAGAGCTATGGACTTAGCACATGTTGAATAAACTTTGGCAGCTATGGAATTAGTGCCCGTTGTATAAACCCCGGTCACGAGGTGACTTTGTGTCTATTCCTTAGGATGAATCCTTAGGAAGGAGTGATAGTTGATTCTTAGGGTAAACCCTTAAGAAATAAATAAAATAATGGGGTTTGGGGTAGTTAGGTTGATTAATTGATGTTTAAACATAATAAATTTATGTATTGTGGGTTGAAAACCCTATATGCTCACCAGGCTTCCAAGCCTGACCCACTTAGCTGTTTATATGACAGGTAGAGGACCCCGAGCATAGTCGGATGATGATGATGAGTGAATTTTGGATTATAGGTCAGTAGTTACAAATAATTATCGTAAGGCTTATAATGTCTTGTTTATGCTTTTGATCTGTATTGGAACATGACATCCCGAGGTTTTGATATAAAAAGAAATGATATATTTCTTAAAGAAAGGTTTTGACAAACTTTTATCATATTTTGTTTTCGGGACCAACTCCGCAACATCTTTTATAAAGATTTCTCTGATTTGATTTTTAAAAAGCATAAATTAAATCGGTCTTTTCTGGCCGAGAAATTAGGGGATGTCACATCTATCCTTGGTGATCTAAATGATAATTGAAGATCTCATCGATAGTAGTGCAACGACGGAAAGACAGACGAAAACATAGTTCAGATGAAGGAGTTATGAATTTCGAACGGAGTTTTCCTGTCCCGGCCTACTAAAGTTAATATATAAGTAATATACTTATTATATATTAAAAATAAAGTCAAAATTAGCCAATGGAGTCTAAACGAGAGTTGTAGAGCATAATCTCACCTTCGCGGTGATATAAAGAACGTCGAAAACGGAGTTCGTATGCGAAAGTTATGAATTTCTAAAGTTCGGGGCGCGAAACCCCAAAACTGTCAGAGACCACGACGTGGCAAGTCTCCTGACACCTCCGGGAGGCCCCCAGATGCAACTTGGGATGACGCATGCAGTGACGACCAAGCCTACGACGTGGAAAAAGGTTGCCACAACGTGGCAAGGGCCAAATTTGCCCTATAAATAGATTTGAAGGGCCAGCCGTTTAGGGTTGCTATTTTCTCTCTTCTTTCTCCCGTTTTACCTCGATTTGCATGCCAGAAGTAGCCCGAAGCCCCGGTATCATTCCCGAGTCCCGAAGCAAGATCCGAAGCCCCGAGAATCCCGAAGAGCGTGATTCCCGAGCCGAAGCTCTGCCCACGAGAAGTTCGATTTTTGTGAAGATCTTCCAGATCTGTGGATAGATACTACTTCTACAAGCCGTAGTGCTGTCTGATCATCTTCTGATCAAGTGAGTGTATACTATCTTTCATAAACACGATAATAATACAAGTATGGTTTGAGTGTATTAAGTATATTGTTGTTTATGTGTATAATTTTGTTGTTATATGTGTGAATGTATATTCATTCTCTTCTATCTCATAGATCTGATTTAGTTTCTATGAAATACGTGTTATGTGGGTGTGCCTCATCTGTTATGTGGAATATGTATTGAATGAAAATGATATACAGGTTTTAAACTATGTATGAAAATATATATTTTTATCTACTAATATGTTGGGTAGAACATGGGTAGATAGTTGGTGTGTAATAAACAGATGAGAGGCCTCGATGTTGTTGTTGTTGTTGATCTAGTTATTCAGCGGAGTATGGATAACGACCACGGACTCTTTCTAGACAGTCCAGTGGAACGCTAGCAGGTTCATAACCTGTAGGTGTTGTGAATGATGTGTTCACCGGTGTACTCTATCCCCCTCATGGTTGCCTTTAGGATATCTATTGTTGAGGAAACCCCTTAGCAGTAATGTCCGTCCCGATGAAAATCCTAGATTAGGTCCCTTGAGATAGATATTTTAGGGACGTAAAGTGAGGATAATGGGAATGGGTAATCGGGATAGTGATTGGTTGGTGAAATTAAATATAATTTATTTATTGTGGGTTGAAAACCCTATATGCTCACCAGGCTCCCAAGTCTGACCCACTCAGTTTTATTTGTATTACAGGAAGTGGCGCAAGGGCGTAAGATGGATGAATCATCGAGTTGTTTTGTTTACAAGTCTGTATATGTATATATTTGTTGAATGACTTGTAATGTTATCGTTTATGATTTATGGTCTGTATCGGAACATGACATCCCGAGTTTTGATTATATAATGAAAATGCATCTCTTGATGAAATGCTTTGATAAATATTATTTTATCATGTTTTTTTTGGGAACAAATTCCGCAACACTTTTAAATCAAAAGGATTTACTCTGAAATTATTTTAAAAAGCATAAATGAAATCGGTCTTTTCTGGCCGTGATTTTGGGGATGTCACAGATAGCCTCCTTGCTGCTTCCTATTTTGTGTCCCGATGGTGAATAATAAAAGGAGGGGCTCAGCAGTAAACAACAGTCGTGGGTGGTGGCTGGTCGACTAAAATAGGGGGCACAAGGTGGAGGGTGGTGGTGGCTTTGGTGCTTCTCGGTGGTCAACAACCGTGGCTAAAACCACCTTCAGTTAGTCAAATACACCAACAATGCCGATGGTTTATACCATTGAAGTGAGAGGTAATGGGAGGCAAGATGATGTTGCACGTGGGTATGGCCAAGAGAAGAAGCAATGGGCTCGTCATACACTCTTCCATTAATGTATGGAAGTACATAGTGATGTCATCTTTATCAAAAGGCCCTTATAACCTTTCTAGATTTGTGTGCCAAGACCTCGATACCTAATAATTTTTTTGAAAGTGGCAAATGATAGACCCGAGTGCAATGATTCCAAAAACCTGAACATATTAATTTTTCGAGTTGTAGAACTTCGAGAAATCGCATTTAAAGATTCCTGTTTAATTTGACCCGATTCATTTGATTTTTCGATTTTTACAAATAGTTTTGCTAAAAATATTCCACGTTTGGAATAAAATAATAGAGCATAGTCTGATTCCAAAAATGTTCTCAAAATTTCCATCTAAGGTGTTCAAGTGCCTCAACAGATCGAAACGGTTTATGCAGTTTAAAGAAAATCAGTACTATAGTTGCTTTTTTTCTTATAACAGCCTTATCCTTTGCATACGAGATCCATTTTCGACGTTCTTTATATTTGTCACACCCTAAAACCACGAACGACGGAAACGTTCAGGGGTGGAGGACGCCATGTACAGTATCATAACAGTGTAATATAATAAACAAGCAACAACATCATCCATTGCATTATAAGTAGAGTTTCAATACATGTGTGTTCTTTCATAATGTACAACAATAAAATGAATAATCAAAATAAGGCGAGTCTTGTCTGTGCTCCATCTTCTCAAAAACCTGACCACCGCACATGTCTAACTGATGACCTGAGAATACAAGTTATTTTGAAAGCGAGTATCAGCTTTAAAGCTGGTGAATTCATAAGAAATTAAGTGTCGTTGTCTTGCTTATTAAAATCTATTATGAAGGCCATGTAAACCTTTAAATGAAAATGTTGAGGTAAGTATGAAATCCCTAGAAAAACCCTTATTTTCTATAAGTATGAAATGTAGTCTTCTACCAAGACCCGAATGTTTTGTAAGTAAAATGATAGTTTTCCTTTGGTTGTTTAGTACTAAAGTACTTAGAGTAACTCATCGTTTATGTGAATATATCACAAAATAAAGTAAAATAGGAAAATGATATGATAGTCTTCTACCAAGACCCTAATGTTCTGTTATGACTAAGTAGTCTTCTACCAAGACTCGAATGTTCTGTTATGACTAAGTAGTCTTCTACCAAGACCCGAATGTTCTGTAAGTAATATGATAGGTTTTCCTTTCTATTGAGTAGTACTAGAGTACTTAGTCTAACTCATCGTTTATGTGAAAGTATCACAAAATAAAGTAAAATAGGAAAATGATATGATAGTCTCCTACCAAGACCCTAATGTTCTGTTATGACTAAGTAGTCTTCTACCAAGAATCGAATGTTTTGTTATGACTAAGTAGACTTCTACCAAGACCCGAATGTTCTGTAAGTAATATGATAGCTTTTCCTTTCTATTGACTAGTACTAGAGTACTTAGTCTAACTCATCGTTTATGTGAAATTATCACAAAATAAAGTAAACAGGAAAAATATAATCATGTAAGTGTTAGCCGGAGGTACTGGTGCTAACAAGACGAATGTAACTCTTATCCCGAGGTACTAGCGCTAACATAATACATATAACCTAATGAACATCCAAAGATTGTCCACTTGTCCTCTGTAGCAGCAGTAGGGCGGAGGAATGGTTAGTCCCCGTGAAGGTACTCCTAGTATAAGTAATAACCGTAGGCATCCGTAGATGTTCATCACCCACTGTTGCTAACAAATGAGTTTCGGAATGGTTAGTCCCATACGTATATCCCGAGGTACTGTGGGATAGAGGCCCATCTAGGTATCCCGAGGTACTGTGGGATAGGGTCCTGTCTAGATATCCCGAGGTACTGTGGGATATGCAGGAAGATTTACACAGAAGGTACTAATAAATCATCCTCGCAATTCGAGATACAAGTATTCAAGGTAAGTAAATACAGGATAATGCACCTATGTAGAAGTGTTCCTGTATGGTATTCATGTAAGTGTGTTCATGTAACAGGTAAGTATATGTAAACATATTCATGTATCATGTAATCCTAAGTACGTGTACTCATGTATCATGTAAGGTATTGGTATAGACACATGAATGAACTGACTCTTGTGTGATTCCTTGTAGTAGTAATAATGTTTGATATCTTCTAACTATCCCTATGATAATTAACTGGAAGTTAAGTGGTTGTTCAAGTAGATTTATGCACCCTCGATACACCAGGGTGTGGGAAACTGAACGAAGGATGAAAACTATAATCTCTATCATATAATGAACATATGCGCATAAGTATAGTTTGATTCAAGAAGGTAAAATAAAGGTTTTGCAAGATATCTAGGAGTTTTGAACAATAATTATGAATGACTTGATGTCATTTTTAATAAACATTTCAAAACTAATACTTTTTTTATCAAGGTATTTTAAGATAGAAAACCACTTCATGTGTCACCTTTTGAAATATGTGAAATCTACTGAGTGAAAACACAGTTACAAAATACATAAGATTGATTTAATAACATACTGTTTTCTACTTGTATCCCCCCCCCCATTAAAATGTTTAAAATCATTTAAAACATTGATTAAGGGGTACGAACTCACCTATAGTTGGTGATTGGGATGAACTGGACGGTATAGGATTGCTAGGTGTCAAGTGAGGACTTGTACACACACTACGATCCTAATGAACATATAATCACACATATATGCATTCAATTAGTCTTAAATCACTAAATGATAAAGTTAAGACATCCTAGACATAATAAACACTTTATATAAGTGTTTTAAGCCCTAAGGATTGCATCTAAGCTATTGTGGGACAAGGTACTTGTGTTTAGGGTTCCAAAGGACCCTATATGTGAGTTTACTCCCCATATACTATCACACATGGATTTTACAGTTGTAAACTCTTGATTTTACGGCCGTAAACTCCCAACCATGGGGTATTTGTGTGTTTTGATGTCCCAAATGCTTTCTAGAATTATTCTAAGTTGGTGGTTCCATCCTTGAAGGGGTTTAAGGTCTAGAAATACTCCAATTAGGAGTTTACGGCCCCAAGGCCATTCCCCTTGGAGTTTACGGCTGTAAACTCCCTAGGGGTGTTGTTTTTGTTGTTTTCAAGCCTTATGCATTTGAAGGATAGGTTCTAGGCTTTTATTCCAAGCATATGAAGCCATTAGGCACACTTTGGTGCCCCTTTAGTGAGTTTACGGCCCATGAACCATGTCATGGCTGTAAAATCTCTTTGAAATGTGATTCTTATGTGTTTAAGGCCTTAGATTAAGTGGGAAACAATTCTATGTAAAGGTCTAGGGCTTTAGGTGTATTAATAACACCCTTTTGTCCATTTCCATGGAGTTTACGGCCTAAGATTGCTCTTGGGCCGTGAACTCCCATGTGTTTGTGTTATTTGATTGTTTTCTTGTCCTTAATACACCTACAATTGAGTCTAAGGCAGTAGCATAACATAAGGAACAAGCTAGGCTCGGTTTCAGGAGTTTACCGCCCAAGAACACCTTGGGGAGTAAACTCCTAGATCTAATGATTTAGCCGTCTAAATCATGTTATAAGCACCTAATAAGCATTCTAACATTACTAGAAAGAGTTACTCATGTTTTGGTATAAAAACCCGAAGTTTCGTGAGAGAGAAAATGGCTTTTCTCTAGTTGGAAATGTGAATAATGAATGAATTTGGTTCAGAATTCTATTTATAGTCCTGAGATATTTTGGCAGAAAATATTTTTATTCCTGAAATGATCTCTAATATAATAGAGTGTTGGAATAACAGTGTTGCACAAAACCCTAGTGCACCCACTCTCCTGATATTTCCTGAAGTGTAAACCCTGAATTACTCAAACTTACGCGAAAAGTCTGAAAATTAACTGTGACTGCTATAAATTCTAATGAAGTGATATAGTTTGTACAGAATGAAAATTTCGGATTGTCACATCATCCCCCTATTAAAGGGAATTTCGTCCCGAAATTCGAATTTAGGCAAGGAAGCATGTACGAATGATCGAGTCGTGAGGAGGAAAAACTTCCAAACCGATTGGTTCTAGTGCTCTTAAGTGAAATTGGGTTCTCGGTTGGCATTCCAACGAACCTTCACTAACTGGCGACGGCGTTGCTTCGTCCGCTTGACCTCTCGGTCGAGGGTCACTACGGTTCTAATACGAAGGCAAGGATCTCGTAAATCTCGATCTCGTCGAGAGGAATTACGAAAGTCCTGATGGAAGAATATTGTTTCAAGTTCGAGACGCGAAGGGGAAAATGTACTTTACTGAGTTTGCGGAGTAGGTCTAGTTTGTGAAACGCAGGACCGATTCTGGTAAGAATCTCGGAGGTCCTAACTATATTGGATTTTATCTTTCCACGCTGTACGAAGCGTATTAAGCCGTTCCCAGAGTGAGGTTTCCTAAAGAATTTGGTCTCTCACTTGGAATTCCAAATGTTCTTCCTCTCGCTTACTTCCCAGTCAAGGGCCATCCCTTGTTGGGTCAAAGTCGAAAGGGTTCCTGAAGTTTACGGGGAGTTCCGAATGGACTATGATTGTAGGTCTGTAAGACCTAGAATTTGGCGAATTTTCCGTCGGTGACTATGGTGCCGACAAATTCCCAACGGTTTTGGATAATTTGCCAGAGTACTCAAGAATTCCCACAACACTAACAGTGTGTTTCAGGAATTTTGACTCTAAATTCCAAAACTCTTGTTCATAGAACTTTGTGGAAAGTATCTCCGAGGGTAATGTTTCTATGGGTTCTTTCTTACTACTAGGGTAGATAAGTAAAGTCATTACATGGAGAAATGACGAACTGATCCTAGTAAGAAAGGCGTACTCCACTCATTTAGCTCATGAATACTATGGGCGTATTGGTCCTATCGAGGGGTATCACTACGGACTCGAAGTGTCCGCATCGAGTTCGGAGGGTAGTCTTTAGGAGATCCTTCCCTAACACTCGAACTGGTGATATTCGGATCTCAGGTCCATTTCTGAAAGTAACACTTTCCCTGTGGTTGCTCAATTAGCTCTTCTAAGCGAGGCAGAGATAACGATTTCTAAAGGAAATCTAAATGAAGTCTCCGGTCGTCGAGGTACATATGATGCACTCCATCGACTTCTGGTAAGAATAAGATCGGAGCTCTCAAGGGTGAGAAGCCTGGTCTTCTAATTCTATTGTTGAGTAGTTCGTGGTGTTGTCTGGACTGGTATTGTATCTTCCGTAGGTGTTTAGACTGAAGGCGATCTGGTTATCAGTGTCATACTGGTTTCTAAGTTGGTTCTTATGCCAACGCAATTACTCGAACTCCTGGACAGTCTCCGTCCTGAAGTTCATATTAGAATTCATATGTGATTCAATGATCACAATTTCGGGTATATGAGTCGTATATAATTAAGACTGAACAGGTAGTCGAAAAACTTATTCTTCCTTAATCTCATATCCCATCGAGGGAAAAGAAATTAAAGTGGAATCATCAATTCTAAACCTGTAGAACATTAATTATATATCATTCTCATGCATACATTCTTCAGTGATAGATCAACCGTATGAATCCTGAAATTGAACTTGATGTACTGAATGAGCGATAATGTAGGGATTCCTTCGGAAAGGAAAAGAACTATAAGGTACTCCTGTCATGAGTACTTCGGTGTTCTGATATGACGGCTTCGCTAAAAGACGTTTACTGAGAAAGAGGTGTAGTTATGAAGCTGGTATTGCAAGGATCGAATTGAATCGAGTCGTATGATAATGTCGGAATCATAAAGAACTTAAAGACATTAGATTTGAGCATAAAACGTTTACAGACAAAAACAACCGTGCAACCATGATTAGGGTTACAGTACTTTTAGATTTGCTACAAGACTATTGTGGCGAATCAGATATACTACAAAGGACAAGTATACGCAGCACGAGCATCCCTATACCGACAGGATCTCGCAAAAGATAAGACTCTAGTTGCACTAGTTTTAAACGTGTTTTTGAACATATAGAATACTGATGACTTGGAGAGAACCTATACTATATTAGGGTCCTTAACTGCCTCCTTGCATTCTGAGGTCAAACTCCTCCGGATTTGCCGTTGTCCTTCTCCGATGGACAGTCCCTCTTGAAGTGGCCCATGACACCACATAGATGGCATATCTGAGAGGTTTCGACATTTGTGGTTGAAGTGATGTGTGGAATCGGGATATTGCAATAACGGATGGTGTGTCCCT
Source organism: Lactuca sativa (assembly GCF_002870075.4). Lineage (NCBI taxonomy): Eukaryota > Viridiplantae > Streptophyta > Magnoliopsida > Asterales > Asteraceae > Lactuca > Lactuca sativa. The sequence continues at coordinate 348,814,270 of NC_056626.2, forward strand.
TTTTGTTGCAGTTTAAGCACTGCATCTCCCAACAAGGTCCATGGTGTTCGGTTGATGGGTTGATCGTTCTTCTTGGGAGCCATGATTCTGTTACTGAAAGGAAATGAATTTGTGAGCGAAAATGGTTGAATCTAAACGTAGTTCTATTGCTCATGTAAATAATAGAAGTATGTTTTCTAAGGTCCGACCTACATCCATATGATGAAGTCCTAGTATGGAATGGAAGTATGTTCACGAAGGTTCGACCTACATCCCTATGATGCAGTCCTAGCAAAGATCGGAAGTAAGTTCATGCAATGGTCTCAAGATGTTTGTCGTTCTAGCCGAGGTATCAATGGTTGGCGAATAACGTGATCCAACCATTAGAAAAGACTCGGAGATGTCTCCGGAGTCAAATTGCCATAGTCCAATGACTTCACTAGAGCATGTTTCAAATAGACTCTAATGAAAGTATGATAAGAGTATTCGAATAAATTCATGACGTACAGGTTCGGGAAAATGACCTTGTAAAAGGTCTTACATCATAACCAGAGAAGGTAGTTCCTAACAGTAACAAGACCTAACCAAAGTACTTACAGTACAAGATAGTTTCATAGAAAATGCCACATCGGGCATAGACAGGAACACGATTCCTTTCTAACAAGGAATATAACGTAACGCATCTACTACTGGCGACGGTCATCGCTCTGGTGAACTCTCAGTTCAGCCAGTTGGCGTTCCACATCAAGTAGGTGTCTTTCGTAAACTCTCTGGCGTACCCGAAGTTCCATGACTTCGGCTCGTGATTCAGCCAGTGCTTGCAGCAGGGTTTCATGGTCTCTCTCAGACCTCTCACGAGCATGTTCAAGGCGACTGGTGTGAAGCATATGCATTCCTCCATTTGTATCAATTTCTGCGATACGTTGTAGAGCTGTCTTGCCCTGAATTTCGTTTCGGGCAACTCTTCGGATCAGAATTGGCATGCTTCTGTCTGCTGAGCCCCCATTGCTCAGGTCATAGAAGCTTCGGTCACCCTTAAATGGCATGGGTTGATCTTGTCCTTGGCTCCATGTTTCCAAACATTCCACCCACTCAGGCGTCGGGCCATGAAAAGCCGGACGAGGGTTAGGAATCGGAACGGGAGCTGCCTGGGGTAGGTTCTCAACCTCTGGTTCGGAGATGGCATCGTCTGAAAGGTCTTCATCATGGTGATCATTCAGAGGGATTGGATGATTATTATCTGGTTCTTCTCCAAACCATCCAGCAATAACTGCGTTCAGAAGAAACGGGTTGTCGTGGGGATGGAATTCAGCCATGTTTTCTACGCGAGAATTTGGGGATATAAGAAATAGCTACATAGACGAACTGACTAAGATAATTACAGTAAGACCAAATACCCTTATGGTATTTCTTTATGGTTGTGTTGGTAAGTTTTTAGACTTGTTGCCATATCACAACCATTCTTGGGTATATGCTAATCACTCCTCGGACCAGCATAGTTGATCAGGCTATGCCATTCCCAAGACTGACCATACATCCCCAGACTTACTTGTGATATTCAACAATCATAATACTTTTGTCTTTGTCGTTGTGACACTGATTTTAGTATGAATGCAGGCACGTATACTTGGTTAAATATTTTATTATTTATAAGTATAAACTTTTAGACAGAGTGTTTTAATCCCGATGTATTTATAGTTAGTATATCTTTTATGGGTTGATATACTATATTCACTATAAACAATGCTCTGATACCAATCTGTCACACCCCAAAACCACGAACGGCGGAAACGTTCAAGGGTGGAGGACGTCATGTACAGTATCACAACAGTGTAATATAATAAACAAGCAACAACTTCATCCATTGAATTATAAGTAGAGTTTCAATACATGTGTGTTCTTTCATAATGTACAACAATAAAATGAATAATCAAAATAAGGCGAGTCTTGTCTGTGCTCCATCTTCTCAAAAACCTGACCACCGCACCTGTCTAACTGATGACCTGAGAATACAAGTTATTTTGAAAGCGAGTATCAGCTTTAAAGCTGGTGAATTCATAAGAAATTAAGTGTCGTTGTCTTGCTTATGAAAATCTGTTATGAAGGCCATGTAAACCTTTAAATGAAAATGTTGAGGTAAGTATGAAATCCCTAGAAAACCCCTTATTTTCTATAAGTATGAAATGTAGTCTTCTACCAAGACCCGAATGTTTTGTAAGTAAAATGATAGTTTTCCTTTGGTTGTTTAGTACTAAAGTACTTAGTCTAACTCATCGTTTATGTGAATATATCACAAAATAAAGTAAAATAGGAAAATGATAAGATAGTCTTCTAGCAAGACCCTAATGTTTTGTTATGACTAAGTAGTCTTCTACCTAGACTCGAATGTTCTGTTATGACTAAGTAGTATTCTACCAAGACCCGAATGTTCTGTAAGTAATATGATAGCTTTTCCTTTCTATTGACTAGTACTAGAGTACTTAGTCTAACTCATCGTTTATGTGAAAGTATCACAAAATAAAGTAAAATAGGAAAATGATATGATAGTCTTCTACCAAGACCCTAATGTTCTGTTATGACTAAGTAGTCTTCTACCAAGACTCGAATGTTCTGTTATGACTAAGTAGTCTTCTACCAAGACCCAAAAGTTTTGTAAGTAATATGATAGCTTTTCCTTTCTATTGACTAGTACTAGAGTACTTAGTCTAACTCATCATTTATGTGAAAGTATCACAAAATAAAGCAAAATAGGAAAATGATATGATAGTCTTCTACCAAAACCCTAATGTTCTGTTATGACTAAGTAGTCTTCTACCAAGACTCGAATGTTCTGTTATGACTAAGTAGTCTTCTACGAAGACCCGAATGTTCTGTAAGTAATATGATAGCTTTTCCTTTCTATTGACTAGTACTAGAGTACTTAGTCTAACTCATCGTTTATGTGAAAGTATCACAAAATAAAGTAAAATAGGAAAATGATATGATAGTCTTCTCCCAAGACCCTAATGTTCTGTTATGACTAAGTAGTCTTCTACCAAGACTCGAATGTTCTGTTATGACTAAGTAGTCTTCTACCAAGAACCGAATGTTCTGTAAGTAATATGATAGCTTTTCCTTTCTATTGACTAGTACTAGAGTACTTAGTCTAACTCATCGTTTATGTGAAAGTATCACAAAATAAAGTAAACAGAAAAAATATAATCATGTAAGTGTTAGCCGGAGGTACTGGTGCTAACAAGACGAATGTAATTGTTATCCAGAGGTACTAGCTCTAACATAATACATATAACCTAATGAACATCCGAAGATTGTCCACTTTTCCTCTGTAGCAGCCGCAGGGCGGAGGAATGGTTAGTCCCCGTGAAGGTACTCCTAGTATAAGTAATAACCGTAGGCATCCGTAGATGTTCATCACCCACTGTTGCTAATAGATGAGTTTCGGAATGGTTAGTCCCGTACGTATATCCCAAGGTACTGTGGGATAGAGGCCCATCTAGGTATCCCGAGGTACTGTGGGATAGGGTCCTGTCTAGATATCCCGAGGTACTGTGGGATATGCAGGAAGATTTACACAGAAGGTACTAATAAATCATCCTCGCAATTCGAGATACAAGTATTCAAGGTAAGTAAATACATGATAATGCACCTATGTAGAAGTGTTCCTGTATGGTATTCATGTAACAGGTAAGTATATGTAAACATATTCATGTATCATGTAATCCTAAGTACGTGTACTCATGTATCATGTAAGGTATTGGTATAGACTCATGAATGAACTGACTCTTGTGTGATTCCTTGTAGTAGTAATAATGTTTGATATCTTCTAACTATCCCTATGATAATTAACTGGAAGGTAAGTGGTTGTTCAAGTAAATTTATGCACCCTCGATACACCAGGGTGTGGGAAACTGAACGAAGGATGAAAACTATAATCTCTATCATATAATGAACATATGCGCATAAGTAAAGTTTGATTCAAGAAGGTAAAATAATGGCTTTGGAAGGTATCTAGGAGTTTTGAACAATAATTATGAATGACTTGATGTCATTTTTAATAAACATTTCAAAACTAATACTTTTGTTATCAAGGTATTTTAAGATAGAAAACCACTTCATGTGTCACCTTTTGAAATATGTGAAATCTACTGAGTGAAAACACAGTTACAAAATACATAAGATTGATTTAATAACATACTGTTTTCTACTTGTATTCCCCCCCCCCCCATTAAAATGTTTAAAATCATTTAAAACATTGATTAAGGGGTATGAACTCACCTGTAGTTTGTGATTGGGATGAACTGGACGGTATAGGATTGCTAGGTGTCAAGTGAGGACTTGTACACACACTACGATCCTAATGAACATATAATCACACATATATGCATTCAATTAGTCTTAAATCACTAAATGATAAAGTTAAGACATCCTAGACATAGTAAACACTTTATATAAGTGTTTTAAGCCCTAAGGATTGCATCTAAGCTATTGTGGGACAAGGTACTTGTGTTTAGGGTTCCAAAGGACCCTATATGTGAGTTTACTCCCCATATACTTTCACACATGGAGTTTACGGTTGTAAACTCTTGAGTTTACGGCCGTAAACTCCCAACCATGGGGTATTTGTGTGTTTTGATGTCCCAAATGCTTTCTAGAATTATTCTAACTTGGTGGTTCCATCCTTGAAGGGGTTTAAGGTCTAGTAATACTCCAATTGGGAGTTTACGGCCCCAAGGCCATTCCCCTTGGAGTTTATGGCCGTAAACTCCCTTGGGGTGTTGTTTTTGTTGTTTTCAAGCCTTATGCATTTGAAGGATAGGTTCTAGGCTTTTATTCCAAGCATATGAAGGCATTAGGCACAATTTGGTGCCCCTTTAGTGAGTTTACGGCCCATGAACCATGTCATGGCCGTAAACTCTCTTTGAAATGTGATTCTTATGTGTTTAAGGCCTTAGATTAAATGGGAAACAATTCTATGTAAAGGTCTAGGGCTTTAGGTGTATTAATAACACCCTTTTGTCCATTTCCATGGAGTTTACGGCCTAAGATTGCTCTTGGGCCATGAACTCCCATGTGTTTGTGTTATTTGATTGTTTTCTTGTCCTTAATACACCTACAATTGAGTCTAAGGCAGTAGCATAACATAAGGAACAAGCTAGGCTCGGTTTCGGGAGTTTACCGCCCAAGAACACCTTGGGGAGTAAACTCCTAGATCTAATGATTTAGTCGTCTAAATCATGTTATAAGCACCTAATAAGCATTCTAACATTACTAGAAAGAGTTACTCACGTTTTGGTATAAAAACCCAAAGATCCGTCAGAGAGAAAATGGCTTTTCTCTAGTTGGAAATGTGAATAATGAATGAATTTGGTTCAGAATTCTATTTATAGTCCTGAGATATTTTGGCAGAAAATATTTTTATTCCTGAAATGATCTCTAATATAATAGAGTGTTGGAATAACAGTGTTGCACAAAACCCTAGTGCACCCACCCTCCTGATATTTCCTGAAGTGTAAACCCTGAATTACTCAAACTTACGCGAAAAGTCTGAAAATTAACTGTGACTGCTATAACTTCTATTGAAGTGATATATTTTGTACAGAATGGAAATTTCGGATAGTCAAAATATTTTCAAACTCAGGTGAACATGTACTTTGAGACTAGAGTGTTTTCTTCGCTCACAAATTCTTAATACAAATTTTCAGTTTTTAGACACATTAACCAGGGTTATAATTTGTGCTTTATGATTCGTTTGAGATTTTCTACAACTGGAAGTAAGATACTATCTCATATCTTATTTTAATTGTAATGACACTACTTATTTTCAAAATATGCATTAAAATCTAATAGGTTATGTTTGAGATTTATGATTCATTTGAGATTTTCTATAAGTGGTAGTAAGATACTATCTCATATCTTATTTTAATTTTAATGACACTATTTATTTTTCAAAATATGCATTAAAATCCAATAGGTTATGTTACAAAGAGGTTCGCAGTGAATTGACTGTCTATAGGTTTAGACCTAAATTCAGGGATGTCACATTACCTCCCAGTTAATGGAATCTCATCCAATAATTATTTCGTTCCGTTAGTGGAGGGGGAACCTCTGAACAGTTGAGGGTACTTCTATTTCATCTAATCTTCGTACTCCCAAGTAAACTACGGCCTTCTACGAGAGTTCCATCGGTTTGAGGCTTTTGATTTCTCGATCCATGATCTCCACCGGTTCCTCCACGAAGTGAAGTTTAGTGTTGATATGGATCTCATCAGAGGAATAACAAGATTCTCATCAGAGAGACACTTCTTGAGATTACACATGTGGAAGGTATCGTGAACATTGTTGAGTTTTTGAGGTAACTTGAGTTTTTAGGCCGCCGGACCAATCCTTTCCATGATTTCAAAAGGTCCGATGTATCGGGGATTTCGTTTAGCTCGTTTTCCAAATCTAATGACACCTTTCCATAGTGTGACCTTTAGTAAGACACAGTCTCTTACTTTGAATTCTAGGGGTTTACGTGTCACGTCAACATAGGTTTTCTGACGAATAAATGCGACCTTTAATCATTTCTTTATCTAAAAAATATTTTATGTTGTTTCATGAATGATCTCAAGACCAGCTAGTAGAGTATCTCTAACATGCTTTCTAGCCAGTTGAGTATGTCCAACTTCTTCCCACCATATCGTAGAACGACATATGTGTCCGTAAAAGGCCTCAAATGGAATAGCCTTTATGCTAGTATGATATGTATTGTTGTATGAAAACACAAATAACGTAATTGAGTAGCCCATACATTACCAAATTCTATTACACAAGCACGAAGCATGTCTTCCAGAGTATGTATCGTCATTTCACTCTGTCCTTCCGTTTGAGGATGATATGCAATACTAATGTCTATTTTGGTTTCTAAGGACCTCTGTAATGATTTCTAAAATCTGGAAGTGAACCTGCTATCTCAGTCGGAGATGATAGATATTGGCACATCATGCAGTCTGACTATTTCCTTAAAGATAGGTCTTGGTGAGTTTCTCCATATTGTCAATTTCTTTGATGGCTAGGAAATGGGTAGACTTGCTCAAGCGGTCAACCACTACCTAAATGGTGTCATAATCGTTTGAAGTTTTTGGAAACTTCATTGTGAAGTCCATGGTTATCTGTTCCCATTTCCATTCCAGGACTTAACGGTTGTTGTAGTAGACCAGATGGCTTCTGGTACTCTGCTTTGACTTTGGAGCAAGTCAAGCATTTACTGACATATATGGTAATCTCAGCCTTCATGTTAGGCCACCAATAAAGCTTCTGAAGATCGAGTTACATTTTATCTGATCCGGGATGTATCAAATATCTCGACTTATAAGCTTCGCTTAAAATTAGAATCTAGACTTCACCAAACCTTGGGGTCCAAATTCGGTTCATGAAATATCGTGTCCCGTCTTCCTTGAGTTCGAATTGTCTTTCCATTCCTCATAGGTTTTCCTCTACGATATTCTTGGGTTTGAGTGCTTCTAGCTAAGCGTCTCGAATTTGGGTGGTGAGATTGTAGTGGATTGTTAGGGTTATAACCTTTACATGAAATGGCTTTGCTTGTTCTTTCTAGCTTAAAGCGTCTCCTATTACATTCACTTTACCAGGATGGTAACGATTTTCGCATTCGTAATCATTTAGCGATTCGACCCATCTTCATCGTCTCATGTTGAGCTCCTTCTAATCGAAGATGTATTGAAGGCTTTTTTATTTGGTAATCATGATGCATTTTGTTTCCTATAGGTACTGTCTCAAAATTTTTAAGGCAAACACTAAAACTCCCAAATCTAGGTCATTGGTAGTGTAGTTGGTCTCGCTTGGCTTTAGGTGTCTTGATGCATATGCAACGACTTTATTCATTTGCATCAATACACATCCTAATCCTTGGTGAGAGTGTCATAGAATACTACAAAGTCTTTCGTTCGCTACAAAAGAGAAAAAATTTGGTGTATTGCACAAAAATTGTTTCAATTTCTATAAGGCAGACTCTTGTTTGTCTTCCTAATCAAACTTCTTGTCTTTCTGGGTTAGAGAGATGAGAGGCTTGGCTATTTTGGAAAAATTCTCGTTGAATCTCCAATAATAACCTGCAAGCCCTAGGAATTGGCGTACTTCGGTTGGCATTGTTGGTTCCTTCTAATCCCTAATCGCTTCAATCTTCGCAAGGTCGACATGGTTCTCGTTGCAACTAATCACATGGACGAGGAAATGCACTTCGTTATCCAGAACTCACATTTATAGAACTTTACATAAAGTTTCTCCTTCCTTAATAGTTCCAGAATTAATTGCAAGCATTGGTCATGTTCTTCTTTTCTTCATGAATATATTTATATGTCATCGATAATCACGATCACAAATTTATCCAGATAGGTTTTGCGCACCTAATTCAATAAGGTCCATGAACACGGCTGGTGCGTTGGTTAGTACGAAGGGCATAAATAGGAATGCGTAGTGACCATACTGAGTCCTAAATGCCATCTTTGGAATGTCTGTTTCTTGAAATATGAGTTGATGATAGCCGGAGCTCAGATTGATGTTTGAGTAGTAGCAGGATCCTTGTAGCTGATCGAACAAGTTATCGATCCTCGGGAGTAGTTATCATTTTTGATGGTGAGTTTGTTCAACTCTCGATAGTCGATGCATATCCTAAACTCCACCCTTTTTTTTGACAAAAAAGAATACCGAAGGTCCCCATGGAGAGAAGCTTGGCCGGATAAAGCCTTTGTCAGTTAGTTCCTGGAGTTGACTAGAGAGTTCATGAATCTCTGATGGAGCAAGATGATAAGGAGATCTTGCCACTGGTCCTGTACCTAGGATTAGGTCGGTTTGGAATTCAACCTATCTGACTGGAGGTACTCTAGATAGATTGCCTGGAAATACATCCGATTAGTCGCATATTTGCATAATGTCTTTGATTTCCTTACCCTTAGCTTGCATATCTACCACGTGGGCCAAGAAAGTGAAGCATCTCTTCTTCAAACACTTTCGCGCCTTCATGCAAGAGATGACTCTTAGATTCTTTCCTGATTTATCTCCATAAATCATGAGGGCTTCATTGTTTGGTAGAGGTAGACGAACGACCTTTTGTAACATAAAATCTCCACTCAATGAGGCATTAACCAATTCCTTCCGATGATTACATCGAAACTTCCAATATTTAGAGGCATTAGGTCCACGTGAAAGACATGGTTATTGAGGGTAAGAAGGCAGTTGGTGAGTATTTCTAAAGTGCTTTCTATTTAGTCGTTAGCTACTTCTACCATGTAAGCTTTGTTAAGTTCACATGATTTATGGATTATCGTGCTTCTAAACTCACGGGAAATAAAGCTTCTATCGACACCAATATCAAATAATATGGAAGCATAAATATTGTTGATAGGAAGCATAGCAGTAACCACAGCTATGTCCTGGCGAGCATCTCTTGCACCAATCACAATGCCCTTCCTTTGCCATCCTGATTCTTCAGTTTAGGGAAATCCTTCCTGAAGTGTCCCGATTGGATGCATTTGAAGAAGTTACAACTTCCTCCTGCAGTAGGGGTAGGGGTCTTTCATTAGAATTTAGAGGTATGATCTTTTGATTTGCATGTTTTGCAAATAAATACCCTACAATTACCCACATGATGGTAATTGCACTTGGTACAGTGAGGAAGTGTCCCAGTGTAGGTCTTGGGTGGGGTGGGAGTGTTTGTGTTTGCAACATAGACATTCATAGTTTCTGATTTTGGTTTGAGAAGTTTGAAGTTCCCTTTGGACTTCTCGTGGTATTTCTGTTTCGTACCCTCCATCCGATTTCGTTTTGTCTGTTGGGTTATGGTACCTTTATTGGATAAGGTGTCTAAGTCCATAACATTTTGTGGTAAGTACTTGACCCGATCCGGCATGGTCCATTTGGGTTGCATGGCACCATGCAATTGGATAGACTAAATGAGAGAAATAACACTTGGAGATTATTAATATACTATAAGTTCTAATATATTAATAATATTGTTTAATTAGTTTGATCAAGAATTAATTAAGTGATCAAAAGATAACTAATTAAATATATGGGTTGATTATGTAAATCATCCATATCTTGTATAGTAGGCTAAGAGGCTCCATGGATTATCAAGTTGGGTTCCACCCATAGGATGCTCCATGGGAGTTACAAACCCATGGGTCATGGAAATGAAGAGTCATGACACATTAGGGTTTACATGGTGTAACCCTAGATGTGTCAACACTATATAAGAATCCCATTCTCCACCAAAATCGGCTACACACATATGAAACAAGAGGGCTAGGCCGATTTTAAGAAGTGTGTGTTCTCTCAAAAGTCTTTCCAAGAGCATTTGGTGTTGTGTGAAGCATTTGAGGCATCACACTTGGGGTGCTAGGCTCAAAAGGTTTCAAGGATCATAAGCAATAACAAGGTAAGTTATTCTATCTTTCATTCAAGTTAAAAATTGTTCCCCATGTATGCTAGATAGGAATATAACCTAGGAATTCAACTTTGCATGATAATTAGACAAACATAGATCCAAGGTTATTAGGGTTGAATGTACACTTAGGAAGTGTTAGAATGCTCAAAACCATTAGTGGTATCAGAGCCTAGGCTTGTTTGTTTGTTATTTGTGCAAAATTGTTGAAAAAAGTCGATATTGTGCAATCTGCCTGATGAACTCGCCGAGTCCATGGGGGGACTCGCCGAGTTCATGTGTAAATTCATCCTACTCGCCGAGTAGGTTCATGCACTTGACGAGTAGGAGCCTCAGGATGCAGATTTTCAACTTTTGTTGCTGGAAATGGACTAGAAACATTACCCTAAACTGTTTTGGTACTTGAAAACTTGTTTTAGATGGTGTAATGTTCATGCTAATCCTTTTACAATGACAATTATCAAAATTACAAAGTTTTAAGTGTAATTTTTGATTCTTGAAAAATGTTAATATTCATATTCATGAACTTATGAAGATTAGATGATCATAGGAATTATTTGTAACCTACTTGGTGGTTTAATTCTTGATCATTATGTGTTTTAATGGAGTCCATAACTTGTCCTCAAGTTATGGAAAACCAAAAGTCACTTTGTTAAAAGCCATTAAAAGAACACATGAGTTATAAAAATGAAGGGTCTTCATTTCTAATACTCTATTAACTCATAAGTTACAAGAAATGAAAAGTTTTGAAAGTTTACAAAACTTGCCCTCAAGTTTTGGAACAAGTAAAGTCTTGATTAAAAACTTGAGTTCCAACCCTTAGAATTTTAAAAGTTAAAATTCAACCCTTATACTTTATAATATTATAAGTTAATAATATATATATATATATATATATATATATACATATATGGGTAAAGTGAATATACCTAACAACCTTATATAAGCTTAGGTACCTAACCACATTATACTACATTGTTTTGCATTATATTTCCATTGCAATTGTTTAAGGTTCTTAAACTTCAACCCATAACTTGATTTACTTCCAAGATTTTTAGACATTCACCATTATATTCCTCCTACACCATTTGATTTGTAACAGTAGTATATGAAGCCCACCAGGGGGTCTCCAATAGAAAGACATCATTTTAAGGAAGATAATGGCGAAAGTCCAAAGATTTTGGAAGCAATCAAGTTATGAGGTTGAATTTTAAGAACTTTGGGTGATTACAATGCAAATATGATATAAAATTACGTAGTATGATGTGGTTAGGTACCTAAGCTTATATAAGGTTGTTAGGTATATTCACTTTACCCTATATATATATATATATATATATATATATATATATATATATATATATATATATATATATATATATATATATATATAAGAGCAAGTCGTCTTACCGCTAGTATGCCTCATTCACGAAGCCGGTCTATAAGGGGGGTATAAGGTTGTTGCCTATAAAATGGCAACTTAATGGGTGTCCACTCTCACCCACCGCTTCCTTGATCGGTGGAGGGTCGTTAGCCGAACGGGCAGGACAAGGAATTATAAATTCTCATTAAAAGTATGATGAATATATTAAAGTAACTAAATGCTTTTATTAAATTCCCAATCTTAGTTACTTTAGGAAAAATGTGAATAAGGTTCTAATCCATGAAATTACACTTTACACTTTGTTTAAGTCGTTGATGGAGCGTGTGTGGATAACCGGCACACTAGCTTGGACTTAACAAGGTAGGTAAAGGGTGACTTAAGGTTTATCATAGTATCGGTGGAGCGTGTGTGGTTTATCGGCACATCGATTGAGTGATAAACTTTAAGGGTACCAAATGATTTGCATGGTTACTTCACACCTCGTTTTGTGATCCTCGGTATCCCATTCACAAAACTTGGAGAGCACACTCGAGATTGAAACATGCCTTTGAAAAGTTCATTGAATCTCAAAAGAATCTAGGAATTTCTAAGAACCAATCAAAAACATAATATTTAATATTTCGTTTTTCATGGTGGAAATTGGTGAATCGTCATTCACCTACCTTTCAAATATGTTATAGCTTGGATTATGGCATACCTCTTCTAAGTTATAATATATTATGATTGGATCCTAGCCTTAATATTACATTTGGGTGTTTTATTAAGGACTCTCTTAATATCTAAACTAATCTTGTCCTCTTCCTTCAGATGTCTTCAAACAATGTTGCTTCTGGCTCTAATCCTAATGGCTCCTTTACCCTTATGAACTTGTGTGGGAAAATCACTTTTGATGGATCAAACTTCAATGAATGGATCAGAAACATCACGATGATTACCCGCTACGAGGACAAAGAATATGTCCTCGACAAGGAGCTTAAGGAGATTGATGAGACCACTGCAACTCCCCATCAGATCACTGACTTCTAGGCACATGAAAGGGATGCTACCAAACTGGCATGCATCAAGATGGCCACGATGTCAACGGAACTCCAAAAGTCCTATGAGGACTTCTACCCTTTTGAAATGCACCAAGATCTGATGGAAAGATACCATCAAATTGCACGACAAGAGAGGTATGAAATCGTCTGCTCCCTGATAACAACCATGATGAAGGATGGGGAATCCGTCACGAGCCACATGCAGAAAATGCAAAGGTATGTGGATCAGTTGTTGAAGCTTAATGTGAACTTCCCTGAGGAGCTTGCAATAGATATCATTTTGCACTCCTTACCATCGTGCTATGATCAATTCCGCATGACATATCACATGAATAAGGAAGAGGTCACACTCAGCAAACTTCAGGGTCTTCTCAAGACCGCAGAAACAGGTCTTAAGGGGAAGTCGACTGTTAACACTCCTACTCCAAACTCCGCCCCAGTTTTGGCAATCGGGAAAAGTCGAGGGAAGAAGAGAAAGAGATCTTCAAAGGGTACCAAGGCTAGGACCCTTGATGGCTCTTCTTCAAGTGGAACCAAGAAAGGTTTCGTCACTCCTTCATCTGACCCAAAAGAGGCTGAATGCTTCTATTGCCATGAAAAATCACATTGGAAGCGAAACTGCCCAAAATACCAGCAAGATGTGAAGGATGGGAAAGTTAAACCCAACCATGCAGGTATTTACACTATCTTATCTAATAACTCACCACATTCTAACTCTTGGGTCCTTGATACCGTTTGTGGTATTCATATCTGTTCTGATTTGCAGGGACTAAGAAGAAGTGAGAATGTGGAGCAAGGAAGAATAAACTTAATCATGGGGAATAGGAAAGCTTTACCTGTCACCAAGATTAGAGTTTATACTTTATCGCTAAGTAGTGGGTTTAGTTTAGATTTGAATAAGTGTTGTTATTCGCCAGAAATGGCAAGAAATATTATTTCCTTTCATGCATTGTATAAACAAGGTTTCACCTTTTCATTTGATAATGAAGTTGGTTCGATTAATGCTTTCTTTAATAATGTTCTTTATTTTAAAGCATTACCTTGTGATGGCGTGTATGAAACAGTATCTGTGGTTGATAACTTAGGAAATAATGTATTGTGTATTGATTATGTTAGTAATAACTTGAATAAAGCATCATTATGGCATTGTCGTCTTGGACATATAAGCAAGAAACGCATAGGCCAACTCCAAAAGGATGGAATCTTGGAGTCATTTGACCTAAAGTTAGATGATAGTTGCGAATCATGCTTACTTGGAAAAATGACAAAGTCAGCCTTCACAGGTTCTTGTGAGAGGGGTGAAGGTTTGTTGGATCTTGTACACATGGATGTGTGTGGGCCTTTCAAACATGCCACAAGGGATGCTAATCGTTATTATTTGACTTTTAATGATGATTACAGTAGATATGGATATGTCTACTTAATCAAGCATAAGTTAGAGACTTTCGAAAAGTTTAAGGAATTTAAACAGGAAGTCGAGAATCAATTAGGCAGGAACATTAAGATGCTTCGATCCGATCGAGGTGGTGAGCATCTTAGTTCAGAGTTCCTTGACTATCTTAGGGAATGTGGGATTGTCTCACAATTGACACCTCCCAAGACACCGCAGTTGAATGGTGTGGCTGAGAGGCGTAATCAAACCTTGTTGGATATGGTTCATTCCATGATGAGTCGAGCTTCGCTACCAAACTCATTTTGGGGGTATGCCTTAGAGATTGCCGCCCATATCCTTAATCTAGTCCCTACAAAGAAAGTTGCCAAAACTCCTCTTGAGATCTGGATTGGTAAAGTACCCAAACTAGACCACATCAAGATTTGGGGTTGCGAGGCTTTCGTGAGACGCGAGACTCATGATAAGCTCGAACCTCGAAGCGAGAGGTGTATTTTCATCGGCTACCCACAACAATCCTTTGGTTACCTCTTCTACAGACCTAGTGAAAATGTCATTTTTGTAGCTAGGAGGGCTTTCTTTAGAGAAAGAGAGTTCATAAGCCAAGGAAACAGTGGGAGGCAAGTTGACCTTGAAGAGATTCAAGAGTCAAGCGGTGGAGAAACTTCAAACCCTAGTACTCAACTTGAGGAGGAAACTCCTGTTGAGCCAATTGACAATTTTGTACCTCTGAGGCGTTCCACAAGGGTTAGGAATGCACCTGAGCATTACTATGGATTCCATATTACTACGGAAGGTGATACACTTATCAGTGATGAGACACTGATAGATCTGGATGAACCTAACAGTTACGCGGAAGCCATGGCAGGCCCTGAGTCAGCCAAGTGGAAAGAGGCAATGGACAGCTAGATACAGTCCATGTATGACAATCAAGTTTGGAACTTGGTTGAGAATGTACCAGGTCGTAAGACAGTAGGGTGCAAATGGATCTTCAAGAAGAAGACCGACATGGATGGTAAAGTACACACTTATAAGGCACGACTGGTTGCAAAGGGTTTCTCACAAACTCTGGGAGTTGATTATGATGAGACCTTTTCTCCAGTGGCCAAGGTTAAGTCTATTAGGGTTCTGTTAGCCATAGCCGCATTTCATGACTATGAAATATGGCAAATGGATGTCAAAACTGCTTTCCTTAATGGAAAGTTGGCTGAGGATGTCTACATGAGTCAGCCAGAGGGTTTTGTCAATATAGAGTACCCTAATAGAGTGTGTAAGCTTGCGAAATCCATTTATGGGTTAAAGAAAGCACCTCGCAGATGGAATCTTTGCTTTGATGAGAAAGTCAAGGAATTTGGCTTTTCTAGGAGTGAAGATGAATCTTGTGTATATGTCAAGGCTAGTAGGAGTATAGTTAGCTTTTTGGTATTGTATGTGGATGACATACTACTCATAGGAAATGACATCCCAACTTTGCAGGAAGTTAAGTCCTGGCTTGGGAAGTGTTTCTCTATGAAGGACCTAGGAGAAGCTGCCTATATTCTAGGGATAAGTATCTTGATAGATCGGAGTAAAAGACTAATAGGACTTAGTCAGAGTACCTACTTGGAAAAGGTGCTGACGAGATTCAGCATTCAGGACTCCAAGAAAGGAGATTTACCCATCCAGAGTAACGCCAAATTGAGTAAGACACAAAGCCCTAGTACTGAGGCTGAGATAGCAGAAATGAGTCGAATACCTTATGCTTCGGCTATAGGATCGATCATGTATGCTATGAGGTGTACTCGACCTGATGTAGCCTTTGCCTTGAGCATGGTTAGAAGGTATCAGGGGAACCCTGGCAAGGCACAGTGGACTGCGGTAAAGAATATCCTCAAGTACCTATGGAGGACTAAGGACTGGGTCCTTACCCTCAGTGAGAGTGATGACTTGAGGGTTGTAGGGTATAGTGATGCTAGCTTTCAGACTGATAGGGATAATTTCCGCTCTCAGTCAGGCTGGGTCTTTACCCTAAACGGAGGAGCAATTTCTTGGAAGAGTTCCAAGCAAGAGACAGTGGCTGATTCAACTTGCAAATCAGAGTATATTGCAGCTAGCGAGGCAACAAAGGAGGCGATATGGCTGAAGAACTTCATTGGAGACCTTGGAGTTGTACCAGCTATTAAAGAGCCAATGGAAATTTTATGTGATAGTGAAAGCGTTGTTGCCTTAGCCAAGGAACCAAGGGATCACGGGAGGTCCAGACACATCGACAGAAAATACCATTTTATCAGACATCGAATAGAAGAAGGACTCCTCGTGGCAAAGAGGGTATCATCGGATGAGAATCCAGCAGATCCCTTCATGAAGGGACTGTCTCGGGTTAAGCATCTCCAGCATGCTCGGAGCATAGGGCTGAAGGATGATATTAGATTTAGTAGTTAGATAACCTCGAAATTTGTAAAGTGTAATTGACATTAGATGATGAATAAAAGGTGTTTTATTTATGAGTAAAGTGTTGCTATCTCTTGTCGATCGTTTACTATATTTCTTTTTCATGTTTTGACTTCCAGAATAATTATGTTTGGTATATCATATTATTCAAACTTCCACAGTCGGTCATATGTCGGAAGTAGGTATGAATCAAGACTGTCGTAATTGGTAGTAGAGGTCTAAGGTGTTGGACATGGCTATAACAATCATGAGTGCTCATAAGTTCTGAGAATTGGACTCAACCCACGCTTACTGGAATCACTTCATGGAATTTATCTCGAGTGATCATGAGACGGTAATATCATATAAGTCTTCAAACCTAGAGATATGATTTGTTACTTATGAGTTGGTTATGCATTGATTGTACGAAAACGCATTGGTAACTCGATGTTATAAAACGTGATTTTATGTATAATTCAATGAGTGGTAGAACAAACATATGAGTCGAAGTTTATCTATTCCTTCTTGGATTAGAAGCTGATATCTGAGCCCCTCGATGATTTTGTTTTGACCTATGTACCGGGCCCGGTCAGAACTGAGTTGATGTGTTCAATTAAGTTCTTTGTCAAACAAATCGTAAATCGGGAAACAAACTGTTGGACAATAAGTAAGACATTGTTCCATGTATTTGTCCGGCTGATATCTAGAACAGAGGATTACATAATCACTTATCTTAAATGGTGTATCATCATCTTCTTAGTTCCGAGAGACCTTGAAAGAGCTACGATTGCCGATTGGTTCCTGAAGTACTAAATTCATAGTTATTAGACTTATCCAAGTGGGAGACTATTGGATATGGTGTCTAAGTCCATAACTATTTCTGGTAAGTACTTGACCCGATCCGGCATGGTCCATTTGGGCTGCATGGCACCATGCAATTGGATAGACTAAATGAGAGAAATAACACTTGGAGATTATTAATATATTATAAGTTCTAATATATTAATAATATTGTTTAATTAGTTTGATCAAGAATTAATTAGGAATTAATTAAGTGATCATAAGATAACTAATTAAATATATGGGTTGATTATGTAAATCATCCATATCCTGTATAGTGGGCTAAGAGGCTCCATGGATTCTCAAGTTGGGTTCCACCCATAGGATGCTCGATGGGAGTTACAAACCCATGGGTCATGGAAATGAAGAGTCATGACACATTAGGGTTTACATGGTGTAACCCTAGATGTGTCAACACTATATAAGAATCCCATTCTCCACTAAAATCGGCTACTCACATATGAAACAAGAGGGCTAGGACGATTTTAAGAAGTGTGTGTTCTCTCAAAAGTATTTCCAAGAGCATTTGGTGTTGTGTGAAGCATTTGAGGCATTACACTTCGAGTGCTAGGCTCACAAGGTTTCAAGGATCATAAGCAACAACAAGGGAAGTTATTCTATCTTTCATTCAAGTTAAAAATTGTTCCCCATGTATGCTAGATAGGAATATAACCTTGGAATTCAACTTTGCATGATAATTAGACAAACATCGATCCAAGGTTATTAGGGTTTCATGTACACTTAGGAAGTGTTAGAATGCTCAAAACCCATCAACCTCGACGAATATATTGTTCATACAAATGATAGACCAACTGTTTAGACTATCAAATGTAGTGGGTCTGGATATAGTAACCAGACCTTGAACTGGGGGAGTAATCCCCGAAATGTACCTATCAATCTATTTGTATTATAGGTTTACTATTCTCGAGTAGAGGTTAGCGATGTGGTTAAATCGGGAGGTGTAAGCAGTCACCTCCTACACTTTCATAGTAAGGTTTCACAATTCTTGTTCTGGATGTTGAATTTACTATTGAGGACAATACTCCTCGATCATCATCTATTTTAGGACTTCTGAAGTAATGGCACAGGCCACATCGATTCCCATGGACTTGGTATGGTTATTCCACCATGTTAGGGTGGAATACATTAGCGTACAAGTAGCATACTTAACCCAACATTCATCAGTACAGGAACTGATGCGGAACACCACCCTCATCACCTCTATCCAGTGGGATAGACCAACGAATCTTTCCATACCAAAGAAGGATTGAGGTTTTCAGGCTAAGAAATCCTTGTATGAACAATGATGTGGGGTTGTTTTAGTTAAGAACTGGAATACCGCCACCATTTCCACTGTTCATATGAGATTCATTTTGGGCAGCCTCATACGTAGCTAAGGTTATGGAAATCCATTGTGCAATCAAGGTTTGCACTAGTGTTGAGTCCATTCAAAATGATGGTGATGGACGAACTCACAGATTCCTTTGAGGGGCCATCGTTTCTAAACATTTAGGATGAAACGTTAAGGTGTTTATACATATTAGTCATAGACAAGCATGTATGACTTGTATTATACGATAGTGTATCAGTGTAATTTGTTTCTAAAATCCTACATATTTACAGATTATAGAGAGAGGTGGTTTTCTGAAACCCTACAGATTTCCAATCGATAGAGTGAGAGTGATTGATTCCGGAAATCCTCCATTTTTCCAAATGATAGAGAGAGAGAGAGTGTCTTAACCGATAGGGAATTTTTACTTAGTGTTGATGATTTTTCAAATGTATAAGTGTTTTAGATTCGATACACTGATCCTAAGGTACTAGTTATCTACAGCGAATCTTAAGAACATTCTTTAATCTCTAAAACTCTTAACCATTGTAGTCTGTTAAACACCTTGCTCAAGGTTTGGTAGTACACCAGACCAACCATAAATAACATATGTGTGCATTCCAGGCTATTTGTGGTATGACTTACGTACGCTATTAACCTTCTTTGAGGTGTTTGTCCTAAAAGGATTGAGTTTGTAGTTTTAGTTGAAGATATGTTAGAATTTTATTAAGTGTTCTCATCGTGGGCCAGAGTATATATAACTCTTATATATATTGCTGGCGAGGTTTGCAATATTATTAGTTTTTTTTTACTTCAAGACTATCAAGAAGGGATTAGCCAGGTGAGAACTACTGGAGGGTAGGACCATTTTGGTGTTTAGTCGTTCTGAAATCTAGCAACCGAAGAGATAGTTCAAAGTAGACACCTCTCCTATAAGTAGTCAAGAAGTAATGTAATTAATAATAATACTTTTATTAGGATCCTATAGCTATAGTTGTATTCCTCTTTCGAGGATATGAGTTCTCTATAGCCAATTTAGCTCTGATACCAATCTATCACACCCCCGGCCGAGGCGTCAGAACATGTTGGGTCGTGAGACTTAGTTCATGGATCACAAACAATTGAATATATAGCACAAGTAAAATAATAAACAAAACAATAGTTGTATTCCATCTTGAAGTTTGAATACAAGGTTCTTACATATAATAATAGAGTACATGAATTGCCTTAACAGGTAGGCATATATATATATATATATATATATATATATATATATATATATATATAGAGAGAGAGAGAGAGAGAGAAAGAGAGAGAGAGAGAAGAAAATCTAGAAAACTAGTTCACCTGAGATCCATGACTATTCCATCGTCTAAAATGCTTGTTTAGTGATTTCCTTAGAATATATGTAATTTTGAGGGTCAACACAAGGTTGGTGAGAGTTACATGTTTTTTGCTAATGCAGTAGTGATACTTTTAAAACGACCAAAAAGTATTTTCTTTGTAAGTAAAAGCATACTTATAAATGAGTTTGTAAAGAGCCTTTAGAGAAACTTTGAAAACCAAAAGATGTTTTCCATAAGAAAAACCTTATCCATAACTATTTTGAAGTGAGAGAGAAACCAAATCCATGGTTTGTAGAGAGACTATCAATGTTTATAGTTAGTTCTACAACTGAGCTATACGACTAGAATACCCTCTATGCCGCTTCAGTGGATGACGTAGAACTGATAAGATAAGTATCACCCACTTCAGATTTCCGTCGTGGTTGTAGCTAGAAACCGTAGGTGGGAGTGTCAGCCCGTATAGATCTATACATATGTATCTCGCTCCAATTATTAATGGTTATAGTAGTATGGGTCTTCTTAGTATTTCTAGCTAGCTAATGAACAACATCTCACTATAAAATCCACTGACTAATGTATACGAATAACTCCCAGCCCTAACTTATACATGGATAAGTCACTAGGCAAAATGATTTACGATGAATAGTGTTTAAATGCTGAGTATATTTGATAAGTGTATATGTAACAGTGTAAGATACTCGCTTAATGAAGTGGTAAATCTCATGGTAATGTACACATATACATGTATAACTCCAAGTTATGATATTTATTACTAAATGTGTGTGTGTGTGTGTGTGTATATATATATATATATATATATATATATATATATATATATATATATATATGCATGATATAAGTTTGAAATACTACAAAGGTGGTAATCCTTTATGACATGCGATTTATCACATACATTGTCACATAAAATCATAACTTGTTGTAGTGAAATGATATGTTATTTTGACAAGTTGTAACATGTTAAAAAACAATAGCATATATGTATCAAGTTTATTACTAGTTTATTTGTAAACAATACGTTATTTGACAAAATAACTTTTATAAAGAAGATATGGGTTTGTAAGTGTTTATCATAAAAAACATAAGATCTAGAACATGATTTATCCCCCAACATATATAAAAGCTTAAAAAAGAGGCAATCAACACTCACCCTTGATGCATGATTTTTGGTCTAGATGTGAGTATGGTTTTTTTTTTCTGGGAAGCACCCCGAGAGAACACAACTAGCCACAAACTTAACCCGGTTGCTTGGACTCGAAATAACCCACAAAACAATAATAAAAACTCAAGACTTGGACTTGAAATGTCACAGAAAAAAAAGCAAGCTTGAGATGGGCAAAGGTGGTGGCTGAATGTTGGATTAACGGTGTCGGTGTGGTGGCAGGAGGTTGCTCCGGTAGCCTCCTCACTACTTCTTGTTTTCTTTCCGAGTGGCGAAAAACGAGAGGAGGGAGGTAGCAGCAAACAACGGTCGTGGGTGGTGACATGTCGGTGAAAACAGGGGGCAAAAGGTGGAGGGTGGTGGTGGTTTTGTTGCTTCTCGGTGGTCGGCATTCGGTTGCTCAAACCACTATTGGTGGTGGTTTTTCTTGCCAAATGAAAGAGAGCAAGGGAGAGGGAAAGAGAGGATTGAATGGCTGATTTATTGTGATGAAATGGGAAGGAAATGAGCTCAATTTATAGCCCCATGGAAGCTTGCAAGACCATCCATGAACATGACTCTTTGGTTAGTCAAACACACCAACAACATCCATGCTTTGTACCATTAAAGTGAGAGGGTAAGGGATGTAAGATGATGGTGCACGTGGGTATGGCCAAGAGAAGAAGCAATGGGATGGTCATTCACTCTTCCATGAATGCATGGAAGTATATGGTGATGTCATCTTTATCAAAAGGCCCTTAATACCATTCTAGATTTGCGTACCAAGATCTCGATGTCTAATATTTGTTTCGAAAGCAGTGAATGATAGAGCCGACTAAACTGATTCCAAAAACCCGAATTGATTAATTTTTCAAGTTGTAGAACTCCGGGAAATCGTGTTTGAAGATTCACGTTTAATAGACCCGATTTATCCGATTTTTAGACTTTTATAAATATTTTTGCAAAAGATATTCCAAGTATGGAATCAGATAATAAACCATAGTATGAGTTCAAAAACATTCTCGAAATTCCCATCTGAGGTGTGCAAGTACCTCAACAGATTGAAACGCTTTCTGCAGTTTAAAGAAAATCAGTATTATACTAGCTTTTTTTCTTATAACGGACGTATCTTTTGCATACAAACTTCTTTATACAAGCTCCGTTTTTTACGTTCTTTATATCCACAAGTAGCTATCGACGAGTAATACAAATTTCATTTAGACTCTGTCGGCTAATTCTCAATTTTTTTTGAAGCTATATTTTTAACAGGCTTAGACTACTAAAGTCCATATAAAAATCATAACTTTCTCATACAATATCTGTTCTCGACTGTCTTTATATCGATGAATAGGTATTGATGAGATCTTCAACTATCATTTAGATTGTTTTTCCTAACAACTGACTGATTTAAATTTAGGTTTCTAAGCCGAATATAGCTATGCTAAAACTTTGAAAAATCATAACTTCCTCTCACGAGAGTCAGATTTAGGCGTTCTTTATATGCACGAGTTTACTTTTTCGACTACTATGAATTTTGTTTAGATTATTTATCCTAAATGATCTTTTATTTTTAATTTATATTTTAGCCCTATTTATTACATTTTGACGCAAGATATCATGCATATACCATATACACCTAATATCTATAAAATTCACATAAACACACACACACACACACACACACACACATATATATATATATATATATATATATATATATATATATATATGAATAATTTAGTTTTATTTATTCAAAGAAGATTTTAGTCGTCGAACGACATACATATAGATTCATAACTATGCCTAGCGATAAACGTGGACGTTATAATCAAGAAAGTTTTAGAAAAGTTCAGCATGACAGATGCGAAAGAAAGAAGTACACCATTAGGGAATCAGTTGAGACTCTCAAAGAATCAATCCCCAAAGACGAAAGAAGACAAATAATACATGGATAAGGTTCCTTACGCATCTGCAGTCTGTAGTTTAATGTATGCGATGGTATGCACCAGACCAGACATGCTCATGAAATGGGAGTTGTGAGCAGGTTCATGTCAAATCCAGGAAGACAATATTAGGAAGGAGTGAAATGGATGCTACACAACTTAAAAGGAACAATTGAGCTTTCCTTATGTTTTACAAGAAAAAGGGTAGTCTTAGAAGGTTTCATCGATGTAGATTTAGGTGGATGTGCAGAATCAGGCAAGAGCACAACAAGTAATGTGTTCACGATCGGAGGTACATCAATTAGTTGGATGTCAAGGTTACAAAAAGTTTTACTCTTTCAACCACATAAGCAGATTAAATGGACTTTATAGAGGCAGCCGAAGAGCTCACATTTTTAAAGAGTTTCTTGTCAGAACTTGGAATGCAGCAGGTGGATTGTGTACTGCATTGTGACAACCAAAGTGTAGTTCACCTTCCAAAGAATCGAGTGTTTCATAGTAGAATGAAACATATTCAAATGAAGTACCATTTCATTCCAGAGTTAATCAATGAAGGAACTCTAAAAATGAAGAATTTCCATGTAAGGAAGAATCCAGTTAATATGTTCACCAATGTGGTTACCACTGAGAAATTGAAGCTTTGCATGGCTTCAACTAGCCTTCTAAAAAATTAAAGAGAAGGGTTTGGTAGGAGAGAGAGTGGGAATATTTTCTTGAGGAATGATGAAATATGAATGGCATATGAAGTTGTTCAAGCCTTTAAGTGGGAGGTTGTTAGGGTGTGAAAACTTGATCAACTACAAGCGAGCATCAGGAATCACGAGTGAGCATCATGAATCATGAGTGAGCATTAGGATCAAAAGTGAGCATTAGGGATCACAAGTGATCATTAGGAATCACGAGTGTGCATCAGGGATCACAAGTAAGCATCATGGATGCTCACATGTTGAAGATGCTCAAGGAGGATGCTCATCAGTTGAAGATGCTCAAGGAGGATGCTCATCAGTTAAAGATGCTCAAGGAGGATGCTTATCAATTAACGATGTTCAATGAGGATGCTTATTAGTTAAAGATGCTCAAGGAGGATTCTCATCAGTTGAAGATTCTCAAGGAGGATGCTTATTAATTTGTTGTCTATGCTCATCGATGATGCTCATGGACGATGCTCGTGGAGGAGTAACCTTCACTTCAAGAAGTATTTTCTTTAAGGGTATTTTTGACTTCTCATGTTCTTTCTCTAGTTCCACCTCTTTTTCTTCTTTAACCATACTTCGACCTTCATATTCTTCACCATTCGTCAAAGTGATAGCACATGTGTGATGTTTTGGATTCATCTCTTCTTTTCCGGGAAGTTTTGCCTTGAGACTCCAATTTACCCATGGATGTGGCAAGTTGAACAACTTTTTGCTCCAAAATCTATATATTTGCATTGGTTTCATTTCGGAACGATTGGGTACTAGTAGCTAAACTCTTGACAATCTCTTCTAAAGACATCCCCGAACTACTTGATCTGCTTCCTTGTTGCATGTTTTGAGGTTGGAAATGACATTGTTGAAAAGGTTGATAATGGATGGAAATTGTGTTGGTGATGCATTTTATTCTAAAATTAAGGTCTAGGTTAGTAAGATTATGGTGTCCTTTGATGAAAATTGACATTTGGGTTGTTGTCCCCAATTTAGATTTCCCATAGACTAAAAATTGCCTTCTTGTTGACATGAAAATCCTTGCACAAGATGAACTACTTCCACATCCTCGTATAACATCAGACACATGTCAGTGGGGTGTCCTACTTGGTTATAAAACCACAAGGTATAACTGTGGGTTTCAATACCTTATCCTTGGCAAGCATCATAACAACTTAGTCAATTTAGAAAGTTGACTTTTGATCTTTAGAGTAGTAAGTTCTTTCACTCTTCTTGGTGCATCAGTGTACCATTCTTCTTCTTGAGTTGTATGCTTTGATTTTTAAGCCATATTCTTGATAAGAGCTCTGATTTTAGCTGGATTATTGTAAGTTATTGATCCCCTACTTGATGCATTAAGAAATCTTCTTTCCCAAGGTGACATCCCTTCACAAAAATACTACAACAATTAGTACTCTGAAATTCCATGTTTTGCTCATCTTGAACATAGCTTCTTGAACCATTCCTAGTAAGTATGAAAAGCTTATCTTTTATATTGCTTGATACCAATGATTTCCCTGCGTAAGGCCGAAGCTCTCATTTCTAGAAAATACTTATCCAAGAACATCCGAGAAAGCTCATTCCATGTTGTTGAAGGGTTTTAAACATTCTAGCACTCCTAAGGGGTGCATGAAACCTAGAAACCTTAGATCTATGGTTTCTCTATTATACATGCAAACTTTCATTTTTCCAAGGTTTCATCCTAACTAGCATATCATGAAGTATATGTAAAACAAAAAACTAGTAAAATGACATACCTTTTCTTGTATCTTGATTCCTTGTGCCTTTTAGTGCCTAGCACCCCAAGTGTGATGCCTCAAATGCTTCACATAACACCACCAACAACTTGGAAGAACTTGAGAGAAGTGTTTATACTCTAGAAATCGGCTAGTCCTCTTTGATTCACTCTAAGTGCCAATTTCAAGCCATGGAGGATCTCTTATATAGTGTGGCTACATTAGGGTTACACCATGCAAACCATAATGTGCATGTCTTTCCATATCCCTCATCATCCATGGGTTTTAACCTCCATGGAGTATCTGTGGGTCACCACATGGACTATGCCCAATCATAAGGAATCATGGATCATTAGCCCACTTTACAAGAATGAATGATTTACACAATCAATCCCCACATATTTAATTAGTCTCTTTTGATAACAAAATTAATTCCAAATTAATTCTTGATCAATACTAATTAAATAATATGATTTCATATTAATATATTAGAACATATAATATATTAATAAATCATAAATAACCTCTTCTCAAAAGTCCAACCTTAAATTTGTTCCGATGCTATGCAACCCAAATGGACCATGCTACTCTTGGTTCAAGTACATACCAAATATAGTTATGGACATAGACACCTTATCCAATAGCCTCCCATTTGGATTAGTCTAAAAACTATAGTTATAAGTATGACTTTAGGATTCGACTAGAAATATTGGCTCTTAAAGGCCTCTGTCGAACTGAAACGCTCCATTTTAGATAAGTGTTCATACAATCCTCTGTTCTCAAGACATCAGCCGAACAAATACATGGAACATAGTCATTCTTATTGTCCAGCAGCTTGTTTCTTGATTTCCGATTTGTTTGACATAGAACATAATCAAACACATCAATTGAGTTCTGACCGAGCCCGACACATAAGTTAAAAAAAATCATCGAGGGGCCCAAGATATTGCTTTTAATCCTCCAAGGACTAAAAGGAAGAGATAAACTTTGACATTATATGGTTGTACTAACTACTTGTTAAATTATACATAATAACACGTTTTACAGCATCAAGTTACTGAAGCGTTTTCGTACTATCAATGCTCAACCAACTCATAGTCAACAACTCATATCTCTTGGTTTGAAGACTTATATGATATTACCGTCTCACGATCACTCGAGATATATTCCATGAAGTGATACAAGTGAGCGTGGGTTTAATCCAATACTCGAATCTTATTCCAGGAGCACTCATGAACACTGCATCTATGTCCTAGACAAACTACAGACCGATTCATGACAATCTTGCCTCAATACCCACTTCCAAAGTATGACCGACCGTGGATAGTTTGAATAATATGATATAACATAACATAATTATTCTGGAAGTCAAAACATGCAAAATGAAACAATAGTAAATGATTGACACAAGACAGTACCATACTAGTAAATAAATACACCTTTTATTTAAGCATCAAATGTCAATTACATTTCAACTATTACAAGCTTCGAAAGCTATCTAATCACTAAAACTAATATCATTCTTCAGCCCGATGTGCCTCGCATGCTGTAAGTGCTTAACTCTACACAGTCCCTTCGTGAGTGGATTTGTTGGGTTCTCATCTGATGATACCCTCTTTGCCACGAGGAGTCCTTCTTCTATTCAATGTCTTATGAAGTGGTATTTTCTGTCAATCTGCATGGATCTCCCATGATCCCTTGGTTCCTTGGCTAAGGCAACTGCACTCTTGCTATCACAGAAAATCTCCATAGGCTCCTTTATAGCTGGTACAACTCCAAGGTCTCCAATGAAGTTCTTCAGCCATCTTGCCTCCTTCGATGCCTCGCTTGCTGCTATGTACTCTGATTCGCAAGTTCAATCAGCCACTGTCTCCTTCTTGGAACTTTTCCAAGTTATTGCTCCTCCATTTAGGGTAAAGACCCAGCCCGACTGAGAGCGAAAATTATCCCTATCGGTCTGAAAGCTGGCGTCGCTATACCTTACCACTCTCAAGTCATCACTCCCTTTAGAATGTTCTTAGTCCTCCACAGGTACTTGAGAATGTTCTTTAACGCAATACGGTGAGTCTTTTCAGGATTCCCTTGATATCTGTTGACCATGCTCAAAGCAAAGGCCACATCAGGGCGAGTACAATTAATAGCATACATGATCGAGCCAACAGCTGAAGCATATGGTATTCGACTCATATCAGCTACCTCAGCCTCTATACTCAGTCTCTGAGCCTTGCTCAGTCTGGCATTGTGTTGGATTGGTAAGTCACCTTTCTTGGAATCCTGCATGCTAAATGTAACATCCCCCTCTGTCACGTATCACAATATTGTCCGCTTTGGGCCACTCAGCATGAGGACTTCCCAGGGGGTCACCCATCCCGATACTACTCCCGCCTGAGCACGCTTAACTGTAGAGTTCTTATGAGATTTGTTGCCCTCATGACTTTAAAACGCGTTGTGACAAGGAAGGTATCCACACCCCTTATAAGGAGTGTTTAGTTTTCCTTCCAAGCCGATGTGGGATCAGGTCTAACCCAACTTGTAACGCTCGCAGATCCAGGCTAGTCAATTTAGAGATAATAGGGGTCGAAAACGACTTTTCTACAAAAGATTATTTAGAATAAATAATCATAACCAAGTTGTAGAATATGTCTCAAGGGTTCCGTACATATAAAGAACGCCGAAATCCAAGTTATAACAAAGAAGTTATGACTCATCAAATTTTCGCGACGGAACCGGCACGATACCGGGGAGCATAAACAGTAAATTTACGGTAGAACAACTTTTAGCCTTATCAATCTAAATAAAATTCGTAGATTATGTTAAACCAAGAGCGTCCATAAAAAGAACGCCCAAATCTGACTTCGTATGAGGAAGTTATGATTTTTCGAAGATTCGACTAAGCAGTGTACAGCGCGAAGTTTGAATATTAGATGGAACGGTTTTTAGCCGACACAACCTAAACGAGAATTGAAGATCTCATTAATAGTAGCATAACAATAAAAAGACAGACGAAAACAGACGTCGGATGAAGAAGTTATGAATGTTTGACGGACCAATCGTGTCCCGGCCTATTAATAATATAATTTTTAAAATGAAGTCAAAATTACCCAATGGAGTCTAAACGAAAGTTGTAGAGTACGTTCCCTCCTTTGCGTGGATATAAAGAACGTCAATCGCTGATGAGAGAAGCTGATGAGAGAAGCGATGACGTGACCTCATCTCAGCCGTCCATCGCTGATCGCAGAGCACCCGTCGGATCGCACCACATCGCCTCACCTACACATCGCGTACGAGGTCGGAACGCTCCATGTAGCTTCGGTCTTATCCCATCCGATGTGCGAGCCAGCTGGTGCGAACCTGGCAACCCTATCCGAGGAACGCCCAACGTTCCCCAACCGAACGTGCAGCGTAACCGAGCTGCTGACCGCCTATAAAGGGCTGCGAAGGGATCCGAACATTTCACACCAAATCTCATTCTCTTTCTAAAAAATTTCTCTATCTAGCCTATTTTGAGCTCCCTAAAGTCTAGGTGAACCCCTTGCACCCGAAGGAAGCCTTGAGGCTCCCGGAGTCCCGAGAAAAAAAGGGTCTTTTGGTTCGGAAACGCTGCTCCAAGCAAAGCCCGATTCTCTTTAAAAACCGTTATAAGTGAGCTACGCCTATGAATTATTTGGGCTATTATTATGAGTTATATAGAGTGTTCTTTAACGCTATATAATAATAATAATAATAATAATAATAATAATAATAATAATAATAATAATAATAATAATAATAATAGCTAGACTATTAATTAGTCGCAGTTAACATTAGACTAAACCCTAGTGGTGTTGATACTAGGTCTTGTCGAGGGAAAATTGTTTTGAGATAACGAAGTGTTGTCCGAGTACCGAGTCACCACCTAATCAGGTGAGTGCATAGTTACTTTCATCTTACACATAGATATGAAGTATTTTATATAAATTATGTGCTATGTGTGCATATTTTTTGAATACTTGTTGTCTATGCTGAGTGAAAGAATTTTTATACATGTTTTAAAAGATTTAAACTATATATGTATTTTATATCTACAAAATGTGTTGGGTATAACATGGGTATATGTAATAGTTGTTGTGTGACAAAATAAAATAATGAGAAGCCTCGATATAGATGTTATTGATGATCTAGTCATCTAGCAGAATATAGATGACGACCCCGGACTTTTCTAGACAGTTCAGTGGAACGCTAGCAGGCTCGTAACTTGTAAGCGTTTTTGAACTATGTATTCAGTAGGTATTTTTGAACTAAGTGTTCACTAGATGTTTTGAACTACGTGTTCACCAGATGTTTTGAACTAAGTGTTCAGCAGATGTATTGAACTATGTGTTCACCAGATGTTTTGAACTAAGTGTTCACCAGATGTTTTGGACTATTTGTTCACCAGTTGTAATCTATAAACCTTGGTAACGATGGACTTCGTACCTATTCCTTAGGATAATCCTTAGGAATAAATGAACGAGGAATAGTTGATTCTTAGGGTAGATCCTTAAGGGTAAAGAAGATAATGGGGATGGGTAATTGGGTTGATTAATTGTATGAAGATTAAACATAATAATTATATTGTTGTGGGTTGAAAACCCTATGTACTCACCAGGTTTCCCAACCTGGCCCACTTAGTTTATTTATATCACAGATATTGATATGAAGTCACATTACACTGAGAGATTAAGGAGATATAAATCACTAGTGATAATGAATGTAAGTTTTGTTTATGGTTATGTTTCTGTATTGATGAGGACATCCCAAATGTTTTAAAATGAATAAAAATACTTTTCTTTAGAAATGCCTTGATAATGTATTTATCATGTTTTACTGAGAACAAATTCCGCAACATTTTTATTAAAAGAGATACTCTGATTTTTATAAAGCATAAACAAAATCGATCTTTTCTGGCCGTGAAAATGGGGATGTCACACTAAAACTTTTTAGCACCTTATCTGTCACACCCGCAAACCAAGGATGGCGAAAACGTCTGGGGGTGGAGGACTTCACGTGTAGTATCACAACAACGAGTATAATAGTGCTCAAAGTACAAACAACCAACATAAATATAATTGAAAAAGTTACATCGTAGAATACGTTTACATGTTTCTAAATCAATTACATTATGCTGACAAAATGAAATGTTTGACGCCTTAGCGGTCCATCCTCAAAAGTCGTTGGTTACATGTTTTACTGATTCCCTGAGAATACAGGTAGTTTGAAAAGTGTCAACAATTAAGTTAGTGAGTTCATAAGCTTTTGAATGAAATGTTGAAATCATTTCTTTGTAAAAATATGTTTGTTCCAGAAAATCCAATATTTTTCTTTTAAGAATGTATTGTAGCCTTAAATGTCAAGACCAAAAATGAACTAGTATTTTCCATATAAGTTGTAATTTATGCATGTTTAAATCGACATAAACTCGATTAATTGAAGGACCCCCCCCCCCCCCGGTAAATCTTATGTTTTCTTAATACCCCATGTGAGTTATTATAACCATGATATGACTCAGCCGGCCTTGTATACGATGTTCTTCAGGCGTCGGAATGTTAATGATATTTGTCACCCTAGACCTGCCGCTCTAGCTGTTGCATGCAACTAAGGTGTGGGTTTGTCAGACCCAATATAGATCTATATACAACTATCATGCTCTCCCTACAAGAGATTTTGATTACAATTACATGACTTTTGATTTCGTTACTTTGGAAGTAACGTGAAGAGAATGTCTCACAAATTTATTCATTAACAGTTTTATGTAGTGTGAAACTGAAACCCCTTTTGTGTGGAGATGAACCCTTTCGTAATAATGTATAGAAAACATAAACTATACCTATTATAGTTTATCAAAATGTTTGTAATGTGTAGTAACCTTTTCTATGTAAGTGGAATATGCAGCGAGACATAACTTTATTTGCAATGCCTTAACATACATTAATAGTAATGATAACGTAATCTTACAAGTTACCAAACGCTTTTTTGTTATATATTTATAACTCAACAGAAAACATATGCAAAACATGAAGTCTGTAGAGACCCAATTTACTAACGAACGGTGAGTGCAGAAGAAAGATATCTCGAGATTAATCATGTTTTTGGAAGTATGAACAAGAAGAACATAATATGAGTTCATAAGCAAAGACCAAGAACAAGAGAGAATATTCATAATATTGCATGAAGAACTTGGTGGGAGAGAAACTCTCCCTGGGTAGGAGAACCCACCACTTTCTCTCTCTAGGATTACATGGTAGAAAAGTAATCACTAACTTAGAAAAGAAATGAGCTAGCTTACTTTAAAAATGACCAACTCTCCCTTTATATAGGAGGGAGAGTATTTACACCAACAATACAAATAAAGGTCTTTGGCTTCAAAGCACAACCAATGAAGCAGAAAAGATAAGATCCAAATCTTCAAACCAATCATAATCACCCGAAGAAAGAGGTCACCATGAGTAAGTAGAAGATCCAATAAAAGAAACACTTCGTCTTCAAAAGTCTAAAAAACATCTCGAGTTCTCGAATCATAATACACCGAAATTCTACAAAGAATAACCTGCTAAACATGTGAAGCATCCATAAAATGTAGTCAGGATAAAAATAATGTGAGTCCAAAAACATGGTCTAGCGATGCCAAAAATTTGATCCAAGGATCAAAAATAAGTGTCACGTCACATCGCCAAAATAATCTTCGTCGTCAACAGATCACAAATCCAAACTCGAGAAATCATAGAATCTGAACCGGATGCAAACACAAAATCATCCTGTGGTGGAGTCCGAATAATAAATAATCCAAATCAGAAAACATCGAGTAATGCCAAAAATTTGATCCGTGAAGACCAAAAATAAGTGCCACATCGCATCACTAAATAAATAATCGTCTTCAGAAGTCTTAAAAAAATCCAAACTCAAACAATAATAACCAAATCTGGATGATATTATCTCCCTATTTTTGATAACCAATGACCGGATATCACCAATCAACAAATCATCGGATAGAGAGTGTCGGATACTAAGAGCTAAGAGAAGCTCTCCCTAGATGTATGAAGGGTCTCGATAAGAAACGAGAAAGAGTAAAATAAATACTCTTGCGGTCAGAGAAAGCGGGTGACAGTTGCTGAAGTTGGGTTGAGAAAATCCGTTGTGCCAAAAATATATCCAAATATCCAAACTGCGGTGCTGGAACACTTGAAGTGGTCTTCAATAGAGAATAAAGTCCACATGCTCTAGATACATGATTCGTCAACCAAAAATCATAAGCAACAAGTCATAAAATCTCATAACGTGAAGAATGCGAAACAACTTTGGTGATCAATCGCCGTTGCGGTGCAAGCGTCACAAAGATAATATGAAGTCCGACTACGGTAGGAATATTCTACCAATAATAACCGGCATGAAATGAACCAATGTGACAATCCAAGGGTGCGATTGTGGCAAAAATTGGTCTTAAAAAAATAATTGGTTTTAATATAAAAATTGGTTATGATAAAAAAATGATTAAAAATAAAAAAATTGGTGTTAAAAAAAATAACTGCCTAAATAAAAAAAATTGCCTGAAAAAAAAAGTAAAAATAAATAAATTTATAAATAAAAAAAATAGTGTAGAAAAAAAATCTCAATTAAAAATAAAGTCTAGAAAAAAAAGGGATTTTAAAAAAAAAAAAAAAAGGGAAAAGAGGAGGGGAGGGGAGGAAAAGAAGGAGGAAAGGATGGGGGAGGAGGAGGGAAGGAAGGAAGAAGAAAGGAGGAGGAGGGAGGTCTGGGCGAAGTAAGGAGGAGGGGGGCACTGGAGAGAGGAGGATCCGAAGTGAGGAGGGTGGTTAAGGTGGGAGGTGGTTGCGGTCGAAGGTGGGTGCGGATCAGAGGGGGCTAGGTGCGGATGGTTGAGGTGGTCACAGATGGAGTTGGTCGCGGATGGGCTTGGCGCTGATGGAGCTTGGTTGCAGTAGGCGATACGGTGCAAGGGACTGACTGCGGATGAAGCGAAGTCTACTGCGTTCCGAACCGGAGAAGGTGCACTGCGGTGCGAGGACCTCGGTCCGAGGCTACGGTCCGAGGGGAATCCACAAGGGGGGACTTTGGTCAGCAGATTGCGGTCAACAGGGAACGGAAAGGCAGGGCTGCGGTCTCTCGGCTGCGGATAGGGAGCTGAGAGGACCTCGGATCAAGGCTAAGAAATGGCTTCTGAGAGGCTTCTTAGGGGACTCCGGTAGGCAGTTTTTGGCTACGGTTTGGGGGTCCGGAAGGGGCTGAACAGGTGACGAAAAATGTTCTTTTTTCATGAAAAATGGTACCGCAGAGGCCATTTATTCATATTTAATAATGGAATCTTTTTATAAAGCATTTAAGTCAACAAGTGGGTCTTGGGAAGGCAAAAGGAAGAGTATACAGGGGGGTTTTAGGGGACAAAAGGTGATGGAATTGGACTATGTCACATGGTTTTTGCTTGGGAAGGCAAATATAAGTGAATTTCTCTTTACCCAAAAGGGCAAAAAAGGACACTATGTTTTTCACAAACACAATTTACGTCCAAATTTCTTCATTTAAAGATCTACAGCAAGAGTAAATGAGGAGTAAAAGTCTTCATACCTCAAGAAGATTTCTAGTTGTTGGGTAAAAAAAAAGAGCACCACTTCAATGAAAATAAGCCCATAATTGTGTCTTCTCATTTCCAAGGCATAAATAAAATGCCTGGAGCAAATTCTTCAACAAATTGGAGACCACAAAAATAATTTCTCTTCCCATTTGCTTCATTTCTTCAACAGAAAAATAATAAGAACATGAAGAACATCATTTTTTCCAGCAATAATAGAACGATCAGCAGTAGCAACTTTTATTTTTGCTAAGATAGAATCACCCAAAAGGTAGAACTAAGAAAGAACTTCATAAAAAAATTCCGGTTTGAAACCCGAAAATTTTTCTTGCAGAAATAAGAAAAAATCACAAGATAATCACCGAACGGGAGTCATTCCCTTGAACTAATCGTGAGATCTTCAAGGTACGGCTTTGATACCAATTGTAGAGACCCATTTTTCTAACGAACGGTGAGTGCGGAAGAAACAATCTTGAGATTTATCGTGTATCAAAATATAAAATATGAAGAACTTGATGAGAATTCTTAGAAGATGAGAAAGAAAGAGAGATAAAATATTATTACATGAAGATCATGGTGGGAGAGAGAAACTCTCCCTTGGTGGGGAGAACCCACCACTTTCTCTCTCTCTAGAGATTACAGTTTTTAGAAAAGTAACTCTTACAAGAAGTTGAGAAAATGAGCTAGCTTAACTAATAAATGACCAACTTTCCCTTTATATAGGAGGGAGAGTATTTACACCATAAATACAATAAAGGGAAAATTACAACCTAATAATCACTCATTATTTGTGGAGCATTTACATGCCCCAACAAATTCATCAAGATTTAACACTTTGCTCAACATGTTACAAAGTGTTATGAAAGTTGTAAGCTGTAAATTCGTTTTTACTGTTTCTGTACTGATTTAGAAAAATCACAGAAAATTCATATGACATCGAAAACTAGATCCGTAAACTCTGAGAATTTATAAAATGTGTCTAGTTTTTTCATAAATTTTATTATGATTTTTAGAGGTCTCTAAATTGTGTGAAAATTTCCATATTCACAAACTGGTCCGAATTCGTAGTTATAGTGATAGGCAGTTTTATAAAAATCACCATAAATTGTAGAAAAATCGTATGGACATGTGCAAGTATTAATTTTAAAGGTATAAACCTGAAATATGTGCAACTAATCCAATTTGAAAACTAAAAAGTTTAATATGTCCAAAATAATTCGTGAATGAACATTAACTTTTCTGTTGAAAGCTGATATTTGAGTTTAATCGTGTTGTTGGAGTTTTAACTTGTATCCCCCCCCCCCCCCCCTAAAACCTAAAGAAAACATGAAAATGCGGGGGGTATGAACTCACCTTGAGTGATTTCCGAAGATGGATGATGAATAGAAGGAGCTTCCAAGTCAAGAACACTTGGGAGATGCTTGAAGATTCGAAGATCTAGCAACAATTATGATGATGTTTGAGTAAGGAATCCCTGAATTGAGTGAAGGGATGCAAGATAATCAATTGAAGGATGAAGTTAATTACCAAACCTGGAGGGAAACGCTCAAGAGTAGCCTTCAAATTCGAGTTTTTAGAGAGAGAAAGTGAGAGAGAGAGAGAGAGAGAGAGAGAAAGAGTGTGTGTGTGTATGAGAGAGAGAGAGTGAGAGAGAAATGAGTTTGATCCTTGATGAAAGTGTATAGAATGTGGGAGGTGAAGTAAGGATTTTCAGCCTTGATCAGCCTCATGTGCTGGAGAAAGAGGGTGAAAGGACAAATGATTGACTGAATAGTGATGAATAGTGACCAAGTATGGCCATGGAGTGGGTGTGGGAGGTTGCTTGTGTCATAACTTAAAGGTAAAGTCAACACTCCACCCATATATCTTACCAACTAGATTTTATTCTTAGATTAAGAATTTCCCTCAAAATTGATTAAAATATAAGTTTAGGGAGTTTAAAATGGTTAAAATAAGAATTTGGTGGAAAATCCTCGTCAAAAACGGGCTTAATAGGCGAAAGTAGTCGAAAACCGGACATTTAGGAGCGAACCTGCGAGGTTCGGCTCTTAGGAGATGAGAACCGAAGGTAGACCGAAAGTTGGGAGAAGGAACCGAAGGTGCGAGGCTCGGGCCTAAAGGTGTGAGGTTCGGTCCTATGCGAAGTTCGGCTCAGGAGGTAGCTTCGGTTCAGAGGAGTTCGGTTCCTATCAAGGTTTCGGCTCTAAGAGGTTGTTTTTCAAGTTTTCTTCCTGTTTTGAGTGAATATTTACCAAGTTAAGGGTCGGGATGACCCGGATGACTATAAAACGTTGAGAGAGATTTGGGAGAGATTCTTATAGAGTGAGAGAGATTGGAAGAGACTTCATTTTTGACCTTTATTATTGTTTTTCCTTGTCATGCAAGGTTCGTAAACCCCGTTATGCTTCATGTATGATTATTTTAAGTCCCCAAAAGGGTCCATAGTCATATTTTGATGCGTTTAACTCCCTTCTTAGGGTTTTATATTCATAAACACATAGATTCACCGCGATACTTGAATTCTTGACATACAAATGCACATATTTATACATAGGATAACTCTTATCATAGGAGTAATAGTTAAGTTTGACCGGTTTGACTAGTTGACTTTAACTTTAACTTGTTGACTTTGACTTTGACTTGACGGGAAGTTCACGGTTGTCACATCATCCCCCCGTTAGAAGGAATTTCGTCCCGAAATTAGCATTCTGACTGGGACTTCAAGAATTTGGGAAAACATGTGGATACTTTTGTTTCATTTGATCCTCGCCTTCCCATGTGGATTCGGGTCCCGGTTTAGCGTTCCAATGGGCCTTTACAATATGAATACGACTTTGTTTTGTTATCTTGATCTCCCGATCCATGATTTCAACAGGTTCCTCCACGAAGTGGAGACTCTCGTTAACTTCAATTTCATCAAGTTGTATTACGAGGGTCTCGTCGGATAGGCACTTCTTTAAGTTCTATACGTGGAAGGTAGTGTGTACGTTTTTAAGTTCCTATGGTAGTCGGAGTTTGTACACTACGGGGCCAATCCTGGCAAGGATTTTAAACGGCCCGATGTACCTGGGTTTAGCTTCCCACGTTTACCAAAATGTATCATACCCTTCCAGGGTGAGACCTTCAGTAGTACACGATCTCCAACCTGGAATTCTAAAGATTTGCGTCGTTTATTAGCGTAACTCTTTTGTCGATCACGAGATGCTTTCAGTCTTTCTCGTATTAGAACAATCTTTTCCGTGGTTTCCCTTATGATTTCAGGACCAGTGAGGGCACTATTTGGGACTTGCCCCTTTGCTAATTGAGTGTCCCCCACTTCAGCCCAACACAAAGGTGATCTACACTTCCGACCATATAGAGCTTCGAACGGAGCGACTCTGATGCTAGTATGATAGTTGTAATTGTAAGAGAATTCGATGAGTGGTAAGTGGGTATCCCATGCATTACCAAAGTCTATCACACAAGCTCTTAGCATGTCCTCAAGTGTCTGAATGGTTCTTTCGCTTTGTCCGTCGGTTTGTGGGTGGTAAGCTGTACTCATGTCCAGCCTAGTTCCCAGAGATTTTTGTAAAGACTGTCAAAACTGCGAAGTAAATCTACTATCTATGTCTGAGATAATGGATGTTTGCTTTCCATGTAGTCGTACAGTCTCTTTAATGTACGCTCTGGTCAGTTTTTCCATCTTGTCCATCTCCTTGATCAGTAGGAAGTGCGCGGATTTGGTCAGCCTGTCGACTATTACCCAAATGGTATCCAGTCCGCCCGTTGTCTTGGGTAACTTGGTTATGAAATCCATAGTTATCCGTTCCCACTTCCGCTCGGGTACTTCTGGTTGTTGAAGCAAGCCTGATGGTTTTTGGTACTCTACTTTAACCTTGGCGCAAGTCAGACACTTGCCCACATAAGTAGCAATCTTTGTTTTCATGTTCGACCACCAATATAACTTCTTGAGATCCAGATACATTTTATCTGAACATGGGTGGACGGAGTATCGAGTTTTGTGAGCCTTGGGGTCCAAATTTGATTCATGAGATAACGAGCTCCATCGTCCTTGACTTCAAAGTTCTTATCTATTCCTCGTAATGCCTCACCCATCACATTTTCTGGTTTCAAGGCCTCTAGTTGGGCCTCTTTTATTTGCATGGACAGGTGTTAATGGATTGTCATTTTCAGCGACTTTACTCGACGTCCCGAGTATTCTTTTCTGCTTAAGGCATCTGCTACCACGTTGGCCTTGTCCGGGTGATAGCAAATCTCACACTCGTAATCATTTAGAAGTTCTACCCATCGCCCCTGTCTCATTTTGAGCTTTTTTTTATTGAGGATATACTGGAGGCTCTTAAGATCAGTGAAGATAGTGCACTTTGTGCCATAGAGGTAGTGTCTCCAGATCTTCAGGGCAAACACTACCGCTCCCAACTCGAGATCATGAGTAGTGTAGCTAACCTCGTGCGTATTAAGTTGTCTTGAGGTGTAGGCGCTGACCTTTCCTTTTTGCATGAGTACGCATCCAAGACCTTGATTTGAAGCATCGCAATAGACCACAAAATCCTCAGTCCCTTCTGAGAGAGACAAGATTGGTGCGTTGCACAGGGCTCGTTTCAACGTTTGGAAGGTAGTTTCTTTCTTAGTTTCCCAAGTAAACGTTACACCCTTCTGAGTTAGGGTGGTGATTGGTTTTGCGATCTTGGAGAAATTTTGAATGAATCGTCGATAATATTCCGCAAGTCCTAAGAATTGTTGGATTTCCGTTGGTGTTTTCGGTGTAGCCCAGTTTTCGATCGCCTTGATTTTTGAGGGATCCACATGTATCCCTTTCTAGCTAACCACATGGCCAAGGAAACCCACGTCTCGGAGCCAAAATTCACACTTAGAAAGTTTAGCATAAAGCTTCTCAGTTCTTAGAGTCTCCAATAGTAGTCGCAGATGCTGGCTGTGCTCTTCTTCGCTTCGTGAATAGACCAAGATATCGTTGATGAATACGATTACGAATTTGTCTAAGAAGGGTCAACACACTCGTTTCATTAGGTCCATGAACACCGCAGGTGCGTTTGTTAGCCCGAAGGGCATCACTACAAATTCGTAATGGCCGTAGCGCGTTCTGAAAGTTGTCTGTGGAATATCATCCTCTTGAACTCACAGTTGATGGTAACCCAACCTCAAGTCGGTTTTTGAAAAGTAACTTGCTCCTTGTAATTGGTTGAAGAGGTCGTCGATTCAGGGTAGGGGATATTGGTTCTTGATGGTAATTTTGTTTAACTCTCGATAGTCGATGCACATGCGAAAGGATCCATCCTTCTTCTTCACAAAGAGGACTGGTGCTCCCCAAGGTGAAAAGCTCGGTATGATAAACCGTTTTCTTAGTAGCTCGTTTAGTTGACTGGACAGTTCTTTCATTTCTGCCGGTGTGAGATGGTATGGAGCTTTGGCTATGGGGGTAGCTCCTGGGACCAAATCAATTTGAAATTCGACTTGTCGTGCAAGTAGTACACTTGCAAGGTCTTTTGGGAACACGTCGGTAAAGTTACAAACCTCCGGAATGTCTTTGATGTCCTTTGTTTCTACTTTCTTATTTACCACGTGGGCTAAGAAGGCGTGGTATTCCTTTTAGAGATACTTTTGAGCCTTGACGCAAGAAATGATTTGTAGATTTGTATTGGGTTTATCGCCGTAGATAAGAAGGGTTTCGTCATTCGGCAGATTAAGGTGGACGGCCCTTTCGTAACATAAAATGTCGGCACGATTAGAACTTAACCAATCCATACCAACGATGATGTCGAAACTTTTCATTGTGACCGACATTAGGTCGATTTTAAACAAATGGTTGTCTAGAGTGAGGGTACACCCTGTGTAAATGTCACTAGCGCACCCTGCCTTTCCGTTTGCCATTTCTACGATGTATGAATCTTTTAATGATTGGGGATTTTGTTTAAGTAAATCTTTGTATTGGTGGCTCACGGAACTCCTCTCTGCCCCACTATCGAAAAGTATGCATGCATAAGAGTTATTGAGGAGGAACGTACCATTAACCACCGTGGGGTCCTTGACTGCTTCTCCGTGTCCTATAGCTAGGGCTCTTCCTACACCCCCATCATTGGCGTTTCATGCCTTTGGGAAGTTTCATTCGAAGTGCCCCGTTTCCCCACAACCATAGTAGGCTCAACTTGCTCCGGTGTTGGTGACTTGATTGATAGGTTGGGCTGGCGCTTTACAGAATCGAGCAGTATGCCCCTTCTTGTTGCAGTTTCTGCAGTGCAATTCCCGACAAGCACCGGTGTGGTGGAAGTTGCACTTGTTGCACTTGGGAAGGGTCCCAGCATATTGCCTTAGTGGTGTTGGAGTGACAGGGGTAGTGTCAGCACGAAAAACAACTTTATGTTGCTTCTTGGCGGAGTCTAGTACCGATTGTTTCTTCTTGTTGCTCCATAACTTTCGTTTATTGTTACCTCCTTTTGTTTGATCGGGGGTGGTGGTCACAGTACCATGGCTGGCCCTATGGTTGATAAGTTGTTGTGCCAACTCCCTGGCACTGTCATAGGTAGTGGGTTTTGAGGCCAACACACTATCTTGAATTTGGGACGATAGTCCCCAAAGGTATCGTTCCACCTTCTTTTCTTCCGGAGTGACCATTTCTAGACAAAGGAGTGCTAGGTCATTGAATCGAGCAGTATAAGTTCCAAGGTCAGAACCCGACATCTTGAGACTCTAAAGTTCTTGTTCAAGTTTTTTCACCTCGCCCCTTGGGCAATACTCCTTCAACATCATAGCTTTCAAGTCTTCCCAGCTTAAGAAGTTAGCCACTGCGAGAGTAAGTGACTTAACTCGGTTATTCCACCAAGTGAGGGCCCTGCCGGTGAAAGTGAATGCCGCGAACTTGACTTTGCTCAATTCGGGACAAGCATAAACTTCGAAGACTGATTCGGTCCTCTCGAACCATTACATCAATGTGATGACACCCCTGCTTCCATTGAAAGAATCGAGTTTGCCATTGGCGAAGTCTTTGTAGGTGAATTCTTTTGTACGCCACGTACTATCCCCATGGTTAGAGTGTGTAGCACCAGATCCCGAACTACCAGCACCGTTTGTACCCATCTGTGACATTGCAGCCACCACGACTACTATTACTGCAGCCTAGAACATCACAGAATCAAACTGTGGAGGTGGTGGCGGAGGAGGTGGTGGTGCCGCGCTGTTGGAAGCTCTGGGTATTTTCTTAGGCGGCATAGTTCTATCATAAGTTTTAAAGACGAAAAGTCGGTGAGTCTTCAGTAGTAACGATGAGTTGGGTGTTATTTGAGCTACATTATCGGTATTATGTCCCAACTTTGTTGTATTTGCAAGTAAATCATAAATAAATTCTATACAAATAAACTTATGAATTTAGTAATGGTGAATCAACCGAAAACTTGTGTTCTGTTCTGTGCCTGATCCACTCCTAAAATTCACTCGACGTACGTCAATTGCGTGTAGTTAAGTTTTGATAAACCGTTGAATCTAATGAGTCCGTCCTAAATTCACAACCAAACAAGGAACAGGCCCTAAGGCGGGCTCACCATTTCTAAGTCGATCGCCCCTTAAGTACACATAACTTCAAGGTACACCTTAAAAATTTTAAAGTTATCATTTGCAAATTGTTTGTATTATCAAGTTATGCGATCCGATGCCAAACATCCAACAAAATAAGTGCAAGTCAATTTCATTGATATAACTTTAGTACATATTGCTTAAGAAAATTTGACCTCATAGGAGGCCTACATTACATCAAGATAGAAGAAAATTTTGACATCATAACGACCCCTCGAACAGTGTAATCACTTAGACGTAGGGTCGGACCTAATTGCAATAAAGAGTAGCACCAACGCATACTCGTAAACCTAGTTTATAACAAAATGTGAGTAGTGTAAGCACTACTCAAGGTGGGTGGTATCCGGTGGTCCCTGCAAGGCGGCTATGAGTGCCTGCATTGCCCTGATCTCCTCTCTATCGTCGGCTAGCTGACGCTTCATTGCCGTCATTCGTCTCTCCATATCGGCTTGACGCTCCCGGTACTCTCGTGCTTCACTCCGAGCGATGGCAGCTTCCCGCTGCAGGACCTCGGTGCGATTCCTGGTGTGGTCGTGATCCTGGTCCAAGCGCCGAAAGTGGGCTGCTGTGACTTCTGCAGTCGCACCAACCTCCATAATCTGGTTGGTGGATGCCCGAATCCACCGATTGTGGCGAGCGATGCGGTGGATGATGACAGGGAGGGCCCTATCGGCCGAGCCTCCCCTGTCGAGGTTGTAGAAACCTTTGTCTTTGTCGTACGGGTGGGTTGGCCTTGTTCCTGGCTCCAAAATCTCAAGTTCATTCCCCATTGGGGGGTCGGTCCTGGATAGTCCCGTGAAGGAGCATGCACAGGGAGAGGGTCATATACCTCGGGACCCTCCTCTTCATCTTCCTCCATTTCTTCTTCTTTTTCTTCTTCTTCTTCTTCTTCTTCTTCTTCTTCTAGGTCCTCCTCAGGGTCTTTTTCAGGATCCTCTTCGATCATCTCCTCGGGTTCTGCCTCGATCCATCCAGCGTTTCCCTCATTAGGGAAGTATGGGTCTCCAGGTAGATGAAATCCTGCCATGTGGTCTATACGAGAATAGGGGTGTAAGAGGCACATAATGAATTTGAAAAATATTATACTTTTGGTAACATAAAATACTCCTATAGTATTTTAAACATTTTATTGACTCTAATTGTAATGCTTGTATGAGTGTTGGTAGGTTAATGGACTTGTTACCCACTACAACTATCCCCCGACATATGCTAGTCACTTTTTGGACGAATATAGTTGATTAGCCTATATTCCTCCTAGACTTGATTACATATTCCAAGGCATAATGTTAGTGAACAACTCACCCATTTTTTTACTTTTCTTAATTTCCCCAAGATGTGCCACTATACCGTCAGGCATGCATGTACGTATACTTTTTATCAAGAAACTATTTCATTTCTAAAAGTATAATCATTTGTAAAAAAATGTTTAATCAGAGACTTTTAGTCCCAATGCATTTATAGTTTGTATATCTTATGTGGTTTGATATACTAAGTTCACTATAAACAATGCACTGATACCAATCTGTCACACCCCCAAACCAAGGATGGCGGAAACGTCCGGGGGTGGAGGACTTCACATATAGTATCACAACAACGAGTATAATAGTGCTCAAAGTACAAACAACCAACATAAATATAATGGAAAAAGTTACATCGTAGAATACGTTTACATGTTTCTAAATCAATTACATTATGTTGACAAAAATGAAATGTTTGACGCCTTAGCATTCCATCCTCAAAAGTCGTTGGTTACATGTTTTACTGATTCCCTGAGAATACAAGTAGTTTGAAAAGTGTCAACAATTAAGTTGGTGAGTTCATAAGCTTTTGAATGAAATGTTGAAATCCTTTCTTTGTAAAAATATGTTCATTCCAGAAAATCCAATATTTTCCTTTTAAGAATGTATTGTAGCCTTAAATCTCAAGACCAAAAATGAACTAGTATTTTCCATATAAGTTGTAATTTATGCATGTTTAAATCGACATAAACTCGATTAATTGAAGGACCCCCCCCCCCCCCCCCCCGCGGTAAATCTTATGTTTTGTTAATACCCCATGTGAGTTATTATAACCATGCTATGACTCAGTCGACCTTGTATACGACGTTCTTCAGGCATCGGAATATTAATGACATTTGTCACTCCAGACCTTCCGGTCTAGCTGTTGCATGCAACGAAGGTGTGGGCTTGTCAAACTCAATATAGATCTATATACAACTATTACGCTCTCCCTACAAGAGATTTTGGTTACAATTACAGGACTTTTGATTTCGTTACTTTGGAAGTAATGTGAAGCGAATGTCTCACAAATTTATTCATTAACAGATTTACGTAGTGTGAAACTGAAACCCCTTTTGTGTGGAGATGAACCCTTTTGTAATAATGTATAGAAAACATAAACTATACATATTATAGTTTATCAAAATGTTTGTAATGTGTAGTAACCTTTTCTATGTAAGTGGAATATGCAGCGAGACATGACTTTATTTGCTATGCCTTAACATACATTAGTAGTAATGATAACGTAATCTTACAAGTTAGTGAACACTTTTCTATTATATATTTATAACTCAACAGAAAACATACGCAAAATATGAAGTCATCAAGATTTAACACTTTGCTCAACATGTTACAAAGTGTTATGAAAGTTGTTAGCTGTAAATTCGTTTTTACTGTTTCTGCACTGATTTATAAAAATCACAGAAAATCCATATTACATTGAAAACTAGATCCGTAAACTCTGAGAGATTAGAAAATGTGTCTAGTTTGTTCATAAATTTTATTATGATTTTTAGAGGTCTCTAAGTTGTTTGAAAATGTCCATATTCACGAACTGGTCTGAATTCGTAGCTACAGTGATAGACAGTTTTGTAAAAATCACCATAAATTGTAGAAAAATCGTATGCACATGTGCAAGTAT
This sequence comes from Lactuca sativa, assembly GCF_002870075.4. Classification (NCBI taxonomy): domain Eukaryota; kingdom Viridiplantae; phylum Streptophyta; class Magnoliopsida; order Asterales; family Asteraceae; genus Lactuca; species Lactuca sativa. Next base: position 348,859,049 of record NC_056626.2, read on the forward strand.
TAATTTTAAAGGTATAAACCTGAACTATGTGTAACAAATCCAATTTTGAAAACTAAAATATTAAGATGTCCAAAATAGTTCGTGAATGAACATTAACTTTTCTGTTGAAACCTGATATTTGAGTTTAATCGTCTTGTTGGAGTTTTAACTTGTATTCCCCCCCCCCCTAAAACCTAAAGAAAAAATGAAAACTTGGGGTTATGAACTCACCTTGAGTGATTTCCTAAGATGGATGATGAATAGAAGGAGCTTTCAAGTCAAGAACACTTGGGAGATGCTTGAAGATTCGAAGATCTAGCATCAATTATGATGATGTTTGAGTAAGGAATCCCTGTATTGAGTGAAGGGATGCAAGATAATCAATTGAAGTATGAATTTACTTACCAAACCTGGAGGGAAAATCTCAAGAGTAGCCTTCAAATTCGAGTTTTTAGAGAGAGAAAGTGTGTGAGAGAGAGAGAGAGTGTGTGTGTGTGTGAGAGAGAAATGAGTTTGATCCTTTATGAAAGTGTATAGAATGTGGGATGTGAAGTAAGGATTTTCAGCATTGATCACCCTCATGTGCTGGAGAAAGAGGGTGAAAGGACAAATGATTGACTAAATAGTGATGAATAGTGACCAGGTATGCCCATGGAGTGGGTGTGGGAGGTTGCTTGTGTCATAACTTAAAGGTAAAGTCAACACTCCACCCATATATCTTACCAACTAGATTTTATTCTTAGACTAAGAATTTCCCTCAAAATTGATTAAAATATAAGTTTAGGGAGTTTAAAATAGTAAAAATATGAATTTGGTGGAAAATCCTCGTCAAAAACGGGCTTAATAGGGGAAAGTAGTCGAAAACCAGACATTTAGGAGCGAGCCTACAAGGTTCGGCTCTTAGGAGATGAGAACCGAAGGTAGACCAAAAGTTGGGAGATGGAACCGAAGGTGCGAGGCTCGGGCCCGAAGGTGCGGGGTTCGGTCCTATGCAAAGTTCGGCTCAGGAAGTAGCTTCGGTTCAAAGGAGTTCAGTTCCTAAGAAGGTTTCGGCTCTAAGAGGTTGTTTTTCAAGTTTTCTTCCCTTTTTGAGTGATTTTTGACCAAGCTAAGGGTCGGGATGACCTGGATGACTATAAAAAGTTGAGAGAGATTTTGAGAGAGATTTGGGAGAGATTCTTATAGCGTGAGAGAGATTGGAAGAGACTTCATTTTTGACCTTTATTATTGTTTTGCCTTGTCGTGCAAGGTTCGTAAACCCCGTTATGCTTCATTTATGATTATTTTAAGTCCCCAAAAGGGTCCATAGTCATGTTTTGATGCGTTTAACTCCCTTCTTAAGGTTTTACATTGATAAACACATAGATTCACCGCGATACTTGAATTCTTGACATACAAATGCACATATTTATACATAGGATAACTCTTATCATAGGAGTACTAGTTAAGTTTGACCGGTTTTACTAGTTGACTTTGACTTTGACTTTGTTTTGACGGGAAGTTCACGGTTGTCACATCATCCCCCCGTTAGAAGGAATTTCGTCCCAAAATTAGCGTTCTGACTGGGAGTTCAAATATTCCATCTGTGAGATGCTTGTTTCAGTCCATAACTAGATTTATCAAGCTTACACCACTCTATTAGCGTACTTTGCATTGACAAAACCCTCTGGCTGAAATGCAGCAATGGCTAGAATTGCCCTAATAGACTTAATCTTCGCTACTGGTGAGAAGGTCACATCATAGTCAACTCCCAGAGTTTGAGTAAAACCCTTCGCAACCAACCGCGCCTTATATGTGTGTAATTTCCCATCCATGTCGGTCTTCTTCTTGAATATCGACTTACACCCAACTGTCTTACGACCGGTACATTATCAACCATGTTCCAAACTTGATTGTCATACATGGACTGAATCGCACTGTCCATAGCCTCTTTACATTTAGCAGACTCGGGGCCTGCCATGGCTTCCTTGTAGCTGTTAGGTTCATCCAAAGTTACCGGTGTGTTATCACTAATAAATGTATCACCTTCTGCATTAATATGGAATCCATAAAACTCAGGTGGAACTCTAACTCTACCAGAAAACCTCAGAGGTAAGGACTCGTCAATCTGCTCAACAGGAGTTTCCTCCTCAGGTTGATCGCTAGTGTTTGAGGTTCCTTCACCACTTGACTCGTGATGTTCTTCAAGGTCACTTTGCCTCCCACTGTCTCCTTGGCTTATGAGGTTTTCGCGAAAGACTCATCTCCTCGCAACGAAGACAACACTGTCACTCAGTCTATAGAAGAGATAACCAAAGGATTTCTATGGGTAGCCGATGAAAATACATCACTCACTTCGAGGTTCGAGCTTGTCATGAGTCTAACATCTCATGAAAGCCTCGCAACCCCAAACTTTGATGTGGTCTAAAGTGGGAGCCTTCACAGTCCATATCTCGTTAGGTGTTTTTGCAACCTTCTTGCTAGGGACTAGATTAAGGATATGGACGGTAGTCTCTAAGGCATACCCCCAGAATGAGATAGGTAACGAAGCCCGAATCATCATGGAACGAACCATGTCCAACAAGGTTCGATTGCGCCTGTCAGCCACACCATTAAGCTATGGTTTCCTAGGTGGCGTCAACTGTTAAATAATTCCACATTCCTTAAGATAGTCAAGGAACTCGATACTAAGATACTCACCACCCCGATCGGATCGGAGCATCTTTATCTTCCTGCCCAGCTGATTCTCCACTTCCTGCTTAAACTCTTTGAATTTCTCAAAGGTTTCTGACTTATGCTTGATTAAGTATATATATTCATACCTGCTGTAATCATTAGTAAAAGTCACATAGAAGCGATTAGCATCCCTTGTGGCGGTTCTGAAGGGCCCACACACATCGGTGTGTATGAGATCCAACAAATCTTCACCCCTTTCACAAATACCAGTGAAGGGTGACTTGGTCATCTTTCCAAGCAAGCAAGATTTGCAAGTGTTATCCGACCTTAAGTCGAATGAATCCAACAGTACAACCTTTTGGAGTTGGCCTATGCGCTTCTTGCTGACATGACCAAGACGAAAATGCCACAATCATGTCGTGTCCAATTCATTGGAAGAATCAATATACAACACATTATTTCCTAAGTTATCTACAACCATCACAGTTTCATGTACACCATTACAAGGTAAGGCTTTAAAATAAAAAATACCATTATAAAAAGCATCAATAGCACCAGTTTAATTATCAAATGAAAATGTGAAACCTTGTTTGTACAAACCATGAAAAGAAATAATATTTCTTTGCATATCAGACGAGTAGCAACAATTATTGTAATCTATTTCTAACCCACCACTAAGCAATAAAGAGTAAACTCCAATCTTGGTGACAGGTGAAACCTTCCTATTCCCCATGATCAAGTTTATCTTCCCATGATCCACATCCTTACTTCTTTTTAGGCCCTGTACATCAAAACAAATGTGAAATCCACAACCTGTGTCAAGAACCCAGGAGTTAGAATGTGATGAGGTTTTTAGATAGAATAGTATAAATACTTTCATGTGTAGGTTTAACCTTCCCATATTTGACATTCTGCAAGTATTTGGAGCAGCTTCCCTTCTAGTGCCCTTTCTCCTAACAGTAGAAACACTCTGCATCCCAAGAGGGAGCAGCAGAACCAGCCTTGGTCCCACTTGAAAAGGATCCATCATGAGACTTTCCCTTGCGGCTCTTTGAGAGAGCCTTCCTTTTCTTCCATTTCCCTTGTCCAATTGCCAAAACAAGGGCGGTGGTAGGAGTAGTAACAACCAATTTACCTTAAAGACCACTTTTAGCGGTCTTCAAAAGTCCTTGAAGTTTGTTGAGTGTGACCTCCTCCTTGTCCATATGATAGTTCATGCGGAACTGATCATAACATGGAGATAAGGAGTGCAGTATGATATCAATAGACAACTCCTCAGGGAAGTTCACATTCAACTTCAACAAACGGTCCACAAACCTTTACATTTTCTGCATGTGGCCCGTGATGGGTTCAACATCCTTCATTATGGTTGTTATCATGGAAGAGATGATTTCATACCTATCTTGACGAGCACTCTGATGGTATCTTTCCATCATGTCCTGGTGCATCTCAAAAGGGTAAAAGTCCTCATAGGACTTTTGGAGTTCAGCTGTCATTGTGGCCAACATGATATATATACCTTGGTGGCATCTCTCTCATGAGTCCTAATGTCAGCGATCTCCTCAGGAGTAGCAGAATACTCATCTATTTCCTTTGGCTCCTTGTCGAAGACATATTCCTTGTCCTCATAACGAGTGACCATCATGATGTTCCTGATCCAATCATTAAAGTTGGAACCATCAAAGATGACTCTCCCACAAAGGTTCACGAGAGACAAGGAGCCAGAAGCAATGTTGGAAGACATCTGAAAAGAAAGAAAGACAATGTTTAGATTAGATAAAGAGTCCTTAATATAACGCCCATAATGGAATATTAACACTAGGACCCAACACAATATTTTACAAATTGGAAGAGGGATGACGTAATCCAACTTGCAAAATATTTGAAGGCAGGTAAATGATGATTTACCAATTTCCACCACGAAAAACGAAGTGAAATTAAGTTTTAATTGGATTTGAAATTCCTAGATCCTTTAAGATTCATTGAACAATTCAATGGCATGTTTAAATATCGATTATGCCCTTCAGGTTTGTGACTGGGATACTGAGGATCACAAACAAGGTGTGAATAACCATGCAAATGTGCTTGGTACTCTCGATAATTATCACCTAATCAATGTGCCAGTTAACCATACACGCTCCAAGTTAATGTGTCGGTTAACCACACATGCTCCATCAATGACTTGATAAGGTGCAAAGTGCAATTTCATGGGTTAGCATCAATTTCACATTTTCCTAAAGTAACTAAGAATGGGAATTTATAAAAGTTTTAGTTACTTTATAATTATCATTATACTTTTAATGAGAATTATAGTCTTTGTCCTTACCTGTTCGGCTAATGACCCTCCAACAGTCAAGGAAGCGGTGGGTGAGAGTGGACACCCATTAAGCTGCCATTTTATAGGAAGCAACCTTATATCCCCCTTATAGACCGACTTCGTGAATGAGGCCTACTAACGATAAAACCGACTTGCCTTATATATATATATATATATATATATATATATATATATATATATATATATATATATATATATATATTAAATCTATAATATTATAATATAATAGTATAAGGGTGGAATTTTAACTTTTAAAATTCTAAGGGTTTGGAATTAAAGTTTTATAAGAGACTCTACAAATTCCAAAACTTGACGTCAAGTTTTGAAACTATTCAAAACCTTTCATTTCTATAATTTATGAGTTCAAATGACTTTTAAAGAAAAGACTCTTGGAATTCCATAACCTGAGGACAAGTTATGGAGTCCATTAAAAGGCATTTAGATCAATAATTAAACTAACAAACAAGTGTCAAATAATATGATCTACCAAAAACTCATAAGCATGGATAATTCAAATCAAAAATTTTCAAGAATCATATAAACTAATATAAAACTTGAAACTTTGACAATTATCTTTGAAATTGGATTAACATGATCATTACCACATCAAAAACAGGTTTATAAGTTCAAAAACAATTTAGGGTAATGATCCTAGTCTAATTCCAACCTTAAAAGTCCAAAATCTGCCTTCTGGAGCCCCAATTCGTCGAGTGTAGGAGCTGACTCGGCGAGTTGGATGAATTTGTTCTTGGACTCGTCGAGTCCTCCAGTGGACTGGATGATTCTACTGCCCAGAAAGCCAGAAATTCGATTTTTTTCAAGCTACAAACAGAAGTTGCATCAAGTATAAGTGAAAACAAGTTTAGGCTCTGATACCACTGAAGGGTTTTGAGCATTCTAACACTCCTAAGGTGTGCATGCAACCCTAGAAACATTGGATCTATGTTTTCTCTATTATACATGCACACTTTTATTTTTCCAAGGTTTCATCCTAACTAGCATATCATGAAATATATGTAAAACAAAAAACTAGTAGAATGACACACCTTTTCTTGTAGCTTGATTCATTGTGCCTTTTAGAGCGTAGCACCCCAAGTGTGATGCCTCAAATGCTTCACACAACACCACCAACAACTTGGAAGAACTTGAGAGAAGTGTTTATACTCTAGAAATCGGCTAGTCCTCTTTGATTCACTCTAGTGCCGATTTCAAGCCACGGAGGATCTCTTATATAGTGTGGCTACATTAGGGTTACACCTTGCAAACCATCATGTACATGTCTTTCCATATCCCTCATGATCCATGGGTTTTAACTTCCATGGTATATCTATGTGTCACCACATGGACTATTGCCAATCATAAGGAATCATGGATCATTAGCCCACTTTACAAGAATGAATGATTTACACAATCAATCCCCACATATTTAATTAGTCTCTTTTGATCACAAAATTAATTCCAAATTAATTCTTGATCAATACTAATTAAATAGTATGATTTCATATTAATATATTAGAACTTATAATATATTAATAAATCATAAATAACCTCTTCTCAAAAGTCCAACCTTAAAATTGTTCTGGTGCCATGCAACCCAAATGGACCATGCTACTCTCGGGTCAAGTACATACCAAATATAGTTATGGACTTAGTCACCTTATCCAACAGTTGTGACTGACCTCAGTGATAAGTCATATAACCATTCATTGGCTGAATCTTACAAAGAAAATGGGAATGTCCTTAACTTGCTTTGAGCTTTCGTGAATTTATGTGGCTTCATTCCCACACAAATAACATTAAATTCAGTAAGGAATTTATGTGGGTCTTCATTTTCAACATCGCGGTATGTAGGCAAAAAATGTATAAGTCTGGAATTGAGTTCAAAGTTTATTGTTACGAGATAGGTAATGCATAATGATTATTGGGTTACATCTTTAGCTGACCATTGACAAAAGTTATATTTAACTGGTGGATTGGGATGAGGACGATTATCACCTCCCTAGTCTCCCATTGTAGGAGTTGGCATTGAGGTTTCAGGTTCAGTGGAATGAGTGGGAGAAGATGTTGTGGATTCTTTGAATATTGTTGTATTTCAGGATGTGGTTCAAAGGTTTGATGAAGAAGCTCTAAATTGTTGTTGATTCGTTTGAGGTCTGCCTTGCTTCCTTCTCTTCATTACAAATTTCTCTATCTCAAAATCGATTGATAAAGGTCTACCTGTGCGAAAATATGTTTTCATAAACAATTACTAGTACAATCGTATCCCCGAAAACGAAGCCAATTTGTTTAGGTGTCAAACCAACAAATGAAAGGGATAAAATAACACAGATAACAACAAATCATTAATACAGTATACTAAGAGATAATATATAATAAGCAGGGTTAAACCACTGAGATACGTGAATTATTGTTTAACCACATTTTCAAACGACATGTTATCAATTATTAAAATGGGGGATTTTGTTAACATCGGTTGAGAATTCATAAGTAATTAAAATAAACACTAAATTTCATAAAATAAAAGACATTTCCGATTCCAAATTCTATTTAAGTACTATGTATTTGGATGTGATATGACATCAGCTCATGTTTAATCTAGACTGGTAATTGAAATATAATATGCTCTAATATCACAAAATTGCCAAGAGTATTTTACTCAAAATATGATCTTCAAGTAAAACTTCATCTAGTTGATTAAATCTAAACAAGTTCTTACACTTTAAGCTTCATGCAGTTATTACCAATTATGTTCGATATTCCTCATATGCTCGGGAATGTAAAACCATTTATTCTTTGATTACACTCATTTTGATTTATTTGAAACCAATTAATGTGTTTGTTACCAATTCCAAATCACAAAGCATTTATGAATTTCATAATTTGACTAGCAAAAATGATATGAACCCTAATTTCATTGATCAAGTGAAAAGAGTACAAATCAAACATGTAATGAAACCAAATAAAAGATTTCTAGACAAATACATGAAGTTAAGTTTACATAACAATCCAAACAACAAGTATTCAGAATCTAGAACCAGAAATGAGATGAAAAGTTAGCCACACATAATTAACTTAAAACACACGTTCAACTAATGTAGATCGTAATTAAACTTACAAACCCAAAGAAGTAGTGTTTCCAAAGTGCTAATCAATGATAAATGTTCTGAAAATTGCCCATCCTCAAGTGTGTGTTCGAAGTTATGCCGAAATGCCCCAAAAAAGACTAGATAAATCCGCTGTTAAAAACTGAAAACCACCAAAAACACGTTACAAGGCCATATAATGATATGCCTTGCCAAATCACGGCCGTGTAATGACTTTGTTGTGCTGAAAAACCTCCAAAATACATCCGTGTATTAAGCTGAGAATGTCCATTTTTTGATTTTCCAACTTCTTCAATTCGGCTCCGAAAAGTCTGAAACATTAAGCTTCCTTCAACCATCATAAGCATGCTCCAATATTTAAATCACCATGAAACATCCACAAAACTATATAAGTAGATAGATCCTCGATGTTGTCCCGAAAATGTAAAGTGCGTATAAAAATACACTAAAATGCTATGCAATACTAGAAATAAAAATGAAATTAGTATGTAAAAAATGTGCAATTTATGCACCTAGCATCCATGAATGTCAAGACTCCTTCGATTAACACAAAGTCTTTAATAAATACTCATCTTTCAGCATCTATGTTTGAAAACATTACTTCTGCAAAGACTAATTTGGATCTTAAGGGGTGGATGTTGAGTTGACACTTTGTCCGGTTTGTTGTGGCCATCAAGAAGACTCGGTTCATTTGTTCTTCAAATGTGATATTGCTCTCCACCTTTGGTCTTTGTGTTGGCAGATGGATAGAAGAGGTGAGCCCGACGTTTCAACATCTCAATGATATGTTAAATTGGATTGATAATCAAAGGCCTTTATGTTTCAGAAGGGAGATAATTGATATGACTTCTGCAACTTTGATTTGGGTTCTTTGCATGTATCGAAATATCGTGGTGTTCGGTGGAAATACTTACAAAAAATATCTTTTGTTTGATTCAGTAGTCTCGTTTTCCTTTTAATTGCATTTGTTCTAGAAATAACAAATTTAAGAAAAGTTATATTGTGTGGCTATGTAACACCGTTAAAAACTAGTTGTTTATTAGTTGCTTGTCCATGCCAAGCCGTTTTAATTATATCGATGTCGTTACAGAAAAAAAACATTATTTCTGTATCTATTATTGTGTTCAGATAAGGTCCATATTTTTGTATACGAGCGTGTTTGACACAGAGCGTTTGGGAGCGTTTTGGAGCTTCTAGCTTTTAACGTTTGACAAAACGCTCCATTTTGAACAAAAAGTTTCGTTTGACACGACAAGCTTTTAACGTTTTGTTTAACCAGAACATTCCAAATTCAAAAGCTATCTCACACAACGTTTAACAAAACGCTTTCAGCTGCCAGCTACCCGCTAACCACTACCTGCTACTCCCTACCATCTAGTTTTGTCAAAGACGTATATCTTCGCATTGGCACGCCATATTTGGAGACATAAAGATTTGATGTTGTTTGGTGGAGGATTTTGGATTTGAAGTTCCTCTTTAAAGGTTTTTTTTATTTTAGAAGTCCCAACAAACAGAAACATCAATGTATCAAGTTTTTATTTATTTATTTATTATTATTATTTTATTTTTTATACTAATATAATTTGTACTTTAGTTTGTACATAAAGAAATGTAAGTTTCTCTTAATCTGCCTCCATGGACTCTTGAAAAATCGTAAATAAAATAATTATTCACATTTAAAGTATTTTTTATAACGTCAAACAATCAATTATGACAAATCATTGGATGTTTATCTTTTGTTAATAGGATATATAGAAATTAGATTTGTGGCATTTAGAAGGGAATTTTAGTAATATTATATATAATTTTAAATTTTAAATAAGTATTATATTAGTTTAATTTTAACTAAAATATGAATTTGAATATAAATATAAATATTATAGTTATAGAATAACGTATAATATTTAAAATTTAAAAGGACATGAATTATAATTATAAAGTATAATTAAATAATAAACACAGTTAGTAGAAATTTTGACAAGATTATCAGATCAACGAGCCTACTTGGTTCATGGGCTCAATATTTTCAAATTTTGGGCTCGATCTTTGAATGTGTTTTACTTATTTACATCTATCAAGAAGACAAGAACCACCCTTTGATTTCTACTTCGAAAATAATTGCATTAAAATCCCATAAAGGTTGATTTGTTTAGGACTATGGCCCACTTAGAAATTTAAGCTTTTATCATTTGAAATCCATTTCGATTTTTTGACCAAACAAATGGAGAGGATGATAGGGTGATAGCTGAAAAGCTAACTATTATCTTATAAATTAGCTGATAAAAAATAATATTTAATAAAAACTAGCTGTTAAGGCAGCTGAAAAGTAAAAAAAATTACATAAAATATATTTAAAAGTATATTTTTCTTATAATTAATTAATGGTAGATTTGATTTTTTTTAAAAGCTCTTGAAATCCTACTCAATGTAGTTTTTTTAAAAGGTAGTTTATAATCTATTTTTTGGTTTGTCAAACATAACAATTTAAAAAACTCGAAAAATAAGTTGTCTTATCAGTTAGTTATGACGCGCCAAACACAACCTTAATTTAGGTTTGATAATTGACACGTAGTTTGAGCAATAATTTTAAAAACCGAAAGACCATTTTACCATTAAATAAACTCATACTACAAAAAAAATCTTTATTTATTTTTTCTTATATCCTTCAACACTCGAATCAACATGTACATGAGTTTTTAACCAAAACATTATGCTTATAAAAAATAATTAGCAGATAATGGTACTTTAAAAATTATTTACTTAATTCGTGTTTCATTATTTAAAGAAAAAACAAAACCGACTAAAAGCATTGCAGTTACGAGTTTGTCTAATAGCAATAACCGCTCGGAGTTGTCCTTCAAATATCCATTTGTGTATTCTGAAGCTCAATGCACGATTCTTGTACTATATGATGATCTCCAAAAACATCAAAATCAGAATTTCATGGTATACTTTCATACAAATGACCATGTATTGTATAGAAAATAAACTAGCTAGTATGGAAACCGATAAAATACAAAAGACTATGAACTTGTATTTGAAGAATATCAAGTGTGCATAATTAACAACACATATATTATAAACGTAAAGGAACAATACTTAAAATAAATAAACATCGTGGTTTTGGTTAAAATGGAGATTTCGGAATGAAAAAAATATCATAATAGAAAAATATGTTATAAATTCATGACTTGAATTATTAGCTACAACTTGCTTTAATCTTTGACTTCCTCTCATGCTTGACTTCCACCCTAATTGTGATTGAATTGCATGGGGGCTGTGGAATTTCATATGAGAAAGTCAAATCTTATCATCACTCCATTATTGGAGGCAAATGTTTTGTTGACTATTGACATTAATAAGAAGAGTATCTTCTTGTTTTCGTTCTTTATTAATTGTATTATACAAACATAAATGTTATTTTAAGATAAAATAAAATTATTCAAATCCTCCTATGGTTTATCAAAATTTGCGTTTGGTTCATAACCTTTCTTATTATTATTTATTTATTTTTTTTTCATTCAGACAGTTCCTATAGTTTGCTTTTAATGCATTTTTCGTCATTGATCAACATGAAAAGACTTTTTTGCCCTTTATATTATTTAGTTTTCTTTTCTTATTTATAATTTTAAAAAAAGTAAATTACATATTTTATAGAATTGTGGGGTCCAATCTCACATTTATTGTAACATCCGGATTCCCATGGATATTATTTTATTTAATTATTTTTGGAGTTTGTGGAGGAACTCGGCGAGTTGGTGCCAAGACTCGCCGAGTATGGTCGCGGATGTTCATCCGGCTTCACGTTTGGACTCAGCGAGTCCATTCATGGACTCGACGAGTCCATTCGTGGACTCGGCGAGTCCACGCTGTTTAATGAAACCCTAATTCCTCGGGTTTGGGACCTATTTAAGGGCACTTATAGCTTCCCATTGCAGCTACCGGTCCCTTGAGAGAACCCTAAGTGAGCCAAATTGTTGTGAGGAAGAAGAAGTCACATTTGATCCTTGTACCTTTGGTTTAGCAAGAAGGAGGTGACCAAGAGCAAGAGGAGGTGCGATTCTAGCAGTTCCAGAGTTCAAAGACTTCATTTTGAGGTAATAGTTCGAACCTTCTCCAATTTTGGTGTTGATCATTAGAGATAGGGTTTTCTAACCCCTTTTAAGAGTGGTTATGTGGAGCAAATGGTCCCTCTTCGAGTTTGTGCCTTGGATCTGGACTCAAAGAGGTCCAGAGACCTTAACCCTTGGAGCTTTATGAATCACTTTGGGGTTTTTGGACTTAGGTTGCCATTTTTGGGACTAAATCACCATTTGATGCCTTGTTGTTGATATATAAGCATCAAGATTCGAACTTTACATGGCATTCATGCTTGGGAAGGCCAGATCTATGGCTTAGGGGCATAGATCTGACCTCAGGAGGTCAATAGAGTTTGTGCATGACATGAACTCGCCGAGTTGATCTTGAGACTCGGCGAGTAGAGTTAGGGTTTCACATAAATTACTCAGTGAGTAGACTTGCCGAGTTGGGGGATGACTCAGTGAGTCAGAAGGGGATTAGAGGACTGGAGTTCAAGTTTGTACTCGCCGAGTTGTTCTTGAGACTCGGCGAGCTGAGTCGGGGTGGCCCCGCGATTCATGCCTGGTGTGACTCGTCGAGCATAGGGAGGGACTCGACGTACCAAGCGGGACAAAGAGTTAGTGGACATGTGTGTACTTGCCGAGTCACCAGAGTGCACTCGGCGAGTTGGGTCAAAGTTTGACCGTTGACTTTTGTTGACTTTTAGGGTTTGGTCAACAATGGAGTCCTTGAGTCAAGAGGGGGGGGGGGGGGTAAAATAGTCTTTTACCCTTCTGAGGGTGCCAATAGAGGGTTGAGTCTAGTCTCGAGAGTTATATTTATGAGAGTATTTACTTTATGTGAATAGGCGGAGGCTAGGCTATATTTCTACCGAGTCAGAGATTTACCGACATGCCTGAGGTGAGTCTTCTCATTATACTTTACCTAGTGTGGTAACAAAGTTATGTGACAGAGTATTTTAGAGTTATATGCCAGTGCAATTGCATGTTATTTATGTGTTTTGATTTATTGTGATATGTGATATGCATGATTTAGTGTCACAGAGTTAGGACCTTCGGGTCCATAGAGTTAGGGCCAGAGGGCCCATAGAGAGTTGGGGATGGAGGGCCCCACTGAGACACATTGACCTAAGGGTCGACAGAGTTACAGCCTCGAGTGGCTATTATGTGTTAGAGTGGTGTTTTTGGGAACTCACTAAGCATTTATGCTTACAGTGTTATGTGTTATGTGTTTCAGGTACCAGCGATGATCGCGGGAAGGCGCCGGCATGATTCGTACTCACGTACACTAGAGTTTATATGTTTTTGATCTTGGGTTTTGTACTGTTACAATGTTAACACAAGAGCAAACCCAAGAGAAAACCTACACAATTTAAGCTTAAATCAAGCATCAAAATAAAGGACATTAAGGTGTATTTAAGAAATTCCATCTCTCAATAACATTTAAGCTGCAAAATTACGTTTTTTTCCTTGAGATTCAATTTCCATCATCACTTGAAACTCCAAAATCACAGAAACCACATGTTCATAAATAGAAATTTTTGTTTTTCTAATTATGGGATTCAAAGTCCCTGTATATAAAAACAATTCAGATTTGGAGAGATTGAGAGGGAGAATGAGTAGAAAGCGGTGAGGGGGTGGATCCGCCCGAAGGAGAAAGGGAGAAAGATCTGAAGACCTCGTCAGAACATATTGTTTGCAGATCTAGAACCCTTATCTTCAATGTTGAAGATCTAATCTTATTTGCCGTCACCAAAGACAACCACCGTCGTAAACTCATCGTTGTGGTCGGTTATCGAGAGAGAGACGCTTGAGTGGGAAGTCTGGCAAGAACGGTGATATACGGATGTCGCCGGTGGTAGGTTATCACGATGCTTTTTATGTGGAACGATGGAGATATTATGATAAGGGGCCGTTATAGGAGCTGATAGGTGCGAGTGGGGCCCAATCATTATTAAACATTCCTTAATTTTATTGAATAAATGAAAAAGAATAAGTAAGGGTATTATAGTATTTTCAGGTATGTTAGGGACGAAATTCGCAATAAAATCAAACTGTAGGGACGGTGTAACACTCGGTTTCAGATTGCTTCATTATTCGGGGCTGTGGCCCAATCATCAGTTCTTATGAAGCTTACGGCCTTAGAAAAGAAGCTATTTGGCCCTTTTTGGATGTGGGCATTATAGTTTAAGTGATCCAAGTGTTCGATGGCGTTTCGGAGCCCAAGGGTATAATTGTAATCTGTTAGTTCAGACCTATATGAACTTTGGGTTCTTGTTAATGAAGTTTTAAGGCAATGGTGAGTTTCTAGAAGTGTAGGGCTTCTCGTCGCCTTTACGTGGATATAAAGTTTGTTGGATACGGACTTAGGACGGAAGAGTTATGACTTAATGAAGTTTGAGTATTTTGGAGAGCTAACTAGTACGCGTGGCGGAATAGATGTGTAAGCGAGGCATACCAAGGAGATTGGTTGCGGGTGATCTTTAAGTACACCAAGCGTACCAAGGGGTACGCGGGACGTACTCCCTTCAGCCTTGTAACCTAATTTTTGGTCATTGACCCTGTTTAAACCTCATTTCTTTCATGAGCCTCATCTTTTATCAACCTCTAAGCCTCCTAAACCCTAGAAGTCGACCCTTATCCTTATCTTGGAGCATTTAACCCATTGTGAAGGATTGTGAAGTATTTTTGTGCACTTTGAAGAGCTTGGAGCTTCTTGAAGAATCACCACCCGGAAAGGAGGTTGTAGATCCAGAGGTTTTCCATCTTTTGCAATTCATTGTAGGTAAAAAGCTTTGATCTTGTCTTCTCATTTCAGAGATCTTCTCTTGGCATTGTTTATGGCCATTTATAGCTTTTTTTATTGGTCCTTGTGAGCTAAGGTTGTTTCAAAGGTTGATCTTGTGGATCTGGACGTTTTAGGTGTCCCAAAGGCATAAAAATATTATCTCTATGGTTTATTTGGACTCATGCATGTGTTAAGACCTTTTATTAAGCTCTTTTGAGCTCTAGAGTCCCATTAGGAAATGTATGCTAGTAAAATTGCCAACTTTATGTGATAAGTCATCTATGGGAATCAGATATGAGAGTTTGGAGCAAGGGCTTAAGTAATTAAGTGCTTTTTGAAGTGGTTGGGGTTCAGAGGAGTACGTTGGGCATATGCATCTGGTACACTACGTGTACTGACGCCAAAGGGTGTACATGTTGGGTTTTGAGCATTCTAACACTCGTAAGTGTACATGCAACCCTAAATACCTTGGATCTATGTTTTCTCTATTATACATGCAATTATGAACTTTCCAAGGTATTACCCTATCTAGCATACAATAATTGATACTTGGATAATCAAATGGATAGAATACATACCTTTGCTTGGTGTAGCTTGTCTTCATGAAGCTTGAGTGCCTAGTGCCCCAAGTGTGACACCTCAAATGGTTCACACAACACCATGAACACTTGGAATAACCTTGAGAATCATGGATACTTTGGTCCTCCCTAGTAAAATCGGCTAGCCTCTTTGTGTACCCACACTAGTGCCAATTTCACCAACCAAGAACCTCTTTATATAGTGTGGAGATTAGGGTTAAACCCTTATACCCATGACCTTTCATTTCTTATGATCCATGGGTTAAACACTCCATGGACTATCCATGAAAGCTTAGCCCAACTTAAATGAACTTAGCCCATCACACATATATATCTAAGAGTCCATATTTAAATAGTTCCTTTTGATCACTTAATTAATTATAAATTAATTCTTGATCAATACTAATTAAATAATATGATTATATATTAATATATTAGAACTTATAATATATTAATATAAATCACTAGTATCCCTTTTCCTCATCTTGTCAATCCAATTGTCCCGATGCCATGCAACCCAAATGGACCATGTCGGGTCGAGTCAAGTCTTACCAATTATAGTTATGGACTTAGACATTAATCCAATAGTCTCCCACTTGGATAAGTCTAAAACTATTATTGTGTATGACTTCAAGAACCGACTAGCAATCGTAGCTCTCAAAAGCTTCCGTCGAACTCTGACCTTACCGATAATCTCAGACCTTTGTCAATGACTTGTCCATTAGATAAGGGATCATATATTCCTTCATTCTAGATATCATATGGACTGAGACATGGATTATAATCATTCTCTCTGTCCATCTGTTGTTTCCCGATTTCCGATTCATGATGACTGACTGATTGAACAAATCAAATCAGTCATGGCTTGACCAAGCACTCACATGTATCATCATTAAATCATCGAGGGGCCCACATATATCGCTTTTATCCCAAAGATAAAAGGAATGAATAAACTTCAACTCATATGGCTTGTTCTACTACTTATTGAATCATACACAAAGGCACGTTTTATAACATCGAGTTACCAATGCGTTTTCGTGCAATCAATGTACAACCAATTCATAGTAACAACTCATATCTCTAGGTTTGAAGAATATAAGATATTATCGTATTATGATCACTCATGATAAAATCCATGAAGTGATTCCAATGAGTGCAGGTTGAATCCAATACTTAGAACTTATGAGCACTCATGAGTGTTGTAGCACCACCTTGTCCAACATCTTAGACCTCTACAAGCCCAACCCACGACAGTCTTGAATCATATCTATTTCTAACATATGACCAACTGTGGATGGTTTGAATAACTTAGTCATTCAGGAAGAACGACCTAGTTATTCTAGAAGTCAAAACACGCAAAACGAAACACAATAATAATTGAATCCAATATGGTCTTAGAAATTATGTATATAAATAAAACACCTTTTTATTTATCACCATATGATTACACATTATTCATTGCATATTGTTTCATCTATCGACTTTATTCTTGAATTAAAATAATAGTTGTCCCATGCTCCAAGCATGTACACTATGTTTTTCTAAACAATAGCTTTGCCATACTACAAGTATGCACTCTATGTTTGTCTATGATCCTTACTTTGTGAAATAAACCAATTGAACCATGATTCTAATTTCACACTCCTAAATCCTTATTGTAAATGTAAGAATTCCAAATCCTTATCATTTATCGAAATCTATTAGATTTTAAACTTATATGCATTGGTCCTCTTGTAACGATTATGCATAAAGTCACAAAGACTTGTCAACAAACATTATAGAGTATTCCAATGGAGATCAACTCCATGGAACCGAAGTCTCATATTGAAAGTCCATTGCCTTTGAACATTCTTCTTGCATTAAGTTTCCTAATCTTACACAGATAACTTCCACCTATGGAGACAACTCCATATTCCTATTTTGACTACCCCTTCTGAACAAGAGTTGCCTCTTTTTCAGATTAGGTCAATATGGTCCTTCCAAACTCAACACTATACTTCCAACTGTCCTTGAGCAACCAATCCTTGGAAAAACCTTAGATTGTCCTCAAAAATTGCTTAATCACTTTAGTCAAATCTAATTCCAGACCTTTTCCCCTGTTAATGCCTCAGGCATTTGGAAAATTTAGAAAGGATAAATATGATAGCACATGCAATCGATCCTGTACCCAAGGAAAATGGGACATGATTCATGATGTCTCACATAAAGACATGATTCTAGACCTGTCTTTTGCTACAATATTTTTTTATTTGCCATGTTCTCAAGATTTGACTATGAAGAGGGATGTCGTAATCATAATCGAATTTTGAGAACGCAATGTATAGAATTTCCTTATGTTGAACCAATCCAACATGAACTTCACACACACACACATATATATATATATATATATATATGTGTGTGTGTGTGTGTGTGTATGTGTGTGTGTGTGAAAAAAGGTACTTTGCTATAATTAAAGGAGAGGAAAATTATACTTCATGTCAATTCTAAAAGGCTTAGAGTGAGATTTAAGCTTAGATTGAGATTTTAATCATCTTTAGTCAAGAATATATATATATATATATATATATATATATATATATATATATATATATATATATATATATATATATATATATATATATTCTTGACTAAAGATGATTAAAATCTCAATCTAAGCTTAAATCTCACTCTAAGCCTTTTAGAATTGACATGAAGTATAATTTACCTCTCCTTCAATTATAGCAAAACACCTTTTTTCAACGAATTGAAACTTGTGTTTTCTATAATTAACATTGCTAACTTGCAATACTTATCATAATTATCGTGCTCCCACTAACATGATGATTATTAGAATAACACTTATGCTCCCACTAGCTTTGACATGTACTCAGAAATCAGATGGACTTATAGAAATCAATAGTTTATTGACTTTCTTACCAAAGTTCAGATTTCTAATACTAGATTGCCTTGATAAGACTTTATGAAAATCACACACCTTTTCTTAGATAGCTCACAGGTGTGTCTAAACAATTTCAGAACTATGAAAAGGGATTTCGTAATTATAGTCTCAATTGTTTAGACCTTTTCTGTTTGTGACAACCGTCAAATTCTGGTCAAGTCAAAGTCAAACAATGTCAACAAGTCAAATCGGTCAATGCAGTTAACCCTTGTATACTAGGGTTTACGCTATGTAATTACAATACAACTCGCTATTCTAATGAGAAATCATCAATTGAAAAGTTTGTATATCTAGATTTCCATAACCTAAAATTGTGGTAAGTAATGAACCAAACCGATAAAACAATGTTGCATACTCATCAGGATTGTGTAAGATCCTTAAACATGGCTTAACGGGGCTTACGGACCTTGTGTTGCGAACCCAAACACTCAAAAAGGTCACAAAAGAAGCCTCTCCCAAATATCTCTAAATATGTGAAATCTCTCCCAAATCTCTCTCCGTATGATAAATCTCTCCAAGTATGTCAAATCTCTCCAAGTATGTGAAATCTCTCCCAAATCTCTCTATGTATGAGAAATCTCTCCAAGTATGTCAAATCTCTCCCAAATCTCTCCAAGTATGTCAAATCTCTCCCAAATCTCTCTCAAAACCTCTTTTGGTTTTTCATAATCATTTGGGGCGTCCCGACACTTGACTTGGTGAAAAACCATTTGAAACGGGGTGATACCTTGTAAAATAGCCTTTTAGGGCCGAAGTCTCTCTATAGGGACCAAACCCTCCTTGAGCCGAGGTCCCAAGAAGCAAGACCGGAGTCCCCTTGAGTAGCCGCAGCCACGGAACCGCAACCATCGAACCTGGAGCACCGCATCCGAACTTCGTCTTCGGTCCCTCCTGACGAGCCGCCTGTGGTACCTGCTCGGACTGCAGTCCCTTCCCCCTCGGACCCAATTCAGCGATCAAGCCACTCTGGTTCTAAGGCTGCTGAGACCAGACCATCGCCCTGACTTCGGATTTTCCGTTTTTCTACCCGGTTTTCGACCACGACTCCGTTTTAAGTCCGTTTTTAATTATTTTAATGAGGGATTTTCACCTAAACTTATATTTTGACATATAAGGTTCCATATATTCATAAATTCAACATATTTTTAAGGAGATCCTTATTTAAGAATAAGATCTATTAAGTAAGATCTTGCGGTGGAGTGTTGACTTTGCCATAGTGTTTGACAAAAGTAACCACCCCCATGCCCACTCGACGGCCAACCCACACCCCTCCCCACCATACCTAGTCACTTCCTTGTACTTTTGCATCAATATCCAGCCATTCCCACGTCATAAGAGCTGGACAACCCACCCTCTCTCCTCACACTTCCTTCATTCTCTCATTTTTCCTCCAAGGATCACACTCCAAATTCTCTCACCATTCTCTCTCAATTTTGAGACTTCCAAGGCTGATCATCAAGCTTTCTTCCACTCTTGGTAAGTATAATTCATTCTTCTTATGATTATTACACATCCTTCTGTTGGGTTTTGAGCATTCTAACACTCCTAAGTGTACATGCAACCCTAAATACCTTGGATCTATGTTTTCTCTATTATACATGCAAATATGAATTTCCAAGGTATTGTTCTAACTAGCATAATATAAAGTACAAATAATATAAAATCTAGTAGAATTACATACCTCGTTGTTGGTGCTTGATTCCATGTATGTAACACCGTAAATTTCAAAACAATTTTTTGCATTTTATAAAAACACAAATCATTTAACATTCATAAAAGCATTAATATTTGAAACTCAATCCATGCTACATAAAAATCCCAAGATCTGATAACATAAAAATCCCGTGTGTGTGTACTGATCAAGCCGGCGCCTTCCCACGGTCATCACTAGTACCTGAAACAAATAACACCAACACTGTAAGCAAAAAGCTTAGTGAGTTCCCCAAAATACCACACATAACACATATTAGCCACTCGAGGCTATAACTCTATGGGTCCGTAGACCCTACTCTGTGAACCCTCTGGTTCTAATCTCTGTGAACCTTTCGGTTCCAACTCTATAAACATGCACAACATAAATCACATAGAAATAATGCAGTACAACACATAACATACATATAGCATACAAATACTCTGTCACATAACTCTGATTACCTACTCAAGGTAAAGTATAGTGAGAAGACTCACCTCGCGTATCTCGATAACTCGACGAGTTCCACCTGGCATGAGTTGCGGGGCCACCACGACTCAACTCGCCGAGTCTCAAGAACAACTCGGCGAGTTCCAGCTTGACTCAGTCCACCTGTCAACCCTCTCTGACTCTCCCTGACTCATTGAGTCAACCCCTTAACTCGGCAAGACCACTCGCTGAGTGGTTATGGACAATCTTCATGCTACTCGCCGAGTCTGTTCTTCAGACTCGGCGAGTCTATGCCATGCATAAACTCAAACTCACTCCTGAGGTCAGATCCGTTCCAATAACTCATAGATCCAGTCCTTCCAAGCACATACATCACGTAAAGTTACTATCTTGGTGCTCACGCAAAGGTTTAAAGGCCTTATTTGATGATATGGTCTCTAGAATGCTATTCTAAGCTCATGGCCTCCATTAACACTCATAGAGCTTGAGGGAAAAGGGTCTCTGGGCCTCTTTGGGCCCAGATCTAAAGCACCAACACTTGAGGAGGCCAATTACTCCATGGATCATTCCACAAAGAAACCCTAACTCTAAGATTTACACCAAGGACTGAGAAAGGAACGAATGGTTACCTCAAATGAAGTCTCTGAGCTCAAGAAACTCTGCCAAGGGCAAGTACGTATCCCAACTTCCCCCGAAATCCAACACACATGCCCGGAGAATGTCCTCGAGCGTCTGAATCGTCTGCTCACTCTGTCCGTCTATCTGGGGGTGATATGCGGTACTAAAATGCAGTCTAGTACCCAACTCCTCGTGAAACTTCTTCCAGAATCAGGAAGTGAAACGCACATCACGGTCTGAAACAATCAAGATCGACACTCCATGCCGTGACACCACTTCCCTCACATACACCTCTGCCAATTCCTCTGCTGAAGAAATCTCGCTGATAGCAAGAAAGTGAGCGCTCTTCGTCAACCTGTCCACAATCACCCAAATTGCATCAACTCCCCTAGCAGTCTTTGGTAATTTGGTGATAAAATCCATGGTGATCTATTCCCACTTCCATTCGGGAACCTCCAACGGCTGCAACTTACCATGCGGTCTCTGGTGCTCGGCCTTAACCCTACGGCAGGTCAAGCATCTCTCAACAAACCACGCAACATCCCTCTTCATACAGGGCCACCAATACTCTCTCCTCAGGTCCAAATACATCTTAGTGGCCCCAATATGGATTGAAAATTTCGACCGATGAGCCTCTTCCATCAAAATGGTACGCGCCCCTCCCACATACGGTACCCATATACGCCCCTGAAAGGTCATAAGCCCCCGACTATCGGTAACGAACTCCGATACCAACCCAACAACTCGCTCTCTCTTCTGGTTCTCTGATCTCACGGCCTCAGCCTGTGCTCCACGAATGGTGTCCAACACCGGAGCCATCACGGTCAATCGCAAACATACACCTCGCAATGGGGCGCTCTCCGCCCTGCGACTCAGGGCGTCGGCTACCACATTAGCCTTGCCCGGCTGGTACAGAATCTCACAATCATAATCCTTGACCACATCCAACCACCTCCTATGCCGCATGTTTAGGTTGGGCTGATCCATCAAATACTTCAGGCTCTTATGGTCCGTGTATATCATACACCGAACCCCATACAGGTAGTGACGCCAAATCTTGAGGGCGAACACCACTGCCCCCAACTCTAGGTCATGGGTGGGATACCTCGTCTCATGTGGTTTCAGTTGCCTCGATGCGTATGCTATCACATGCCCTCTCTGCATCAGCACCGCTCCCAACCCCAAGATCGATGCATCACAGTATACCACAAAGTCCTCCATCCCCTCCGGGAGGGCTAACACCGGGGCTTCGCATAACCTTTGGCGAAGCGTCTCAAAGGAGGCCTGCTGCTCGGGGCCCTATGAAAAAGCGACACCCTTCCGGGTCAACCTGGTGAGTGGCACTGTGATTTTAGAGAAATCCTTGATAAATCACCGATAATAACCTACCAACCCTAGGAAACTCCTGATCTCGGAGGGTGACCTCGGCACCTCCCAACTCATCACATCCTCAACTTTGGCCGGGTCGACCAATATCCCTTTCTGGTTAACGAGATGACCCAGGAACTGGACCTCTCGCAACCAGAAATCACACTTGGAGAATTTGGCATAAAGCCTCTCCGCTCTCAGAACTCCGAAGATCTCCCTCAAACGCTCCTCATGCTGCTCTCTAGATCTCGAATATACCAAAATATCATCAATAAATACAATCACTGACCGATCCAACATCGGCCTGCACACTCGGTTCATGAGATCCATGAACACTGCCGGGGCATTGGTGAGCCCGAAAGGCATCACCACAAACTCGTAATGCCCATAACGCGTCCTGAACGCTGTCTTCTGGACGTCCTCATCTCGCACCTTCACCAGATGATATCCAGACCTCAAATCGATCTTGGAGAACCAAGATGCTCCCTGTAACTGATCGAACAAATCATCGATCCTTGGCAACGGGTAACGGTTCTTGACCGTCAGCTTGTTCAACTCCCGGTAATCAATGCACATCCGGTGTGAACCATCCTTCTTCTTGACAAATAGGATAGGCGCTCCCCACAGTGAGCTGCTCGGCCGAATAAACCCCTTCCCCAGCAGCTCCTGAAGCTGCGAGGATAACTCTTGCATCTCTGGAGGTGCAAGGCGATAAGGCACCTTAGCGATAGGCGCAGCCCCCGGAACCAAATCGATACTGAACTCCACTTGCCTCACGGGAGGCACACCCGGCAACTCCTCTGGAAATACATCCGGGAATTCACGCACTATCGGAACCTCCTCAACTGACCTCGGTCTCTTAGAATCCACCCATGTATCCATCACATACGCCACAAAACCCTTACAGGCCTGCTGCAGAGACTGCCTCACCCTAGCGGCCGAACAAAATGCTGATCCAGAACGTGTACCCTCGCCATACAACATAAGAACTCCCCCACTAGTGTCTCGTATGGTCACCAGCTGTTGCTCGTAGTCGATAACTGCACTGAATCTACTCAACCAGTCCATGCCCACAATGACACAGACATCACCCATCGCAATAGGAACCAAATCAATCGGGAACTCAACACCGAAAATCTCGAACACGCACCCCCGGAGAACCTCCGTGGCATATATCACCCTCTCGTCAGCTATGGAAACTCTTAGAGGCCGACTCAATGCCTCACGACTAACACTGATATGCTGACTAAAAGCCAAAGATACAAAAGACCGACTCGCACCCGAGTCAAATAACACCAAGGCAGGTACAAAATTCACAAGGAAAGTACATATTCATAACATAATATAAACATAATATCTCAACATCAACATAAATACACGAAAGAATACATACCAGCCACGGCATCGGGCGCTGCGCGAACCTCCTCTGCAGTCAACTGAAAGGCTCTCCCTCGTGCCCTCGGCACCTCGTCCTTCACTGGCCGACTCTCGGTAGCTTTGATGGAAGCAGGAGCAGATCCCTGAGATGATCCTCGCAATTGCAGACACTCTGCCTTCCGGTGTCCGGTCTGGTTGCAGTGGAAACACACTGCAAACCCCTTGGGGCAGTCCTTGGCCATATGCCCCTCCTTGCCACACTTGTAGCAGGATCCCGCTCTACAGACTCCATCATGACCCTTGCCGCACTTCCTACAAGTGCGGCCCTTCTGGCTCCCTGATTTGGGATCAGCGGGCTTGGCCCGCTTGGCTGCCGGCTGAGACTGCGCCGGTCGCCGATCCCTCCCCTGAGACTCCGCCTCCTCCCTGGCCTGAGTCTCTAGCTCAATCTCCCTCTTCTGGGCATTTTCCTGAAGCTCGGAAAATGTCCGGTACGAGGAGTTCGCCACGAACTCCCGAATGTCTCGCCTCAAGATACTCAAATATCGGCTCATACGTGCCTGCTCAGTGGACACGTGCTCAGGGCAGAACATCGCCCTCTCGTGGAACATCTTGGTAATCACCGTAACAGACTCGGTACCTTGCTTGAGGGTCAGAAACTCCTGGGCCAAACGCTCCCTCTCCACCTGGGGAACGTACTCATCTCGGAACATGGCAGTGAACCTCTCCCAGGTCACCGCCGCAAGCTCAGCAGGCGTAAAGTGCGCCGTCACAAACTTCCACCAGTCCTTCGCTCACAAGCGAAGCTTGTTCAGCGCGAACCGTACTCTCAAATGCTCAGGAGATGAGCAAGTGAAGAAACACCCCTCTATGTCAGAAATCCAGCTCATAGCCGCCACCGGGTCCTGGGTCCCATCAAACTCCGGCGACTTTGTGTTGCTGAACTCTCGGAACAGCAATGCATCACCACCCTACGGCCTCGCAGCAGCAATAGCTGCGGTGGCCGCTGCAACAGCAGCCTCAGAAAGAGCGGCATAACGCTCGTCGAAGGTCTCAATCAACGTGGTCTTAATAGACCCGAACATCTCTGGTATCTCTGCCCTGATGGCTACAGCCACCTCCTCATGGATGATCCGGCGGATCTCCTCATCACTGGCCCCACTGCTCTCAGGCATAAGACGTGTCCTCACCATGATCTACCTCTGAAATACAACATACGATAAATTAGAATCCATTCCAGAATACTCACACTCGACAACTCATTCCTCCTTGATCCTTGGTATTCCAAAGATTCCTACTTGGGCTGTACACCGCCCCGGTGCTTTCAGTAGTACGGGCCCAATACTACTGTCCGCATCGTAGCAGAATACACCCCAAGTCCTCCTCTTCGAATCCCAAATTCCAAGTACTCTATCATGCATAATCCACTCTTTAACCGATCTCTCATAAGCCCCTCGCTGCTACCTACTCACTCTCAAGCACCTCATAGCAGCTCACCTCTCCCTAGGCTAAGGCATCATAAATCAGGCCACTCTAGTCCTAATAAGAGTACCTAGCCTACTCTAGCATGAGAATACATCATATGAATATCAATATCACATAACATGAGGGTATTTTGGGAAATCACCGTTCGAGCGCGGACTGATCATACACACACCTCTGCTCTGCGTTTTTCCAAAAATCTTTTACTCTTTTTGAAAATACTTCTCAAATCCTTAGTTTGAGTTCAAATACGCCCGAAGGTGTACTCGAATCCCTCAAACCAAGGCTCTGATACCAACTTGTAACACCGTAAATTTCAAAACAATTTTTCGCATTTTATAAAAACACAAATCATTTAACATTCATAAAAGCATTAATATTTGAAACTCAATCCATGCTACATAAAAATCCCAAGATCTGATAACATAAAAATCCCGTGTGTGTGTACTGATCAAGCCGGCGTCTTCCCACGGTCATCACTAGTACCTGAAACAAATAACACCAACACTGTAAGCAAAAATCTTAGTGAGTTCCCCAAAATACCACACATAACACATATTAGCCACTCGAGGTGATAACTCTATGGGTCCGTAGACCCTACTCTGTGAACCCTCTGGTTCTAATCTCTGTGAACCTTTCGGTTCCAACTCTATAAGCATGCACAACATAAATCACATAGACATAATGCAGTACAACACATAACATACATATAGCATACAAATACTCTGTCACATAACTCTGATTACCTACTCAAGGTAAAGTATAGTGAGAAGACTCACCTCACGTATCTCGATAACTCGCAAATCCCGGAAATCACTCGCGCTCGATCCCCCGAGCTATAATCCTCCTATAACACAATACATCTCTAATTAACACTTTCACAACTAAGGTTGACTACCCCTATCAAGTCAACACTGGTCAATGGTCAACAGTCAACTTTAACCGGACTCGGCGAGTGCACTATAGCGACTCGGCGAGTCTATACGCATCCACTGATTCCCTGGGATCCTCTCTCGACACGTCGGGTATTTTCTTAACTCGATGAGTTCCACCTGGCATGAGTTGCGGGGCCACCACGACTCAACTCGCCGAGTCTTAAGAACAACTCGGCGAGTTCCAGCTTGACTCAGTCCACCTGTCAACCCTCTCTGACTCTCCCTGACTCATTGAGTCAACCCCTTAACTCGGAAAGACCACTCGCTGAGTGGTTGTGGACAATCTTCATGCTACTCGCCGAGTCTGTTCTTCAGACTCGGCGAGTCTATGCCATGCATAAACTCAAACTCACTCTTGAGGTCAGATCCGTTCCAATAACTCATAGATCCAGTCCTTCCAAGCACATACATCACGTAAAGTTACTATCTTTGTGCTCATGTAAAGGTTCAAAGGCCTTATTTGATGATATGGTCTCTAGAATGCTATTCTAAGCTCATGGCCTCCATTAACACTCATAAAGCTTGAGGGAAAAGGGTCTCTGGGCCTCTTTGGGCCCAGATCTAAAGCACCAACACGTGAGGAGGCCAATTACTCCATGGATCATTCCACAAAGAAACCCTAACTCTAAGATTTACACCAAGGACTGAGAAAGGAACAAATGGTTACCTCAAATGAAGTCTCTGAGCTCAAGAATCACTGGATTAGCACCTTCTTTGGTCTCCTCTTGCCTTGATCCTCTTCTATATGCAAAAACACCCACAAATAGTCAAGGATTTTCCTCTTCTCTCTCACAACACGCTCAAAGACTCTTTAGGGTTCTCTCTAGGGTTGGTGCCCGCAAATGACGGCCATAAGCCCCTTTAAATAGGTCTCATACCCTGGAAATTAGGGTTTCATTAAACAGCGTGGACTCGCCGAGTCCAGACGCGAACCCGTGCCCAAACCGCGATCATACTCGGCGAGTTTGAGCTCCAACTCGCCGAGTCTCCTCACATATCACCAAAATTATAAGAATAATTAATTCCTGGGAATCCGGGCTGTTACAATGTAGCTTGAGAGCCTAGTGCCCCAAGTGTGACACCTCAAATGGTTCGCACAACACCATAAGCACTTGGAATAACTTAGAGAGAAATTGGATCACTTCTAAAATCGGCTTGCCCTCCATGTAATACACTAGTACCGATTTTCCCAAGAAAGAGATCATTATATAGTGTGTTACAATTAGGGTAAACCCTAATTGTCATGCCTTTCCATTTCCCTGGACCCATGGGTTCAAATACACCATGGAGCATCCATGTAGCATCTTATGGGTTTTAGCCCAACTTGATAATCCATGGAGCATTAGTCCACTATATAAGTATGGATGACTCACACAATCAACCCATATATTTAATTAGTCTTCTTTTGATCACTTAATTAATTCTAGATTAATTCTTGATCAATACTAATTAAATAATCTTATTAATATATTATAACTTATAATATATTAATAAACCTTAAGTGTTATTTCTCTCATTTTAGTCTATCCAAATGCATGATGCCATGCAACCCAAATGGACCATGTCGGGTTGGGTCAAGTCTTACCAATTATAGTTATGGACATAGACATTAATCCAATAGTCTTCCACTTGGATAAGTCTAAAACTATTATTGCAAGTATGACTTCACAACCCGACTAGCAATCGTAGCTCTCAAAAGCTTCTGCTGAACTCTGACCTTGTCGATAAACTCTGACCTTTGTCAATGACTTGTCCATTAGATAAGTGATCATATATTCCTCCATTCTAGATATCATATGAACTGAGACATGGATTGTAATCATTCTCTCTGTCCATTTGATGTTTCCTGATGTCTGATTTATGACGACTGACTAGTTTGAACAAATCAAATCAGTCCAGGCCCGGCCGAGCACTTACATTTTGTCATCACTAAATTATTGAGGGGCCCATAATATCACTTTTATCCCTTTGTGGGTAAAAGGAATGGATAAAATTTGAATCATATGCTTGTACTGACTACTTGTTGAATCATACACAAAGGCACGTTTTATAACATCGAGTTACCAATGAATTTACGTATAATCAATGTATAACCAACTCATAGTCAACAACTCATATCTCTAGGTTTGAAGAATATAAGATATTATCATCTCATGATTCACTCGTGATAAAATCCATGAAGTAAATCCAAATGAGCGTGGGTTGAATCCAATACTCAGAACTTATGAGTACTCATGAATGTTGCAGCAACCATTGCTATGTCTAATGCACCTTAGACAAATCTTACAACCCAGATTCATGGCAGTCTTCATTCATATCTACTTCCAACATATGACTGACTGTGGATGGTTTGAATAACTTAGTCATTCGGGAAGAATGCCCTAGTTATTCTGGAAGTCAAAACATGCAAAGTGAAACACAATAATAATACTTAATCCTATATGGCCCCAAACTCTTGAGTGTAAATAAAAACCCTATTATCTAAGCACCATATTGATTACTCATTATTTATGTTTCGATTAATCAACTTATTACTTGAATTAAAAACAGTAATGATGCCATGCTCCCAGCATGCACACTATGTTTTTCTAAACAATAGCAATGCCATACTCCAAGTATGCACACTATGTTTACATATGGTCATCTCTTTGTGAAATATATATCAATTGAACATGACTTCCATGATTCCCATTTCACAATCCCAATCCTTATTGTAAATGTAAGAATATCAAACTCTTGCCATTTACTATAGTCTGTTAGATTCTAAACATATATTAAAAGATCCCCTTGTAATGACTATGCACAGAAGTAAAAAAGACTTGACAACAGACATTACAGAGTATTCCAATGGAAAGCAATTCCATGAAGTCTCAAATTCAAAGTACATTCCTTTGAACATCCTTCTTGCATTAAGTTCTCTAATTTTACACAGATTCAAAGAGTAACTTCCACCTATGGAAACAATTCCATATTCCCATTTTCACCATCACTTTTGAACAAGAGTTGCCTCTTTTTCAAAATATTTCAATATGGTCCTAACTCTATACTTCCAATTGTCCATGGGTAACCAATCTTTGGTAAACCTCAAATCGTCCTTGACAATTGCATAATCATTTTAGTCATATCCACTTCTAATCCTTTTTCCCTTCTTAATTCCCTAAGCATTAGGAAAATTTTGAATGGATAAATATTATAGAACATGTAGTCAAACCTATACCCAAAGCATATGAGACACGATTCATGCTAATTTTTTTTTTATTTTCCATGTTCTCACAATTCAAACTATGAAGAGGGATGCCGTAATCATAATTGAATTTTAAGAACGCAACATATATAGAATTTCCTTATGTTGAACAATTCCATCATAACATTAATATATATCCTTGACTCAAGTTGATTAAAATCTCAATCTAAGCTTGTAGAATTGGAATGAAGTACAAATTTCTCTCCCTTAATTATAGCAAAACAACTTTTCAAAGCGAATTGAAAATTTTGTTTTCTATAATTAACAATGCCAACTTGCAATATAATAATCATGCTCCCACTAGCATAATGATTACCAACATAACACTTTATGCTTCCACTATTTTTGACATGTACCCACATACACCTTTCCTTAGATAGCTCACATGTTTGTCTAGACCTTTTGCAATTCTCACTAGTTAGTGTGACAGTTAACCACACACGCTCCACTAACTATATGAGAATGCAAATATCACAACTGCTATCTACTTAAAATCTTCTTAGTGAAAGAGTTTCCTCACCATCATTTTCATGAATCGGAGAGAAACCTTATGACACTTAGATTTTATGGTGTATGAGTTCCTATCCATGTGAATTTGTCAAAACCATAATCACAAGACTAGGTTAGTGGCAAATCCAAACACATATGGATTGAACTTGTTCAATCTTAATTTCTTGCCACCCGGCAGCACAAGGGCTTACCATTGCTTCCAGGTTGTTATGCAAACATCTGAAAACTCTTAGAACTCCAATGCAAATCCAACCATAATTGGGATGGGCACAGAATATGTCAACACGATAGGTTACAAACCTCAAATTGTGGTATAGTGATTAAAAAATCTCTTGATTAGTTCTTGAACCTATCTTAGGATCTTTTTAAGACTCCCACTGACCTCTTGACATATATGATTCTCTTTGTCAAGAACCATTCCTTGACAAAACAAATATTGAAGAGTTAGTGCGGATTCTTATCAAGTTAAACACTTCTCACAATTGTTCTTAGTTGGTATTTGTCTTATCCAAAACATCACAACTTACCAATCTCAAATGTACAAGAATAGGAAACATCTTACCCTACATTTGACAAATTTTAAAAACTTTCTAAAGACCATGTCACTCAAGTTAAAATCTTGGAGTATAACTCCAGGATTTGTTTTTGGAACGAAGTATGATTTATCTTTTGATTTAACCATTTCAACATTTCACGATTCCTCTCCTTACGAAAACAGATGCACTAAGGTGTCCTTAGAGGATCAATTGTGATATGGTTCCATAATCACTAATATAATCATAAACGAAGATACACAAGTACTCTCCCATCTCTTCAGATTGGAGAAACTTTTATCTTTCTGCCTTATTTTATTCTTCTTATTCATTCTGCCATACATTGAAACTTTTCCAATGTTTTAGAATTACACTTAAACTTGTAAGCATAACCATATTTACTAAGCTTTAGTAAATCATAATGAATAATCTTATCAACTTTTGTGGTGGACCTGACCAGCACACAACCAAGTGTACCCAATCCTTTAGTCCTTCACTTGACTCACATTTACATGTGAACAAGGAATTAGTCTTAATTTCCCAAAAATTCTCATTCATCATACAATACAAGTTGCATGATTCCAAGTTTCTATCCAACTGAAACTTGGGTGATGAGAATCTTTCCTTATTTTGGTAAATTATGACACTACCACAAACGAAAGAGTCAAATTCATTTTCCAATATTGCTGTTAACGGAAACATATAATCAACAATTTTTCACAAATGCCATTGTAAGGATACTTAAAATAAATAAAATCAAAACTTTTCTTTTATTTTAAAACTTCACGGAAAAACTTATCCTTACAACCCATATGAAAACCTTGTTGCTATCTATTCCTAAGCAATATGTCTCAACTCTTAAGTAACAACTCAAAATTCTGATCACCGAACCATGTGATCGAAATCCATCTTCGCGATCAGAATCAGCATATACTTCCTTTAAGCTTCTTCTTTTCTTTGATTCTTAAAAACATCTACATGTGACCCAGTCACATCATGTAACAAGAATCTCAGAATAAAAACTTAATAGAGTTAGACAATGGACTTTACCTGAGGTAGAGTCAAACTTCTTGACTTTACCATATCTTTCAGGTGAATCTGGCAGCTTTGCAACCAATACCCCTTCCTTTGGCAACAAAACATATGGACTCTTTGGGAATGGTACACGAGACTATCACAGACTTAGCCTTTCTCTTTACCATTGGGTCAAAATGACTTGACCATGGCCAATCCCTTTCAATTGGGAAGAGAAAGTTTTTATGGACTTCCAATGTTACCAATGTCAATTTCCAAATAGGTTTGGGAAGTAGATCTTCCAATCTAATTTTCTTTGCCAATGCTCCAAATCATTGCTGATTCAACATCATCAAGCAAACATGCAAGATCATTAAGGGTCATGTCATAGTCTGTTATCATGAAGTGACAAAAGAACCCAATCAATAGCCAACTTTCCTCAAGGCTTTGACACCCTACTCTCCCGGCTTGTCAATATCTGGCTTAACCTCTAAGATGTAAGCACATACAAACTTTGACTGCCAACAGGGATTGAGTGACTTAGAACTATTCAAGTCTTGAAACTCGTGGGATATGGAGAATTATTGAAGGAGGTGGAGGAAATGAAGTGTGATTTCCAGACCCATTAGTGCTCAATAAAGGGATTAGTCTTTCACCTTGATTGCCTTTTGGGATATCATCTTCATTAAGAAACTTGTTCCTAAAGATTTGAGAAGACCATAGATGTCTGAAGTAGACATCTATAAGGGAAAAGTTCAAGTTAGTTGATTTAAAGTCCTTAATATAACACCCAATATGAAATATTAAGGCTAGGATCCAACAACCTATTTATAACTGGAAGAGGGATGCCGTAATCCAAATTATAAAATAGTTGAAGGTAGGTAAATGATGATTTACCAATTTACACCATGAAAAACGAAATATAATTAAGTTTTAATTGGATTTGAAACTCCTAGATTTTTTGAGATACATTGAACTTTCAATGGCATGTTTGAATCTCGATTGTGCCCTCTCAAGTTTGTGACTGGGATGCCGAGGATCACAAACAAGGTGTGAATAACCATGCAAGTTGACTTGGTACCCTTAACTTTATCACCTAATCGATGTGCCGGTTAACCACACACGCTCCACCAATCTATAATAAAGTCAAGTTACCCTTTGCCACTCTTACTAGTCCTTCTTAGTGTGTCGGTTAACCACACACGCTACACCAACGACTTGGTAATGTACAAAGTGTAATTTCATGGGTTAGCACCTATTTCACATTTTCCTAAGTAACTAAGATTGGGAATTTATAAGTGTTTAGTTACTTAGAATTTATCATTATACTTTTAATGAAGGGAGAATTATAGTCCTTATTCTACCCGTTCGGCTAACGACCCTCCACCAGTCAAGGAAGCGGTGGGTGAGAGTGGACACCCATTAAACTGCCATTTTATAGGTAGTAACCTTATACCCCCCATGTAGACCGGCTTCGTGAATGAGGCCTACTAACGGTAAGAATGACTTTATCGTATACATATCTATATAATTAAAATTATCATAATAGTATAAGGGTGTATTGTAAACATTTAAAATACTTGGTGGTTTAATCTATTAATTAAACTATACTCTTAATTT
This sequence comes from Lactuca sativa, assembly GCF_002870075.4. Classification (NCBI taxonomy): domain Eukaryota; kingdom Viridiplantae; phylum Streptophyta; class Magnoliopsida; order Asterales; family Asteraceae; genus Lactuca; species Lactuca sativa. The sequence continues at coordinate 348,892,352 of NC_056626.2, forward strand.
AATTAAACTTAAACCATGTTATTATGGAATTATCAACTCTTTTTTTTAAACACTTTAATAATTTAATAAAGTCCATAAAGTTTGAATTTTAACTATTAAAATTCTAGAGTTTGGAATTAAAGCATTAATGTGTGTAAGACTTTACAAATTCCAAAACTTGAGGGTAAGTTTTGAAACTATTCAAAACCTTTCATTTCATAACTTATAAGTTTAGTTGTTCATTAAAAATGAAGACTCTTCATTTTAATGTAACCCCTTATTCTTTAATAACATTTTAATAAGGTGACTTTTCAACATCCATAACTTGAAGACAAGTTATGGAGTCATTAAGCAATTTAATGGAAAAACTCTTCATTTTATGTAACGTACAACAATTTTATGAGTTTTAAGATTCATAGATATGACTTTTCACATAACTTGAATACAAGTTACAAAAAACATATTTTATGAACTTCTTTTAGATTAATATGGATTGAAATCAACAAAAACACAATTTTTTTCGATCAATGTAAACTAAATCATAAATCAAGGAAACATAAAACTCTTGGAAATTCATAACCTGAGGATAAGTTATGAACTCCATACAATTTTCATCAAGATCATGAATTATACTAACAAACAATTTGCACATAATTCCTATGATCTAACAAAACTACTAAGCATGAACATTCATAATCAACAATTTTCAAGAATAACATAAACACATATAAACTTGAAACTTTGATTACAGCATTGAAATTGGTTTAACACAATCATTACCACATTAAAAACAGGTTTTATAGGTCCAAAACAGTTAAAGGTAACGATTCTAGACCAATTCCAGCACCAAAACTCGAAAATCTGCACTCTGGGCTGCCAACTCATCGAGTGCATGAACTGACTCGGAGAGTTGGTTGAAGAAAGGCATGGACTTGTCGAGTTCCATGATGGACTCGACGAGTCAACTGGGCAGTGAGCAGAAAATCGACTTTTTCAGCAATTTGCATCAAGTATAAGTGAAAACAAGCCTAGGCTCTAATACCACTATTGGGTTTTGAGCATTCTAACACTCCTAAGTGTACATGCAACCCTAAATACCTTGGATCTATGTTTTCTCTATTATACATGCAAATATGAATTTCCAAGGTATTGTTCTAACTAGCATAATATAAAGTACAAATAATATAAATTCTAGTAGAATTACATACCTCTTTGTTGGTGCTTGATTCCATGTAGCTTGAGAGCCTAGTGCCCCAAGTGTGACACCTCAAATGGTTCACACAACAACATAAGAACTTGGAATAACTTAGAGAGAAATTGGATCACTTCTAAAATCGGCTTGCCCTCCATGTAATACACTAGTACCGATTTTCCCAAGAAAGAGATCATTATATAGTGTGTTACAATTAGGGTAAACCCTAATTGTCATGCCTTTCCATTTCCTTGGATCCATGGGTTCAAATACACCATGGAGCATCTTATGTGTTTTAGCCCAACTTGATAATCCATGGAGCATTTGCCCACTATATAAGTATGGATGATTCACATAATCAACCCATATATTTAATTAGTCTTCTTTTGATCACTTAATTAATTATAGATTAATTCTTGATCAATACTAATTAAATAATCTTATTAATATATTATAACTTATAATATATTAATAAACCTTAAGTGTTATTTCTCTCATTTTAGTCTATCCAAATGCATTGTGCCATGCAACCCAAATGAACCATCTCGGGTCGGGTCAAGTCTTACCAATTATAGTTATGGACTTAGACAGTAATCCAACACCTTCTACTCAAAATCATAGGAATCTTACCAAACACCGTCACCTTCATTTTAGGTTCTCGATTCATCAAGGCATCTTCTAAGTGTTCTTGAGTTGAACACTTCTCTTCTCCAACATCCATCCTCTAAGAACACATAAGGTGAGTTCATACCCCTATCTTTCAGGTTTTTCTTAAGTTTTAAGGCGGCGGCGGCGGCGGGGGGGGGGGGGGGGGGGGAGGGAATACAATATAAAACACCAAGAACATAACTAAATACATTTGACAACCTTCATCAGAAAAGTTTAACTCCATTCACGAACTGTTTGGGTCAACTTAAAAATTTTAGTTTTCGAAACTGTACTAGGTTCAAATAGTTCATGTTCATACCTTTAAAATGACCATTTACACATCTCCATACGATTTTTCTACAATTTATGGTGATTTTTGCAAAATTGCCTATCATTTCAAGAACAAATCCGGACCAGTCTGTGATTAAGGACCTTTTTACACAAGTTGGAGGTCACTAAAAATCATAATAAAAATTATGAACAAACTAGACACATTTTCAAAACTCCCTGACTTTACGGATTTTGATTTGACCTTTGATAATTTTTCTATAAATTTTCTAATAACACCAATAGAAAATGTTAACAACAAAAAAATGCTATCAATTTCATTCCACCTTGTAACTTGTTGAGCAAGGTGTATATCTTTATGTGATCATATATTATTACATTATATGTCATTTTGTCTTGGTAATTAGACATACATCAGTAAACAAATGGATTTTTGCTACATTAGGCATGCTAAATGATAGATTGTTTTAAACAATGTTTACATCCATTATACACAAACAGTTAGTAAACTATGACAAATATAGTTTATGAACACTACTACTACCCTTGTTGTAATAAACTATAATAGCTATAGTTTATGATACATTTACATAACAAACTCATTACTAAAGGGTACATTTATAAAAAAAGGGGTTTTCATTACATTACACGTAAATTCATTAATGACTTCTGTGAGACATTCGCTTCACTTTACAAAGAAGTCTTGTATTGTAACCAGAGTCTCTTGGAAGGAGAGTGTGATAGTTGTATATAGATCTATGTTAGGTCTGACAAATCCACACCTTAGCTACATGCAACAGCTAGACCGGTAGGTCTGGGGTGACAAATGTCATAACATTTCCGACGCTTGAAGAACATCGTTTCCGGCCAACTAGGTCATAGCATGGTCATAATAACTCACATTAAGTATTAACAAACATAGAATTTACAGGGATTTCATTGAAATCAAATGAGTTTATGTCGATTTAAGCTTGCATTGTTCTACTATAAGTATGACAAATTACTTGTACATTTCGGTCTTTAGGTTTTAATACTACATTTACATATTAAGGAAAATATTGGATTTTCTGGAATGAACACTACTTTTATAGGAAAAGATTTTCATAACTACATACAAACGTTTATGAACTCACCAACCTCTGTGTTGACACTTTTTAAAAACTACTTGTATTCTCAGGAAATCCATAAACAGGTAACCAAGTGATTTTGAGGATAGGACGTAAGGCGTCAAACATTTCATTTTTGTCAACATAATGTAATTGATTTGGAAACATGTGAAATCATACTATGGTGTAACTTTTTCAATTATATTTATGTTGGTTGTGTTTACTTTGATCACTATTGTAATTGTTTTTATGATACTACACATGAAGTCCTCCACCCCCGGACGTTTCCTGCATCCTTGGTTTGGGGGTATGACAGATTGGTATCAGAGCCAGGTTTCTAGTGAATAAAGTATATCAAACCACATAAGATATACAAACTATAAACACATTTGGGACTAAAAGTCTCTGAATTAAAACATTTTATTTCAATTGCTTATACTTTTAGAAACTAAATAGTTTTCTTGTTTAAAGTATACATACATGCTCGCATAGTGTCATAACTAGGGAGAACATAAAGTAAAAGAAGATGAGTTGAACACTACGAGTATGCCTTGGTATGTGTAATTAGTTCTAGGAAGGATATAGTCTGATCAGCTATATCCGTCCGAGAAGTGACTTGCACATACTGGGGGATAGTCGTGATGGGCAACAAATCTAACGACCTAACTTCACTCTACAAAGAATGCTCTAAAAACCAAATCTAAACACTTAAAGTAATATAGGAGTGTTTTATGTTGCTATAGCGCAATATCATTATTATTATCCGTACATGCTTCTTACACCCCTATTCTAATGCAGACGATATGGCCGGATTCCATCTACCTAGAGACCCTTACTTCCCTAATGAGGGAAACGCTGGATGGCACGAGGCAGCACCCAAGGAAATGATCGAGGAGGATCCTGAGGAGATTGACGAAGAAGAAGAACCCGAGGAGGAAGACGAAATGGAGGAAGAAGAAGAAGAAATTGAAGAGGAAGAAGAAGAGGAAACAGAGGAGGAAGTCTTCAACCCTCCTTACATCACCAGGGTCCCTGCGAATTGTTTCGGCCACAACGGGCCTGAGCCCCGTTGGGCAACAGTGATCGAGAGGTGGAGCCGACAACAACGCCAACGATCACCATATGGCGACCAACATGGTTACTACGACCTCAGCTACAGGGGACCGGCTGACAGAGCCCTCCCCGTCATGGTCCAACATATCATGAATTTGGGGAACCAGATTAGGGAAATGACAGATCAAGTTCAGAATCTCAACGTTGTTACGGAAGCCAGCGATGCACGCACCAGGGAGTTTGAAAGGGACTTCTATCCAGTGGACCAACTTATCGAGGACCTTGCTACCGCTCGAGCAGAGGTAAGGGAGTACCAGGTGAGGAATACAGCTCTCGAGGAGAGAGTGATTGTGGCCGAACGTCAGATTGCAGAGCTTCAGGGAGCCTCGACCTCATCTCAGGGCCACCATGGACCAGATGCCACCCGCCGCGAGTAGTGTTTGCACTGCTCATGTTTTGTTATAAAACTAGGATTCCGAGTATATGTTTGTGCTACTCTTTTTTGGGAATAGGTTGACCCCGCGATTAATTGATTACACTAGTCAAAGGGATTTTTAGCTGCCAAAAATTATCTTTTACATTGATGTAATGTGGACCCCTATGAGGTCAAATTTTCCCCAAAACAATATGTACTAAAAGTTTAGCAATGAATTTGGCTTGCATTTTTTTCATTGGATGTTTGGCAATAGATCTCACTACTTACTATTACAAACAACTTACAACTAATAACTCGAAGATTCTTAAGGTGTACCCCGAAGTCATGGAGAAGCAGTCAACGACCCCACGGTGGTTACCGGTATGTTCCTCCTCAATAACTCTTATGCATGCGTACTTTTCGATTGTGGGGCAGAAAGGAGTTTCGCGAGCCACCAATTCAAAATTTTACTTAAACAAAATCCCCAGTCATTAAAAGATTTATACGTCTTAGAAATGGAAATCATAAAGGTTGAGCGCACTAATGATATTTACATAGGGTGTACCCTCACTCTAGACAACCATTGGTTCTAAATCGATCTAATGTTGGTCATAATAAAATGTTTTGACATCATCATTGGTATGGATTGGTTAAGTTCAATTCGTGCCAACATTTTATGTTACGAAAGGGCCGTCTGCCTTAATTTTCCAAATGGCGAAACCTTTCTCGTCTACGGCGATAAACCAGGTACAAATCTACAAATCATTTCTTGCGTCAAGGCTCAAAATTAACACCGAAAGGAATACCACACCTTCTTAGCCCACGTTGATAAGAAACAAGGGGTGAAGGATATCAATGACATTCCAGATGTGTGCAACTTCCCCGACGTATTCCCAGAAGATCTGCCTGGTGTACCACTCGCATGACAAGTCGAATTCCGAATCGACTTGGTTCCCGGTGCTACCCGCGTAGCCAAAGCTGCATATCGCCTCACACCAAAAGAAATGCAAGAGTTGTTTAGTCAGTTGAATGAACTATTAGGCAAGGGGTTCATCAGACCGAGCTGTTCACCCAGGGGATCACCAGTCCTATTTGTGAAAAAGAAAGATGGATCCTTTCGCATGTGCATCGACTATCAAGAATTAAACAAACTTACTGTCAAGAATCGATATCCACTACCCCGAATCGACGACCTCTTTGACCAACTTTAGGGAGCAAGCTACTTTTCAAAAATCGACTTGAGGTCGGGTTACCATCAACTGCGAGTTCAAGAGGATGATATTCCCAAGACAGCTTTGAGAACGCGCTACGTCCATTACGAATTTGTGGTGATGACCTTTGGGCTAACAAACGCACCTGCGGTATTCATTGATCTCATGAACCGAGTGTGTCGACCCTTCTTAGAAAAATCCGTGATCGTATTCATCGACAATATCTTGGTCTATTCGCGAAGCAAGGAAGAGCACAACCAACATCTGCGACTAGTATTTGAGACTCTAAGAACTGAGAAGCTTTATGCAAAATTTTCAAAGTGCAAATTTTGGCTCCGAGAAGTGGGATTCCTTGGCCACATGGTTGACAAGAAAGGGATACATGTGGATCCCTCAAAAATCAAAGCGATTGAAAATTGGTCAGCACCTACAACGCCGACAGAAATCCGATAATTTTTAGGGCTCGCTGGATACTACCGAAGATTCATCCAAAACTTCTCCAGGATCGCTAAACCACTCACCACCTTGACTCAAAAAGGTGTGATGTTTAAGTGGGGAGATAAACAAGAAGCCACCTTCCAAACGTTAAAACAATCTCTATGCAGTTCGCCAGTCTTGTGTCTTCCAGAAGGAACCGATGACTTCGTGGTATATTGCGATGCTTCAAATCAAGGTCTCGGATGTGTACTCATGCAGAGAGGGAAGGTCATCGTTTATGCGTCAAGGAAACTTAAGACGCACGAGGTTAATTATACTACCCACGACCTTGAACTGGGAGCAGTAGTGTTCGCCGTAAAGATTTGGAGGCACTACCTGTACGACACAAAGTGCAGTATCTTCACCGATCACAAAAGGCTTCAGCATATCCTCAATCAAAAAGAGCTCAACACGTGGCAAAGAAGATGGGTAGAGATGCTGAACGACTACGAGTGTGAAATTTTCTATCATCCGGGCAAGGCAAATGTTGTAGTCGATACCCTAAGCAGAAAGGAATATTTGGGTCGCCGTGTGAAGTCATTAACGATGACGATCCATTCACACCTGTTCACACAAATCAAGGAAGCTCAAATTGAAGCCTTGAAACCAGAAAACGTGACAGGTGAGGTATTAAGAGGGATGGATAAAAACCTTGAAGTCAAGGAAGATGGAGCTCGTTACCTCATGAACCGGATCTGGAAACCGAAGTTTGGTGGGTTCCGAGACGTTGTCATGAACGAAGCACACAAGACTCGATATTCCATCCATCCAGGTTCGGCTAAGATGTATATAGACCTCAAGAAGTTATACTGGTGGCCGAACATGAAAGCTGAGATTGCTACTTATGTGGCTAAGTGTCTGACTTGTGCCAAGATCAAGGTGAAATACCAGAAACCCTCAGGACTACTACAATAGCCTGATATACCGGAATGGAAGTAGGAACAAATAAGCATGGACTTCATAACCAAGCTGCCTAAGACATCAGGCGGACTTGATACCATATGGGTAGTCGTCGACAGACTGACCAAGTCAGCACACTTTCTACCAATGAAAGAGACCGACAAGATGAAGAAACTGAGAAAGCTATACATCAAGGAAATCATGAGATTGCATGGAGTACCGAGGTCCATTATCTCAGATCGGGATAGTCGATTTACCTCGCGATTCTGGCAATCACTTCAGAAATCCTTGGGAACTAGTCAGGACATAAGTACAACTTATCACCCACAAACCGATGGACAGAACGGGTGAACATACAAACGCTAGAAGACATGTTGAGAGCCTGTGTGATAGATTTTGGTAAAGCATGGGATACCCATTTACCACTTATTGAATTCTCCTACAATAACAGCTATCACACTAGCGTCAAAGTCGCTCCATTTGAAGCTCTTTATGGTCGCAAGTGTCGATCACCCCTTTGTTGGGCAGAAGTGGGGGACACATAGCTAGCAAGGGGGCAAGTCCCTAATAGCACCCTCACTGGTCCTGAGATCATAAGGGAGACCACAAAAAAGATTGTTCAAATTCGGGAAAGACTGAAAGCATCCCGAGATCGGCAAAAGAGTTACACGGATAAGCGACACAAACCATTGGAATTCCATGTCGGTGATCGAGTACTACTAAAATTTTCCCCTTGGAAAGGAATGATACGTTTCGGTAAACGTGGGAACATGAGGACCAAATGAAACAAAAATACCCACATCTCTTCCCGAACTCTTGAAGTCCCGACCAAAATGAAAATTTCGGGACGAAATTCCTTCTGAGGGGAGGATGATGTGACAACCGTCAAATTCTGGACAAGTCAAAGTCAAACAAAGTCAACAAGTCAAATCGGTCAACTCATTTAACCCTTGTATACTAGGGTTTACGCTATGTAATTACAATACAACTTTCTATTCTAACGAGAAATCATCAATTGAAAAGTTTGTATATCTAGATTTCCTTAACCTAAAACTGTGGTAAGTAATGAACGAAACCGATAAAATAATGTTGCATACTCATCGGGAGTGTGTAAGATCCTTAAACAGGGTTTAACGGGGCTTACGGATCTTGCGTTGTGAAGCCAAACACTCAAAAATGTCACAAATGAAGCCTCTCCCAAATCTCTCCAAGTATGTGCAATCTCTCCCAAATCTCTCTCTGTATGAGAAATCTCTCCAAGTATGTCAAATCTCTCCAAGTATGTGAAATCTCTCCCAAATATCTCTCTGTATGAAAAATCTCTCCAAGTATGTCAAATCTCTCCTAAATCTCTCAAAGTATGTCAAATCTCTCTCAAAACCTCTTTTGGTTTTTCATAATCATTTGGGGCGTCCTGACACTTGACTTGGTGAAAAACCATTCGAAACGGGGTGATACCTTGGAAAATAGCCTTTTAGGGCTGAAGCCTCTCTATAGGGACCAAACCCTCCTTGAGCCGAGGTCCCAAGAAGCAAGACCGGAGTCCCCTTGAGTAGCTGCAACCATTTAGCCGTAGCCACCGAACCGAAGCCACCGAACCGCAGCCATCGAACCTGAAGCACCGCATCCGAACTTCGCCTTCGGTCCCCCCTGACGAGCCGCCTATGGTACCTCCTCGGACCGTAGTTCCCTCCCCCTCGAACCCAATTCAGCAATCAAGCCACTCCGGTTCTAAGGCTGCTGAGACCGGACCCTCGCCCTGACTTTAGATTTTTCGTTTTTCTACCCAGTTTTCGACCACGACTCCGTTTTAAGTCCGTTTTTAATTATTTTAACGATGGATTTTCACCCAAACTTATATTTTGACATATAAGGTTCCATATATTCATAAATTCAGCATATTTTTAAGGAGATCCTTATTTCAGAATAAGATCTACTAAGTAAGATCTTGTGGTGGAGTATTGACTTTGCCATAGTATTTGACACAAGCAACCACCCCCATGCCCACTCTATGACCAAACCACACCCCTCCCCACCATACCTTGTCACTTCCTTGTACTTTTCCATCAATATCCAGCCATTCCCACGTCCTAAGAGCTGGACAACCCACCCTCTCTCCTCACACTTCCTTCATTCTTTCATTTTTCCTCCAAGGATCACACTCTAAATTCTCTCACCATTCTCTCTCAATTTCGAGACTTCCAAGGCTGATCATCAAGCTTTCTTCCACTCTTGGTAAGTATAATTCATTATTCTTATGATTATTACACATCCTTCTACTCAAAATCATAGGAATCGTAAACAAACATCGTCACCTTCATGTTAGGTTCTCGATTCATAAAGGCATCTTCTAAGTGTTCTTGAGTTGAACACTTCTCTTCTCCAACATCCATCCTCTAAGAACATATACGGTGAGTTCATACAACTATCTTTCAGCTTTTTCTTAAGTTTTAAAGGGGGGGGGGGGAGAGGGAATACAAGATAAAACACCAAGAACACAACTAAATACATTTGACAGCCTTCATTAGAAAAGCTTAACTCCATTCACGGACTGTTTTTGGCAACTTAAAAATTTAGTTTTAGAAACTGTCTTAGGTGCAAATAGTTCATGTTCATAACTTTAAAATGACTATTTGCACATCTCCATACTATTTTTCTACAATTTATGGTGATATTTTCAAAACTGCCTATCATTTCAAGAACAAATCCGGACCAGTCTTTGATTAAGGACCTTTTTACACAAGTTGGAGGTCACTAAAAATCATAATAAAATTTATGAACAAACTAGACACATTTTTAAAACTCCTAGAATTTACGGATTTTGATTTGGACCTTTGATAATTTTTCTATAAATTTTCTAAGAACAACAATAGAAAATGTTAACAACAGAAAAATGCTATCAATTTCATTCGACCTTGTAACTTGTTGAGCAAGGTGTATATCATTATGTGATCATATATTATTACATGATATGTCATTTTGTCTTGGTAATTAGACATAAATCAGTAGACAAATGGATTTTTGCTACTTTAGGCATGCTAAATGATTGATTGTTTTAAACAATTTTTACATCCATTATACACAAACATTTGGTAAACTATGACAAATATAGTTTATGAACACTAATACTACCCTTGTTGTTATAAACTATAATATGTATAGTTTATGATACATTTACATAATGAACTCATTACTAAAGGGTACATTTATAAAAAAGGGTTTTCATTACATTACACGTAAATTCGTTAATGACTTTTGTGAGACATTCGCTTCACTTTACAAATAAAGTCTTGTATTGTAACCAAAGTCTCCTGGAAGGAGAGTGTGATAGTTGTATATAGATCTATATTGGGTCTGAAAAACTCACACCTTAGCTACATGCAACAGCTAGACCTACAGGTCTGGGGTGACAAATGTCATAACATTTCTGACGCCTGAAGAACGTCGTTTCAGGCCAACTAGGTCATAGCATGGTTATAATAACTCACATTAAGTATTAACAAACATAGAATTTATGGGGATTTCATTGAAATCAAACGAGTTTATGACGATTTAAACTTTCCTTGGTTTACTATAAGTATGACAAATTACTTGTACATTTCGGTCTTTGGGTTTTAAGATTACATTTACACATTAAGGAAAATATTGGATTTTCTGGAATGAGCACTTCTTTTACAGGAAAAGATTTTCATAACTACATACAAAAGTTTATGAACTCACCAACCTTTGTGTTCACACTTTTTCAAAACTACTTGTATTCTCAGGAAATCCATAAACAGGTAACCAAGTGCTTTTGAGGATGGGACGTAAGGTGTCAAACATTTCATTTTTGTCAACATAATGTAATTGATTTGGAAACATGTAAAATCATACTATGGTGTAACTTTTTCAGTTATATTTACGTTGGTTGTGTTTACTTTGATCAATATTGCAATTGTTGTTATGATACTATACATGAAATCCTCCACCCCCGGACGTTTCCGCCATCCTTGGTTTGGGGGTGTGACAGTATTTCTCATAAGTCCAAGTTGGTATGCCCTACTAACGACTTTAAGAATGCAAAGATTTCTATCTACTTAAAATCTACTTGGTGGAAGTGTTTCCTCACTATCATTTTCATCAATCGGAAAGAAACGTTATGACCCTTAGATTTTGTGGTTTATGTGTTCTTATCCACATGAATTTATCAAAACCATAATCACAAGACTAGGTTAATAACAAATACTTATATGGATCGAACTTGTGCAATCTTAACTTCTCGCCACCTGGCAGCACAAGGGCCTGCCATTGCTTCCAAATTGTTATGCAACCAATTGAGAACTCTAAGAACTCATATGCAAAGCCAACTTTAACTGGAATGGGCACAGAAATAGAAATATGTCAACACGATAGGTTATAAACCTCAAGTCATGTGCTAGTGAAGAACTTCAGGTTTTTATTCTTGATTAGTTCTTGAGACTTTCAAGACCTTTAAGACTCGCACTGTCCTCTTGACATATAAGACTCCCTTGTCAAACATTCAAGAGATAGTGCAAATTCTTTATCTAGACTAACACTTCACACAATTGGCCTAAGTTGGTCTATGTTTTATCCAAAACATGACAACTTACCAAATTCAAATGTACAAAAGTTGAAAACCTTTTACTCTTACATTTGACTAGTGTTAATAAACCTTCCTTAAAATGTATCACTCAAATTACAATCTTGGAGTATGAATCTATGAATTGTTTTTGGAACGAACTATGAATCATCTTCTTGATTTAACCACTTCAATAATTCATAACTCCTCTTCTTAGCTATTAGAATGCACTTAGAGGATGAATTGTGATAAAGTCTCTTAATCATTAAGATGATCATATATCATGATACTAAAGTACTCTCCCATCTTTTCAGATTTGAGAGAATTTTATCTTTCTGCCATAATTTAATTCTTCTTATTCGCTCTGCCATACATTGGAACTTTTTCCAATGTCTCAGAATTATACTTAAACTTGTAAGTATAACCATATTTACTGAGCTTTATTAAATTATAACGAATAGTCTTATCGATCTTTTGTGGTGGACTTGACCAGTGCACAAGAATGTGTACTCGATCCCTTAGTCCTTTACTTGACTCACACATCCATGTGAACAAGTAGTTAGTCTTAATTTTCCAATGCTTGAAAGTTCTCATTCATCATCCTATTCAACTTGCATGATTCCAAGTTTCTATCCAACTGACACTTGGGTGATGAGAATCTTTCCTTATTTGGTAAATTTAGACACTACCACAAATGAAAGAATCAAATTCATATTTCCAATATTGCTATCAATGGAATCATATAAGCAACAAAGTTTTTTTTTTTCACAAATGCCATTGTAAGGATATTTTAAAATAAATAAAATAAAATTTTTTCCTTTTATTTTAAAAATTTTGCGGAAAAACTATCCTTACAGTGCAAAGCACATGAAAACTTTGTTGTTATCTATTCCTAAGCAATATATCATAACTCCTAAGAAGTAGATCAAGAATCTGTTCTTCAAACTATGCAATAGAAATCCATCTAGGCAATCAGATTCAACATATTCTTTCTTTAAGTTTCTTCACTTTTCTTTTATTCTTAAAACATCAACATGTGACCCGGTCACATCATGTATCAAGAATCTCAGAATAGAAACTTAACATACTTAGATAGTGGACTTTACCTGAAGTAGAGTCAAACTTATTGACTTTAACATCCTTATGTAAAAATTGGCAGCTTCGCAATTAATGTCCCTTCCTTTGGCAAGAGAAACATATGGACTCTTTGGGAATGGTACATGAGACTATCGTAGACTTAACCTTTCTCTTTACCATTTGGTCAACGTAGTTGACTATGGTCAATCCCTTTCCTTAGGAAGAGAAGGTTTTTTCTAGATATCCAATGTTACCATTGTCAATGTCCATGCTAGTTTCGGGAAGTCAATCTTCTAATTAAATTTGCTTTACTAGCCCTCCAAATCATTGCTGATTCAGTAGCACCAAGCAAATAGATAAGATCATTAAGGATCTTGTCGTAGTCTGTTTCATAGGAGTCCCAAAGGAACTCACTATGTGACTTAGAAAGTGATTGGACATTAGACTTTGACACCTAACTCTCCCGGCTTGTAAATATGTGACTCCATCTCCAAGATGTGTGCATACATAGACCTTGCTTGCCAATAGGGTTAGAGTGACCTTGAACTTGTGGGATAGGGATAATAATTGTAGGAGGTGGAGGAACTGAAGTTCCAAGAGATTTGGGAGGATCATAGATGTCTGAACTAGACATCTTTTGGGAGATATTCAAGATTGTTGATCTAAAGTCCTTAATATAACACCCAATATGAGATATTAAGTCTAGGACCCTACAAACTATTTTATAACTTAGAATAGGGATGCCGTAATCCAAGCTATAAAATATTTAAAGGTAGGTGAATGACGATTCACCAATTTCCACCAAGATAAACGAAATGTATTATTAGGTTTTAATTGGTTTTTGAAACTCCTAGATTCTTTTGAGGTTCATTGAACTGTTCAATGGCATGTTTCAATCTTGAGTGTGCCCTTCAGGTTTTGTGACTGGGATGCCGAGGATCACAAAACAAGGTGTGAAGTAACCATGCTAATATACTTGGTACCCTTAATATTTACCCCTTAATCGATGTGTCGATTAACCACACACGCTCCACCGATACTATGATAAATATTAAGTTACCCTTTGCCTACCTTGTTAAGTCCAGGTTAGTGTGCCGGTTAACCACACATGCTCCACTAACGAATTAAACAACGTGCAAAGTGTATTTTCATGGATTAGCACCTAATTCACATTTTCCTAAGTAACTAATAATGGGTATTCATAAGAGTTTAGTTACTTAGTATTTATCATTAATACTTTTAATGAAGGGAGAATTCTAGTCCTAGTCCTACCTGTTCGGCTAACGACCCTCCACCAGTCAAGGAACCTTATACCCCCCTTATAGACCGGACACCCATTAAAATGCGATTTTATAGGCAGTAACCTTATACCCCCCTTATAGACCGGCTTCGTGAATGAGGCCTACTAATGGTAAGACTGACTTTACTCTTATACATACATATATATATATATATATATATATATATATATATATATATATACATATATATATATATATTATTATCTTATAATATTATAAAGTATAAGGGTTGAATTTTAACTTTTAAAATTCTAAGGGCTAACTTGGAATTAAAGTATTCATAAGTGAAAACTTTTCAAATTCCAAAACTTGAGGGTAAGTTTTGAAACTATTCAAAACTAATTAATTCCATAACTTATGAGTTTAAAGTAGTTTTAATTAAAAACTCTTCAAGTTCCATAACTTGAGGACAAGTTATGGAAGACTTTAAACTATTAAAGAATGTAACTTTTCTTCTTTTGTAACATATGGAACTAATTAAGGTTATACATTTTAATTAGTTAATGAAGTGACTCTTGAACCTCCATAACTTGAGGACAAGTTATGGAGTCATAAAACCATTCAATGAAGACAAGACTCTTCATTTTGTAACATTTGCCAACTTTTATGAGTTTTAAGAAACTTTAATGTGACTTTTCATGTAACTTGAGGACAAGTTACAAAAACACATTTTAGAATCATCTCTTTGATTAAAATGGATTGAAAACTTTCAAAATCAATTAATTTTTCTATTAATTTAAGCAACTCATATGAACATGATATTTCAAATCAAACACTTTTTCATGAAATTAGCCTAACCATTAAACTAATACAAATCATGAATCTATTGACAAATATCTTTGAAATTGGATTAGCATGAACATTACCACATCAAAAACAAGTTTATTAGTCCAAAAACATCTTAGGGTAATGCTCCTAGTCCAATTCCTGCCAGAACAGTCAAATATATGCTGTCAGGGGGTCCAACTCGTCGAGTGCATGAACAAACTTGGAGAGTTGGATGCATTTTGACTTGGACTCGGCGAGTCCATCAGTGGATTCAGGGAGTCTGCTGTGGTGACAGCACCAAAATTCAATTTTTAAGCCAATTTTGCAAGTATAACAAGAAAACAAGCCTAGGCTCTGATACCACTGTTGGGTTTTGATTATTTTAACACTCCTAAGTGTACATGCAACCCTAAATACCTTGGATCTATGTTTTTTTTTCTATTATACATGCAATTATGAACTTTCCAAGGTATTACCCTATCTAGCATACAATAATTGATACTTGGATAATCAAATGGATTGGATACATACTTTTGCTTGATGTAGCCTGTCTTCATGAAGCTTGATTGCCTAGTGCCCCAAGTGTGACACCTCAAATGGTTCACACAACATCATGAACACTTGGAATAACCTTGAGAATCATGGATACTTTGGTTCTCTCTAGTAAAATCGGCTAGCCCTCTTAGTGTACCTACACTAGTGCCAATTTCACCAACCAAGGAACTCTTTATATAGTGTGGTGATTAGGGTTAAACCCTAATACCTATGACCTTTCATTTCTTATGATCCATGGGTTAAACACTCCATGGATTATCCATGAAAGCTTAGCCCAACTTGAATGAACTTGGCCTATCACACATATATATCTAAGAGTCCATATTTAAATAGCTCCTTTTGATCACTTAGTTAATTATAAATTAATTCTTGATCAATACTATTTAAATAATATGATTATATATTATTATATTAGAACTTACAATATATTAATATAAATCACTAGTATCCTTTTTCCTCATCTTTTCAATCCAATTGTCCCGATGCCATTCATCCCAAATGAACCATGTCGGGTCGGGTCAAGTCTTACCAATTATAGTTATGGACATAGACATTAATCCAACAGTATGTTGAGTGTACCAGCTGAATACGCGGGGCGTACTCAGCCAGGTTAGGTTCTCTTGAGTTGTTGACCTTTAGGACGCCATTGACCAGGAGTTGACTTGGGTTGACCATTGATTATTTTGAGCCTTTTGGATAATAGGCCTTCTTGGGTTAGGCCCAAGAGAATTTGAGGCCGAATTTGGATACTTGGGCCTTATTGGGGCATGTAGTGTCATTACGGGTTTGGGCCATTGTCTGGTCTTGTAATGCTTGGGGATTTGTTGGACAAGCTTTGAATATGTGTTTTGGATTACAAAAAGTTATTGGGCTTTAGGGTAAGCACCATGTAAGGTTTTGGGCCCAATTCGGAAAATTGGGCCAAAAGTGGGCTTTGGATGACTTTTGGTTTGTGGGCCTTTAAGATAAGGAGTTTGGGCCTTAGTCTTGGAGAAAACTAGATGAGGGGTAAAATAGTGTTTTTACCCGATATATGGATTATTGGATATTGGTTTGGAACCCAATTGTTAATTTAGTGTTATTTGTTTGATAGCATGGGGATTCTAGTGGATCTACAGTCAGAGATGTTTTTGTGGGTTCAGCTATTGAGGTGAGTCTCCTCAGTGTACTATGGGTCGAAGGCAACAATATCGGCCCATTTGGTTTATGTATTATAGGAAGACCTGTGAGTAGACCTTGGCATTTGTATGAAAGACCGGGAGGTGGCTCCTGGCAATCTGTATGAAAGACCAGCGTCTAAACTCTGGTAGTTAATTAGTAAAGTAGCTATAAATCGTATGTTAGTTGTCTTGGTGATGCTTGCATGGAAGACCAGTAGGTGGCTCCTAGCACTTGCCTTTAATACCTAGGGTTTTATACCCCGATTTGACAAAAAGACCGTAGAACCTCCTAGTGTATGTTAGATATGTATGGCTCGTATGGTATGTGGTATATGGGGAACTCACTAAGATTTGTGCTTATAGTTGTGGTCTATGGTTTCAAGTACTTTCGGTTCGAAAGGGAAGGGCCCAACTTGATTGCAGCGTATATACTAGTGTTTTCTGCAATTCAAGATTTTGGGAATGAATTATGATAATTGTTTTTATTTTGAAATACACCAAACGTTTGAATAAAGTATAGATGAGTGTTTTGATTATGCTTTAAAAGCGAAATTTTTACCTTCGTATTTAGGGACGTTACAAGTTGGTATGAAAGCCTTAGTTTGATGGATTCGAGCATATTCTTGGGCATGCCTGGACTCAAACCAAGGGTTTGGTGAAAATTTTAATAAAATAAATTCTTTATTAAAAGGGTTTATAATCAAAGAAAGGGGTATGATGCGTGCAATCAGCTGAGCTCGAGTAAGTGGTTCCTAGAATACCAATACATGTTTATTATGATATATGATATGTGTATGCGAATTGCATGCCATATTAGGGCTAAGGATCTTATTAGTGTTTTTGCATGATAGAATGCTAGGAGAGATGCCTTTATATGCCTGATTCTATGAGCTTTAAGAACTGCATGCTAGTATGGATTTCAGATAAGTGGATAGAATGGCTTTATTAATGTATGTTGGTTAGATTTTCCGTTGCCTGAATGCTACTTGCTTTGTGCTTTATGGGACTCTTAGTGATGTGAATCAGTTACTAAGTGAATGTGTTATGTCACATGTGACACAGGTTAAATGATCTCATAGTGATAGATTTGACCCTATTGCGCAACTCTCGTTTGAGTCCAACTATTTTACGGTTGAGCCTTTTACTTGAAGGATTATCTGATATATGTTGCATGTGACTATGTTCATAAGGTAGCTATTTGAAATTGGTGGGAGTCATTCAGCAGCTGAGGGCTGGGTGGGGTCGGGAACCTAGGAAATCCTAGGAAGTGCTTTAGTGGGTTTAGTGGCACTGCTTAGTGAATTTTGGTGCATCAGTTTGAGTAGGTGACTTAGAGGATTTAGGGGATTCTTGAGGAAGGTATGGATAGGTTTGGAAGGTAGTATTGGGCCTGTACTACTGAAAGCACAAGATCCATACTAGAATCGGGGAGACTCTTGGAGAATCTAAGAAGCTTGAGGGAGGAGGATTTTTGGGTATGATCTGATCTTTGGCATGTTGTATTTAGTTGGTGATGAGCACTCAGGGAGGAGGTTCTGGTTCCGGATCAGGTGCAGGTACTGAGCCGATTAGCAAGCAGATGCGGGAGTTCATCTCGTCGAAGATCACCATGGTAGTTTAGAGCAGACTCTTGTGATCTTTGGTTCGGTCAAGGAGGAGATTTTAGAGATCTTGGATGAGCGCTTGGGAGCGTTCCAGGCTAAGGTTATGGCTATTGTTGAAGTTTGCACTCTTTCTTTCTGTGAGTTCCGTGCGTGTAGAGCTCTTACGTTCCATGGGGAGTGGGACCCTATTCCCAATAGCAGGTGGTTAGCAGATATGGCTAACACTTTCAGGACAAGTTTCTACATCGAGGAGGCGAGGGTTATATATGCTTCCTGCCTATTGAAGGACATGGGACGAGATTGGTGGGAAGAGGTTGGTCATGAGGTGCGTGATGATGTTGTTGATTCTATTTCATGGTAGGATTTTTCAACTAGATTCCAGGATGAGTTTGCACCGGTAATTAAGGTGCATCAGTTGGCGCAAGAGTTTTAGGATCTCTGCCAGACTACTGAGACTATGGCATAGATCACTGCCAACTTCTAGGAGAAAGCTTTATTGGTTCCACAGTCTGCAACAGATGGAGAAATAAAGAAGGTGAGGTATCACGATATGTTGCAGGATGATATGCGGGAGTTTGTGAGTATTTCAGGGTGCAAGACCCTAAATGATATGATTTCTAGATCCCGAGAATGGGAGATCGATTTGGAGCACCTAGGGAAGAGGGGGGCAGATCAGGTGCATCTAGTGGAGGGTCCCGGGAAGAGACCCAGGACTTCTGATCATCGTTTGAGAGGCTAGCAGGATCGGAGTCAGTGTAAAATGTGCAGGAAACTACATGATGGAGTTTGCCATTCCAGTGGTTTGGGTTGCTACAAGTGTGTCAGGATTGGTCATGTCAGCATGGATTGCCCTCAGGGGTAAGCCCATGAGAAGGTTGACTATTTGATGTTGAGGGGAAGAGCAGTAAGCGCACCTGCTCCGACTACTTTGAGGATTACTAATGGATGTGAGGGTAGGGATGGAGTCCCAGTAGAGAAGATCCAGGCATTGTAATGCTAGAAATGGGAGGTCAGGACTCGAACAAGCGATATTGCAAGTATGTTATCTTTTTCTTTCCTTTTGGTTTTTATAAGTATTTATGTTGTTTGGAATCTTGCATTAGTTTTGGTAAGCCTTATCTTTGGTTCAATTCTCTGTTATGCTTGGGTTATATCTTCAATAATTGGTATATGTCATTTGCACGCCATGAATCACTGGTGGTTTAGAAGGGGTTGTATCTTGTTGAGCGGGTTTCAGTGAGATCGATGGTTGTTCCGGTTCTTTGTCAGGATCAGTTCGGGGGTATCGTTTGGAAGGTCTATGGTCAAGGTCAGCAGTTTGGTTTTACAGTTAAGTCAAGGTTCAGAGGTTTTAGCATTCGATCTGGTGGCGATAGCCGCATGAGCTTGATTAGCCACAGGTAGTGGCAGGAAATTAGCCTATTGCTAAGGTGTTGGTCTTGTCATCGGTGTTAAGGACGTTTCAGATTTATGCTTTAGAATTTCTTACTAACTTCAGTTAACTAGTCAGCGAATATGCTAAGTTACATATTATGGGAACTAAATAATTTCAGAAGGCTAGGTTTTAACGCTATTGCGCAACTCTTGTTGAGTCCTAACCATTGTAGTGTGAGACCTCTCATTCGAAGAATTATCTGGTTTTTTTAGTGATATGTAACTGTATTCGTGAACTAGTTAGAGGAAGTTAGCGGAAGATCCTTCTGTAGTTGATGGCAGAGAGTGGTGTGGAGATTGCCCTAGGAAAACCTAGGATGAAAATTAGTGTTGGGATTTCGGGGAAGGTTCATCTAGTCTTTAGGGCTGTGAAGTCTTTAGGATTGGCTAGTAATGGATCATTAGCATGAGTAAATGCAGTTTGTCAACGGTTCCAACATAAGGGGTAAGATGGATTGGGAATCCTTTAAACCTCGTGTGTTGGAAGAGTTTCTTCGGATCAAGTGGGGGAGAATTGTTCAGATTTTCGGGAGCGGAATCAGGTGTGAAAACTAGAATGAGTTTCACATTCCCATCGGAGAGGAAGGCGGCCAAAGTGGCCATCTGGATTGAGGATTGTACGAGTTGGGAGTTTGGGAAAACTTCCTAACAAATGTTAGCGTCATCTTGGCGATAGATAGCAGGTTTTTGGTGGACCCAGGTTGGGATTCAGGCATGACCGGTTCCCCGATTTGGGTGCTTGGTCAAGTGCATGTTCATCTCTGGACGTGTATGGATTGATAGACGAGCGGTAAGACCATGGGTGGTGGCCATGAAAAAGTAGGAGTGTTGTAAGACTGCGGGATGACCCGTAGCATTCACTAGGTTGGCAGATGGTGTAGGAGTGTTGTGATACTATGGGGTGACCCGTAGCATTCACTAGGTTGGCATATAGTGTGGGAGTGTTGTAAGACTGCGAGGATGGCCCGTAGCGTTCACTGGTCCCTGTGAAGCGGCGGGGGTGTTTCAAATCCATGTTGGTTGCGAGTTCGTTAGATGGATTGGACCAGGATGGGTCCATTATTGTGGGAGGGCCACAACATGTTGGAATTAGGAAATGGTAGGTCGTTGGAGACAAGATATGATATGATGCTATAGTTCGCTATGTAGCATTTATTTTAGCATTGGCTTTTGGTGGCGAGATGGTTTAGGCAATTATCTCCACGTAAGGTTTCTCTCGGGAGTCGCGTGGGGCGAGTGTGTATGTGTATCTTTTAACTCAACAACCAGGTAGGAGTCTGGTGTTTTAGATAGTTAGTAGACAAGTTAGGACCAGGGAGGTCTTAGTTGCTTTTGGGTAGCATGATGATTCAGGCGGTATTAGTGATTTGGGATTCGGGTATGTGGAGTAGCTTGTTATTCGGGAAAATGCTAAGTCACTTGCAGTTTGGATTAAAAAATCTCAAAGTAATTGATTTAACCCGGTTGTGCAACTCTCGTTCGTGTCTAGCTGTTGCGGGGATGGATATTCTACTTGAAGGATTATCGGAGCCTTCTGTCAAGTATAAGTGTTCTACAGTTGTTTATGGTCAATAACTTTGTTCCCAATGGTAGCATCAAGATGATCAGGGTTGGAAGTGTTATGTTTAGTTTAGTATTCAATGTGAAATAGCCATGGTAATGGTTCAGTGTGGGTGGTCTATCAGTGAGTCAGGCTAACTGGAGACCACAAGTTCCGGAAAGGTAGAAGTGGTTTTACATATGGGTTTATGGGTTCATCTTCGTCGGGTCGAATAATTCTTCCAGGGTTGGGTTCGGTTGCTTTGGGAAGGTCGTTGTATGTTCACGGTTTTCGGTTGCATTCCCCGGGTTGTTTGGAATGATCTGAGTGTTAGTAAGGAGTGTTTTCAAGGACAAAATCTAATTTAAGTGGGGGATAGTTGTAACACCCGGTTTCTGATTTCTTCATTATTCGGGGATGTGACCCAATCATCAATTCTCATGAGTCTTAGGGCCTCCAGGAAGAATGGACTTGGCCCTTTTGGATGTAGGTGTTATAGTTTAAGTGATCCTAGTGTTCGATGGTATTTCGAAGGCCAAGGGTATAATGGTAATCTATTAGTTTGGACCTTTATGAACTTTGGGTTCTTGTTCGGGAAGTTTTAAGGCAATGATGCGTTGTTAGAAGTGTAGGGATTCTCGTCACCTTTCTGTGGATATAAAGTTCGTTGGAAACGGACTGAGGACGGAAGAGTTATGGCCGAATGAAGTGTGAGTATTTTGGAGGGCCATCTAGTACACGGGGCATACAAGATGTGTACACGGGCATACGAAGGAGATTGGTCGCGGGTGGTCTTTGAGTATGTCAAGCGTACCAAGGGGTACGCAGGGCATACTCCCTTTAGCCTTGAAACCTAATTTTCGGTCCTTGACCCTATTTAAATGTCATTTATTTCATGAGCCTCATCTTTTATCAACCTCTAAGCCTCCTAAACCCTAGAAATTGGCCCTTAGCCTTATCTTGGAGCATTTAAGCCATTGTGAAGGATTTTAGAGTATTTTTGCGCACTTTGAAGTGCTTGGAGCTTGTTGAAGAATCACCACCTGGAAAGGAGGTTGTAGATCCAGAGGTTTTCCATATTTTGCAATTTATTGTTGGTAAAAAGCTTTGATCCTGTCTTCTCATTTAATAGATCTTCTCTTGTGGTTGTTTATGGCCATTTATAGCCTCTTTTGGTGGTCCTTGTGAGCTATAGTTATTTCAAAGGTTGATCTTGTGGGTCTGGATGTTTTAGGTCTTTTGAGTTAAGACCTTTCATTAAGATATTTTGAGCTCTAGAGTCCCACTAAGCCATGTATGCTAGTAAAGTTGCCATCTTTAGATGATAAGTCATCTATGGGAATCAGATATGAGAGTTCGGAGCAAAGGGCTTATGTGGTTAAGTGCTTTTTGGAGTGGTTTGGGTTCAGAGGAGTACGTTGGGCGTACCCATCTAGTACACTACACGTACTGGCCCAAAAAGGTGTACACTGGGCGTACCAACTGAGTCTGCGGGGCATACCCGACTAGGTTAGGTTCTTTTGAGTTGTTTACCTTTCAGACATTTGACCATTGACCAGTAGTTGAATTAGCTTAACCATTGATCATTTTGATCCTTTTGGATTATGAGCCTTCTCGGGTTAGGCCCAAGATGGGTTTAGGTCCACTTTGGATAATTGGGCCTTATTGGGGCATGTAGTGTCATTACGGGTTTGGGCTATTGTTTGGTCTTGTAATGCTTAAGGATTTGTTGGACAAGCTTTGAATATGTGTTTTGGATTACAAAAAGTTATTGGGCTTTAGGGTAAGCACCATGTAAGTTTTTGGGCCTAATTCGGAAAATTGGGCAAAAAGTGGGCTTTGGATGACTTTTGGTTTGTGGGCCTTTAAGATAAGGAGTTTGGGCCTTAGTCTTGGACCAAACTAGATGAGGGGTAAAATATTCTTTTTACCCCATATATGGATTATTGGATATTGGTTTGGAATCCAATTGTTAAATTAGTGTTATTTGTTTGATAGCGCGGGGATTCTAGTGGATCTGCAATCAGATATGTTTTTGTGGGTTCAGCTGTTGAGGTGAGTCTCCTCAGTGTACTATGGGTCAAAGGCACCAATATCGGCTCATTTGGTTTATGTTTATAGGAAGACCCGGGGGTGGTCCTTGGCATTTGTATGAAAGACCAGGAAGTGGCTCCTAGCAATCTGTATGCAAGACCAGAGTCTGAACTATGACAGTTAATTAGTTAAGTTGTTGTAGATTGTATGCTAGTTGTCTTGGTGATGCTTGCATGGAAGACCAGGAGGTGGCTCGTGAAACTTGTCTCTAAGATCCAAGGGTTTGGACCCCGACTTGGCAAGAAAGACCATGATACAGCTCGTGGCATAACGACAAGACTATGGTTGGCACATAGCACCTCCTTTTATATGTTTGATATGTATGGGGAGTATGGTATGTGGTATTTGGGGAACTCATTAAGATTTGTGCTTACAGTTGTGGTTTATGGTTTCAAGTATTTCCTGTTTGAAAGGGAAGGGTCTGACTTGATATCAGCGCATAGACCCGTGTTTTCCGCTATTCAAGATTTTGGGAAGGAACTCTGATAATTGTTTTTATTTTGAAATACACTAAATGTTTGAAACAAGGATAATTGAGTGCTTTGATAATGCTTTAAAAAAGAAATTTTTACCTTCGTATTTTGGGACGTTATAGACTGTCTAAGTGCTAAAAAAATTAGGTACCAAACATGAAATTTTAACAAACCACATGGACCATTTCAGTAGTTTGTTCTTTAAGATATTGAGTAATAGCAAAGAATTAGTTGCAATAATGACGATGTTTTCTTTTCTACCGGATTAGACTTTGTTTGTTCTCATCTCTTTTTCATTTTTAAAACAAAAAGGCAACTAAACTCTTATATGAATTGTTGTTTTTCTTTTAAAATCCACCAAATTTTGTTAAGTTGGCAAGGCTATCAAGAATAATATGAAACGACAATCTTTCAAGTTAACCTATATGCAAAAATTAACTATGACTAGTAAATTATTTTTAACATTTTGTTACGAGAAGTCTATGTATTTCTTTCCCAATTTACAATCTTTTATCTTCTTTTATATTTATTTTTCTCGTGAAAATACCCAAATTTCTTTGTGTACTTAGATGACTTCCATGAAGATCCTCCAATCATTAATCATCGATATATAGGAATAATGCAATTTGACTTGCACTATAAGAAACAATGGGCCGATAACTACAAAACCAATTTACAAGATTTAATAATAAGAATATGTACTAACACCCCCTCTTGCTCATCCTTCCATGTTCGTAGCTTAGCTATCACTATTGAAAACCACAGTTGCAACAAGAGGTGGCTGTTGAATGTTAATAACGGACTAAAACACAAGAAATACTATACCCTCTAATAAAAATATCGTCATACTGAGAAAACAAGAAAACGTGAATCACACTCGAATATGCCACAATGAGACTTTATTCCAAACAAAGTGTATGTCAATCTCAATGTGTTTCGTACGCTGATGATAAATGAGGTTGTTTGAGGGATAGAAAACATTGAGATTGTCGCAATAAACGATCATAATGAAAGTGGTACTACTAGAAAACTGCCATTTATGACACACAATGCGTGTCATAAAGGGGTACAGATGTCAGGAAAATATGTGTCATTGAAGCCCTTGTCATAAAGGAAGATGACATGCATTTGCGTGTCGTAAACTTATGACACACATTTACGAAGTTCATTTATAACATGCATTTACGATATGCAGTTTGTTGTCACGATTTTAAGTGTTCTAAAATTTTTTATATTTACTAATTTCTAAATTTAGTGACAATTAATATCGCATAATACAAAAATACACACACACACACACACACACACACACATATATATATATATATATATATATATATATATATATATATATATATATATATATATATAAACAATCAATTCCATCCAATGATGTCATGTCAAACAAATTATCAAAAATATTGTAAAATACTAACTAACATTTCACAATTAACAAAAATATTGTTTATCGAAAAAAAATATCATCATTAAATAAAGTCTGCAACAAAAGATGACCAATATTCACGGATTTCATCAATATCAGAGTCCGTGGAGACATATGAATTTGTTGAAGTGGAACACAAATCCAAGTGGTCTCATCAACACCACCACAATCCTCGACTTCAACATTAGAGCGAGAGCTAATACCTTTTCATTCAGGAACAATACAATAAATTTTGACCAAGAAATACTTAATAATTGGACGTTGACCAACGAGAGGTTGGACAACTCTCCCAGTTAGCGTTAGTGGTATGCTATACGTGAAAGATCTATATGTTCAAGAGTCATTATAGAATGATATTAGCTAATGACATATGATCCTATAGGGTCACATCTTATAGTAAGTTACTAATTATTAATTATTTAGTAGAGTAATTTGATTATTAATAAATATTACCAACACTTATTTTGACTCAAATCTTTAATGACCCCTTATTTTGACTCAAATCTATGAAATCATAATTGAATAACAATCACTTGTCACTTGTATGCGCTAGTGAGATAAAGGACACCGAACCGCTATGTTATCTTTCGAATAACATGGGTGTATTCACGATTTTAATAACCTAGTTATAGGCCGATCGCAAAAGTTTGTCAAACTGGTTTATTTGATTGTGAATCCGTTCTGATAAATGATACCTAAGCAATAGAGATCTGAGGCATATATGATATCAAGCATGTGTATTAAAATTTGTTATTAGTGATCCCATAGCGCTATGAATTATATAATAGAATACAACTGATACTCGATATCTACCTAGTTTGATTCAATGAATATGATAATGGATAGCTGACCATTTTTTTGTTTTGCAACTTGGATCATAGATTTTGATAATTAATGTTTTGGGAAACTTAAGGGTATTAATTATTAAAGATTTAAACATTGAAAATACTAAATGAATTTTGTTAAAATTTTGTAGATGAAAACAAAATACAATCTTGTTACTGTGCATCATCTTTCTCTTGCTGACATGCAACAAACAATAACATCTAATGGATAAAATACAAACAAATGGATTCCTGTCTTGAGAGACAATCTCAAGATAGATAAATTTACATACTTAAAAGTCCTATTCTTGAACAACGTGCTTTAAGCAAAAGACTTGAACTTGATACCTAGTGGAAGCATCACTGTCATGATGAAGATGTTTCAGAAATCATACCGTGTACAGTTATTATTAAATTTTAGAAAGAACTGGAAAACTTAGAAGCATTTCATATGTTTCGTCAGGTGAAGCATATATACTTCTAAACACTAGAACCTGGTTCGAACTTCTTCAAGAATTAGAAGTATGCAAGGCTAAAAAGATTCATCTTGTGTGCTCTAAGAGGCCATTAGTACATGGAAAGGACACTTTAGGCCCATGAAATCCAAGAGGGCCCACATAGAAGGATTTTGTTTCTTGTATAGAGAAACAAGACACTGGAAGAGGAACTCTCCCTCTTATATGAAAAGAAAGTCTAAAGAGACTAGTACCTCAGGTATCTAATATATAGAACTTATGTTCTTTTATATAACACTCAAGTACTTGGTACTTAATGTTAGTCTAATATTTGTAAATGGTTTGCATATATTTCTAGAAGAGTAAGGAGTTGAGCACAAATAATTCGGAACTTCACTCCTAGAGTTTAATTTATTATTTATGTTTAGAAAATATAGTACTTTTATTGTAAAACAATATTTGTTTTGAAACAATGTACGTTTTTAATTTAGCATGTCTATATATATATATATATATATATATATATATATATATATATATATATATAAGTTAATTTATTAGATAACTGGTCATTTAATTAAATTGTTTTTCATAACGATCACCTTCATATTCTGTAATGATTAAAATTTTGCTTTTGGGAACTAAATCTCTTAATACAATTATAAAGTAAATATAAATGTTTTCTAAATAAAAACTTCTATAAACAAACACTTTTGACTTAAACTTGTTTTGAATCAAACTTATATAAGACATTGTTAACTTTATAAATAAATTATATACACATATTCTAACTTTAAAAAAATGAATTTTTTGAAGTAAAATAATGTAGTTTATTTGACATATTTGAATCTTCTTTATATATAAAATATTCCCCGTGTTATTTTCACTAAAGTGTAGAGAAAAGAATTATTATGGAACTATACACTGTGATGTATATCTTCCTTTCTAATGAATGTCTAGATTTAGCACAAGATAACTAATCAACTTTATTGATAACTATAGTTGTTATAATTATATTTTATATGTAAAAAGATAATTATGAAATCTTTGTTGATGTTTTCAATCATAAAGTTGACATACATATCAGTTGAATAATCTAAAACCTTAGTGATAATAAAGGATGAATTAAACTTTACTAGATATGGTTTACTTTCTAATCAGTGGAAATTATCTTCGGTTATTCTTTTGGGATTATGTCTTAATAACTATTATTTGTATCTTGAATAAAAACACCAATGAATAAGTGGATTAAACACTTTATAAGATTTACTATGGAAATGCTCCATCATTATCTTAGTTAATATTTTGAGTATTTGAAGACTATGTTGGAATAAGGCTTCTAAACCCAAAATCTGCTAACTATATATATTTGTAAATACTCTAAAAGTTTCTTAGATTATTATATACAAACCCAAAAAGAATAAGTTCTGTTATACCTTTGAAATATGAGTTAATAGAAAGAAAGCTTCTAATGATAAAGCATGTGTGAGACATATGGAACTTGAAGCTCCTTAAGAACCATAACCTGACGTAGCAGAAGTTGACACCAGTTTCAACAAGGAATTGTTGAACATGAATAATAGCTATTCAATAAACACAAACTATTTGCAAATGTGGGAGAAATCATCTATAATATGAGAAATATGGAATCTCTCATTGATGAGATTTTATTAATAGTTTCTGGCCAATCCATCAATTACTAAAATCTATTATTTACCATAACTACATATTTTGATTATGAGATATGGATAAATAGATTTCAAGAAAAGAAACCACATTTTCTTAATAGACAGCTACTTGAAGATGTTTATATAGTTTAGCACAGATGTTAATCCACATTATCCCAACAAAACGTGAAACCCTTGAGATCCATTTTGTCGATATAAAGCAAACATCTTAAGGTTGAAATCGTCATTTTAATATGAAAACAAAATGTATGCTTTTATATGAAATTTTATATGAGATAACCAGTTTAGAAGAAGATCTTTATGTAAAGAGCTACACAATATATAATGCAAGTATGGTCTTCTAGTATGTACATGGAAGTATATAAAGGAGTATTAGGATGAAAAATAAGCTAGTTTTTCATCACAAAAATCCTCAATAAAGGAATGCCAAATTCTAAATTTAGATATCTCTTTCACTCTCTTATTTTTTGCAAATTGGTGATATATTTGAAGGTTCATACGGTACTTCTCCTTAAGGCGTATTTGGTATAAGTCTTATTGGCTTAAGAAAAACTTAATACAAGTGATAACTAGCATATTGAATTGGTTTACTCTTGCTTGGTGGATACTTCTAGAGAAGCTCTCCTTTGAGTCTTTTGATGGAATAAGTATCTATGGTCATAACTAAATGGGTTAAGGTCATGACGAAATTGATATAACTTTTTGGAATAAAAGTAAAGTTGTTTTTTGGTTGCCCTCAAAAGCTAGAAATAACTTGAAATGAATTTAGGGGAGAGAGAGAGAGAGAGAGAGAGAATGATTTGTTAATTTATTATATGATTAACAAATTAAATAGAACTAATTAGTTATTTATTAATCAAAATTAATTTGGAATAAACTCAGGATTAATTGGAATTAATTAAAGTTGCAATTGGTGAATTTTAATTGTTTAGTATTTAAACAAAAGAAGCAATTCTAGAACCATGCAAGGTATGGATGGTTTTGGAGGCTTTTTAAGGGTTTCTGGAAGGCTCCTGGTTGCTCATATGGAAATGATTTGCATTGAGATTAAATCTAATATTTAATTATTTAAATCTAGATTTATATGCAAGTTACTTAAACTATAAATAGGAACCTTTAGCCTTGAATTTTCGTGTATAATAATACCTAGAAGGTTAAATCCGATTTTACTTATTTCTCCTCTCTCCTCTTGTCTTTCTAGTGTTCTAGGGTTTCGGGTGTGAACCATTGGAGGCATGCATACTTTTGGAGCTTGCTTTCCATAGAGCATTCGAAGAACTCAAGAGATTGACATAATTAATTATGTTAAAGGTATGTTGTTTTACTAGTAATTTCAATTATAGTAGAATACAAGTTTTTGTTTAATAAGTATGTTGATATTAATTGTGAAAAGCCATAGATCCATTTAGGTTGCATGTACCCTAAAATATTTGATGAAATTCCAGGTGTACAATGTTATTGCAACCTAAAAACCTCAATAGTGGTATCAGAGTCATCCCTTTTCAATTACTAGTGCATAAAAGATGAAACCTCAAAAATAAAAATAAAAATTATCGAAGGGTGCGACATGTCTTTCAAAAAAATATTTTTTTATAGATATGCTTGCCTAGTTCAATTAATAGGCTAATTATTAGTCACTATCTGTTACTTTATCTCATAAAAGCCAAACCGAATAGTGCTAGATAATTTTATAACCCTAGTTCCAATTTTAAGAAAGTAGATAAGGAAACAAAATATTTAATAGTATATGACTATATGAAAAAGTTTTAAAATACACCCTATACATATGTATAATAGTATATCACTATATATATATATATATATATATATATATATATATATATATATATATATGACTAAAAATCAGTCAAATCAATAGTTGGACTCCTTCACGAAGCACACTATAAGAGACTTATAATGAAATGACCTCAAGGATGTCATGGGGGTTTGCATGGTTATTCACATCTTGTTTGTGATCATCGGAATCTCAATCACAAACAGAAAAGAATAATCCAAGATTAATACACCATTGATTCTTCAATGAATCTCAAAAGATCTAGGAATTTCATTTTGATTGATATTGGTAAAGTGCTTTACCAACCTAAAATAGTTTCGTGATGTGACTACGTCATCCCTCTTCAAATTAAAAATTATATTTATGAATCCTAGCCTTTATTTAAAATTCGATTAATAATTAAGGATTGGATCAACCTCTTTAAAATTTCTCTCTTAGGTTAGATAGAAATCCTCTCCGACATCTACACTCAATTTCTAATTCTAACATCTATTTGTTCTTCCTCGAGAATGGCTCATTTGTTAAGGGATCTTCCTCGATTTTGATATTGGGAAAGATGTCCATAATTAGCATATCTCTAAAAGAAATATTATGTTAACTTTAAATAAGTCGTTAATCCCACAAATATGTAGATTTGTCAAATAAGGTTTTCTTGCATCATTATGTCTATGAACTCGTTGTTTCAAAATAACCTTTTGTGAATGTGTGAACATATGAAATGAATTTGCATTTGAGTGAAATCTTTCACCAAAAGAAAAGACAAGAGTGGTTTGAAAATCATCAAATGTTCCTAATTGCATTCGAATTGAAGAAAAGAGTTTTGTATGTAATCAATGAGAGCTATATAGACAAACACGAGAATCTTAATTTTACCCTTGACAAGAGTCTTGCTATAGATCTTGTGCTCGTATATTTTATTAGTTCGTATGATAATTTAAACCTGATTTATTATATGAATAATATAGAGAAGACATTGATGTGATTGTTAAAACTCTTCCAAAACGAGGAAAGTGGAAAGGAATTATATTTCATACCCAATTCTAGTTATTGCCTTTCTAAAGGTTCATGGAATGAATTAGAAATGTTCTAATTCTAAATGAAATGGAATTGGTGTGTAATCTATTCCATACAAATTTGATTCAAAAGATGCAAATTCCAATTAATGCAATGACAAGGATCATAGGAAACGAAGTTGCCCTT
Organism: Lactuca sativa; assembly: GCF_002870075.4. Lineage (NCBI taxonomy): Eukaryota > Viridiplantae > Streptophyta > Magnoliopsida > Asterales > Asteraceae > Lactuca > Lactuca sativa. The sequence continues at coordinate 348,923,612 of NC_056626.2, forward strand.
AGTACTTGAAGATGGAAAAGTCAAATGTTTGAATCTACGTCAAATATTTGAATGATCAAACTCCAAACACATCTAATTCACAGTTCCTTGATGCATGATGTGGTAATCACATTTGGATGACATTGTCTGGTCTATAGGAAATAAGAAAGCTAAGCATCAAAAGCTACACCTAATAATCGGAATGGACAAATGTCGCATGTCTTAATGATTAAGGATTTAGAGCTTATGCTTAGTAATGGAGTTAGAATAAATATAATCATTCATTATTACTCTTCGGATATGTCTAGGTACACAAATTTTCATTTTATGTGTTGTATAAACATGATTTTCAATTTTCATTTGATAATGGAAAGGTGAAGATTCTAGTTTATAAAGAAGGTTGTTTTATGTTTAAAACTTCTTCTTGCAATTGGAATTCATGAAATTGTAGTTTTTGTCTCTAATAATAGCAATGATGACTTAAGTATTGATTCCCATAACAGTTTACATATGATCACACTTGTGGCATAATCTCCTTAACCACAGAAGTAAGAATCGAATCACTAAGCTCCAATTGGACAAGACTTGGAATCATTAGAACTTGAGTTGGATGATGTATGTAAGTCTTGTATGTTGGAAATATGACGTAGTCACCATTCACATGGACATGTACTGGTTATAAATGATTGTTGGATCTTGTATACACTAATTAGTATAGACCCATCCGATCCACCACAAGGGATGACATATACTATTATGTCGTATTTATTAATAATTTCAAGAGATGTGATTATGCTTAAATAATTAGGCATGAGTATAAAACTTTAAAAATTTTCAAAGAGTATTAGAACAAATTAGGAAATCAATTGGGCATGAAGATAAAGGATCTCCAATCTAAAATGAAATGAGAATGCCAAAGTATCAACTTCTACGATTATCTTAGAGATTGTGGAATAGTTTCCATAATTGGATTCTCCAAGGACACCATAATGTAATGATGTTACTAAAAGGAGAATCAAAAGCTATATGGTTTGATCTATGATGAGTCATGCTTCGCTACCATTCACAAATTTTTGGGAATATATAATTGAAATAGTTGAGCATATGTTGAACTATGTATACAAGTAAGTAGGTTTGAAAACACCTCATGCAATATGGAGTTGGAAAGTTCCCTGATATTCAGGTCTAGTGTTGTCAGGTCTTTCGTTAGATGAGAAACCAATGACCAACTTTAATCTAGATTTTAGAAATGTTACATCGTCGAATGTTCACTAAATACATTTGATATTTGTGATGCTTATATCTCAAAATGAGTATTCGTTGAGAGAATGAAACACACACACATATACACCCACCCACCCACACACACATACATACACACACACACACACACACATATATATATATATATATAAAGAAGTCACTCGGAGTTATATTGATCTTAGAGAAAATTCGAGATATGACCAACAATGAACCTATAATTGGCACTACTTCTCAACCCGAGGTTAGAAAACCAGTTGAGCCAAATGAAATTGCCATAACTCTTTGCAAAATCTAGTATAGTTAGTGCACCTCTTAAGTTTTATGAGTTTATCTAACTATCGAGGGAGATACGTTGATTATTGATAAACCATTGATCAATTTGGATAATCCTAATAGTTACTAGGAAGAAATGGTGGGCCCTAGGGCTGCCAATGAGAAGAGTGTAAGGATAACAAAATTTAGTCCGTGAAGGATAACTAATTTTGAAATTGGTTGATCCTAAACCTAGTCTCGTGACAGTGGGTTGCGATTAGATCTTCAATGTGACGACTAACATGGATAGCAATATACACACATTAGAGCTTATATGGTGGAAAAGAGTTTCGATCAAACTTAAGAAATTGATTATGAGGAAACATTCTCATTAATAACTGAGAAAGGTCTATTTGGTTATTTGTTACCTTTGTTTCCTTCTTTGATATAAGATACAGTAAAGTGGATGTTTAAAGGACTTTCCTCAATATAAAACTTTCAAAGGATATATGAGATGTTTTGAAAGGATTTTAACATACAAAGGATCCAAACAAGGTGTGTAACCTTGAAAACTCTATTTGTAGATTTAAGTAAGCACCACATTGCAAGGAATATGTTCTTCCATAAGAAAGTCAAAGAATATTGTCATTTTAGAAGTTCAGATTAGTCTTGAGTACATGTCAAATCTAGTGGGAGTGTCGTTATCTTCCTAGTATTGCATGCTGATGAAAATACCGCTCATAGGAAACATTGTCTCTAAGTTGCAAAGTGTAAAAGCTCAGAAATTGTTTCGCTATGATGGACAATGGAAAACGACAATGATATTTCGTATTTGGATCTAAAAATATAGATAGAAATGTTTAATAAGATTCAGTCAAAGCATAATTTGTTGAAAGGTTTCAACATGAAAATTCCAAAAGGATTATACACATGCTTCATAACAAGGAGTTGAGTAAATCTCAAAAGTCATTTGTGCTAGTCACAAAAATGATAGCATGAGTTAAGTCCTATGTGCTTCAAATATATGATCAATCATGAATGATATGAATTGTGCTTATTTTGATTTATCTAATGTTTTGAGCATCGTGAGATTGGATAAGAAATTGGGTCAGATGAATCACTAGAAAACTGTCAAGAACATTCTGAGGTATTGAAAGATACCAAAGAATGGTTACTTCTGGACTGTAGAGAGCATGATTAAAAAGAGTTATAGTGACATGAACTTTAGAGATGACTTTGATTCATAGTCTGAATGGATATTCATTTTGAATTGTAGAATGAAAGGTTTCACAATAGGAGATGGTGGTAGATTCGACAAGGTGGGTAAGACCACATTAGTGCAAGTGAAGTATCCAAGGAGCGTACGTGGACTAGAAAACTTCATAGTGGACCTTTGATTTTTTTAGTAACAAATTTTCATTATAAATATTCTGTGAAAGTGCGGTTATATTGACTATAGATTCTTGATATCACACATGGTCAATGCATCAAAGGAGGAAATTCCACTACGTCCAAGAAATTGTTGATGATGGAGATATAAATTGTGAAGTGAATATATTTTTGTTGATTTGTTCACAATAGTGATGACCAATGGAAAACATCATATGCATGCTAAAAGCATTGGCATGAAAAATGTTGACAAGTTTACTTGTTAAGTTGATTACCCCAAAGCTTTTATGCTATAGATAAATCCTTAATTGTTATGGTGATTAAAGAATAAAGAATTATTTATATTCAAAGATTATGATACCGTATAATAATTAGTTTATTATTGTGTTTCATTTTGCGTGTTACTTCTTGAATATTAATTTATTTAAAATGGCACAGTTGGTCATATTTCTGGGAGTAATTATTGATTTAAGATTGTCAGGAATTCTTTGTAGATTGTCCATAGGGATTGGACATGTCATAGGGTTTGCTGCAATATTCATGAGTACTTGGAAATAGGGATTTTAAGTATAGCTGTAACATCCCAAAAATCAAGGCCAAAAATTTTATTTTAAATTTAGTGGTTTATAAAATAACTTGTCAAGACATTGCTAAAATCATATCAATACATACGACCGTAGTATCATGTCTCAAAACCATATCATCTGAATGTAATAAAATATCAGAGTACAATCCCAGAAAACTCTAATGGGAAATCATATGTGCATGTGTGATGCGTTGCTACACCGCCGACTCCTTCCCCTTGGACGAAGAGGTACCTGAAACCATAAATGAAACTGTAAGCACAAAGCTTACTGAGTTCCCCCATCATACCGTATACCATACAACACCTAACATACAAACTGCCAGACAATTATGGGGCGCCCGTCCTACCAGTGTCAAGCCATTCTGGGGTGTTGACCTACCCATGTCGAGCTATTATGGGGTGCTGACCTACCTCTGTCAAGCCGTTCTGGGATGCTGAACTACCCATGTCAAGCCGTTATGGGGTGATGACCTACCAATGTCAAGCTATTCTGGGGTGCTGACCTACCCATGTCAAGCTATTCTGGGGTGCTGACCTACCCTCTGGTCTATCTCAACTGAACACGAAGACTATTTCACCAACTACTACTAACACATAATATCATATCATAATCATGTTGTCAGACATATCTGGGGTGTCCGACCTACCCATTGGTCCTAACGACCGGATCGGGGACTAGTCCCCTCCTACTAATACTATCTCACATAACATAGCAAACTAGCATAGTCACATATCAAGATAACTAGCATAGTCGCACGTCAAGCGTCAACAACCAGATAATTATCACAAAGACAATCATCACAACTATTCCTCTACTAGTGGTCTGGACTTGGTGCCTTAGGCCCACTTCTACTGGAAGGTAACCCACCTCGATGTCGTGCAGCGTCTGAACTGTCCTCAGCGTGAAGTTCGGCTCTCCTTGACCCCTCAATCCTTACACGACAATCCTCAAGTCATCGAACAGAACATATGACCCTAACCAGGGTCAATACCATAACCAGACAAAGTCAAACTTGCTCAAAGTCAACACCTAGTTGACCTAACTCGCCGAGTTGGTCCACCAATTCGCCGAGTCCATACTCCACTAACCTGATCCAACCCCGACTCAACTCGTCGAGTCTAGCAAGAACTCGATGGGTTTTCCTTCATTCAAACCATCTGGACCATCTTCATCCTACTCACCGCGTTCCTTCTTGAACTCATCGAGTTCATCTCCCTCATATGAACACGTGCAGTCTGTGACTCGCCGAGTTGTATGAATAGCCTGTCGAGTCTATCTTCAAATATTGGGAGATTGGCTTGGACTCGCCGAGTCTTTACGTACACTTGTCGAGTCCCATGATTCCCAGGTCCCTTTTCGCGTCTAAACATCTAAGGGACTTTCCTCCCTAACAACAGGTCCATCCACAGAAAGGATTTGGTGGTCAATACATACCGGCTCACCGAGTCCTAGGAGCGACTCGTCAAGTCCATCCATGTCCATTACTATACAGTCGATTTAGATGGGTTGTAACTCCTCAAAAACATAGATCTTGCCTCCCAATGTCCATTTTACACGTAAAGCTACAATCTTGCTATACATGCATGGGGTATTTAGCTCAAATGGTCCTAAAAGAGGTTCTTAAGATGCTTGGGACTTCTCATGGCCATAAAGTTGACAACTTTATGCCATGTAGTCCCTTAAGGACCCTAGATCTGGAGTCTTAACCCCCTAACCATGCTTGCACTCATGATTGGCACCAAAAATGGTTCCTCAAAGCCCTAAATCACTCCAAAAAGGGATCTAGAAGATGAATGGACAAGGTATAAGCTTTATACCTCAAATGAGCAGTAAATGTTGCAGAAACTATGCATCTTCTGACATCCTCTTGGTTCTTCAAGCTCCTCCTTCCTTTTTCTGCTCCAAAATCACCAAAATGTACCACTAAGGCTATGAAACCCTCAAGATAGACTATGGTTTTGATACTGAGTTCTGGGGGAAAACGGAGGCTAAAGTTGGGCCATATAAAGTGTTTAAATAGGGTGCAAACCCTCAAATTTAGGGTTTCATCCAGATAGCTGCTACTTTCCGAGTCGGTATACCGACTTGCCGAGTAGGTCACCTAACTCCCACATCCACGCCCGATCCTACTCGACGAGTTGGTCCTTCAACTAGTCGAGTCCCTTTGCTAGAATGATAAATCTTCATTTTAAAAAATGCTTATCAGGAACCGGGTGTTACAATAGCTTAAACCCGCTCTTAGAGATTACTTCATGGAATCAATCAAGAGTCATTCTAAGATGATAATATCTACTATTCTTCAAACATAGATTTATGAGTCATAATTTGCAAATTTGTTGTGCATTGGTTTACTCCAACACATCCGTAACTGGATTTCATAAAGTGTAATTCCATGTAAGACGTGCTGAGTAAAAGGTATGATTATGTAGTCAAAGTTTATTTGTTCCATTTGTTTTAATAGGAAAAGTAATCTCTTTGGGACCTTTGATGATTTGTTGCCAACATCTGAAGTGCTTGGCCGAGTCCAGAGTAATTGATATTTTCAATTAATAGTCTGAATTTTGTCATCATAAGTCGTAATGCGAGAAACAAAATCTTGGACTATGAGATTAATTCTAATCCATGTCTTGTGTCCATACGATATGTTGTAGAACGAAGGAATAATTGATCACTTATCTTAGGGCCATTGTTTGAGTAAATTAAAGTTCGATAATGGATGTGGAAAAGACTCTTTACTTGTTATTCAAAGTCTATATTGACGCCTTGTCCAAGTGGGAGACTATTCTAATAAGTGTCCAAGGTCATAACTAAATTGGTCAAGGTCATGACTAAATTGATATAATTTTGTGGAATAAAAGTAAAGTCCTTTTTTGGGTTACCCTCAAAAGCTAGAAATAACTTGAAATGACTTTAGGGGAGAGAGATAAAATGATTTGTTAATTTATTATATGATTAATAAATTAATTAGAAATAACTATAATTAGTTAATTATCAATCAAAATTAATCTGGAATTAACTTGGGACTAATTGGAATTAATTAATGGTGCAAGGGTGAATTGCAATTGTTCAATAGTTGAACAAAAGAAACAATTCTAGAACCGTCCATGGTATGGAAGGTTTGGAGGCTTTCTAAGGGTTTTTGGAAGGCTCCTAGTTGTTGATAAGGAAATGATTTGAATTAAGATTAAATTTGATATTTAATTATTCAAATATAGATTTATCTGCAAGTTACCTAAACTATAAATAACACCCTTTAGCCTTGAATTTTAGTGGATAAAATTTCTTAGAAGGTAAAATCCAATTTTACTTCTTTCTCCTCTCTCCTATTGTCTCTCTAGTGTTCTAGGGTTTTGGGTGTGAGTCATTAGAGGCTTGTATACTTTTGGCGCTTGCTTTCCACGGAGCATTCGAAGAATTCAAGAGATTGGCATAACCGATTATGTTAAAGCTTTATTTTATTACTAGTAATTTTGATTATAGTAGAATAGAAGTTTTTATTTCATAAGTATGTTGCTATTAATTATGAAAATCCATAGATCCATTTTGTTTGCATGCACCCTTAAATTTTAAGTGGAATTCCTCATGTACAATGTTATTGTAACCTGAAAATCCAAATATATTTTTCCATCTTAATCAACTTCCAACCTTCTCAAAGGAATCAAAGTCTTTAAAGGTTGTAATACTTTTTCCTTCTATGGTTGTTGTTAATATTTCCACGCTTTGCAAAATGATCTTTGGTGGGTTACAAATTTTTTTAAGTTTATTCTATTTTTAGACTTCCGTTGTCGTTTTTAGCGTTTTTGGGAAAATGATTTTGAATAATACCAAACATTAAGATCTTTAGAGTATAATGGAAATATTTCTAAATCCAAATTGATAGTACGTTAGGTTATGCTATAAGACACTAAAAGTATGATAAAAATATTTGTAAACCCAAATCGATGGTACCACAAGCATATATGAGAATCCATTCGAGAGATATAAATGTGGTTCATGAGGATCATTCATGTAAAGGAAAACATGTTTAACCAAACAAGCAATATCCAATCAAGTAAATTTGAGATACTGGAGTGCATAGTAAGACTATGTTATAAAGATAAATCATTATTCCATGTGCAAGAATCGTCGAGTTTTGCACTTGTATCGATAATAAAGAGAGTAGGCTTGTATTTAAGCATGTTGGATCTTCCAAGAATTTCCAATTAATACTTCTTTTGATACAAAAACATGTTGTAATCTGTGGGTAAGAATCATCGAGTTTGGCGCTGTAATTGTCTCATGTGAAAACAATACTGAGGAAGTAGTTAAGTTGCCAAAGATCTGTCATATAAAATTTAGTGCCAAATCTTAAAAGCTCAAAGTCAAAAGTCATCAACACACTCTCATCAAGATATAAAAGTAAATAAGTTGCATGAGAAATCATAAAGATATCTTAAAAGCTTTCTTGAAAACAACGCTTCTACAAAAACTCCGTACAAAATTCAAATTACCTTTCAATGAATTTCAAGCTTTATAACGGCATGGTGAAGATTGAAATTCTTTCAAACTCACACACACACACACATATATATATACATATATATATATATATATATATATATATATATATATATATATATATATATGTGTATATATATATATATACATATGTATATATATATACACACACACACACACACATATATATATATATATATATATATATATATATATATATATATATATATATATATATATATATATAAACACACTATATCGTGTTTTCTAACAACAAAATATTCGAAAAGGTCACATATGAAATATATATTTTCAACCTTTACATGAAAAAAACACGACATCGTTTCTATCTTTCCCTTGGAAAGTAATAATAAACCTCATAAATACGTCAACACGGAGCAACCATCATGTGGATCAAAGAGCTTCTACCTTGGTTTTTCATGTAATGCTTGAGTTCTAACATCTTCAACACAAGGAATATTTTCTGTTATAGAGTTCTCATCTAAGAACTTAGATGTTGATATCATATTATAATGGTAAACCTACAATTAACCAAGTGTTACAGTTACTAGATCTAAGAACCAAGTATTTGACAAATAATGCTGTTATTTTGGTGTTGTGTTTAAATCCTTTACATTACAAGATTGTCAAATTATCTTTTGACAATGTCTTGCAAACATATGATTGGCGTTACACCACATATCAAGGGAAAATATTCAACTAAAAACATGGTCATGGAAATTAATACATCTTGTAATGTTTCCTTTTCCATTGATATCCATTAAAATCTATTTTTCTAGCATCCATGGTGTAACGCTGGCAAATTCGGGCTATACATTTTTGATATAGTAAATAATCCTACCTAAACATGTAGTATACATAATGAATATATCATTGATATAAGGAATGCTTAAATCCGACTCTGTATGAAGAAGTTATGCTTCTTCAAGGTTTCACGATAAACCCGACACAACTATGCGCGTCATAAAAAGTGAATCAGAGATAGGTTACTTATTAGCCTAAGTAATCTAAATGTAACTAATCGTAAAAGCAAGAGTGTGCATATAAAGAATGCCTAAATTTGACTTCGTATGAGCAAGTTATGTTTTTTCAAAGTTTCAGTATAGTAGTGTACAACATATAAATCGAAATTAAGATGGATTGAGTGTTAGCCAAAACAATTTAAACGAGAGTTTAAGATCTCATAAATATGAACCCGTCGATATAAAGATAGTCTAGAGTGGAGTTTATATGAAAGAGTTATGATTTTCACATGGAATTTGACAGTCTAATCTATAAAAAAAATAAGATTTTAAAATATATTGAGAATATCTATTGAAACCTAAAGGAAAGTTTTAGAGCTCGTCGAGAGGATTCTGTGGATATAAAGAACTTCGAAAACATAGCTCATATGCAAAAGTTATGGCCATTCGAAGAATCTAGAAAATACTTGCTAATGATGATGTGGCAGCACCGGAGTGTGCCACATTGCAAAAAAGTGTCATGCTTTTCCACCACCTAGTCGACATGGAAACACGAGAGCGTGGCATGTGGTATCACAAGATTTTGACACGTGGAAGGTTCTAGAAGGGGGTGATGTGGGAAATCGTAACCTGACACATGGCAAAAATCAGATGAGCCAACAATCTCCATATGTGTGGCACACCTCAGTCGGTGGGTGCGACGTGTCCCTTGTATCCCTATATATAAAAGAAAATTTTCAGCGCATTTCCTCCCATTCAAGCCCAAATCCTCTATAAACCTTACCACACCCATAGCCTTGAAACTCCCTAGTTCTTGAATACTTTAGCGAGACTCTAGCGCATCTGAGAGCTCGGAGCAATATATCATTCGGTTTTGGAGTTCTTCCTATCAGTTACTAGGTTTTGCTAAAATTCTTGTAAGTTAAGCTGCTTTTACTATGCTTCAAGTGTAACTTATATGTATATTCATGTTCGTTATTATGTATCTATAAATAAGATTTATTAGTGATTCCAAGTCATAATACTAATGGATTTCCTTACGAGAATGATGTCTAGGCTAAATTTAATGAGTTGTTTAAAGTGGTATTTCCAAATAGTATACTTTATATACTAAACGGACCCTACCTCCGATATGAACTTACATAGCTGTTCTTTATTATTTATAGATCAATATTACAGTAACAAGGAATATAAGTATAAGACATAGTGATATTCGTACCTAGGTCATATCAAAGGAAAAGCTAAGGTGTTAGGCAAAGCGTTTTCCAAATTACAAGTTGTTGGGCTGTAAATAGTTTTATTTATGTTGCGTCTTTTGGGCTCGTAGATTAGCCTTGTTTTCTCCAGTTTGGGTCTGTCCAACCGAGAGCCTTTTATGTATAGTATTTAAGTTAATGCTTGCATGCATATTAGGTTAAGATTCTAGAGATTATCGAAATAGCGATTTATCAAGAGAACAATATTTTCCAGTAATCGTACTTGTAATCTTCCAATCCTTTACAGTTGATGTTCTTAATCGAGCTCTTCTAAGGATTTTATTTAATCATTCGACACGTTTGATTCAAGCTGTTTGTTCTTATTTTTGCGTTCTGCCTTGTTATTAATATTGTGTTCTTGCTGTTTCATATTCATATACTTGTTCAAGATCTAATCGATTTTCATAGATTAAAAGTTGTTTTAATCCCATCAATTGGTATCAGAGCAGGAGGCTGTGTAATCGATACACATCTTTTCTGTGAAAAAGATTTCCATTAGGGTTTTCCGCAATCATTGATATTTATTGAGCCGTCATCTTAATTGACGTATCTTAGTATTTATTGTTTTGCCCTAATCTGCTTTATTACAAGTCTGATCTTTGAACAGGTTTTTACGATCATTATGGACGCAACGCAATCAAACCCCATTAATATTTCCAACAGCATCGGTTCGACGACAAAGATTCCAATCTTGTACACCCATGACTATGAAGTATGGGCACATCATTTTGAAGACTATGTGATTGGATCGGAAGACAATGGTTTTCTCATATGGGAAGCCATCATCAACGGACCGTTTTCTCATTCCACGACATCCAGAGTTATTAAGACGCAAAAAGAGTACAACGATCTGCTTAAGGACGTGACGAATATTGCGCAAGATGAAAAAGACAAATTCCAGTGCAATATTAAGGCACTAAGGTTGATCAGATTCGCCCTTCAGTCCGACACATTCAGACTGGTCAGCTCATGCACTACGGCGAAGGAAGTGTGGGATAGGCTTCGCGAACTGTATTCCACAGACGAAGATCTTGAACATTCCATCCAAACCTTGCTTCTATCTGAATTTGGTGAATTCAGGCAAGGGGCCGAAGAAACTGTGACCCAGACGTTTGATCGCTTCAATCATCTTCTCAGCAAGATGATCAAACACGACATTGAAAGGAAGCTCATCGAACAAAAGGTTACTTTCTTGAACGGACTGCGATCTGAATGGAGAGCAGTTGTTTCCACAGTCAAAGCCCATGAACAGTTTAAATCATATTCTTTGGCGAAACTGGTGGGTATTCTAAAGTCCCAAGAGAAGATTGTGGTTCAAGAGAAGAATGTTGTCTCCAGTCTTGGTTCGTTGGCCCTCCTATCTAAAAGTAAAGCTGTGGTGGAGGATGAAGAGCTCAACTTGGAAGAATATGACCTCACAACTGAGGATTATGCCATGATGGTATCCAATCCTAAGAGGTTCATAAAGAAGAGATTTCCCAGCAACAAAAACAGAAACTGGCAGGGGAGTTACAGCTCAGAAAAAGCAAACAATGAACCGAAAGCTGAGGAGCCCAAAAAGGAACCGAAAGCAGATGGCGATTCCGGAGTAAGCTGTTTCTATTGTGGTGGCAAGAACCACTACGCTAAGGACTGTGTTCTTAAGAAGATGGCTGAAAAGGACAATGGAAATGATGAGGAAGCTGTGCTGCAGAGGAGATTGGATGAGTTGAGAAAGAAGAAGTCTACCGCTAACCCTTCTATTAATGCTCTTATTGTGCAGGGTTCGGTCAAAGACGATGAGTTCGGTAGCACCGAAGTTTGGTCTACTGACTCAGAAGACGAAGAAGTGAGGAAGCCTACTCATGGAAAGGCATATGTGGCTAAGGAGGAAAGCAGTGGTGGAAAATGCTTCATGGTGACTGAAGTGTCTCAAATGAGGGGATACAACACCGATGGAGGAAGCAATGGACCGAAGGTGCAGGAGGATATGTGCTTTACGACCAAACCACTCAGCCAACAGTTCAATGAGCTCGATGAACTGATAAAGAAGGTACAATCTGTTTTTATTTCATCTAAAGTACCATCATCCTCATATGAGAAAGAACTAAAAAATGTTAATACAAGAATTTCTCATTTAGATAGTAGCTTAACTCAAACTCGAGTCACCAATTCTAACCTGACTGATCAATTAAGCAGGGTGGCGTCGAAGAGTGAGGAGCGGCGAATGTGGATTGAGTTAAAAGAGTCAGAATTAATTAAAGTTAAAGACGAAAACATTTATTTGCAGAGAGACAATTTAAAATTGTTAAAACAACGAAATGTTTTTTGTTTAATTGCTAAACGTTTATATTCCAATATTACTCAACTTCACTTGGATTGTGAGATAGGCCAAAAGATCCATCGCATGATTTTGCCCTTCCTAGAATTTAAGGAGGATGAAATCGATGCCGAAGCTTACAATTATGAGAGTGTGATATCGTCTGATGATGTCAACCCAACTTATAAAATTGGACTGGACAAGATTGAGTCCTTCATAAAGTCCAAAGACCACAAGGACATGCTCAAAAATCTTTTGGATGAAAATGACAGACTTAAACTGAGAACCGAAACCATACAAAAGTTTGACTCTCTTAACGCCAAAGTAAGCTCAGAAAATAAAATCGATGTTGAAAATGCATCTGAGCTTAACGAGGACGAAAACATGAGTGAAATTTCTGTAGAGGATACGGTTGACTGCTCAGAATTTGTTAAAAGCGAAACTGAAAACCACAAAAATCTTATTTCTGAAAATTCTGTGGAATTCGCTAGATTGTCCCAACAAAAGTCCGCGAAATTAGTAGAAAAGGCTGTTGTATATCAAAAGGTCAGGACCACTCCAAATCAAGTATACAAGGTGACTGGAGTAACCGAACATCAAACAGCTGAACTTACAACTATTGTTAATGAAGACAATGATGATGGCTGTGATGAGTACTTCTGGGAAGCTCCTATTGATAATGGAAACGAAACCGTCGGCCTGTCTGAAAGAACCTCCTGGATGAAGAAAGGGAGATACATACCTAAACCCCTGAACAAGCCTGATAATTTCAGTGAACCAAGCACAAGTGGTACAAAAGGTACTCCTCAAGAGGTTGATCGTTCGGCAAAAGAAGATATTCCTTCAACGCCAACAGCTCGAAGTGAAACTTCATCAGATACTCCTTCCACTTCCTCAGGGGAAACTGAATCTTCTTCAGATATTCCCTCTGCTCCCTCGGCTCAAAGAAAAACTCCTCAAGTTCAAAAGGAACCAGCCAAGGTGACATCAAAAGCGAAAGCGAACGTTCATCATCAACCTAAACAGATGAGGGATAAAAAGATAGAGCGGAACTTAAGATACAGGAAAAACCTTTCTGAAAGGAAACAATTCTGGCACTCCCAGAATGCATACTATTCACACAAGGACAAGAATCTGAAGTATGAAAATAATCCCGTAAGAAAGCCTGATAATTCCAACAACCGAAAGCCAAGGTTCGGTTCGCAAGAAAACAACAATCGAAAGCCAAGGTTCGGTTCGCATGAAAATACCAACCGAAAGCAAAGGTTCGGTTCTGAAAAGGATTTCAACCGAAACCAAAGGTTCGGTTCCAAGAACAACTCCAACCGAACTCAGAGGTTCGGCTCTGAAGTCAGACGAGAACAAGACTCAAAGGTTAATCCCACCAACGATCAAAAGCAAAAGGGTCACCTGGAGTTATCAGCAAGGAAGACATCTCCATCTAAATCCAAATCCTCTCTTCCTAATTCTTCTCGTTCATCTCCATCTTGCTCTAATGCTAATTCCGTTGGTTCTCAAAAACCTCGTCCATCTGCTGAACAGAAGGGAAAGCAGAAGGTTGATGAATCCAAACCTGAGTCCAAATCGAACAAACCCAATCCTAACAAAATAAAAGTCTTCACCATTAAAAAGAAAGATGAAACAACTCTAATAAAACGAACATATCTAGTTGACATCTCTCTTACTATTCCTGTTCCCATGAAAAACTCACATGGACCCAAGAAACTTTGGGTTCCTAAATCTGCTTAATTTTTGCAGGTTATAAGTGACGAGCAGTTTGACGAAGAATGGTACATCGACAGTGGCTGCTCGCGTCACATGACTGGGAGGAAAGAGGAGCTTAGGGAATACAGATCTCTTGCAAATGGTGGCAATGTTAAGTTTGGAAATAACTCTTTCGGCACCATAAAGGGATATGGGATGATAACGAATGGTGATTTTACCATAAGGAAGGTGGCCTATGTGGAAGGACTTCAACACAACCTCATCAGTGTATCTCAGCTTGTTGGAGGTACAGGTCTCAAAGTTTCATTCGATGATGAAGGTTCTGAAATCATAGAGAAAAAGAAAAAGAAAGTGATTCTGAAGTCAGAGCGAAAGGGTGAAATGTTTCCTCTGAACATGAAACCCATCAAAGGAAACCCAGCCATATGTCTGCTATCAAAAGCTCAATCCGACGAAAGCTGGTTGTGGCACCGAAGACTCTCTCATCTCAATTTCAAAGATATCAACCGACTTGTCACTGGAGGTCATGTTAGGGGCCTTCCACTGCTAAAGTTTGACAGAGAGCATTTGTGTGCTGCATGCGAAATGGGAAAGCAGAGTCGTCAAAGTCATCCATCCATAATTAACACAAAAGTTGTTGAACCACTCGAATTGCTTCATATCGATTTGTGTGGTCCTTCATCTATCGAAAGCATCGGTGGTAGCAAGTATATTCTTGTTATCGTTGATGACTTCTCACGATTTACATGGGTGTTCTTTCTAAAGCTCAAATCTGAAGCGACTCAAAAGCTGAAGGTGTTTATCAAGCAAATTGAAGTCCAACTCAAGAAGGTCGTTCGCAACATAAGGAGCGACAATGGTCTCGAATTCAAGAACAAAGAGTTTGAAGAGTTTCTCACAGAAAAGGGAATCAGTCATAATTTCTCAGCTCCCTACACACCACAACAGAATGGAATAGTCGAAAGATGAAACCGATCCTTGTTTGAAGCTGCCCGAACTATGTTAAGTTTCGCTTCCTTACCTCTTTATTTTTGGGCTGATGCTATTTCTGCTGCTTGTTATACACAGAACAGGTCCTATCCCAACGTGAAATTTTTCCATGTGTTTGGCTCAAGTTGTTTCATCTTTAACTCTAAAGAACACTGCAACAAGTTTGATGTCAAAGCTGACGAGGGAATCTTTCTGGGTTACTCACTCACTTCAAAGGCGTACAGGGTCCTAAACAAACGATCAAGAAGGATTGAAGAGACATACTATGTGACCTTCGACGATAGCTATGTCAAGAAGCTGCAGGCC
This sequence comes from Lactuca sativa, assembly GCF_002870075.4. Lineage (NCBI taxonomy): Eukaryota > Viridiplantae > Streptophyta > Magnoliopsida > Asterales > Asteraceae > Lactuca > Lactuca sativa. The sequence continues at coordinate 348,939,138 of NC_056626.2, forward strand.
ATAGATGACACTGCCAGGGAAATCTTTCCTCAAGCTGGTCAAGTCACTGTCTCAATCGCCAACATGTACGAGAATTTTCTGGATCTCTTTGACGAACCGGAAAAAGCCTCTCTCTCAGAAGCAGGTGCAGCCGACAACAAAATAGATCATATGAAGCAGATGGTCGAAGATGCTGCAAGAAGAATGCATGAAGGAGAATCGCCCACTGATGAATCTCCAACCAACAATGCATCAGTCGAGGGGGAGCCAAGTACTCAAGTCGAGGGGGAGCCAAGTACTCAAGTCGAGGGGGAGCCAAGCTCACAAGTCCAGGGGGAGCCAAGCTCTACTATTTCAACCGAAGGTCCTTTAACAACCGAAGGTACCTCTCCAACCGAAGATCCCTCTACAAGCGAAGGTGCTTCAACGCCTGAAAATCCAGCACCACAAGGAACCCCTGAACTTCATGTTTCTCAAGACTCATCAATTGAGGGGGAGCATGATGATATGACGCTTGATTTCGATAGCCAATCTGAGCCAGAAGATATGATCAACGCTGAACTAGATCCAACCTTCGATCCAAATTACCCTCCTCTTACCAAATGGACCAGAGATCATCCCATTTCTCAAATAGTTGGTGATGTATCTGAAAAGGTTCTGACCCGATCTCAACTGAAGGCAAAACAGACATCCTCATTTTCAAAGGTTGAGTTTTGTATGTTTAACTCATTCGTATCAAAAGTTGAACCGAAGACAGTGAATACTGCCCTCGATCACTCTGATTGGGTTCAAGCAATGCAAGACGAACTGAACGAGTTTGAAAGGAACAAAGTCTGGCGTCTCATTCCAACGCCTCCAGATGCTTCGGTTGTTGGTCTTAAATGGGTTTTCAGAAATAAAATGGACAAGGAAGGTAATGTCATAAGGAACAAGGCTCGTCTGGTGGTCAAGGGATACTGTCAGGAGGAAGGAATAGATTACGAAGAGACGTTCGCTCCAGTAGCTAGGCTAGAATCTGTTAGAATATTTCTGGCTTATGCTGCTCACAAAAACTTTGAGGTTTTCCAAATGGACGTCAAATGTGCGTTTCTCAATGGAGAACTTGAAGAAACTGTGTATGTGGAGCAACCTCCTGGGTTTGTGAATGAAAAGCATCCAAATCATTGCTACATTCTGGATAAAGCTGTGTACGGCCTCAAACAAGCTCCGAGAGCCTGGTATGAAACGCTTACAAAATTTTTAAAGATGTCCAAATTCAAACAAGGTTCGGTTGACCCAACCTTCTTTCGCAAAAAGGAAGGTAACCACCTTATGATAGTTCAAATTTATGTCGATGACATCATCTTTGGCTCCACGAATCCTAGCTTAACAGCTGAATTCAGAAAGTTGATGGAGACTAAGTTTGAAATGAGCTCAATGGGTCCTATTAACTTTTTCCTTGGTTTAAACATAAGACAGGGACCCGAAGGCATCTTTATCAATCAGGAAGCTTACACAAAGACTCTCCTAGCGAAGTTTGGAATGATGGGAGACTCAAAAGTCAAAGTCCCAATGGCATTCGGCACCAAGCTGACCCCTTCACTAGATAAACCGGCTGTTGACATCACGCTCTATCGTCAAATGATAGGCTCATTGATGTATCTAACTGCTAGCAGGCCTGATATCATGTTTTCTGTGTGTTATTGTGCTCGATTTCAGGCTAACCCACGCGAACCTCACATGCTGGCAGTGAAGAACATCCTACGCTATCTCAAGCGAACCGCCTCTTTAGGTCTATGGTATCCATCCAATTCAGGCTTCTTCGTTCAAGCCTATTCTGATGCTGACCTTGGAGGATGTGGACTCGACCGCAAAAGCACAACTGGTGGCTGTCGATTTCTTGATGGGAAGTTGGTCAGCTGGCAATCCAAGAAACAAACATGTGTGTCGCTATCTACTGCTGAAGCGGAATACATTGCCGCTGCATCCTGCACATCACAAGTGATTTGGATCCAGAGTCAACTTCGAGACTATGGACTCAATATGAAGAAGATCCCACTATATTGTGACTCTGAAAGTGCAATTAGGATCTGTCATAACACAGTGCAACACTCTAAAACCAAACATATAGCACTGAGGTATCACTTCATCAAAGATCATGTGGAAGATGGAAATATCGAAGTTCACTTCGTAAGAACCACTGATCAACTGGCTGATGTCTTTACCAAAGCTCTTCCTGAAGCATCATTCAATAAAATTTTGCAAGGGCTAGGTATGATGGAATCAGAGTCAGTACCTCACACTACCTCTCAAACTCAACCATAAGAAGCGAAACCAACCGAACGTTCGGGTTCGGTTCAATCATCTAACTCGCTCATCACCTCAAAGGTAGTCTTTCTATGTTGTATATTTCTTGTACCATTTTGGTTTTCTCTATGTTAAAAGTATCTATTTCTTTTGTATCTAAATTTCTTAGTTTCTCAAAATTTTCCAAAACCGAAACCAACCGAAGGTTCGGGTTCGGTTTTTCAAAATTTTGTGGAACCGAAACCAACCGAACGTTCGGGTTCGGTTATTCAACATTTTGTAGAACCGAAACCAACCGAAGGTTCGGGTTCGGTTTTTCAAAATTTTCCTGAACCGAAACCAACCGAACGCTCGGGTTTGGTTTTTCAATCTTTTTCCAAGTTTTTTTATTTTTTTCTTTTCTCTCTTTTATAATTTTTTTTAGGTCTTATTTTATTTTTATTATTTTTTATTTAAATTTCAAAAACTCCAAAAATATTTTCTTTCATTTTTTTTGTGTTCGTTTGTTCATGAGGATATATTTGATAAATTACTTAAGTGTCCCTAGAAGCATGCTGTTGTATGTGTCCCAAGCCTCATAAGATTTTGAATAATTGCCTTCACGACCTGGTATACACAAACCTTGTCTTCCCAATAAGGCTAACTTATTTATTCTAATCATGAGCTACCTCACACTCTTCTCACATGAGTTAAGAGTCTCCTGCTTGGTCCTTTCTTTCGCAGCAGAGGTACTATGTCTTCTTTCACCATCCCCATTACACTTCTCCATAACATTCGTTTCATCACTGTAACCCTTGAGACTCTCAGAAACTACCACTGAGGTTTATGGTTACACAACATCTGTGTTTATGATCTTAGTTTCGTGCCACTACGAGCTGAGTGAAACCCAAAATTCAACACCAAAGAATTGACGGTGACAAATTAATTTGATCAAGTTTTCACCAAGGAATTGACGAATGTACCTTCATGAAATCTCAATTTTTTTTTGATTCCAATGAAATTGTTACACACCATAACATTTCTTCCCATGGGATCCAGTTATAATTTTTTTTATATGAGATTTTATACTTATCCAAGTTTCTTAAAAATCAACTCTAACCTACTTGTTCAACAGACTACACCGGTCTCACAAGTACTTTGTTCACATTCGTTCTTATATCAAGAATTGAATTGTTGACTCAAAGCGAAACCGCCCTTACTTAGCCTTATTAAAAGAAGCCTTTCAACATTTATTAATAAATGTTTGATCGTAATTCAACGGGATTCCACACTAACACTTTGAGGTCTCTCTTGATCTTGAAGGAAGAGATTCGTGCCCGGGATCATCAGTTTCGTGTCATAATTGACATCACAGATAATCCTAAAAAGAGTTGCTTTATTTCTTTATCTTTTACACTCTTTGCACGGAAATCCTAGATTTTCAAAAATTCCGTTACTACTTATATTACAGGCTGGTTTATTACTGAGGGATTACTAATGAAGTTGTGGCCAAAAATCAGCCACGTGGGTCCTAAATTTAATACAGGTGATTAAAAAGGGGAAAAGACAAAAAGTTGCTGACACGGCGGGAGATCAAAGGATAGAAATTCAAACGACGGTAAAAAGGAGGGCGCGTGAATTTGAAGCGGCCGCGCTTTTTCTGACACTTTTGGACGCGTGTGCAGTATTGAAGCGTCATCCATCTGGCATTAATGGCGCGTGTGGAAATTGAAACGGTTCCTCTCTCTGAACCGGCGCTTATTGGGCGGCGTGATCCTAGGAATCTGACACTCTCTCTCCTACGTGATCATCGCACGTCCCAACTGTCACCAATCAGTCACTCAAAAACCCTTCCGTATTTCCACAAGAGATTTCAATCGATCTTTCTCTCTCCTATCACCTACTATAAAAACCCATCAACACCACCTTTTACCTCTTTACTGCCCCATAATTTCCAAAGCAAAAATACCTCCAACCTCTCTCCCGGTTATCTTCTTCTCCAACCTGCAACAATGGCTGAATCCTCTTCCGTCCATGCTACTTCCCAGATTCTTCCAATCCGTCCTCAGCAATGCCTCGTGATTGATCTGAACCCACTGGCCTATGATCCCTACATGTCGCCGGTCATCGAGTGTCTCAAATACTCCCAGCTTGCTCCGGCACTGTCACGGATTGAAACGGTGCCAATGGTGGCCCTATCATAGGTCTACGCAACGGCTTATTACGACAAGGCCGTCGACAGGGTATTTTTCGAAGTGGCGGAACACAAGACGTCGATTTCTCGTCCCCGCTTCTGCACCATGCTTGGGTTTGCTGCTGACCCATCGCGTGTTCACCCGGAGACGATTCCGGTTGGTATGTTCTACAACATGTTCTACAACATGGGCTACACGGAAGTTCTCACCTCCGTCGCCAGATTCAAGAAATCATGCTTACCACCCCAGTGGAATGGGTTATTTACAGTTCTCTTCAAGGGACTGTCAGAACGGAGCTCAGGATCGGACGGGGCCAGTTGTCTTTTCCTGTCGATTATGTATGCGGTGTACAATGGGATCAATCTGGACTATGGATTTGTCCTTTGGCAACAACTGATTCAGAGCCTATCTTCTGCTTCCCGACACTCCGAGGTGTCACTAGCCCGGTTCTGGATCTTGATCACAAGATGGGCTATGGACAGGTTTGATGTCCCAACTTCTGACGGTGCACCGATGTCTTCTATTGGTACGTTCCATACCAAGAAGATCATCGTCTCGGATGCATCAAAATTCTCCTTCATTGGCTCCATCCCGGAGACTATGTATGGAAGTGTGCCTTCAGACAGCAGTATGATCAAGGCGATCAAGGAGTTAGGGCCATCTGGTCCGAGGGAACTAACACCGGACATGTTGCGATCGATTCATGATGCCGACAAACCGGTGGCCAGGGGTAAGAAGGCAGACAAGGGGAAGAAACCATCCAAAGCCCCAAAACCTACTCCCAAGAAGCGCAAACAACCGAAGGCAGCTTCTTCCCCACAACCGAAAAGGAGGAAGACCCAACCGAAGCGAAAGCTCGTCCTTCCCTCCTCCTCCAGTGAATCCGAAGGTGGGAGTTCGGACTCTGAGGGATCCCACGGAGACGAATCTCCTCAGCGAGGTAACACACCCCCTCGCTCACCAACCCCAGAGATGGAACTTCACCAATCCCCAGTTCCTTCCCCTCCACCCACAATCCCTATTTCCATTCCCACCATAAACCCCACAATTCCCCCAACCTCTATCCCTATACCTCCACCCATATTCACCACATCAACCGAAACACCACCTGTAACCGAAACCCCTCCCGTAACCGAACCTCCACAAACCGAAACCCATACACAACCACCACCCGAAACCACCCCCACCCACTCAACCTGAACCAACCAAACCCATAACACCCCCAGCTTTACCACCACCTCAATCTCCAGAAGACGCCTCCGATGGCGATGATCAATACCTTGGTGGTGATCACCTGAACTTCGATTCGGTCTACTATAGTCCATTTCAAGTTCAAAGTGATGAGGAGGATGATGCTCCAGTGACAAAGAAGCATCTCCGCGAGCTGAACGAGAAGGTTGATCAACTTCTCGCCTCCTCTTCCAACCAGCAGTCATCCTTATCTGAAGCTGCCCTTCAGAGGATAGTTGATGCCTTCTCCAGGGCTCAACATGACTCCGTAGCCTCAGCCACTGCTGCCATAGACGCCTCCACCCGAACCTGTGAGGCGGCGACCGAAAAAGTCGAAAAACTATTCTCTGACGCTTCGGACCTGCTAAAATCTCTGCAGGAAAGCGCCAATGCCACAAAGACAACTCTGGAACCGATTGTTCAACAATTGGCCAAGTTCGTCTCGACGGAGTTAACTTCGTTCGCTACCCTCCGACAAAACCTCAGCGACGACAACTCGGCACTCCGTGCCTCCATCGATGCCCGCTTGGCAAAGCTACAAGAGGATCTTACGGCTGAAAATTCCCTGATGGACGTCCTAGCGAGTAAGACTACTGCCCTTAAGGTCAAGAGCACACAACTTTCCAACTCTCAAGAACAATTGGAAGCTCTTCGATCCGAGAGGGAAGTCATAAAGACATGTGTTTCGGATGTCCACGCCGCTCTATCCAACATCCTGGAAGCACACGACCCCATCCTTAATCATTCGGTGAGGCGCACCCTCGCTGAAAAGCTCTCCCCGGCCATGGATCTCTTAAGCAAAATTGAAGGCCTTCCGAGTTTCGTGTCCATTCCGAAACAAGGGGGAGATGAGAAGAAAGGATCGAAACCACCTCCGTCCTCCAAAGCTACTCACACAACCGAACCACCCCCAACTGGTCATGCCTCGGGTTCGGGTGTGAAGAACAAAGGCAAACACATAGCAGAGGATGGAGATGAAGATGAAGATGAAGACAAGGAGACTATTGCGGACATGTTAAAGAGAAAGAACAGTCGCAATACTGATGACGATGTCAGTCGTGTGGCACGTGAAGCTGAAGAAGCCGAACGTAAACAAAAAGAAGCCCACGATCTCCTTGAGAGCCGAAAGCTGCTCTTCCCTGCCTGGACCAGGGATCGTTTGATAAAAGAGGCCATAGAGACTCCAAGCATACTATGGCTCAAGCCGGTGATATCGTTCGACTACAACAACACCATCGATTCGCAGTTCGATATGCCACTAACTCGAAAGGCGTTCATCTTCCACGCCTTCTCCAACATCTTTGAAGTCCCGCATCCGAACGATGAGCTTGACAGGGAGCTCATTGACTTCTACCTGGAGGCCGCTCGCCCTCAATACCTTACATGGAGCGCCCAGAAGATTGTCAATGTTCGAGTGCTGAAGCCTTTTGCCGTGGGGAGATTCACAAACGTCAAGTTCAAGCTTATCCGTGGATCTGCAAGAACTGCTCACATGATCTCTCTGGCGGATCTGCCCAATCTGAACCCTCATGATTGGATAGTCTTGTACAATATCCTGCTGACAAACGAAGCCGAATATGGTCCCCTCTTAGACCATGTCAAAAGGATGCTAGCATGCTATATCATGGAGGTCGCCCTAATGGATCAGGAGGTTGCCACAGTTTTTAAGAAGAAACCGAAAGTCAAACCTGTGGGATCGGCCAGTGATCTAAATCAAATGCAACTGGGCAAGATAGATTCGAGGCGAAACTCTATGATGTTCACTAGAGCCGAAGGACAGAAATGTCTCTTCGCTTTAGCTGACAAACATCTTTACACCACAACTTGCTTGGAGCACGTCCTATCAATCGTCAAGCGGTGTAAAGACAATTCGGCTGATGATATCAAGTACTTCAATGATATGATCAATTGGTACATTCGGTTTAGACAGACCATCCTTTCCATAACCAAGTGTATGTTTAGTACTGTGAAGAAGAAGGTGCCAGCTTCAGCCGCCGGCCCAAGTAGGAAGTGAAGGTCTCGCTCCAAATTGACGCAAAGGGGGAGATTGTTGGGCTATAAATATTTTTATTTATGTTGCGTCTTTTGGGCTCGTAGATTAGCCTTGTTTTCTCCAGTTTGGGCCTGTCCAACCGAGAGCCTTTTATGTATAGTATTTAAGTTAATGCTTGCATGCATATTAGGTTAAGATTCTAGAGATTATCGAAATAGCGATTTATCAAGAGAACAATATTTTCCAGTAATCGCACTTGTAATCTTCCAATCCTTTACAGTTGATGTTCTTAATCGAGCTCTTCTAAGGATTTTATTTAATCATTCGACACGTTTGATTCAAGCTGTTTGTTCTTATTTTTGCGTTCTGCCTTGTTATTAATATTGTGTTCTTGCTGTTTCATATTCATATACTTGTTCAAGATCTAATCGATCTTCATAGATTAAAAGTTGTTTTAATCCCATCACAAGTCATCAACTTTAACAAGTGAATGCATAGTTACTTTCATCTTACACATAGATATGAAGATTTCAGATAATTAAATGATATATGTGCTTATTATCTGTGATTAAAGATATTATGTGTTAGATGAAACAATATGAGATGCTTTTTATATGATTTAAATGTATATTTATTTTCATACTTATAGTATATTGGGTAGCAATGGGTGATGAGAGATGAAAAATAATGAGGAGAGGCCATGACTGTACTAGGGATGTGCATTGTAGTTATATAATAGAGTATAGATGACAACCAAAACCTATTCTAGACAGTCCAATGGAACACTAGTAGATTCACAACCTATAGGAGATGAACTACGTGTTCATGCAATGTACTCTATTCCCCCCATGGTTGCCTTATTTACATGTATTACGGAGGAATCCCCAAAGCAGTATTTTCTACCAGATGCTCGCGATGATCCTTAAGACATGTCCCTAGAGAAATATTGAAGATAACGACGATTGGTAATCGGGTTAATTATTGATGTGAAATATATATATATATATATATATATATATATATATATATATATATATGTGTGTGTGTGTGTGTGTGTGTGTGTCTATATATATATATATATATATATATATATATATATATATATATATATATATATATATAACTAGAAGAATTAAGTATATTTTTTGGGTAGAAAACTCTAGGTACTCACCAGGTTTCCTAGCCTAACCCACTCTATTTCCTTGTATCACAAGTAGCGATATGAAGGTACATGTATAGTAATGTTTGGATCTGATGAGAGATTTGAGGAGCTATAGGCCATTAGTACAAAAAGATGTTTGTAAGGCTTCTTAAGACAAGTTTATACTTATATTTTGTATCAATTATGATATCTTATTTTTTATATATTAATGAAAAACGTTTCTTTGGAAATGCTTTGATTAAAATAATGTTTTAGGAACAAATTCTATAATAAAAGAATACTCTATTTTAAATAAGCATTAAGAAAAAATATTTAATTGGCTATAAAATTAGGGATGTCACACATAGGCCTACAAATATGGCTACCAAGTAGGAAATATATGAAGAATAAGTAGATATGAAAAGTACAATAATGAAACACATACTCAATAACCTTCCCGATGACATGCAAATATGTATTCTATCTTCTCTTGATGCGAAATATGTTTTTCATACATCAATGTTGTGGAGAAGGTGGGTTACTTTGTAGACGTTGATCCCAATTCCTAAATTCAACTACTATGTTGTGGGTATAATAAATTTATTCTACGAGTTCGTCAATAACGTGTTTGTCTTTGTGATGATTCTGCTAATTTTGTTAAGTTTCACTGGTGTGACTTGTCGAAAGTTTATAATTAATGTTGTTGATTACGGATTTATAAATTTTGTTGACGAGTTATAAATAGACATCCATCAAATTAGATTCATGATATACACATAATAATACCATATGATAACACTTCATACATGTTATATTCCAAGATGACTCAAAACAGTTTAGATCATGACTTAAAACCATTATCAACTAGATATAATCATAACCCCTAAGGTCTGATGGAGTACCCCCATCGTATGGTGTAGTGGGTGAGCTAGTAATTTCACCATGCATGTAACACCTATTTTTCATATGTGCTTAGTTAGGAATCTTGAGAAAATAAGTTCGAGGGCTTTTAGGAAAAACCGTTGTTCGCGACATGCTTAATGTATAAGCATGCTACGTGCCATGATATGTGTAGCGTCAAAACACGAAGACGCTTACACCACAATCCCTAATCTTGGACCTTGAGACCTATATGAGGGTACTAACTTCTAGTGTTAGTCATTTTTTTACAGCCTTCATTCCCAAAAAACCATAAATCGTGAAACCCTAGCCTCCATTTCCTTATTTTGCCTTAAGGTTGACATTTTGGTACATTTGGTGATTCTTTGAGAAGGTGCTAGTCATTTGGTGCGTTCTAAAGCTAGATCCATCCAACTTCTTACCTTTCCAATAATCTTTAAGACTTTATGACGTATAAAGTCCCAACCTTTGTGTACCTTGCTTCATAGATATAGGTTTTGAATCAGGTTTTAGTCTCTTTCATAACATGTGATGGAGTTGAAGAAGTTCTAGGTCCCAAAGGTTATATTACATGGTTTTCTGGACCCATGGCAGTGACAAGCATTTGATGTCACCTTGCCTTTTGGTCCACCCATGAATTTAGTATAATTCTAACCTTCTTTTAGGTTTATGGTTTAAGATAAGTCTTGGGATGTTCTTGAGAATGTATAAAGTTAGAAACTTTATCCATTAAAACCCTTGTTTGATTTATATTTAAGAAAGTTGGCCTCTGTCTTTAAGTATTAATGTAATATCCGGTTTAACATGTAAATTGTCTTAATTATTTAATTTAAGGATTTTGGAGAGACTTGGCGAGTGGGTTGCTCAACTCGTCGAGTAGGGTCGCATCTTGGTGACGTGTTAAATGGAAGGACTCGACGAGTCGGGTATCTGACTCGCCTAGTCAGCGCTGCTGAGGAAAACCCTAATTGTTCGGGTTTGTGACGTATTTAAAGGCTCTTATGGCCTTCAATTGCGGCCACACTTTCCCCTTGAGAGACCCTATTTGATCTAGAGAGCATAGAGAGAAGGAGGGGCTAATTTGATCATCTTGGTGCATTCTTGCATGGAAGAAGGAGGCTGTTCAAGCAAGATCAACTTGAGGGGTTCAGATCTGCTGCTATTCCATTCAAGGATGTTGTTTAAGGTATAAATCTATACCTATTTTCGTATGGTTAGTAGATCTCATGAATTTAGGGTTTCTTCACCCTCTATTAAGTTGAGTTATGAAGTATATGAAGTCCCTTTGAGGCTTAGACAGCAGATCTAGACCTTGAGAGGTCCGGAGAGTCCCATGATCCCAACTTTATGCAGTCACATAAGAGTATTGAGCCTAAAACACTATTAAGAGGGTCATTTTGTCAAATAGAGCTAGATACGTGATACATGAACATAAAGGTTGGACCTTTATGTGACTTTTGGATGCTAGGAGGTTGGACCTATAATCTAGAGTCACAGATCCAACCTCAGGTGGCTGAATGAGAAATCCGATGGAGCCAACTCACCGAGTCCATGGGATGACTCGAAGAGTCGTAGCAAGTATGACCTAGTAGCCTGGACCAAGTGTTAACTCATCGAGTTGGGAGTCAACTCAGTGAGGTGAGTGAACCCTAGGAAGAACGTGGAGAGAACGAGTGAACTCGGCGAGTCACAAGTGTGCACTCGGCGAGTCAGGTCAATCTTGGCTGTTGACTCGGTCTGGCTTTTTGTTGACTTCCTGGGTGAGTCAATAAGGGGCAGGAGGTACCATGGAGGGGTAAAATAGAGCTTTACCCATACCGAGAGTAAAAACGGGAAAAGAGCACTTAAGGAGTAAATGAGTAATAAGGCGAATAATGATTGAGATGCTTGTCTAACGTGTAGGTGGAGGCTAGTCCAGGATTTTCTTGTGCTGTCTATTACCTACTTGCCACCAGGTGAGTCTTCTCACTATACTTTACCTAGGGGTGACAATTATGTGTGACCATAGGGTCTTATGTGCTTCCTTGAGTTATGCATTTTGTTTGCGTGATTTTATGCTATGTGCTATATAGACTGGACCGGAGGGTCCAACAAGCTAGACCGGACCGAAGGGTCCAAAAAGCTATGAACATACCAGAGGTCCAACGAGCTATGGGATTGGAGGGTTCCACTGATACACATTGGCCGGAAGGTCTTACAGAGCTATAGCCTCGAGTGGCTAATTACTTGTGCGTGGTATTTTGGAGAACTCACTAAGCTTCGTGCTTACTCTGTTGTGTGTTATGTGTTTCAGGTTTTCTCAGGATCGCAGGACGACACCAACTTGATTTTACATACCAGAGAAAGAATTATGTTTCGAGGATTCTGGATTATCAACTGATTAAACCCAGAGTTATGTTATGTAAACTAAATAACTGATGTTTTATGAAGATTATATGATTAAAAATGAAAATTTGGTTTTGAAAATTCACGTCGTTACAATTAAGCACATGATGTATTAAGTGTCCTGACTAGAAAAACACGACACAACCAAAGTATGAGTACAAGTATGATGGATCACTTATAAATATCATTTAAAGGATAACTTATAAATATCATTTAGGAATTGATGGATAACTTATAAATATCATTTAAAGGATATTAACTAATTGAACTAGGATGGATTAAATACAAGTATGAGTACCTTTAGGTTATGTTATCTAAACATTTAGCCGTTGTTGATAAGATTAGTTATTATTTGATTATTTATTTGCTAGATTATTTGAGTGACATTTGTAATCTATTTATTATGTTTTCTTTTAAGATTGATTAATAAGAAAATACAAATATGATAATACACTTCTTTTCCCCATGTGTTCGACACCCTTACTTACCTAAGTTATGCCGTCATTGATCAGGTCTACTGCCTAGTGTAGATAGTCCGTTTGGTTTGTTAGGAAAATCAACAAAACAACAAAACTTCTTTTTCTAATAAGGTTGTTTATCTTTTTTTATCTTTTGTTTGGTTTATTTATTTTTAAAGAGTTTTTTACTTTCTAGTTATTCTACCGAACCACCTAATTTGGTATAATACAAGTAATTCTACTTACGAGACCGGTGTCAGAATATTCAGATTTGACTTGGTTGTTGGATTTTCTAAAATGTTTTATCTTTAAAGTATCCTACCTCTCGACCGTCTTTCCTAAGTGTTCCTTATTTGATAGTCAACGTATTGTATTGAAATTTGATTTAAGTGATTGTCGAAAGGTTTTTAAAGCTTTGTTTTGTTTTATTTTATTTATTTTATTTTTATTTTCAAGATGAATCTTTTGGTCTTTTAGATTGTTGAAGAATATATTTTGAGCCTTGGTCGGAAATTGAGACTAAATTTAAAGATTTGAATGCATTTGGAAAAACTCACAAAAGCATGGAGCTTATGGCAAAATTTTGAGAAAAATGACGAAGGAGTAGGCATCACATAATTGTGGGGTTATCTTATAAGGAGCATAAGAAAGAGTTTACAAAATAAGGAAGACTAGTTCCTAATAAATACAAGACTAATAGAAGATTTTTTTTTTTGAAAAAAAGAGAAGTTACTATACTAATCAAGTCGCAATTGGATACTCTGAGTCATGAAAAAAAATGGTCGCAAAAAACATAAAATATATTTAATGCAAAATCGCATTGTGATTCACCACTATCTCATCCTGATTCTTCTATGATGTTGGAACACATGAATTTCAAGTACAAATCTATGGTTCCACATGTTGATAATACCCCTCGAAGAGCGGAAATACATAAGGAAAATCAAAGATGGAGTGGGAAGCTTAAACGAAGGAGAAGAAATGAATGTTTAGCGCGAACACAAGTTGAATCCTTATTATTCACACAAGAAATGATACTAATTAGAAAGGAAGATGAATCTCAAAGAATAAGATGCAACTTGCTTTTTCATATCTCGAGTCAAGTATATCATTTATTCGCAAAGGAAATATGTGCAGTTCACTTCATTCAACAAGAATTAAATAAAGAAGATGCCACTTCTCACGTACACATATGGGATGCCAATGTTTAGCCTAAGAATCCGTCCAAATTACTCAACTTTGAGCAACTACCAAAAATGAATACAAATTCTAGAGAAACAAACAAGTTCCAAAATTTAAGAAGTTTCCATCAACAACATGATTGCCTCAAGTCAAATATCGATCTCGTCACCACTATCCCAGGGGAGTCTGTTCTGTTTTTTTCTTTCTTATTTGTTCTTTAATTTATAAAGTATATAACGAGGGCTTTGTATAGTGTGGGGTAGAAAGTTAAATGTGAAATAAATGATTAAAGATGTCAAAAAAACTATATATATGAAATTAAGTCCAAATAAAAAATTATTTAAATGAAGTTAATAAAATTATGTAGGATATTATGAAAAGAATCCTAAAATGTTTATTTAGTAGATATGTGATAGTATATTTGTGGCTTTCTAGTTTTAATGAAATCATGAACAAAAATGTGAACTTATGTGATTTGAGGGATACTATATATTTTGCATTGTTTACTGGAATGTACCCCCACCTAAAAATATATTTAAACCAATAAGGTTTGATGTCAAGTGTCCAAGTAGGAAATAAAGGAAGGAAAGAAAGTTCCAAATATGGAATACGTGAAATGTGGAAAAATTAAACATTTATAGTTGAGCTAAAGAGGAGAAATGAATCTGTGACCTTTACAATTCAAGATAGTAAACTCTCAGGGAAATTTAATCTCTGGTGTCCATGAGCCATTTGGTAAAGGATCAACAGGTAGAATGCTCATTACGTGGATTGTATCGAAAGTCATGGACTTCTTTTAGTGGCCTTTGGGAGGAGCAATCACATGTATCCAAAAATTTCCCATAGAAAGTCATGAGCTAAATCTAGTAAATTTATTACTACATGCAATAAAGTTGTATCAAGGAGAGAGTTATTTACCAAGGAAATGTGGAAAGTGGTATCTCAAGTAGAAGCATAATTCTGGGATAGTATCTAAACGATGAGAATTTGATAAAAAATACCTTGCTTTTAAGGAGTTTTTAATAAGGGTATATACAAAGGGATTCAAAGTGTGTATTGTTAATACAAAGTGGGGAACATTTATGAAGATTATGATTATTTAAAACTGCGAATGTTACTAGGATTTAGACATAGATATGTGTATTGAAGTAAGATATAATTGTTGGGTTTAGAATAGGGTTATCTTTTGGAAAGAAGAATATAAATTTGACTTAATTTATTCTATACTTTGTTTGGGGTCAAGCAAAATCCAGGTGTGAGGTATATTCATATGTCCTAAATTATACATATTTTTAGGGGCATTTCAGATACATTTAGATACATTTTTATGGACAAAATGTGCTTTATTAATTTATGTTTATATTTGTAAGTAAAAAGTCCATGTTCATGAAAATGAACAAAAATGGGCTAAAATGGAGCTAAACTGATGAGCTGGAGCGAAACAGAAAAAGGCTTGCTACAGTACAAATTGGATGATAGACCCCTTTGCAGTGTTTAACCGTATCCAATGATTCCTAACTCCAATTAATGTTCTTAAATATTTTCTAGAAAATAGAAAAAAATTCCCTATGACTTATCTATGATGACCTTTTTGAAAATTTGGCTTGTATCATGTACAAAATCGACCCTGGAGATCAAAACTTGACCAGTTGAGGCATAGACAGATCTAAGATTATGTTCAAATTATGTATCTTGAATCAATTGCTCAACTAACAACTGAGAGATCAAAACTTGACCAGTTGAGGCATAGACAAATCTAGTTACTATAGTCATCCCTAGGTTAAACATGATCGAATTGAGTTAATGTTCATGATTAATATGATAACTCAGACAATTTGAGAAATTCCCACTAACCCTATGACTAATCATACCAATTGAGTCTTTCATAATAGGACATAATAGACTGAGTCTAGGGGACCTATTATTGCGATTAAAACAATTAGAATCATATGATTAGTGACTTAACCATCCGATCTAATCAATCTAGAAATTGGTGGATAACTTATAAATATCATTTAAAGGATATTTATTAATTGAAATAGGATGAATTAAATACAAGTATGAGTACCTTCAAATTATGTTATCTATATAGTTAATCATGCTCGATAATATTAGTTGTTATTTTATTATTTATTTTCTTATCTATGTGCTAGATTATTTGAGTGACATTTATATTCACTTTATTATATTTTCTTTTAAGACTGATTAAAAATAAAATAACGATATGGTAGTACACTTATTTGCCTCGTGGTTCGACACCATTACTTACCTAAGCTATATTGTCATTGATCAGAACTACTGCCCGATGTATATAGTCAATTTGGTTTGTTAGGAATTATAAGTGTAAAAATAGATTTGTATTTTCAAGTCTATGTCTTTTATGTCATAAGTTTTTGGTGCCATTATTGGATGGAATGGTTATCATGTTATCTTAAGTTTACAAACTATCATTTAAACATCGGTTTTGAAAAGAAGTGGATGTTACCTTACCTTTTGGTCTATGCAGGAATTTAGTAGCATTCTAGACTCTTTTACGTTTAGGGTTCAAGATAAGGCTTGTTATCAACATATGATATGGGCATATTTAGTCATATAATTCATGCATTATCTTAATATTTTATGTTGTTGTTGTCTCATTTAATGAATAAAAGGTGCTTAATTAGTTTATAATTTCATTTTTCAGCAAAAATGACATGCTCGGATGGAAAAGGAAGCGGAACTAGCGATTGGAAGCTTGGATCTTGGATTTTGAAGAAAGAAGGATGTTGTTGGACAGCTTGACCCCTCGTCATTGTTTTGGCCATATCTTATGAACCGTAACTCCGATTAACGAGATTCAAAATGTTCTGAAAACTAGACATAATTTCGGACGACTTTCGTGTTTTGAAGAAAATGTTGATTCCAAACGGACTCAGCGAGTAGGCCATCAACTCGACGAGTTGGTCAGAAGTTTTGCAATTCTTGACTTTGCCTTGCCGTACACTGGATTTTAAGTGATGAACTCGGCGAGTAGGTCACTGGACTCGCCGAGTAGCCCCTGTTTTCATAATATATATATATATATATATATATATATATATATATATATATATATATATATATATATATATATATATATATATATATAGAAACGCTACTCATTCGAACCCTAACGAATGGGGGAAGTTTAGGATGATTTTTGGAGGCCAGAAGGGTTCTTAGAAGCTGTGGTTTTCGAGATTTCAACTTAGATATCAAATTGGAAGAAGATCAAAGGCAATAACACACTACTTTTGCATAAACCATGTTTCAGTCATTAGATTATGTTTTTAGTTTGTTATTTGCTGTAGACATGAGCTAAAACCTTTAAACTTCCGTTTGGGGAGACAATATTGATACTAAGGTTTGATTTACGGTAGGATTAATTTGATATTGGTGATTTTGTTGATTCTATCTTGTTAAAGAACCTTATGTGTGAATGATAACTATTTTTCTGTTAATAGGAAGATAATTAAGCTGCATGAACATTTCTTAGTTGTTAACCTCATATCTTTATGTGACCACTTTATCATATGTCTAGGATTAATGAACATGAAACTAGAATTAATAAGAAAAATAGGAAAATTCATGTGTGAGCTTGTGTGATGACCATCAACAAGTGGTTAACTGAAGGACCAAATTAGTTAACTATTACAAGTCTAAGTTAAACCGAATAAATAACCTAGTGAATTAAATTAAATTAGGCAACTGGCCACTGTTTGAGTTAGTTTGTTCTCTAAGGATTAGTGCAGAGAACGTGAATCAAATCACTTGAATCGGTAGCCAATAGAAGAATTAATTCATTGCACTATTACCATTATATCAACCATATGATCAATTGAGTTGAACTAAACAGAAGTTCCCTTCGTCATTGAATTTAGTTGAATCTTTGCTTTTCTAGTTCTTAGTCTAAATAATAGTTAGTAAGTTTCTAGTCTTGTAAAACTAGAGAAAGCCCATTGTCTATTACTTGTTTTATTTAGATAATATTAGCATTTATTTTAATTGTTTACCGTTCCCTGTGTTCGATACTCTACTTACCTGAACTAAACTGCTAATCGATAGGTACACTGCCTTTCGTGTGTTTGTCTTTGTGTTTAAGTTAGTAGGATTAAAACTAGTTGGTTTCACACACATCAAGTTTTTGGCGCCATTGCCGGGGAACAGTTCTAAATAATTAATCTAATCCCTAATTTTTTCGATCCTTTGTGTGAGTTTAGTGGCACAAAGTTAATTTATTGCAATTTAGTAGTTAGTAATTAGGTTTCAGCATTTGTTTTAGTTTTAATATTCAGTTTAGAATTTCTTCAAAATTGCACTGATACTCGCCGAGTGCATTCGCACCTACTCGGCGAGTACAAGTGAATTTTGCATTTAATTTGCGTTTTTTTAGTTGCATTCTTTTGTTCCTTTTACGTTTTTATCTTGTTTATTTCAGGATTTTCATGACCAGAGGATCAAACACCCCGCTAGTACCCCCGTTTGAAGATCCTGAATCCGAATTGAAAAGGAACAAAGGAAAGGACGTGGAGAGCTCGAGTACACCTAAGAAGTCACCTTTTTCTAACTTGAAGACTGTTTTTGGGAAGAAAAAGAGCAGCAAATCAGGAGCATCCAGCGCCTCTTTAGTAATCGACGAACCGGTTAAGGAAGATATTGAGTACGAGACCGAGGAAGAAGAGGAGCCTACATAAGAGCAGGAATCTGATTTCGAGGAAGAATTAGCTATCACTATGGCTAACATTGATGAAATCCCCATGGGGAATGGAAGAAGAGGATGCGCGACGACACTGGCCCGGGACTTGTGCAACCCGCAATTCCCGCGACTACTACTTTCGAGCTCAAGGGTCAAATCCTAGATTTACTTCAAGAAATACCTTTTTATGGAAAAGACCACGAAGATGCCTACAAGAATTTGGATGAAGTCAATGATGTAGCTGATTTCTTCAATGTTCCAAATGTGCCTCGTGAGACTCAGCTACTTCGCATGCTTCCAATGACATTCAAAGGCGCAGCAAAAGACTGGCTCAAAGCACTTCCCCCCGATTCAGTCACCACTTGGGCCAAGATGAAGGAAGAATTCATTGATCACTTTTGCCCACCCTCCAAGATAGCCAAGTTGAAGAAGGCCATTGCTAACTTTGAACAACAAGCTGGAGAGTCGCTATATGAAGCTTGGGAGAGGTATAAAAGTTTGCTAAGAAATTGCCCACACCATGACCTCAACAGCCAGCAAGAAGTCTCCATCTTATATGATGGAGTTAATGTCACAACCAGACAGTTACTAGACTCGCAAGGCCCGCTCACAAAGAAGCCGCCCCCGGTGATCAAGGAATTGATTGAAGAATTCTCTAAACACTCTAGAGAATACCACAACCCTAGAAATGATGTTACTAGGGGAGCCACATATGCATCTACTGAAGACTTATCCACGGTCATGGCTATGCTAAAAACCATGGATAGGAGGATGGATAAAATGGATCAAACGATCCATGCTATTCAGGTGGGTTGTGAAAACTGCAATGGGCCTCACCTCACTAGAGACTGTGATTTAGATGAGAATGGCAACAAGAAGGTGCAAGTTTGTTACTCAAGCGAGACCGATATGATGAAGACTGGCGCAAACAAAAGAAAGAGTGGCTCCCTTATGAAGAGTACAATAAGGCCAAGGAAGAGAAGTTCAGGCAAAAAGCGAGAGGTTTCTACCAAAAGGAGGAGTCGGTACAAGAGAGAAAGCCAAGCTTGGAAGAAATGCTCACCAAATTTGTAGCTGCTTCAGAAAAAAATACATAGTGATCATGATGTTGCAATTCAAGAAACAAGGACCATGCTAAGGAACCAGCAAGCATCTATCCACAATATAGAAACGCAGCTTGGGCAACTTGCTCAACAAATCAACTAAAGGTCACCGGGCGAACTTCCTAGCAAAACTGAAAATAACCCACGAGGCGCGCACATAAACATAGTCACAACAAGAAGTGGGAAAATAATCACTCCCTTGGCACCTATTCAGACTGAAGAATCCAAGGAATCCCAGAAGGAGGAGGCAGAAAATCAAGCAGAAAAGCAAAATCTTCAATCTGACAGCTCTACTCGCCGAGTACCACATATGGACTCGGCGGGTACACTACCAAATCCGAAGGAACAGGCCCCTGAAAAGCTGTATCAGCCTCCAATGCCATACCCAGCCCGAGCTAAGAAGGAGAAGCAGGAAGAGGAGTACCAGAAGTTTCTAGATCATATCAAGGCTCTGCAAATCAACTTACCCTTCATTGAAGCTATCATGCAAATGCCCAAATATGCAAAGTTCCTTAAGGAACTTCTCACTAATAGAAGGAAGATGGAAGAAGTGAAGAAGGTAGTCCTCAATGAAAACTGCTCAGCTGCTATGCTAAATAAGCTACCAAAGAAGAAGGGTGACCCGGGGAGTTTGACTTTACCTTGCCAATTTGGCAACATGGCTACCATTCATGCCTTAGCCGATTCGGGAGCAAGTGTGAACCTAATGCCATACTCATTCTTTAAGAAGCTGGACCTCCCGGAACCAAGGCCAATTCGCATGGCAATTCACTTAGCAAACAAGACAGTCCCTTTCCCAAGAGGCATATGCGAAGACTTACTAGTCAAGCTGGACAAATTCGTCTTTCCCGCTGATTTCATCATTCTAGACATGGAGGCGGATCCACAAGTTCCAATCATCCTTGGAAGACCCTTCCTCAACACGACAAGTGCTATAGTAGACATGAGGGACTCGAAGCTCACCTTGAGGGTAGGAGAAGATTCAGTCACATTTGGGGTAGATCAAGCTATGAAGTATGCAATGAACAGTGACGACACGACATTCTCAATTGATATGCTTGATGAATTATTGGAGGAATGCATAAGTGAAGATTCCAGCAAGTTCACAACTTATGATGAAGAATTTGATCCAGAAAAAGACTTAATGGAGATTGAAAGGCTACTGGAAGAAGCTGAGTTTGAAGAATTGGTGAAGCAAACTGACAACCCTACTCGCCGAGTAGGGCCGATCTACTCGCCGAGTTCTTCCTTAGAAAAGGCAGAATTTGTGAATGCATCCACAAACTCGCCGAGTACCTTACCTGCACTCGGCGAGTCCAACATTTAGAACCAAAAATTTGAGCTCAAAACTTTACCAGAACATTTGGAGTATGCTTTCCTTGAAGAGGGAAACCAAAAGCCAGTAATCATAGCCTCTGACCTCTCCAAATCAGAAAAGGAAGAGCTAGTGCAAGTGTTGAAGAAGCGGAAGCGGGCCATAGCATGGAGCATCACTGACATCAAGGGAATAAGCCCATCTTATTGCTCTCACAAGATCAATCTGGAAGAAGGAGAAAAGCCGGTTGTACAACACCAAAGAAGATTAAACCCGAATATGCAAGAAGTAGTCAAGAAGGAAGTGGTTAAACTCTTAGATGCAGGAATTATCTATTCCATTTCCGACAGTCCATGGGTGAGTCCGGTCCAAGTGGTGCCCAAGAAAGGAGGGATGACGCTCATAACCAACGAAAAGAACGAGCTAATTCCGACACGAACGGTAACCGGTTGGAGAGTGTGCATCGATTATCGAAAGCTAAACGATGCCACTCGTAAAGACCATTTCCCCTTACCTTTTATTGATCAAATGTTAGAAAGATTATCGGGCCATAGTTACTAATTATTTCTAGACGGATTCTCGGGTTATTTCCAAATACCCATAGACCCAATGGACCAAGAAAAGACCACATTTACTTGAACAAGTGGGACTTTTGCTTATAGGCGCATGCCCTTTGGGCTATGCAATGCACCCGTGACTTTTCAAAGGTGTATGACAGCCATATTCCACGATATGGTGGAAAATTCATCGAAGTTTTTATGGACGACTTTTCTGTCTTTGGATCTTCTTTCCATGATTGTCTCACAAATCTTGACTTAATGCTTGCTAGGTGTGAAAAAACCGACTTGGTCCTTAATTGGGAGAAATGTCACTTTATGGTCAAGGAGGGTATAGTTTTAGGCCACAAGGTTTCCAAAATGGGAATTGAGGTGGATCAGGCAAAGATTGACACCATTTCCAAACTACCCCCACCAACTAATGTGAAGGGCATTAGAAGTTTTCTAGGACATGCGGGTTTTTACCAGCGTTTCATAAAAGATTTTTCCAAAATAACTAGGCCTCTAACACAACTACTATTAAAAGATGCACCATTTAATTTTACTAAAGAGTGTTTAAAGGCATTTGAATTTTTAAAGGAAAAATTAACTAATGCCCCAATCATTGTTGCACCAAATTGGAGTTTACCCTTTGAGATTATGTGTGATGCTAGTGACTTTGCATTAGGAGTTGTCCTTGGTCAAAGGGTTGATAAACACTTTCGACCCATATATTATGCTAGCAAGACTCTAAATCCAGCCCAAGAAAATTACACCACCACGGAAAAAGAATTATTAGCTGTGGTGTATGCTTTTGATAAGTTTCGTCCGTATTTAGTTTTATCTAAAATAACCGTTTTTACTGACCACTCTGCTATCAAGTATTTATTTGCCAAACAGGATGCCAAGCCAAGACTAATACGATGGGTGCTAATTCTTCAAGAGTTTGACATAGAGATACAAGACAAAAAAGGAATGGAGAATTTAGCAGCTGACCACTTGTCAAGGCTTTAAAAACCTGCAGTTGCACGAAGATAGAGTTGGCGATGATTTTCCGGACGAGTATATTATGGTGATCGTGGGAGAAGAACCATAGTTTGCAAATATAGCTAACTACTTAGCTACCAATTACATCCCAAAAGATCTCACATGTCAACAAAAGAAGAAATTCTTTTCCGAGATAAAATATTACTTTTGGGATGAACCATATTTTTTCCGAAGCTGCGCGGATGTGATCATACGAAGATGCGTGTTCGGGAATGAAAGCCAGAAAATATTAGAGCATTGTCATAGCGGGCCCACGGGTGGACATCATGGAGCACATTACATTGCAAAGAAGATCTTTGACATTGGGTTCTATTGGCCCATAATTTTTAAAGATGCAGCCCAATTTGTCAAAGAGTGTGATGCTTGTCAAAGAGTGGGAAACATTTCATCTCGAAATGAAATGCCACAACATCGTATCCAATTGTGCGAGGTCTTTGATGTGTGGGGTATCGACTTCATGGGACCATTTTTCATGTCTAAAGGAAACAAATACATATTGGTGGCGGTGGATTATGTATCCAAATGGGTGGAGGCACAAGCGTTACCAACTAATGACGGTCGGGTAGTGGTGCGGTTTTTAAAGAAGTTATTTTCACGATTTGGAGTCCCGAAAGCTCTTATAAGTGACCGAGGCACGCATTTTGCCAATGATCAACTAGAGAAGGTGCTAAGAAAGTATGGGGTAACCCATAAATTTTCTACATCCTACCATCAACAAACTAGTGGACAAACCGAAGTGACGAATCGAGCTTTAAAGAGTATCTTGGAGAAATCGGTGGGGAGCAATCGCAAAGAATGGTCGGATAAGCTAGACGATGCACTTTGGGCCTTCCGTACAGATTTCAAAACTCCTATTGGTACTACACCATATAGGCTTGTTTATGGAAAGCAATGTCATTTGCCGGTGGAGATAGAGCATAAAGCATTTTGGGCTTTAAAGATGTGCAACTTCAATATGGAGGAACTCAAGAGACACCGGTTAATGCAAATTAACGCTATTGAGGAGCTTAGAAATGATGCATACTCTAGTTCGTTGATCTATAAAGAGAAGACCAAGATGTGGCATGACAAGAGGATAAAAGAAAATAAAGAATTTCATGAAGGCCAAAAAGTGTTGCTCTTTAATTCACGACTAAAACTTTTCTCGGGAAAACTCAAGTCAAGATGGGATGGTCCTTTTCTGGTGAAGACGGTGTTTCCACATGGTGCTATAGAGCTATTGTCAAGATATGGAACACCTTTCAAGGTCAATGGACATCGGGTCAAAAAGTATGAAGAAGGAGTCCCCAAGAATGAAGGTATGGAAGAATTGTTGTTGCTGGAAGGGATAGTGGAGAAGTTTGGTGATTCCTTCTCCATTCCACATGCGGATGAGCCAGCAGTCCCTGAGGAGCCGGGAAGGCGGGTAAGGCACTATAGCGACCGGGTACGAGAAGACCCACCGGTTATTCCGGTGGAGGAGGACAACGATGGATGGAATCAAATGGAGTACCGGCGCTATTTGGACGACATTGGAAGAGGAGTAAACTATAATAATCAATCTTTCAAATACCTTTTCCAACAAATGAACATTGCAGCAAGACCCGGACCCGGCTATCCGTACATCATGAGTTGGGAAGAAAGAATGGGGAGAAGAAATGAAGAAGGAGTAAACGGAGCTGGAGGAGCCTATATGGAAGAAGAAGATTGAAGACTTTATTTTTATGTTTTGTGTTTTTATGGTTTTGTTTGGGATAATTGTTAAAACTTGGATGATTTTTGTTTTTAGGATTTTTATTGCTTTCACTTTTAGTTGCTTATTTTTTTAGGGATGGAAGGTTAGGAAGCATAATAAAGTGTCAAGGGTCAAGTAAGGAATGAGATACGTTCAAGAAAAAGTATGAAGTCTTGTCCTTAGGATTGAGTCTGTTAGAGTCGAGAGTAATGGAGGCTGTTGCTGCTGAAGGGTTTAGAGAAAGGGTCAGTGAAATTTCCAATTTCAAAACCTGAGTCAAAAGGAACACGAGCTGGATCAGTTTTGGCAATACAGTGCCTACTCGCCGAGTGCACAATTTATACTCAACGAGTACATGGGTAAAAACACGATCACTGCAATTTGGCAGTAAACTCGCCGAGTAATCGACTATACTAGCCGAGTAGACTTGCAATTTTCGAGTTCCAGAGTTGTTTTGAGCACTTTCACTACAACATTTATCCACTTTTCGTGAAGACTTGTTGCTGGAGAATTCTAAGAAGCTTTTCCCTTGATATTTTCGAGTTGTTAACCACACGAGACGCATGACACCCAAGGCATGGATGAGCTGTTCCCATGTCTAAAGTCAAATGAAGTTGGAGCTGAAAAGGAGAGTTATCAACCTATCAACTGCTACCCCAGGGGAGTTTGTTCCAATTCTCTCTATAGTTTGCATTTTTATTTTTGCATGATATGCAATGAGGGCATTGCATAAAATAAGTGTGGGGTAGGGGATTGGTCACATATTAGTAAATCTAGAATCTTAATTTGTGCTAATTTTAAAAAATTTTGCATACCAAAAATATTACTTACAATTTAATTTAGAAAATTTTGGTAAAAAATAATAATTAGGATTCCATGATTAGAATTGTGTTGATAATTGCATGAAGACCCAAATGTTTAGTTGAGCCAATATACGTTATAATGCATTTGTGGCCTCCTTTATTCTAGTGAAATCATTGGACAAAAACACGACCTTGCTTAGCCCGAGGGATGCAATATGTTTAGCATCGTGTACTTGAAATGTATCCAGGAAAATTGTTATCATTAGCTAATAAATATTGAAGTTGAGCGCCCCTGCTTAAGCATGTAGGGATTTGAGTGAAAAAAAAAAGTGAGATACATGTAAAAAAATAGAAAAGAGAGAGAAATTACAAGAAAAGTTTGAAGAATTTTTGGACCATCAAAGTCACATATGAAATTAGAAGATCAAAAATTCCAAAAAAATTGAAGATACCAAAAAATTAAAGAAGAAAGTGAATTCAAAGAGATCAAAGATCAAATGTCAAGAAATGAAGAATTCCAAGAACTCTAGTGTGGTATCATGAATTGTAATTATCTAGATTATGTATGCTTGGGTTGCTCAAACAAAAATACCTTGAGGTTAAGAGGTTTTTTGGGGATGGATTCGGAGGGATGCATAAAATGAGCATTGTTCGGGAAAAGTGGGCGAATGTTTATGAGGATTGTGAGTATTTGGAGTTTGGGGGTATTTAGAATAATTTTAGACACAAATGCATGTGTTGTGGTTTTGGCATAATGGTTGGGTTCGATTGGGATTATCGTATGTGATATTGGTGTGCTAAAATTCAGTTTTGCTTGAGGGCAAGCAAAGGTCAAGTATGGGGTATTTTGATATGGGCATATTTAGTCATATAATTCATGCATTATCTTAATATTTTATGTTGTTGTTGTCTCATTTAATGAAAAAAAGGTGCTTAATTAGTTTATAATTTCATTTTTCAGCAAAAATGACATTCTCGGATGGAAAAGGAAGCGGAACTAGCGATTGGAAGCTTGGATCATGGATTTTGAAGAAAGAAGGATGTTGCTGGACAGCTTGACCCCTCGTCAGTGTTTTGGCCATATCTCATGAACCGTAACTCCGACTGACGAGATTCAAAATGTTCTGAAAACTAGACACAATTTCGGACGACTTTCGTGTTTTGAAGAAAATGTTGATTCCAAACGGACTCGGTGAGTAGGCCATCAACTCGACGAGTTGGTCAGAAGTTTTGTGATTCTTGACTTTGCCTTGCCGTACATGGGATTTTAAGTGATGATCTCGGCGAGTAGATCACTGGACTCGCCGAGTAGCCCCTGTTTTCATAATATATATATATATATATATATATATATATATATATATATATATATATATGTATATATATATATATATATAGAAATGCTTCTCATTCGAACCCTAACGAATGGGGGAAGTTTAGGATGATTTTTGGAGGCCAGAAGGGTTCTTAGAAGCTGTGGTTTTTGAGATTTCAACCTAGATATCAAATTGAAAGAAGATCAAAGGCAATAACACACTACTTTTATCTTAATCTTTTGCATAAACCATGTTTCAATCATTAGATTATATTTTTAGTTTGTTATTTGTTGTAGACATGAGCTAAAACCTTTAAACTTCTGTTTGGGGAGACAATATTGATACTAAGGTTTGATTTATGGTTGGATTAATTTAATATTGGTGAATTTGTTGATTGTAGCTTGTTAAAGAACCTTATGTGTGAATGATAAATATTTTTCTGTTAATAGGAAGATAATTAAGCTGCATGAACATATCTTAGTTGTTAACCTCATATGTTTATGTGACCACTTTATCATATGTCTAGGATTAATGAACATGAAACTAGAATTAATAAGAAAAATAGGTAAATTCATGTGTGAGCTTGTGTGATGACCAGCAACAAGAGGTTAACTAAAGAACCAAATTAGTTAACTATTACAAGTCTAAATTAACCCGAATAAATAACCTAGTGAATTAAATTAAATTAGAAAACTGGCCACTGTTTGAGTTAGTTTGTTCTCTAAGGATTAGTGCAGCAAACGTGAATCTAATCACTTGAATCAGTAGCCAATAGAAGAATTAATCCATTGCACTTTTACCACAATATCAACCATAGGATCAATTGAGTTGAACTAAACAGAAGTTCCCTTCGTCATTGAATTTAGTTGAATCTTTGCTTTTCTAGTTCTTGGTCTAAATAATAGTTAGTAAGTTTCTAGTCTTGTAAAGCTAGAGAAAGCCCATTTTCTATTACTTGTTTTATTTAGATAATATTAGCATTTATTTTAATTGTTTACCGTTCCCTGTGTTCGATACTCTACTTACCTGAACTAAACTGCTAATCGATAGGTACACTGCCTTTCGTGTGTTTGTCTTTGTGTTTAAGTTAGTAGGATTAAAACTAGTTGGTTTCACACACATCAACATATTAATGTATTAAGTTGCAAACTTTATCCATTAAGACCTTAGTTAGATTCAGATATGAGAATGTTGGCCTTTGTCATTATGGATTAAGCACTTGATGGATTAGGTGTTCTAAGCTCCAAAAATGACGCAACAAAGGCATGGTCGCGACACGAAGTGTGGCTGAGGGTCGTTACTATCTTGTCGTCTAGTAGACGTGGCGTGACCATTTCTGTGTCGCGGCATGTTGATCATTGAGTTTGACTAAGTTGACATTGACCTCGAACGTCGACTTTTGGTCAAAATTTTATGGATATGAGTTTTGAGGACTAAGGATCAGTCTCTGTTTGGTATTAGGTGGTCGGTGCTATTAGATTCGTCAGTGTTGGCTATGTGTGAGGCTTGTGGTTGATTAGCTAGATCCTGCTGAGTTTTCTAACTATACTTCGTATGGTACTAGATATTATTTATATGTGTAACTTCCTGAAATTCACAAGGAGATTTTTCATTTTTAAAATAGAATAACCAATTAAACCCTTGTTTCAAAAACCATTGAATAACATTTGAATGATTGAAAATCTTACATTATCAGAGTTAAATTTACAAAACCATGGAAACGAATATCTTTGATGTGTGTGTATAGTCTCATTGAACTCTTCTCACAAACGACCTGCAAAATGTTCAATCAACAACTGGAAGCATAAATCTTAGTGAGTTCTCCAGTATACCAAATATTCCACCATACATACAATGCATCCACATATAATCCTCGACTCTAGCTTCGAACAACCAAAACTCCTATCCACACACATATATCATACATAACGGGCCCAACCAACCTTGCATAATGGGCCTCACCCAAACATAATGGGCACTGCCCAACCATACTTAAGGTGCCCCTCCCAACCATACGTTACGGGCTCCACCCAACCATACATAATGGGCCCTGCTCAAGGAGCAAATGGGCCCAACCTAAACTCCATTCCAGGAACCATATATTGCTCTTCTGTAAAATTCATAAAGTCGTGTGTAGTCATGGATCAAATGGACAGTCTAATAGATGATCCACCTAAAAGAAAATGATCACACAATAATATTGCAATAAGGCATTATACCAAGAATTCTCAGATTATCCAACATAAACTACATAGAACCCAAGATATCACTATCACATAATCATGTACCATAAACACGTGACATACACTAGCATATTACATACCCATAGGATCTAGCCTTACCTAGTTACCCTGCCCAAACATAACTCTTAAAAGTATCATACCATCATCAGGCAAAACCCTATCGGTCTAACTTACAGTGATACCAAGTTTCCTACACTATACATGCATAACAAGGAGTTATCTTAGTTAACTAGAATACCTGTAGTCTCGCACTACCTCTATCCTACCATGCAAATGATATACAAAGGGATACATGGCATATGGAGAAATTCACATGAATTGAAGAACCAGAGAAGCACAATAACACTCTAACACCTTAGTCCTGCGAACAGACTAACACCAAAGAGCTAAATCCTCCATCAACAATCCATTTCCTCCAAGTTTGACCCTAAGTCAAACTGGTCAAAATTCAACGGTCAGGAAAAGTCAATGGCCAACACTAGGGATGAGCATTTGGACTGGGGAACCGGTCAGAACCGGTACCGGAACCGGAACCGATACTGAAACCAGAACCGGATAGACCGTTCGGGCCGGGGTCGGGACGATATTCTTTTGGATTTTTGGAACCAGGAACCGGTAGAACCAGAAGAAACTGGTAGAATCGGCAAAAAGTGGAACTGTTTGTTGCTATTTCTTGAGGACATGTTCCAGCATTGAAGACACGGCAAGAACCATTTGGAACTGGGAACTGATAGAACCGGCGATCCGGTTCGGTTCTTAATTTCAGCCGACTTCAGTTCCCGGTCCAGGTCTGGTTCAGGCCGGTTCCAGCAGGGTCGGTTCCTTTTCTCATCCCTAGCCAACACAACGTAGATACCACTTGGGCATGTGGTGTCCCAAAACCGATCAATAGCTCATAATGAAGATGGTTACCACACCGTGGTCTGAGTTTGGCCACAACTGCGATGTGCAATCCCACCAAATCGTGGGATGCCTGACAGCCCTAAACTACTTCCTGGATCTTAGTATATTAAGACAACTTATGGTACTTTACAAAGGTATTCCTTGCACCACAATAAGTCATAAAAATAATTACTTTATTGTAACAACCCGAAATTTCATATCACACCTTGTAACCCAAATTGTAATCCAATTCGATCAACCAAACGCAGTTTCCAAATCCGTTTCCGATTTCATCATTAAATTAAGTCATTAACATATTTCGATCTAAAATGACTTAATGGGTGTCTTAATGTCATTAGGAATCATTCTAACACTCCATTATCGTTATCGGAATAATTCTAGAATCGACCATATCGGGTTACGACAAATTGGTCGGGTATGACCAAAAGCCCCACCTAACGCCGGTATCGGGTAGAATTCCGTCGTGTCCTATTCCCGAGCACTATATAAGTGATTCAAAGCTTTCATTTGAATCTTTTGGCCATTTCTTCCATAAACACTTCCAACCTCTCTCCTCATCCATAATCAAAGGTCCAAAAACAAAGATTTAAGGCTCCAAATCAAAGAGGTAACATCCCTAACTTGTTATCTAACCTCTTTAGCCTTCAATTTAATGTTTAAATTGAGTTTTAGGACCTAGAACATGTGTTTACGGCCAAGGATCAAGCTTGGGCCGTAAACACCTAAAAATGGGGTTTTTAAGCCAATTAACCCTTCCAAATCATTGTTGGGACTTACATACGACCTTAAGGCTTGCAAATTGGGACTTGAAACATTTAAATCATGAATTTTGAAGGATAAAAGAGAGTTTACGGCCAAGTCTTGTTCTTGGGCCGTAAACTCCTCAAACATGGGGATTTAACACCTTAAAACATGTCAAAATGACTTGTAACTCAACCAATAGCTTTGTGATAAATCCTAGATCCATCTAAAAGTAGTTTAGGGGTTTGTAACATATCAAAATGCCACATATAGGAGTTTATAGCCTAGGAACATACCCTTGGCCATAAACTCATGAAACTATGTCAAAAGATGCATCTAATTCACTCCAAAGGCTTGCTTAAATTTCTAGAATCACATGTGATTGTTTTAAGTGTCAAAAACTAATTTTTCATGAGCATAGAAGAGTTTACGGCCATAGAACATGCCTCTAGGCCGTAAACTCCTAAAAATATGTTAAATTCTGCCCTAAATTCATGACAAGGCTTGGAAAATTAACTAGAATCACATGTGATTGTTCTTTGTACCTCAAATGAATTATTCTTGACCATAGTAGAGTTTACTGCCGTAAACTCCCTTTTAAATGGTATAAATCCAAACAAGTTAATCCAAGGCATTTTAGAAGTCCATTCCAACAATCCCCATGTCCATTCAAGCCATTAAACCCTCAAAATCACACCAACATGAGTTTACGGCCGTAAACTCATGTGTGTGTGTGTTTTGTGGCTGTAAACTCCCTAATATGTTTACTCTTGGGGAGTAAACTCAAGTCCTAAGTCCCTAGTGTCAATATACGTCCGTAGATGTCACCCGGGTCACTCCAAACGCTCGTTTTGAGGTGTTTAACCTCGTTGGAGTGTAATGTTCCATATGATTAGTAATTGTAAATCTAATTAGTTATATATGGACATTATTACATTTTACATAGGGTCATCGCGAGTAAACAAGCCCCGAACCAACGTCTAGTATCCAAAACCATCGTATTTCCGAGTCCGGTGAGTTCATACCCTACCCTTTTTCACTGTTTTCACTGTTTTCAGGGGGGAACACAAGAAAAGTACAAGGGTTTTCTTGTACTCAAAACTTATTTTTGTGTGTGTGTGTTTCACATTTCATATGCTTTTAATACTGATATACACAATTGATAACCAGTAGAACATGCAGATCACGTAAACATTTATTTATGAAATGGGTTTTATAAACTGTTATGTTTTATATATTTCACAAATGGTTTTCCACATTTTATCAGTTAAAAGCATGACATTAGAACACATGAACAATATAATTTGTACACTGTCTTGTCCTCGGTAACATTCCACAGAGATACGCGAATGGAGGATTATCATATTATTACTAGTAAATTTGTTATTCCTGTATGATTGGAGACACGTCCTCGGCGAACACTCCACAGAGATACGCGAGTGGAGGACTACACCCGTAACCAGAATCTCTGGGATTTAGAGAGCGTGACTTGAGAGTATAGATCTATACGGGGCTGACTACCCCACACCTGGCTGCTAGCTACAGCCGAACCGAAATGGTTCAAGGGTGACGAAAGTCATAAGGTTGTGGACTACTTATTGCCACAGGTTCAGTCTTTAGTATGGTTATGGAACTCGCAATTAGGATAACAGAGATTTACTTATAGTAATAAGGAATAACTTATACATCTTACATTGATAACCAACATTCAGGAAAGCATGGGGCCTTCCTGGGGAACATATACTTAACTAGAAAAGTGTAACAAAACAGATAACATTACATCTTTTACAAATGATAACTCACAATCAGGAAAGTATAGGACTTTCCTGGGGATACATTAGAACTCAAGCATAATAGTTTAACACACCGGATAATCAAACTATACATTTTTCACATGAGTAACATGTATTCAGTGTACAAACCTACTATACTTTGTAATTGTGAAACAACAACCAATTTTTAAGAAAATGTGGGATTTCCTTAGCATGTGTTACATTTTTCAGAAACAGAAAGGAAGCATGAACATTTTCACAAAACAAAACTACTTATGAACTCACCAGCGTTATGCTGATTTTCAAAACCGCTTGTGTTCTCAGGTCAACGTTAGAACAGGTACTGAAGATCCTTTTTGCTCGAAGTTGGAGTGCTCAGAAGACCCATTTTATTTTGTTTATATATATGTATATATATACTATGTATCACAACTGTAAAACTTTACTTTTGAAAACAATTGTTAAACTTTTATATGTAATGTAATGGTTGTTCTACTTTACTTACTATGTACATTGGATTTGATACTTAACGTGGAGTCAACCCCGAAAATGTTTCCGCCTTCGGTTTTCGGGGGGTGACATTTATGGACATGCATGCCTCCTCCAAGACCTTTAACTCATGCATGGCTCCAAACCATAGAAAACATCAAGACATACAAGGTAGAGCACTCTAAGGAAATCCAAGGTAGCTAAAGTTGAAAGGTTTATTTGGAGTTCTTCCATAAACTGCAACTAACACTATTAAAGGGACATGAAAATCCATTAAACTCTAGATCTAGAACGCTAAAGCCACAAAGCTAGGAGCTTGAATACTTACAGAGGTCTAAATGATGTACAATATGCTAGATCTCTTCTAGAGATACACACTCAAGCTTCAAGAGAAGATGGCCTTCCGTCAAAGCACCCAAAAATGGTATATGTTTAGAAAATATGTCAATGAGGAGAAGGGAAAGAGAGAAAGGGGCTAGGGTTTATCAAAAGGGAAGATGGAGGCTAAAAGGAATATCCTAAACCTGGACTTAGAGCCCTTAAATATGGAAGAAACCCTAATAATCATGGGCATGGGCTGCAACAGTTGCCACGCCGTGGCCAACACTCTGTCATGCCATGCAAAACAAGGCAAACATATTTTTTTAACTTGCCATGCCATGCCGTGGTCATGAACCCACCATGCTATGACATGTGGTTTTCTCCGAAAACCATAACTTTGACCCATTGAGTCTTTAGCTGATCCACTCTTGAAAATGGGTGTTATAACTGTCCCCCAGCTAAATCAGATTTCGTCCTTGAGATATGTCCTTAAAAATTACTCTTAAAACTACCTCCAAACCCTATGTGGGTTTCGAAGACAATTGATTTTCACAAATGAATATTTAGAAAGAGGTGAAAAAGTCATACTCGAACAAACAACCACCTTCCAATGCCGATTATGATTCAATCCTTAGCGAGAAATATGTAACCCGTAGAAGATACAGACACCAATACTTCACATCCAACTGAATCCAAGAGGAATTAACTTCCTTACCCATGACTTGAAGACTCCAAGATCGTGTATTACTTCAAGAAAGACAACGCCACCCCTATAACTCAACCATGCTGACCAAAACCTCATAGGTGTGGCCCAACCATGATCTCTCTGGCCTCACGTCGCCTACTTATAAACTGAAGAATGGAAATCCACGATCAACTGCTGGAGCCAACAACCTCTCACACGGACCCAAAAACAAACTCCTATCAAGAGCCTGATAAACAAGTAAACGGAACACACCCAAAAACCTCACCTACGATAACTTATACAAACAGGCCTGGCTCACAGGTCTCACCCAAGATAACAAATACAAAATACGCCTCGTCCACGGGTCTCACTCCACATAAAATATACAAATGGGCCTCGCCCATGGGTCTCACTAATGATAACATATACAAACGGGCCTCACCCCATAAGCAAAAGCTACATCATCCTAAACATCGACATCCCTCTAAAAGCCCCAAAGCCTGCAAAAGGAGCAACTAAACAACAACAACAATTCAAATCAACCCAAGAGAATGTTGAGGTCCTCCCATAGTATTCCAATCACCCCTACAACAGCCTATTTCAACCAAGTGAATGTTATGAGCCAAAGCACAGTCTTACAACACTTGTGTGACTTCCATGGGCTCCCCCATGGTCTTTCAAACAAACCTGCAAGGATAGAAAGCAAAACTGGCATGAAACGGACCCCTAGTCTGCTAGATCCTATCAGGTGTTCGGGTCGTGTTTCTAAACCCAAAGCCTTCATTAACAAGAACATGTAGAGAGGCCCTCACACAAGCCTCAACCTTAGAGAAGTCGCTAATAAAATCTTGCATCGTTGTCGACGCTTCAAGTTTTTAGATGAGAGAGCGTTGAATCCTTAACATCTACTTCCCTAATCACAGCTGACTGCTAAACACCATTCCTAGCATAACCTTTAGTCCTGGATAAAACCCAAACCCACTATTCTCTTATCCTTGGATTTGAAACTCTGGGATGACCTGCACTCTGCACTCTTTCCATCTAACAAGACTATTCTCCCCCACTTGGAATTAAATAAACTCCACTGACTTCATAACCATTCAAATTTCCCAGCCAACCCAATAATTTCACGACATCGTTTCTAACAACCACGCTGAACATCACCAAAAATCGGGGAAGTCGAATTCTTCAGACAAAACTCATGAGCTCCAACATATGACTACAACCCATAACGACAAAATCCAGAGAGTTCCAACATAATCCACAACCTCACAATAACAACAATCCAACAATACAAAATCACTAAAAATGGAACCAAAGTTTATTAAAACAATACCATTCAAAAAGATCACCCAAGGTTACAACTAGGATAACAAAACATAATAGAAAAATATTGATGACACCAGTGAATGCTGCGCCCGACTGAACTGAGGAAAGCTGATGACTTAGACTCCAACACTTGGGACTCCAGCCGTACCATCCTCCCATCCGGTAACTGCCAAGCCAAAGGCATTGGATCCAGAACCATCACATCCTCTCTCTGAGGACAATTAGCCTTAACATGTCCTAACTGACTGCAAATGAAACATATCCTCGACTCCCTCTGACTATAGTCCTGGTTGTAGTGACCCTCTTGAATAAATCTGAAACTTCCAAAAACTAGCGTGCGACAAATACACCAATAATCTAGACTGTACCTGACGAAAAACCCGCAAGTCTCTCGATTTCGTGACTGAAAATCTTTCACCCTAACCTTCTTGACTGCGGATGCTGATGTACAAATCTAATCCTACTATCTCTTCCGCTACGTGGTCTCCTACTCTAGGTCTCTTTCCCTGGCTGCCTCCACCAAACCGGAAAAGTCTTATGACTCGAGATATTCACATGCTCCTGGATCTCCATTATCAACATGTCATGGTAGCGAGTCATCTTCATCTCCTTTGTATTTGTATACTGAGGGTAAAGCAATACTCTCTCTTAACATGGCGGTGATCTTAGCCACCATCTCTATAGTCTTCTCGAGTGCCATATACTCTCAAGTTAATTGTTGAACATCTATCACCATCACAAACGCTCCGTTAAATATGGGGGAAAATCCTCCCATGAGATAGACTCGATTGCATCAGATTCGAGGCCCTGAACAACCTTGCACCACCAATCCCTAACTCTTTCACGTAGAATACACAGTCAAAAGTTGGCATGAAAAGAACTCTCCACATCGGCAATATAATGCATACTAATGATATGCTCCTTTCCCCTTAAGAAATGAGGAGCTCCACAAACATCAAACTTCCTGAAGGACACCTCCTGAGTTCTGAGTCAACCGTCCTCAAAATCAATCCGAAGAACCCTAAGGCTCTCATCCATCATAAAAATTAACTCCTACCTAATAGAGCTGATCAAACCTGGCAAATCCTCTCTCACAAATATCAAAATCTCTACAACTATAATGTCACAGGCATCCTTCTTACTCAGACTTGAATCTCCAATATGAAAGATTGTTATCTTGAATCTAAAAGACAAGGGGAACACATCAAAATATATGTAAAACGCAAACCCACAATATGCCTACCCATGTACAAGCTCCTCGGTAGTCCTGAAACACCGTGATACCCAAGTAAGGATCTTGTGCTTTCAGTAGTATGGGCCCAAAACTACCTTCCACACCTATACATACTTGTGCCAAGGACTGTTCCAAGACTCCCAAGTCACTTCACTACACTCCACTAAACTCCTCACGTGCATGAACATGTATAGCCATATGCATAATACTACACTTTCTAGACTCTCTCTAGGATCGTTTCCTTCCCAGTCACTCGCATATTACTAGAAGTCTCAGCCAGCACTGCTGATTGCTTTGTGCACATAAGTTATACACAATACTTGTAACATCCTAAAACTTTTTAAACAAAATTTTACAAATTTAAAACACATTTATCTCATTTTATAAATCCCAAGAGTGCACAAAATTCAAATCACCAAACACATATCCAAAAACTGTATATCACAAATCTAGGATCATCTCAAATCATAACTCAAACTCTGTGTGTGTACAATCATGTCGGCGCCTTCCCATGAGCCTGAGAAGTACCTGAAACACATAACACATAACACGGTAAGCATGAAGTGTAACGACCCAATTTTCACGTCCAAAATTTTCATTTTTGATTAAGTGATTTGCAAAACATTTGTAACAAAATATCAACCAATCATATCGTTTCATAAAAACATGTCTCATGTCAAAAAATCGAATCGTAAAAACATAATAATGTCAGAGTACAAATCCCAGAATAACTCATAGTGCGGAAAACAATGTGTGTCTGATGTGCCGCTACCGAGCCAGCTCCTTCCCCTTCGCTGAAGAGGTACCTGAAACCAAAACTATAACAATAAGCACAAAGCTTAGTGAGTTCCCCCATCGTACCACATACCATACAATCACATAGCATACATACTGTCGGGCAATTCTGGGGTGCCCGACCTACCCGGTACGGCTATTCTGGGGTGCCAACCTACCCGTATGGCCATTCTGGGGTGCCGACCTACCCGTGTCAAGCCATTCTGGGGTGCTAACCTACCTATTTCAAGCCATTCTGGGGTGTTGACCTACCCGTCGGTCCTAACAACCGACCCTCAGGGACTATTCCACCCCCTACTGCTACTGTCACATATATCATAACATAAACATACGATCAGACATATCTAGGGTGTCCGAACTACCCTTCGGTCCTAAAAACCAAACTTGGGGACTATTCCCCTCCTACTAACTCTATCACATTTAACATACCATGTCAGCATATAAACATATAATCATATACTGTTAGACATATTTGGGGTGCCTGACGTACCCTTCGGTCCTAACAACCGAACTCTACCACTATTACATATATCAGATCATGCCAACATATAACATATCAGGTAGTAGCAAACCTAGATGATATCACGAAGACAATCATCTAACATACAAATCCTACTGGTGGGTCGGCATTGTGGCCGTAGACTAACTGCTACTGGAAGGTAACTCACCTCGTAGTAGCTGCTGATTTGTGCGGGAATCCTCTGACTGCTGCCTCTGCTGCTCCGGAAATCCTCCGGCTATAAATCCCACAAAAAACTTAGTCATACATTGCTAACTGTTCTTAGGGTACAATGACCATTTTACCCCTGACCAAGTCAAAGTCAAAGTCAAAGTCAACTTCTAGTTGACCGGACTCACCGAGTTGGTTCGCCAACTCGCCGATTCCCTATCCTTCCATTTATCCTTATACCCGTCTCTACTCGTCGAGTTAGGTGATGACTCGACGAGTTTTCCTTTTAATTGAACATTGACTGAATCTTCATCCGACTCGCCGAGTGGTATGAACAACTCGTCGAGTTAATCTTCAACTGATACACAGGTCCTGTCCTTCACTCGCCGAGTTGTATGAAAAACTCGTCGAGTTCATCTTCATCATTAAGAAGATTGCCTTGGACTCACCGAGTCTATTCATGCACTCGCTAAGTCCCATGAATTTCCAGAATAATGGCCTAGTCTTGAACGTTGGGTCACTCCCCGGAAATCCCTAAAACGTTTTCACACTCAACTGGGTCCTTTTGACCCTCAACTGATATGGGACAGAAACCTTGGACTCGCCGAGTCCAAGAAAGGACTCGTTGATTCGGTCACTTCCTCTCACTAAATCTTCGATTTCTGATGCACAACCCTTGATCAAAAGATAGATCTATGCTTCTACAATCGATCTAGCACGTAAAGTTACAACCTTTACGTGCTTGCATGGGACTTTAAGCTAAAAAGGTCCTAAAACAAGCTCTTACAATGCATGGGGCCTTCTTTGAGTGCAAAAGCCACTCCTTTCTGCCTTGTAACCCCTCTAAGGACCTAGATCTGAAACATCAACCCCTAACCATACTTGCAATCATGGTTGGTGACCAAATTGGCTTAGAAAAGCCCAAAAACTCCACAAAATTGGATCTATCAAAAGAACAAACAAGGTATAGACTTCATACCTTTTGTAGACTGCAAATGATGCTCGAATTCGGATCCCTCTAGCCTCCTCTTGATCCATCAAGCTTTTCCTTCCTTCCGTGGATCACAAAATCACCAAAATCACTCCAAATGCCTTAGATTGCTTCAATAACGGCTAGGGTTTGCTATGGGGGTCTTCTGGGAGCAAATGGGACGAAGGAGGCCAAGTTAAGGTGTTTAAATAGGGTGCAAACCCTCGGGTTAGGGTTTTTGTCCAGATAAGGCCCACTCGCCGAGTCCACCACTTAAGTCCCGTGTCCCATCCCGCTTCTACTCGGCGAGTTGGTCCTTCCACTCGCTGAGTCCAAGGCCAAAATGCAAAAATATATAAATAGCTAATGAAGGCAGTGCGTACCAAGAACCAGGTGCTACATGAAGCTTAGCGAGTTGCCCAAAATACCACTCACAGCTCATTAGCCACTCGAGTCTATAACTCAATAAGACCCTTTGGACAATGTGTCTCAGTTGGAACCTCTGGTCCTCACTCAAAAATCTGATAATGATAATACTCAACATAAATCACAAAGACATAATGCAGAATATGAAATGAACAGATAAGCACATAAGATATCTCAGTCACACAAGGATATCACTCATTGTAAGTATAGTGATATGACTCACCACGTAAAAATCGGATAACCTCGAACTCTAATCACCAGTCTAGCCTCCGCCTAACACATACAATAATTATCCCTAATTAATAAAGGATCCCAAAAGAAGCTAGACTAACCCTTCTATAAACTCACAGAAGGGTAAAAATAGTCCACAAATTGACCAACCCTAAAAGTCAACCAAAAAGTCAATGACAGGGAGTACGTTGCGCATACCAGCTCCTTACACTGGGCGTACTCAGCTGCCATGCAAGCATTGGGGATGCTCGACCCCTATACTGTGCGTACTGGGATTACGCCTAGCATAAATCCCAATTTTAGTCTTATCACTCTTTTGGTCTTTGTGACATCCCCAAAATCTCGGCCAGAAAAGACCGATTTTTTTCATTTATGCTTTTAAATATTTTCAGAGTAAATCCTTTTGATTTGAAAGAGTTGCGGAATTTGTTCCCAAAACAAAACATGATAAAATAATATTTATCAAAGCATTTCATCAAGAGATGCATTTCATTATATAATCAAAACTCGGGATGTCATGTTCCGATACAGACCATAAAGCATAAACGATAAACATTACAAGTCATTCAACAAATATATACATATACAGACTTGTAAACAAAACAACAAGATGATCCATCCATCTTACGCCCTTGTGCCACTTCCTGTAATACAAATAAAACTGAGTGGGTCAGGCTTGGGAGCCTGGTGAGCATATAGGGTTTTCAACCCACAATAAATAAGTTATATTTAATTTCACCAACCAATCACTATCCCGATTACCCATTCCCGTTATCCTCACTTTACGTCCCTAAAACAACTATCTCAAGGGACCTAATCTAGGATTTTCATCGGGACGGACATCACTGCGAAGGGGTTTCCTCAACAATAGATATCCTAAAGGCAACCATGAGGGGGATAGAGTACACCGGTGAACACATCGTTCACAACACCTACAGGTTATGAACCTGCTAGCGTTCCACTGGACTGTCTAGAAAGAGTCCGTGGTCGTTATCCATACTCCGCTGAATAACTAGATCAACAACAACAACAACATCGAGGCCTCTCATCTGTTTATTACACACCAACTATCTACCCATGTTCTACCCAACATATTAGTAGATAAAAATATACATTTGTATACATAGTTTAAAGAAAACCTGTATAGCATGCTTGAATCAACACATATATCACATAACAGATGAGGCACACACACACATAACACATATCTCATAAAGAAATAAGCAGGTCTATAAGATAGAAGAGAGTGAATACTCATTCACACATAACACAACCAAATATATACACATAGCACGTATTTTTATATAAAATACTTCGTATTATTGTATTAGAAGAAATAACTACACACTCACTTGATCAGAAGACGATCCGACAGCACTACGGCTTATAGAAGTAGTATTCCTCAGCAGATCTGGAAGATCTCCTCGAAAATCGAACTTCTCGCGGGCAGAGCTTCGACTCGGGAACCGCGCTTCTCGGGATCTTCGGGATCTCGGGACTTGCCTCGGGGCTAGAGTATGATACCGGGGCTTCGGGGTAGCTTCGGGGGTAAAAATGCAGAGCTTCGGCGCAAAGACGAGAAGAAATGAGCAAATAAACCCTGAACCCTCGCATCCTATTTATAGTGAAAATATCTGATGTACTCGCCGAGTAGGGGACACCTACTCGCCGAGTTGGCCCATACTCGCCGAGTAGGGAACACCTACTCGCCGAGTTGGCCCATGTGGCGGCTTTCTGGTGGTGCCACGTGTCAAACTCTGGGTGGTGCCACGTCACCCCTATCGCGTGTTAGCCTTCGAACTTAGAAAAATCATAACTTTCGCATACGAGCTCCGTTTTTGACGTTCTTTATATCCACGCGTAGGTAAAATCAAGATCTACAACTTTCGTTTAGACTCCGTCGGCTAAATCTTGACCGATCTCAAATTTAACAGTAGGAGGCGTTTAGACTGTTAAACGACCGCGAAGAATTCGTAACTCCTTCATACGAACTCCGTTTTCGTCCATATTTTACCGTTGAGTTCCTATTAATGAGACCTTCAACTCTCATTTAGGTCACGTAAGCCAAAAACCGCTCGAACTAAAATTCGAGTTTCGGGTCGTGCACTGCTAAGCCGAATCTTAGAAAAATCATAACTTCCTCATACGAAGTCAGATTTGGGCGTTCTTTTTATTGACGCTCTTATCTTAACATATTCTACAACTTTTGTTTAGATTGATAAGGCTAAATCTCGCTCTATCGTAAATTCACTATTTACGCTTCCCGGTGCCGTGCCGGTTTTGCCGTAAAACTTCGACAGGTCATAACTTCTTCGTTATCACTCGGATTTCGGCATTCTTTATATCTTCGGAATCCTTGTTTCGACCACTACAACTTTATCCAATGATATCAAGTTTATTTTAAACTTAAATTTCGACGCTTATTTTTATTCTTAATTAATCAGACCACATAATTAAGCAATTAAGCACAAAACACATAATACTCAAATAATACATTCTTATTATTTCAAAACGGGTTACAAAGGTTAACCTAGACTATTATATTGCTAAATATGGCAAGCCCGGAAACACAGGCGTTACAATTCTCTCCACCTTAGAATGATTCCGTCCCCGGAATCACACATCAACAAACAAATGCGGATAGCGACCCATCATGTCACTCTCCGTCTCCCAGGTGAGATTCGGCCCATTCGTGTGTTTCCATCGGACAAGCACTAACCCAACCATCTTGCGTCGCAATTTCTTAGTCTTTCGGTCAACAATTGCCTCTGGTTCTTCAATCAACCTTTTGTTCTCATCAATTCTCAATTCAGAAATTGGAATTATGTCGGGAACTTCTCCCGTGAACTTCCTCAAATAACACACATGAAAAGTGTTATGAATTCCATTCAGTTCTTCTGGTAGTTCGAGCTTGTAAGCTTGGTTCCCAATCCTCTGAAGAACTTTAAACGGTCCAATAAACCTTGGACTCAACTTTCCCCTTTTACCAAATCTTATAAGTCCCTTCCACGGCGAGACTTTAAGCAAAACCGAATCCCCAACCTCAAAAGTTATCGGTCTCCGCTTCTTGTCAGCATAGCTCTTTTGACGATCCTGAGCTGCTAACATTCTTTCCCTAATTATTTTCAACTTTTCAGCAGTTTGATGAACCAACTCCGGTCCCATAAACTGCTTTTCCCCAGCCTCAAGCCAACAAGACGGCGTACGACACTTCTGTCCATACAAAGCTTGGTAAGGTGCCATCTTAATGCTCGAGTGGAAACTATTATTATAGGAGAATTCTACCAACGGTAAATGTTCATCCCAATTACCTAGGAATTCCAGAGTACATGCTCTCAGCATATCTTCAAGTGTTTGTATCGTTCGTTCGCTCTGACCATCAGTCTGCGGATGGTAAGCTGTACTTAAACACAACTTGGTACCAAATTCCTCTTGTAGACTTTTCCAAAACCTCGATGTGAAACGGCTATCACGATCCGACACAATCGTTAACGGAACACCGTGAAGCCTCACAATTTCCTTCACGTAAGAATTCGCAAGCTTCTCCATAGACCATTTCTCCCTGGCCGCTATGAAATGCGCACTCTTAGTGAATCGATCAACGACCACCCAAATCATGTCGTGACCATTCTTTGTTCTGGGCAGTTTAGTGACAAAATCCATAGCAATGTCTTCCCACTTACCCATAGGCACAGGCAAAGGTTCTAAACTCCCGTACGGTTTCTGATGTTGTGTCTTGACTCTCGCACAAGTCACACACTCGGCCACATACTTTGCAACATCAAGCTTCATCGTCGGCCACCAGTAGTAGGGTTTCAGGTCCCTATACATTTTAGTGCTACCCGGATGAATCGAGTACATGGTCTTGTGAGCTTCTTCCATCAGAAGATCTCTGACTCCTCCTGTCTTAGGTATCCAAATCCGATCTTGGAACACCTTCAGTCCATGACTGTTTACACCGAACACCAACGTTTTGCCCAAACGTTCCTCCTTTCTGTCATTCTTCTCAGAAGCTTCGCTCTGAGCTTTCTTTATACTTTCCAAAATAGTTGAGACAACTTCAATTCTCAACGCTCTTGGCCTTTTCCTTTCGGGATTGACTTTCCGACTGAGAGCATCAGCAACAACATTAGCTTTACCGGGGTGGTAAAGTATCTCGCAGTCATAGTCTTTAAGTAATTCTAGCCAGCGTCGTTGCCTCATATTCAATTCTTTCTGATTAAAGAGGTATTGGAGACTCTTATGATCAGTGAAAAGTTTGCACTTTGTGCCATAGAGGTAATGCCTCCATATTTTCAGAGCGAAAACTACCGCTGCCAACTCCAAATCATGAGTCGGGTAATTCTTTTCATGCTCTTTCAGCTGTCGAGACGCATATGCTATCACCTTTTCTCTTTGGGTCAAAACACAACCCAATCCAACCCCAGACGCATCGCTATAGACAGCGAAGTCTTCAACTCCATCGGGTAGAGAAAGTATCGGTGCCTCGCATAGCTTCTCCTTTAGCTTCTCAAATGCTTCCTTATGCTTCTCACCCCAAGCATAAGTAGCTCCTTTGTGGGTCAAAGCTGACAATGGACTAGCGATCGAAGAAAAGCCTTGGATAAACCTTCGGTAATATCCGGCTAATCCTAAAAAGCTTCGAATCTCCGTGGGACTTTTCGGTTGTTCCCACTTCGTCACAGCTTCGATCTTTGCTGGATCAACCATTATCCCTTCTTGGTTGACCACGTGACCCAAGAATTGGACTTCACGAATCCAAAAATCACATTTGGAGAACTTAGCATACAGCTTCTCCTTCTTCAAGACTTCTAACACTTCTCGCAAGTGTCTGCCATGCTCCTCCTGGCTTTTCGAGTAAATCAGAATGTCGTCTATGAACACTATCACGGATTTATCAAGGAACGGGTTACAAACCCTATTCATCAAATCCATGAACGCTGCTGGAGCATTGGTTAGTCCAAACGACATAACCAAGAACTCGTAGTGTCCATATCTAGTTCTGAATGCAGTCTTCTCGATATCTTGCTCTCTTACTTTTAGCTGATGATATCCTGACCTAAGATCGATCTTCGAGAAATAGCTCGAACCTTGCAATTGATCAAACAGGTCATCAATCCTCGGCAACGGATATCTATTCTTTATTGTTGCCTTGTTCAGCTCTCTGTAATCGATGCACATTCTCATGCTTCCATCTTTCTTCTTTACGAATAACACCGGAGCTCCCCAGGGTGATGAACTAGGTCTAATGAAACCTTTGTCCAATAACTCCTGAAGTTGCATCATCAGCTCCTTCATCTCCGTTGGTGCTAATCGATAAGGTGCTTTTGCTATTGGTGTGGTTCCTGGTAACAAGTCTATTCTGAACTCCACTTGTCTATCAGGTGGTAATCCAGGAAGATCTTCGGGAAATACCTCCGGATAATCACACACCACTGGAATA
Organism: Lactuca sativa; assembly: GCF_002870075.4. NCBI lineage: Eukaryota > Viridiplantae > Streptophyta > Magnoliopsida > Asterales > Asteraceae > Lactuca > Lactuca sativa. The sequence continues at coordinate 348,983,666 of NC_056626.2, forward strand.
TTCTGCATCACCTTCTTTTCCTTCTTAGCATCAATCACGAATGCTAAAAACGATGTACACCCCTTGGTCAAACATTTTCTGGCTTTCATTAGAGAAATGATTCCAGAGTTTACTCTGCATGTATCTCCGTACACCATAAACGATTCCTTCCCAGGTGGATTCACTTTCACTATTTTCTTCTTGCATAAAATTTCAGCATCATTGGCGCTAAGCCAATCCATTCCCAAAACGATGTCGAAACCGTTAAGTTCGATAGGCAATAATTCCTCGTGGAACTTATTCCCATTCAGATCAATTAAGATGTTTTTCATACGATGGCTAACAGGTACAAACTTGCCACTAGCAACTTCGACTAATAAAGCATTATCTAGTCTAACAACAGGCAAAGCTAGCTTTCTACCAAATTCATGCGATATAAAGGAGTAGTTGGCTCCAGAATCAAATAAAATTTGGGCAGGCAATTCGTTAACGAGAAAGGTACCTGAAGCGACATCAGCTTCATCTTTAGCAGCTTCCAGTGTCATCTGGAATGCTCTCGCCTTTGGCTTTGGCGGAATGTTGGGTCTTGCTGCTTCTTTCTTTTTCGGACAATCCCTTGAGATGTGCCCCTCCTCACCACAACCATAACAAACATTCTTGGTGAAAGTGCAGTCGTTGGCATAATGCCCTGGCTTTCCACATTTGAAGCATGTGGTTTCCCCGCCACACTTCCCATGATGCTTCTTCTTGCACTTGTCGCACCATTTCGCCTCTACCTTTCCTCCACTTCCTCTCGAACTAAACTTCGAGAATTTACTTTTCTTGCTGGACCCTGAAAATCCATCGATTTTCCTTTTCTCGCCAACCTCTGACCTTTCCAGACCCTTTTCCCTGATCTGGGTCTCAACATTTCTAGCAGCCCAGATGGCGGCTTTCAATGTGGTTGCTTGCTTAACCATTGGACCATAGTCCGCTGGTAGTCCAAGGGCAAACTTGTTGACCTTAGAGAGTTCTGTAGGCACCAAATATGGGATAAACTTCATCTTTTCTGTGAAACTTGCAGCGTATTCAGTAACGCTCAATTTCCCTTTCTTCAAATTCTGAAACTCATTACTGATTTCCAGAAGGTCCTGCTCGGAGCAGTATTGCATTTTTAGTTGTTCCACAAAGTCTTCCCAAGACATTTTGCTTGCTTCTCCCTTGGGCATAGAGTCAGCTAACAGCTTCCACCAACTCAACACGCCAGATTTTAGCAGAGGGATCGCAAGAGCGGTCTTCTGCCTGTTGCTGCATTCGCAACTTTCAAACATAGTCTCCATTTCGGAGACCCAGTCCAAAACTTGCACCGGCGTCGGGCTTCCGGATAGACATGGTGGTTTGGATGCCATGAAATCCTTATACTTGCACCCACGACCATCATTTCCTCCATACTGGTTATTGCGTCTAACCACTGGTTGTTCATCTTGACCAATGATTCCACTAAAGTTTTCTCCTTCAGACTGCCCTCCATTCTCCTCGGGCTCTTCCGCTTGAATTGACGGTTCTTCACGATTCTGCCTAAGCAGGCGTCTTGTTTCTTCCATCTGACGATCCAACATCATTTGAATCATCATTTGTACACCAGCCATTGTTATCGGCTCAGGTGCATCAGCTACAACAGGTACTTGTTGAATTACAGGCGGTTGATTCCTGTTTTCATCAGCATTTCCAACTCCACTCCTTGTTCTCACCATTTTTGATCTACACCGAATAATTTCACCTTATTACTCCCAACGATTACATGCTAGTTCTAATATCGTATACATACGCTTAGAATCCTAAACACATAAACCTTCAGATCCGGTTGGCAACAAACCGTAGATCCGAACAAATAATATCATATATGGCAACATATATCATTGAGCACATAAAGCATTTTAGGCAACTTTCCTAAAATAAACTAGTGCTCATGTCTAAAATTCAACAGACACACATCTCATCATTCCATTTAGCATCTTAAGTTTAAGTCTAGAAATCCTACAAATTCCTAGTTCGCTTAAACTAATGCTCTGATACCAACTGTGACATCCCCAAAATCTCGGCCAGAAAAGACCGATTTTTTTCATTTATGCTTTTAAATATTTTCAGAGTAAATCCTTTTGATTTGAAAGAGTTGCGGAATTTGTTCCCAAAACAAAACATGATAAAATAATATTTATCAAAGCATTTCATCAAGAGATGCATTTCATTATATAATCAAAACTCGGGATGTCATGTTCCGATACAGACCATAAAGCATAAACGATAAACATTACAAGTCATTCAACAAATATATACATATACAGACTTGTAAACAAAACAACAAGATGATCCATCCATCTTACGCCCTTGTGCCACTTCCTGTAATACAAATAAAACTGAGTGGGTCAGGCTTGGGAGCCTGGTGAGCATATAGGGTTTTCAACCCACAATAAATAAGTTATATTTAATTTCACCAACCAATCACTATCCCGATTACCCATTCCCGTTATCCTCACTTTACGTCCCTAAAACAACTATCTCAAGGGACCTAATCTAGGATTTTCATCGGGACGGACATCACTGCGAAGGGGTTTCCTCAACAATAGATATCCTAAAGGCAACCATGAGGGGGATAGAGTACACCGGTGAACACATCGTTCACAACACCTACAGGTTATGAACCTGCTAGCGTTCCACTGGACTGTCTAGAAAGAGTCCGTGGTCGTTATCCATACTCCGCTGAATAACTAGATCAACAACAACAACAACATCGAGGCCTCTCATCTGTTTATTACACACCAACTATCTACCCATGTTCTACCCAACATATTAGTAGATAAAAATATACATTTGTATACATAGTTTAAAGAAAACCTGTATAGCATGCTTGAATCAACACATATATCACATAACAGATGAGGCACACACACACATAACACATATCTCATAAAGAAATAAGCAGGTCTATAAGATAGAAGAGAGTGAATACTCATTCACACATAACACAACCAAATATATACACATAGCACGTATTTTTATATAAAATACTTCGTATTATTGTATTAGAAGAAATAACTACACACTCACTTGATCAGAAGACGATCCGACAGCACTACGGCTTATAGAAGTAGTATTCCTCAGCAGATCTGGAAGATCTCCTCGAAAATCGAACTTCTCGCGGGCAGAGCTTCGACTCGGGAACCGCGCTTCTCGGGATCTTCGGGATCTCGGGACTTGCCTCGGGGCTAGAGTATGATACCGGGGCTTCGGGGTAGCTTCGGGGGTAAAAATGCAGAGCTTCGGCGCAAAGACGAGAAGAAATGAGCAAATAAACCCTGAACCCTCGCATCCTATTTATAGTGAAAATATCTGATGTACTCGCCGAGTAGGGGACACCTACTCGCCGAGTTGGCCCATACTCGCCGAGTAGGGAACACCTACTCGCCGAGTTGGCCCATGTGGCGGCTTTCTGGTGGTGCCACGTGTCAAACTCTGGGTGGTGCCACGTCACCCCTATCGCGTGTTAGCCTTCGAACTTAGAAAAATCATAACTTTCGCATACGAGCTCCGTTTTTGACGTTCTTTATATCCACGCGTAGGTAAAATCAAGATCTACAACTTTCGTTTAGACTCCGTCGGCTAAATCTTGACCGATCTCAAATTTAACAGTAGGAGGCGTTTAGACTGTTAAACGACCGCGAAGAATTCGTAACTCCTTCATACGAACTCCGTTTTCGTCCATATTTTACCGTTGAGTTCCTATTAATGAGACCTTCAACTCTCATTTAGGTCACGTAAGCCAAAAACCGCTCGAACTAAAATTCGAGTTTCGGGTCGTGCACTGCTAAGCCGAATCTTAGAAAAATCATAACTTCCTCATACGAAGTCAGATTTGGGCGTTCTTTTTATTGACGCTCTTATCTTAACATATTCTACAACTTTTGTTTAGATTGATAAGGCTAAATCTCGCTCTATCGTAAATTCACTATTTACGCTTCCCGGTGCCGTGCCGGTTTTGCCGTAAAACTTCGACAGGTCATAACTTCTTCGTTATCACTCGGATTTCGGCATTCTTTATATCTTCGGAATCCTTGTTTCGACCACTACAACTTTATCCAATGATATCAAGTTTATTTTAAACTTAAATTTCGACGCTTATTTTTATTCTTAATTAATCAGACCACATAATTAAGCAATTAAGCACAAAACACATAATACTCAAATAATACATTCTTATTATTTCAAAACGGGTTACAAAGGTTAACCTAGACTATTATATTGCTAAATATGGCAAGCCCGGAAACACAGGCGTTACAGTCTTAATCAGTTAAGACCTTGGCTCATATCATAGATCTGGACTCCCTACTAGCTCTTACTCCATAAATTCAGTGACTTTAAGCCTTTTTCATGGCTGATTTGGTCACAAACACCCAAAACACTCATCCTCCTTTCTCATAAAGCTCATGTTTCATGCATGGCTTGATTATAACGTCCAAGGTTGGATTTTTATGACATTACACTATAGAATACACTCAAAGGGGTTGATCGTAGTCTCCGGAGCTCAATATCTCATAAAGTCTCCAACATTTGGGACAAAAAACCCTAAAATACTCTCCTAAGATGCATCAATTAAAAGAGTGAGAAAGCTTGACGCTTTATACCTCTATATGAAGCTCCTAACACATATATGCTCATATTCATGGGCCTGGACTCTCACTCTTTGTTCTCCAAAGTTTCTTCCTTCTTCTTCACTTTGAGAACACAAGAATTCACTCAAAAGCTCTCAAATGCACTCACAAGCTATAAGAACGAAGATTTAGGGTTAGGAGGGTTTGCTGTTTGAGAATGGTGGCCAGGAATGAGGCCATCATATCCTTTATATAGGGGACTCACCCCAAATTAGGGTTTTCAATCTGGGCCTAGTATGCCCAGCGTACTAGGTTGCTTCCACGTCCAATGCATGCATATGAGTATGCTGAGCGTACACTCACGTACGCCCCGCGTACTCATGCACCACCCTTTCTCAATAAAGGCTTGCAATTGACAAGTGCTCAAAAGAACAAGGGTTACAAGGTATACCTAGACTTGGGATGTTACAATATAGGATCAAATACACTGTCAAATAAGCGATTCTACCCTAAGCCCACAACCACAGAAGGAACAAGAAATAAGGCTAAATCAATCATTATAAGGCTATATAATCCTAACCGTGTAGAAATCTAAAGCATACACCTAACAATTAACATTATAAATCCAAACCTCAAGTGGCACATGACAAACAATTCCCTAGGCTATAAGGCATAATAGATGTCAGGAAATTCTATCATGCAATTCCTGAGCAGATCTACAACCTATATTCTAGCATGCATAACATTTCATAGAACACATACAAGATCATATGGGTATGTTGAGAATTAGTTACTTCTTGAGCTTCGACCCGACTATATGCATCACATCCTCTAGTTGTTATAAAAATCTTTTAGAAAATCATTTTCTTGAATAAAAACATCCTCTTTCAAAAACTTATTTAGAAAATTTCTGAGTCCTCAGTTTGTGTTCAGTCACATTGCAAGGCGCGCCCGAATCCCTCAAACCAAGGCTTTGATACCAACTTGTAACGTCCCGAAAATTACAAAAATATTTCATATTTCAAATAGATTAACCAATTAAACACTTTTTTCAAAAACCGTTGAATAAATTTGGTTGATTGAAAATCATAAATTATCAGAGTTAAATTTACAAAACCACAGAAACGGATATCCTTGATGCTTGTATATAGTCCTACCAAGCTCTTCACATGAATGACTGACAAAATGTTGAATCCATAACTGTAAGCATAAAGCTTATTGAGTCTCTAGTATAACACATATTCCACCACTCTAGTGTCGAGCAACCAAAACTCCTATCCACACACATATATCATACATAACGGGCCGAGCCCAAGAGTAGTGGGCCCAACCCAACTCGCATAACGGTCCCCACCCAAACATATATAACGGGCCCCACCCTACCAAACATAACGGACCCCACCCAACCATACATAACAGACCTTGCCCAAGGAGTAAACGGGCCCAACCCAAACTTCATTTCTAGAAGCCACATATTGGTCTTCCGTATAATTCATAAAGTCGTATGTAGTCAAGGATCATATAGATAGTCAAACATATGACCTACCCGAGAACGAACAATCAAAGGGTAACATTGCAATAAGGCATTAGACCAATAGGTCTCAGGCTATCTAGCTTAAGCTACATAGAGCCTAAGATATCACTATACCATAATCATGTACCATAAACACATGACATATACTAGCGTATGACATACCTTTGGCAACTGGCCTTCCCTAATTACCATGCTCAAATATAATTACTTACAGTATCATATGATCATCAGGCATGACCCTATCAGTCAAACATACAATAACACCAAGTGTCCTACACCTTACATGCATAAAAAGGAGTTACCTTAGTCAACTAGCATACTTGTACTCTATCACTACCTCTATCCTACCATGCAAAACATATACAATAGGATATGTGGTATAGTGCGAAAGTAACCTAAACTGAAGAACCAGAGAAGCACAACAAAACTATAATACCTTGCACTGCTCAGTGTCATGAACCAACTAACACCAAAGACATAAATCCTCCATCAACAATCAATGCCTCAAAGTTTGACCCCACGTCAAACAGGCCAATGATTACCACGGCGTGGAGACCACTTGGCGACATTGTGTCCCAAAATTGATCCAAAGGTCATGATGAAAATGGTCACCACATCATGGTCACTTATTGACCTTGTCATAGTCTAAGTCTGGCCACAATCATGATGTGCATACCCACCACATCGTGGTCACAAAATGGCCACAAAATGGGTTGAATGACAGCCCCAAATTACTTCCTAGATCTTAATCCATTAAGATAACTTTTGATACTTTACTAAGGGCTTCCTTGAACCAAGATAATCCATAAAATCTTACTTTATAGACATGCATGTTCAATACATGTCTCCATCAAAACTAGGTCAAAATGTCAAAATGTGACTTTTAACTCAATGCATGGCTCCAAACCATTCTAAAATGCTAGATCTACAATGTAGAACACTCTAGGGACATCTAAGGTAGCTAAAGTTGTAAGTTTTATTTGGATTTATTCCATGAACTCTAATCACTAGCAAGAAATGGACATGAAAATCCATGAAACTCTAGATATAGAAAGCTAAAGCTACAAAGTTGGCAACTTGAATACTTGTAGAGGTCCAAATGATGCACAATATTTTCGATCTCTTCTGGAGATACACACTCAAGCTTCAAGAGATGGTGGATTTCCTTCAAAGAACCCAAAAGGGGTACACTTTCACAAAATATGACAATAAGGAGGGGGTAAAGAGAGAAAGCGGCTAGGGTTTATCAAAGGGAAAGATGGAGGCTGAAATGAATACCCTAAACGTGGAGTTAGATTCCTTAAATATGGAAGAAACCTTAATCTTCATGGGCTTGGGCTGCAACAGCTACCACGCCATGGCAAATGAGCTAGACACGTTTTCATTAACTAACCATGTCACACCATGTTAATCTACCCACCACGATGTGACATATGTTTTTCTCCAAAAGCCACAACTTTGACCCATTACGTCTTTAGCTGATCTACTATGGAAAATGGATATTATAGTATGATAAAATATTGGTACTATTATGTGGTATTTGTTTTTTATTTGCGGATCTTCTTGGCCTCTTTTGTCTGCGCTGCATAGAGCATATGTGGGCATTAGCCTTCACAAATTGTTTGTTTTTTAGAAGACCGCATCCCTAAATAGGATTGTGTGTCCTTTTCTTGGCGCAAGTGTGGACTAGAGTCTTCTAGCATCTTCAAATGTCTTTTAGCTTGGAAAACACACACACACACACACACACACACACACACACATATATATATATATATATATATATACACACACACATACACTTGTTCTATTAAAAATTAAAAGTTAGATTTATTCCAACTTTATCTATGATAAACAATCTGGGAAAAAAGTCACAATACTTCAAGCAAAAGGGTTTGATGACACAATCATGACCTTTGTGAAAAATTTATAAATAAGTGTTTAATAAAGATAATGGCCGTTGGAGTTGTTTATATAAGTATGGAAATAATCCTAATATTGCCCTATAGCTTTGTGTCAATTGTTTTTAAAATAAATATTTAATACAACATCATCCGTTTCTAAAAAAATTATAGTTATTTTTTAATTAATTTAGTTGAATATAAATAAAATAAAAATTTTCATGTTGAAATTAAAGTTTATTTCCTATGTATTAAACCCTTTAATCCCAAATTAAAATCTTTAAGTATATCTTTGCGACCAAAGCTTCTTGGTTTTTATCAAATATATTTATTAATTCGTACAATTTTATTTACCTTTTTAAACAATAATATATAAATTTTGATATAGATTTGATAACTATGTATAATAAACTCATAAATTTATTGAAAAACTCTTTTAGGTTAAAAAACAGTTTATTCAAACTTTAGTTCATTTAGCAATCCGCAGACGTTAAAAAACAAACAATATTCTTGTTTCAGAGTGCAGATACCTGGAACACATATTCGACTATTGTAACATCCCAATGTTCAGGTACTTATAAATTCATCCCTATATTTTTTTCATGTTATTTTGGTCCCTATGTCCAAGAAGTTATGCTTTGAAGCCCTATTGGCAATTTCGTAAATATGGCAGGAGGAGTATGCCAAGTGTACATGTATGTACGCTGCATGTACTAGGGCGTGCCCTAGCACGATGGGCATAAACTTATGTACGCAGGACGTACTAGCTTCAGAAGGAAAAGCCTAATTTTTAGGCTTTGGGTGGTATTCAAGCAACATTATGTCTCATCATCCCTCACCTTTTTAGCCTCTACATCCTTTGAGACATTTTTGCGAACTGTAGCCTTCTTAGTGTGTGTTTTAAGCTCAAGAATGTGTTCTTGGTGTGTTGAAGGAGGAAGAAGTTTTATTGAGGAGTCTTGAAATGGAAGCAAGCTTGTAGATATGGGATATTTGCCTTCTTGAGAAGCTTCAGAAAGTATAAAGTTCATACTTTGATGTCTTTGTTTTTAGATCCCATTTTGGGTGTTTTATGCTTCTTTTCTTGTTCCAAAGGTCCCATCTTGTGCATGTTTTGTTCTTGTCATAATGAGTTGTCCTTTCAGACCCTAAGAAGGGTCATAAGGCATAAAAATGAGGTCCTAATTGCTAGAATTGCTTCATGCATATTGTAGAAGGTCTTAATGGATTAAGACCTTGTGTTAAGGAATTTGTGGACTTGTAAAGTCATAAAGTTGGAAAATTTATGACTATATGGTGCATTTGGGCCGTAGATCTGAAGTATGGGCTTAAGTGCTTAAGCCATTAAGCACTAAATGGAGTTTGGAGGCTGCAAGGGTACGCCCTGCGTAATCGGTCAACTACCACGTAATTGGTCAATACGAGGATTAGAGTATGCTAATAGTTCCTCCGGAGTACGCTTTGCGTACTCGCACTAGGTCAGCTCGATTGGGTTGACTTGGTTGACTTAGTGGGTTTGACCAATTGACTTTGACTTTGACTTTGACCAAGTTTGACCTTCAGGGTGTTTTTGGTATTTTAGGATGTTGATGGAATTGGTCATTTGGTGGAAGTAGGTATCGGTTAGAGAACTGAGATTTGGAGTCAAACCTTATCAGTTATGTTCAGTTTGTGAGGTGACTTTTCCTCACTGTACTTTTGGGTTGAAGGAGCCAAGGCTGACTCCTTTGATTGTTATCCTGGTTATCATATGATTATATGTTGTAGTGACCTGTTAGATCTGTATCCTGGTAGATAGGATGATGTTATGCTTAGTGATCTGTAAGATATGTCTGTTTGTTTGTTATCAGGTTATATGTATGCTTGTTTGTTATGTATGTGTCGACACGGTTCATGTGTGGTTAGGTTGAGGCGGTCCTGCTTTATACTGAAGGCCAACAGACCTAGGTCGTCCCAAATAGACTGAAGGCCAATAGGGCCTACCAGTCAGGCTAAAGGCCCGAAGAACGTTCCAAATATGCTGAAGGCACGTTGTGGCGTACCAGTCATGCTGTAGGTTTTTTGTGGGCGTACCAGATAGGCTGTAGGGTGGTGGGGGGTTACAGTCAGGCTGAAGGGTCTGCATGCGCATTTTGTGTTGTTGTTATTATGATTATGTGTAGTCTTGGTTCTTTGGAGGAACTCACTAATCTTTGGGCTTACAGTTTTGGATTATGTTTTAGGTACCTCGGATGACCGCGGGAAGGCATAGGCATGATCATACACTTCCTCGTGTTTTGATTTGTGATTTTGGGAAAACTTTGATATTAAACATGTTTTGAAAACTATATTGTAAACAATGATGATTTTTGGACTGGTTTTAAAAGTTTAAAATTTTCATGATTTTTATGGGTGTTACAACTATATATGTCTATAGATGTGGTCCGCAGAATGCAAATCTCTTATTTATAAAATAATAAACAACACCCTAGTGTAGGTTTATACAAGTAGACTACATTAGTCTTTTGTATGTATGTTGATTGCTTGATTTTCTAATGCATGTATATATCATGTTCAAGGGGTTGATAACATAACAATGATAGGATGTAAGTCAAGATACCTAGAGTCGTTGATGGAATGACGATAGGTTGCGAGACCACTGTCAATTATGTTTGAGGGGTTGATGACAGAATGACGATAAGCTACAAGTCTAGAAACCCAGAGTCGTTGACGGAACGACGATAGGCTACGAGTCAACTACTGATAGCGAAACTATGACAGGTTGCAAGCCATTTTTTCTATATTTATAGTAACTGTATTGTTGTATGTGGTATTTGATGGAACTCGCTAAGCTTCATGCCTACCAATAGTTTCTAAATGTTTCTCAGCTTGTTCTGTTGATCGAGGCAAGGTGCGACATGATTATACATTCATATCAATGAGTTCTTATGATTTAGACTTCCGCTAATTCTATATTATTACTTTGTTTTGCAAAGTATGTTTTTATAATGATGAACAAATGAGTTTTTATATTACTTTTGTGAACCAAGTTTCATATTCTATTCTATTCTAAAAAATGAAAATTTCATTTAAAATTTGGGACGTTACACACCATAGGTGGGAATACCATACCGGCGGGTGTCGTGAGGGTAGATAGAGTCGACACACGATTTTTCTTCACTATATTCTCTCTTTTTTCTTCTTTTTCATTCGTCTCCAATACAATCATATTTTCATTCGTATTTTAAAATTATATACGCATATAGTTATACATGCATTTACATACTCTCATTATTTATTTTTTAATTAATGTTTTAGCTATACTTTTTACATTAGTTGTATTATAAATAGAAAAAGTGTATTACACATTATTTTAGTTACATGATAGATTATTTTTTATTTTATTTATTAACTAAAAGTTGCCCCTCCCCGTTTTGCGAGGTACACCTATAATTTTCAATATATTTGCTAAACTGATAAGTTTCAATGTGTGCTTTACGGGGGACGTAATCTGTAAATTACTTATTAGGGGAGATCATTTTTCTAAATTTTATAAATTAAAGAGACATTTTTGTAATTTATTTTCTACAATGGGATAAAACCTACCAACATACAAAAAGTTTAAACACATGGATCATTTCTGTAAAAAAAACTACATAGGGACCTTTTCTTAATTACATGGACAAGTTTTGTAATTTAGTTTCTACATAAATAACAAACGTACCAACATGCGAAAGATTTAAACACATAAATGATAAACCATTTCTATAAATAAAAAAAACTGCACAAAGACCTTTTTTATAGATTGTAGGGACAAGTTGAAATTTATTTTCTACATAGAAAGAAAACGTGACAACATGCAAAAGATTTAAACATATGAACTCTTTCTGTTAAAAAAACCTTCAAGGTGACCTTTTCTCAAATTTTCAAGGATAGTTTTTGTAATTTGATTTTCTACATAGAGACCAAATATACTAATATACGAATCGAATGGTCAAAATCTAAATCAAAAAAAAAAAAGTATAAAATTCAAAAATTTAGTCTCAAGGTTAACATGAAAAAAATTCATCATCACGTTTTCAGAAGAAAAATGATGTCAAAGTTTGAATATGAGATATCTAGAATGTATTCTTATCTTTAGGCCATTCATGCGGGACAAAAGTACAACACTACAACTCATATTACCAGGAATCTAGTTAATATGGCATTAAAGAAATTGGATACAATCAGTATGGCTGTCCACTTGAGGCTGCTATTGTCCATTATTTGTTAGCTCATTAATAGGACAACATTGAGTACGGGCAACATTTTAAAATCGAACTTCATTATAGAATATATTATATACCAGCTAAATACCAATTAACGTTAAATATCCGCAATAGAATATACGTAAATTCATATAACTTAATAATATATGAAATTCTATATTATTTAATGGAAAACTTTGTACATATAAATATCGTAACAAATAATAACATATATACAAAAATAAAGTTATAAAAAAAATGTACTATAAGTTAAAGACAAAATATTTGCATAAGTTCTATGTATATTCAACTATTTTTCTTCTGCTGTTTTTGGTCTTGATCATGTTTCATTTTTTTGTTTTGGATATTTTTTTTCTTTGACTTCTTTTAAACTATAAATAAACAAAAAAATGTTGAATGTAAACATTCATAACAAAATAAAGACATAAACAGTAAGTTATTTCTAGAAATTGATAACAGAATAACATAAACAGTAAATTTAAAAATTCTTTAAAAAAATATTAACACAACACCAATTTATTCGGTTGGGAATATGAAAAAAAAAAAAAAAAAAAAAAAAAAAAAAAAAAAAAAAAAAACTCACAAATATATATTCATAACTGAGTATTAGCATACTCTAGAAAGTATAACAAAATGTAGCATTGAAGACAAATACATTTAGCCTACTATTTAACATGAAGAAACCAAAATGCAAATTAACTAAACAGTTGAAATCAAGAAAACAAATATAACTAGAATATATCCAAATGGTTGTAGTTTATTGTCGAACAAAAAATATCAAAATTAAATGAATACAATAATCCTACTTTTAACATGAAAAGTCTCTAATTGGTTTTTGGTTATATCCTTAGTCAGAAACTGTATTGAACGATTGAAAGCAAGAAAAAATAGCAACGATAAACAAATACATGAAAGATAAACAACCATTGAAATAATAAAATACAAAGCAATGGAAATTAATAAAAGATTGATAATGATTTAAAATGATAATATACTTTTTGATTTGTATATATATTTAATTACTGAGTTTTCCGGTCCACATTTCACTATTTAACTTGTTTTTTTGTCCATATTCAATTCTTATAACCGGCTACAATAGGTTAAGCCGAAAATTGACTTAATATGATAATATATTTTTCAGTTTGTACACATTTAGGCCTTAATGTTTTTGTACACATTTATTTCTTATCACCGGTGTCTTCAGAGTTTGCTCATGACATTCTACGTGGGACAATCATTAATGATGCGTTCTCATATGCAAGGTTGTAAACTCGTTACTCGGTACCTGTTCAGCCGACTACCGAATACCGAGTACTCGGGAGTACTCGGGGAGTACATGGATTTCGATATTTGTGTAGAAATATTTTTAGGGAAATTATATATATCAAAATCATAAGATAAAATTATAATTTGATTGAAATATATAACAAAACTGGATACATGTGAATACACAAAAAATGAAAAACACATAATGGTCTCACTTCGTGAATAATTACTGAAAATTTAAGATATATATGTAGTAATAATCACATGTGTGTGTGTTAAATAATAAATCATTAAGTATATTATACATATTAATCATCGAGTTGACCGAATTTCACAACACTACTCAGTTCGTAAGGGGTCGATTGGGGAGTACTCAGGATTATATAACTCGCCTCGGCAAGGGGGGGAGTAGCGAGTACTCGGAGGAGTAATCGGCCAACACGGCGAGGTTTACAACACTGCTCATATATGACTTATCCTTCATTTGTATATGTAGCATAATTCATGAACTGATCAAATAATGTTAGTGTCTTAGTTTTCTCCAAGCAGAAGATGTCTTTTACTTCAGTTTCATCTATCTCCATAGGAGACAACAAGATTCTTTGTCTTGGAAGTGCGAATTTGAGTTGGGATGAAGCAATCACAAAGAATCTCGTTTTTTGTTATGGAGATAGATTAAACTTTTTGCCAGAATGTTTTTTGTTTGGAAGTGCAAACTCTTGTAATGTCTCCCTTAATTCTTTTGTATTGGAAGTGTAAATTCGAGTTTGGAGGAAACAATCACAAAGAATCTCGTTGTCAGATATGTAGATAGATGAAACCAAAGATGAAGATATCTTCTGCTTGGAGAAAACTAGGGCACCAACATTATTTGAACGATTCGTGAATTAGTTCACTAATATAAGTGAACGACGAGCCACATATGAGAACACATCATTAATGATTGTGTAACGTCTGAAAAACCACGGTAAAAATTTTCCATTTTCAAAACACATTTTCATAAAATCCATAGAATAATCTATAACATCCTGGAATATCAAGAGTAAGGTTGAAGGGCTAAAAGAGTAAATTGGGAAGGGGAAACTCGGCGAGTCCATGGGTGGACTCGACGAGTAGGGTCGCGGCTTTGGTCGCGTGTTAAGTGGCCGACTCGGCGAGTCAGCGGATGGACTCGGCGAGTAGGCGCTGAGTGGAGAAAACCCTAAATCCGGAGGTTGAGCCCTTTATAAAGAACATCATATCTTCTCCCTAGCCTCCTTATTACTCCTTGAGTTCTAGAAGCCCCAAATTCGTGAGGAGACCCCATTGTTGAGTGAATTAGAGCTTGGAGAAGGATATTTGGTGCTTTAAGCTTGAAGATTGGAGGCTTGTATCAGGAAGCTTGGGGGGATCAGGAATCTACAGTTGGTTGGGCTCATTCTAAGGGTAAGGAACCATTTCCTTAAGCTATTTTCTTCATGGGTTCATGTATGGTGGTTGATATGACATCTAAATTGAGATAGAAGCTTGGATCTGAGGATGTTATTTCAGATCTAAGCTTGGGATGGTCTTGTATGTCATAAAGTCCCTGTTAATGAGTGATTGAAGGAGCTATCTTGTCCCAAACCCAAACCCTAGAGTGGAAATGCCTAGATCTCCTTGGATTCACGTAAATTTTGCCACTTTACGTGATGGATGGCCTTAGAAAGGGTAGATCTATGGTTTGGATCATCTGCATGGCTTGGAAAGCCTCGGTATAGATTCAGACCCGGTGGTACTCGGCGAGTCACATGGGTGGACTCGGCGAGTTGTTTGAAGATAAGCTGGAACTCGGCGAGTTGGAAGAACAACTCGGCGAGTTGGATGAAGATGGCCTGGAACTCGACGAGTTGGAAGAACAACTCGGCGAGTAAGTTGAAGATAGCCTTAGACTCGACGAGTCTGTTCTTGGACTCGACGAGTCTTGTCGAAGAGTCCCAATCTTTTCTGGTTGAGCCGTGAATCGGTGAGTCAACGGGTGACTCGGTGAGTTGTGTGCGAGTAGACTCAGAGTTGTTGAACTCGACGAGTCTCGGGGTGACTCGGCGAGTTGGGTCGCGGATCAAAGGAAATGTTGAGCATAGGGACTCGGCGAGTCATCGGGTTGACTCGGCGAGTAGAGTCGGTCAAGGGTTCACTTTGACTTTGACCAAGGGTTGACCAGTTGTCTTCCAGGGGTATTTTGGTAATTATTGAGTTCAGTGCTTTGGTGTTGTTCAGTGGAGGAGTTCGTGTCGGAGTTTGGAGCAGCGGGATCTTATCTTTTCAGCCGGCAGTTTCGAGGTGACTTATCCTCACTATATCAGCAGGGTCTAAGGCACCAAGGTCGGGCCTTTATCGGATTGAGATCCGGGTATTTGTTGTTATGTTATTGCTTTGATATGTTTGCATCCTGGTAGCTAGGATGGTATATGTTAGAGACCTGGTTAAGGTCGGTTCCATGATAGGTAGGGTGATGCTATGCTAGTGACCGGTTAGGTCGGAATCCTAGTTAGGATGATGATATGTTATGTGATCTGTTTGATCGGCTTGTTGACTATGAATGCTTATATGATTGTATGTTTATGTGCACATGGTTGTTTGGACTGGAGTTGGGTTGAGGCAGGTCCTGCTTTGTGCTGTAGGCCAAGATACCCAGGGCGGACCGGTTGTCCCGAAGGCCCAGCGAGCGGTCCGGATAGGCTGTAGGCCCCAAGAGGGCGGACCAGACGTGTCGAGGCTCGAAGAGTGGACCAGGCCGACTGAAGGCCCGGTGCGGGCAGACCAGTCATACTGTAGACTCAGAGAGTGGACCAGGTGGATTGAAGGCCCGGTGCAGGCGGACCAATCACACTGCAGACTCGATGTATGTGGCTAGATTCGGAGAGTGGACCAGGTGGATTAAAGGCCCGGTGCGGGCGGACCAATCACACTGCAGACTGTTGGCCGGTGCGGCGGACCAGTCACACAGTAGACCCGAAGTGCATGGTTGTTCTGTGATCGGATATGATATGGCATGTTATGCGTGTATGGTATATGTGGTTGGTATTTTGGGGATATGTCACTAAGCTTTCGGGCTTACAGTTGTGGTTTTATGTTTTTCAGGTTCTTCAGGAGACCGTGGGAAGGCGAAGGCATGATCGTACCGCTCCTCATGTTTATGTTGTGATGTGATTCTGGGAATACTCTAAATAAATTGTATTGAAAACCTTTTTGTAATAATTTAATGAGATCGGGTTGTTTCTGAAAAGTTTAAATTGGTTGGAATTTTTCGGTCGTTACATAATCAAACATTGTAACGCCCCGATTATCAGGTAATAATTTATATAAATATTTTTGGGTTTTGGCCCTACTCGACGAGTTGGTTTCCCTACTCGTTGAGTAGCAGCGGGTTGGAACACGAATTAAGTAACCTACTTGGCGAGTCCTTTGTGGGACTCGGCGAGTAGGAGCTGGAAAGTGAAACCCTAAGTTCTGGGGTTTGCACCCCTATTTAAAGAAGCTCAAGCCTCTTTCAGTTCCTTTGCAGCCCCCTTTGCATCTCTAACTTGTGTGTGTGTGTGTGTACCCATTGTGTGTTGAAGCTTGAGAGAAGATTTTTGGTGAAAAAGTTTGGTGAATCAAATGATTTAGGCAAGGAGCTGGGAAGAGATCCGATTTCTTCTTCTATTGACATCTCTTGGGAAGGTAATTAACCATTTCCCTCAATTATTTCAAGTAGACCTCATCTTTGTATGGGTTTTAGGGTTTTAGAAAGGGTATCAAGTTGGTATGGCAACCTATGGGCTAGATCTACTTCAGATCTGGACCCTCCTTGGATTATTCAAGCATAAATTTCCAGCTTTAGTCGAGTTTAAGGTCCCCTTGGTCCATGAACACCCATTAAGAGCTTGGTTTTGGCATTTGGAGCTTGTAAGCCAATGCATGCACGTAAAGTTTGCAACTTTACGTGATAAGAACGCTTAAGGAAGCTAGATCTACAATTTGGGACCTTGCCATGACTTATAGTCGTCTGCTTGTTAAAATGACTGAAGGAACTCGGCGAGTCGCAAAGCCGACTCGGCGAGTCATATGAAGATATGCGTTAGACCCGACGAGTTGGATGAACAACTCGGCAAGTCAGATGAAGGAAGCCATGAACTCGACGAGTTTGTTGAACAACTCGGTGAGTTAGATGAAGATGGTCATGAAATTCGACGAGTTGAAGAACAAATCGCGAGTCGTATGAGTTTTAGCCAAGGGTATGTTTGCGTGTATACCCTTCGAGTTGCAAGGAGGAAACTCGACGGGTGGCCTTGAGACTTGATCAGGATTCGAAGGAACTCGACGAGTCACCCCGACGACTCGGCGAGTTGGAATGTGCTTCAAAGCCTCGACGAGCAACCGATTGTACTCGGCGAGTTGAGGTCAACATGGACTGTTGACCTTGACCAAGGACTTTGACCTTGATCAGGGATTTACTAGTAGGTTATGGAGTACCTTATAAGGCTAAGGACTTATGAGTATATTGTGCTATGGATATAGGTGGTGGAGCCGGTGACAAGTGATCCGATAGTTGGAGTTAAGTTTCGAGTCGACATCTATGAGGTGAGTTATCCTCACTATATCGATGGGGTCTACGGCACCAAGGTCGAACCTTTAGTCGTTATTGTTATGCTATGCTACACGTGATATGATCGGTTTGATCGGAATCAGGGTAGGC
Organism: Lactuca sativa; assembly: GCF_002870075.4. Taxonomy (NCBI): domain Eukaryota; kingdom Viridiplantae; phylum Streptophyta; class Magnoliopsida; order Asterales; family Asteraceae; genus Lactuca; species Lactuca sativa. Next base: position 349,001,920 of record NC_056626.2, read on the forward strand.
AATATGTTATGCTTTTATGATCCGTAGGGATTGGTATGTTAGTGACCTGCTAGGTCAGTGCTCTAGTTACGAGAGAATTCTATGATTGATGATCAATTTGATAGATATGCTTGATGTTTGTGTATGCTAGTATAATATAATATGCGCACATGGTTAATTGTTTGTTGGTTGGGTTGAGGCGGTCCTGCTTTGTGCTGAAGGCCAACATACCCTATGAGCGGTCCGGGGAGACTGTAGGCCCACGTGGCGGACCAGTCATGCCGAAGGCTCGGGATAGATTCAGATAGACTGTAGGCCCTGAAGGGCGGACCAGTCAGGCCGATGGCCCAGTATGCGGGTTGATTGATTGATTGATTGTTATTGATATGTTTTTGTCTGTATGGTATTGGTATTTTTGGGGTAGCTCACTAAACCCTCGGGCTTACAGTTTTCAGTTTATTGTTTCAGGCACTTCAGGTGATCGAGGGAAGGCGAAGGCATGACCGTAACCCTCCTTATCCTTATGATCTATTTTGGGACACTCTGATGATAAATGAATTGGAAATGTTTTGTAAAAATAATTACTATTTGTTTCTTTTGTCAATGTTAAAAGTTTAAATTTGGCGTAAATTTTATGGACGTTACAAGTTGGTATCAGAGCCTTGGTTTGAGTGAATTGGAGGAACACTTGTGTGAATCCAGTCTCAAATCAAGGAGATTTTTGGAAAGTAAAGTTTTAAAATGATTTTCAAGATAAGGATGGAGGATGCAGAGAGTACGATTAGCCGGAGCCTATAAGTAAGCCCCAAAATACCATACAGTTATTTGATATTCTGATATGATTAGAACAGCATGCTAGTGCTAGGCTAGGGGTCTTCAGGAATCGCATGATAGAATTGCCTGATAATATGATGCCTATTAACCTAGGATTCTTGTACATGGAATTAACATCATGACTGTGGATGTTTAGTGTATGCACCACGGTTGTGTGTAGTCAAGATCTTATAGCCTGAGAATGTCTAATTCGACCTTAGTGTAGGATCGAATATTCGAAAGTCTATCAGGTCCAGCGTTATGTGCAGCCAGTGTACACTAGCGCTGCAGGGGTTGATGGAAGTTTCATGGATGTGTGAGTGGTGCGGATCTGCAGGATCGGTTGCGAGAAAGGCGATGTCCCCTATTAGTGAGGGTTGAACGCATAGTAGGTTAAGCATAGTATTAGGGTGTTGTGGTGATACTTGGGACAAATATGGGTAGGTGTGGAAGGTAGTATAGGCCCGTACTACTGAAAGCACAGGACCCATAAGCGTAACAAGGAAGTCACAACCCCTAGTGTTTTAGGTTTTAGTCTCCCGACATTATATTGTTTATATGATATATTGGGTGTATTTGTAGAATGGTGGTGACGAGACGCTTTGCTGATGGATCCGGGTCGGGATCTGGGTCAGGATCGGGAACGGGAGATGGAGGGTCAGAGGTGCCGATAGCACCTAAGCCCGTAGTTCAGATTGGGACTGAGGAGCTGGATGCCAGGATCTGGGAGATTCTGCACGACGAGGTCGCTGCGGCTTTTCGAGCGCAGCTGCCAGAGATGTTTGGGTCAATTAAGACCGCGATGATTGAGTATTTTGATGAGCGATATGCAGCTCTAGCAGAGACAACTGCCGTTGCAGCCACCCCAGCTGTAACTGCGATAGGGGTTGGAGGAGGAGACGGCAGGGCTTTCCAGTACCGGGACTTCAATAATACGAAGCCCCCGACATTTGATGGTACACAAGATGCTATTCGGGCTATGAGGTGGTTATCTGACGTGGAGGGATGTTTCTTCACGTGCTCTTGTCCTCCTAACCAGAAGGTCAGATGTGCCCTGAACCTGTTGAGGCTTGGGGTGAAGGACTCGTGGAGACTGACGACAGTTTCATATTCGGATGATCAGCGGACTGCTGTTACCTAGGAGCAGTTTAGGGATATGTTTCGCACCCGATACGTTCCTCGTGTTGAGCGGGAGCGTCTTGCTCAGGAGTTCTTGACTCTGAGACAGGACGGAGAGTCAGCAATGGAGATTACCCGGATGTTCACGGAGAGGGCTATGTTTTGCTCGGAGTTTGCATCGGAGCAATCTCAGATGACCCGTTCTCTGAGCATGCTCAAGACGGATATACGACAGTTCGTGGCTACACATCGTTGTTATACCCTCCTGGATCTGCAGGAAGCCGCGAGGCGGCGTGAGTTGGAGATAGAGCTGCAGCTGAAGGAGCAGCGTCAGGCACAGGCCCAGTCGCAGCCGGCACCTAAGCGGTTTAAGACAACTAATACACGATCCGGGGGTCAACAGAGCCGCACTTGTGGAAAGTGCGGCAGGGTTCATTTAGGAGTTTTTGGAACGGGAGGTGGATGCCATAAATGTGGCAAGGAGGGGCACTATGCCAGGGACTGCCGTCGGTCCGCCCCTCCACCAAACATGAGGATTTGTTACCATTGTCATCAGGTTGGTCATGTGAAGACCAACTGTCCGCAGCTTGCCGCTAAGTCGCCACAGGGATCTACTCCAGTTGCTGGGAAGATTGGTGATGGGAGGATAGTTAAAGTGGAGCCTCCGAAGGCTGAGGGACGCGCCTTCCAGCTTACGGCTGAAGAGGCCAAGACCGCATCGGATGTGGTTGCTGGTACGTTTCTATTCTCTTTCTCCATTTATTGTATTGTGTTATACTTATTGATTGTACCTGTAATTAGGTACGTTGTTAGTAAATTCTTTACCTGCTTTGGTTCTATTTGACTTGGGGGCGAGTCAATCGTTCGTATCTCAGGCTTTTAGTAGAGGGTTCAGTGTGCCGATGGATGATCTCGAGTGCCCATTGCGGGTCTCGATCGCCAGCGAGCATGAAGTTTCCGCTTCTTCGGTCTATCGGGGATGTGAGTTGGAGATTTTCGGGGTGTCCTTCCCGATAGACTTGATTCCTATTCCCATGGGGGATGTATGCGTGATTATAGGGATGGATTGGCTCAGCCGTTTTGGCGCCATGATTGACTGTGAGAAGGAGCGGGTGGTAGTTCGAACCCCAAGTGGGGGAGAACTTGTAGTGTATGGAGAGGGCACCAGGTTGGGATCAGGGTTCTACTCGGCAGCTAGGGCCCGACAGTATGTTCAGCACGGGTGTGCCGGTTATTTGTCATATGTGATAGATACACGGGATAGGGAGCAGCTCTTTGTTTCAGAGGTCCCGGTGGTGCGAGAGTTTCCTGATGTGTTTCCGGAGGAGTTACCTGGAGTGCCTCCGGAAAGGCAGGTTGAGTTCAGGATTGATCTAGTGCTAGGTGCAGCCCCTATCGCCATGGCGCCCTACCGTTTGGCACCGCCTGAGATGCAGGAGTTGTCATCTCAGTTGCAGGAACTGCTGGGTAAGCAGTTTATTCGTCTTAGTAGTTCGCCCTGGGGAGCGCCGATCCTTTTTGTCAGGAAGAAGGATGGTTCGCACAAGATGTGCATTGACTATAGGGAGTTGAACAAATTGACGGTGAAGAACCGTTACCCACTCCCGAGGATAGACGATCTGTTCGATCAGTTGCAGGGTGCATCTTGGTTTTCCAAGATTGATTTGAGATCAGGATATCATTAGGTCAGGGTGAGGGAGGAAGATGTGGAGAAGACCGTGTTTCGAACTCGTTATGGTCATTACGAGTTCGTGGTGATTCCGTTTGGGCTCACCAACGCACAGACAGTGTTCATGGATTTGATGAACTGGGTCTGCAGACCGATGCTCGACCGCTCGGTCATTGTGTTCATATATGACATCTTGGTGTATTCCAAGACCCGGGAGCAGCATGAGGAGCATCTCAGGGAGCTGCTGGAAGTTTTGAGGCGAGAACAGCTATACGCCAAGTTCTCGAAATGCGAGTTTTGGTTACGAGAGGTCCAGTTCCTCGGACATCTCGTTAACCAAGAAGGGATTCTGGTCGATCCGGCCAAGGTGGAGGCAGTTATGCAGTGGGAGGTTCCGAAATCCCCCTCAGACATCAGGAGTTTCTTGGGTTTAGCAGGGTATTATCGGAGATTTATTCGTGACTTCTCCAAGATTTCCGTACCCCTCACTCGTCTAATGAGGAAAGGGTGGATTTCCGGTGGGGCCCGGAGCAGTAGAGGTCCTTTGAGACCCTGCGGCAGTGTTTATGCGAGTCACCAGTGCTGACACTCCCCGAGGAAGTAGAGGATTTTGTAGTATTTTGTACTATTTTGTGATGCATCCATCATGAGCTTGGGGGTAGTCCTCGTGCAGAGGGGACGAGTGGTAGCCTATGCGTCGCGACAGCTAAAGCCGCATGAGACTCGGTATCCGACGCACGATCTGGAGTTGGGGGCGGTGGTCTTCGCTCTCAAGATTTGGAGGCACTACCTGTACGGAGTGCGTTGTACGATATACACAGACCACAAGAGTTTGGGGCACATCATGGACCAGCCAAACCTGAACATGAGACAGCGCAGGTGGCTGGATGTGGTCAAGGACTATGATTGCGAGATCCTTTACCATCCTGGTAAGGCAAACGTGATTGCGGATGCTTTGAGCCGCAAGTTTGCTGTGTCGTCTACCCATCCAGATGTATGAGGATAGCGGTGGATTCCCCACTGGTGGGTTTCGTCAGAGATGCTCAGATCGAGGGTATGAAACTAGAAAACTGGAAGTTGGAAAGAATTAACGGCAAAAGCGCCCGGTTTGTTCAGGATAGCCGCGGGCTATTGACCCGATACGACCGGGTTTGGGTTCCAATGACCGGAGGAGTTAGGCAGAGAGTGATGGAGGAGGCTCATAATTCTCGTTTTTCTATTCACCCGGGGGCCACCAAGATGTACTGTGATTTGAGTTTGAGTTATTGGTGGCCTGGCATGAAGCGAGATATCGCTTGGTACGTCGAGAGGTGCTTGACCTGTAGGATGGTCAAGGCCGAGCACCAGAGGCCGCATGGTAAGTTGCAGCCTCTAATCCATGTGGAAATGGGAACGGATCGCGATGGATTTCATCACAAAGTTGCCAAGGACATCAAAGGGATTCAATGCTATATGGGTCATCGTGGACCGATTGACCAAACGTGCTCACTTCCTAGCCATTCGGGAGAGTTCGTCGGTAGAAAAGTTGGCCGACCTGTACATCCGCGAGATTGTCTCTCGCATCGGAGTCCCAGTTTCCATTGTTTTGGATCGGGACGTCAGGTTTACTTCACGATTTTGGCAGAAGTTCCACGAGGAACTGGGTACAAGGTTGCATTTCAGCACGATGTTCAATCCACAGACTGATGGGCAGAGTGAGCGGACCATACAAACCCTCAAGGATATATTGAGGGCATGTGTCATCGATTTCTATGGGAGTTAGGATTCCCACCTACCGCTTGTGGAGTTCGCCTACAACAACAGCTACCATTCAAGTATTGGCGCCCCGCCTTTTGAGCTATTGTATGGGCGAAAGTGTACGACCCCAATATGTTGGGGCGAGGTTAGGCACAGGGTGATGGGTCGGACAGAGCTAGTTCTGCAAACTACCGAAATGATACAACAAATTAGGCATCGACTGCAGACCGCTCACAGCCGGCAGAAATTTATGCCGACCGGCGCCGATCTAAGTTGGAATTTTAGGTGGGTGATATGGTTCTCCTGAAGGTCTCACCCTGGAAGGGTGTGATCCGCTTCAGGAAAAGGGGAAAGTTAGGTCCCCGCTATATTGGGCCGTTCAGGATTGTTGCCAGGGTGGGCAAGGTGGCTTATAGGTTAGAGTCCGGAAGAGCTTAGCCGGATCCAGAACACATTTCATGTTTCGCAATTGCGAAAGTGAGTCATGGAACAGGAGGTAGTGGTGTCGTTGTATGATATCCAGGTTGACGAATGCATGAACTATGTGGAAAGGCCTGTGGTGATTTTGGAAAGGAAGAAGAAGATTCTGCGGAACAAGGAAATACCTTTGGTAAAGGTACAATGGGAACATAGGAAGGGATCCGAGTGGACGTGGGAGCCGGAAGAGGAGATGCGCGAGCATTATTCGGCGTTGTTTATCCCAACGGACTTCGAGAACGAAGTCTAGTTCAAGTGGGGGAGAGTTGTAATGCCCCGATTCTCAGGTAATAATTTAAATAAATATTTTTGGGTTTTGGCCCTACTCGACGAGTTGGGTGCCCTACTCGTCGAGTAGCAGCGGGTTGGATCGCGAATTAAGTAACCTCCTCGGCGAGTCCTTTATGGGACTCGGCATGTAGGAGCTGGAAAGTGAAACCCTAAGTTCTGGGGTTTGCACCATTTTTTAAAGAAGCTCAAGCCTCTTTCAGTTCCTTTGCAGCCCCCTTTGCATATCTAACTTGTGTTTGTGTGTGCCCATTGTGTGTTGAAGCTTGAGAGAAGATTTTTGGTGAAAATGTTTGGTGAATCAAGTGATTTAGGCAAGGAGCTGAGAAGAGATCCAATTTCTTCTTCTGTGGACATCTCTTGGGAACGTAATTAACCATTTCCCTCAGTTATTTCAGTTAGACCTCATCTTTGTATGGGTTTTAGGGTTTTAGAAAGGGTATCAAGTTGGTATGGCAACCTATGGGCTAGATCTGAAGTTGTAACTTCATATCTGGACCCTCTTTGGATTATTCAAGCATAAAGTTCCAGCTTTAGTCGAGTTTAAGGTCCCCTTGGTCCATGAGCACCCATTAAGAGCTTGGTTTTGGCATTTGGAGCTTGTAAGCCAATGCATACACGTAAATTTTGCAACTTTACGTGATAAGCAGGCTTAAGGAAGCTAGATCTGCAATTTGGGACCTTGCCATGGCTTATAGTCGTCTGCTTGTTAAAATGACTAAAGGAACTCGGCGAGTCGCAAAGCCGACTCGGCGAGTCATATGAAGATATGCATTAGACCCGACGAGTTGGATGAACAACTCGGCAAGTCAGTTGAAGGAAGCCATGAACTCGACGAGTTTGTTGAACAACTCGGCGAGTTAGATGAAGATGGTCATGAAATTCGACGAGTTGAAGAACAAATCGCGAGTCGTATGAGTTTTAGCCAAGGGTATGTTTGCGTGTATACCCTTCGAGTTGCGAGGAGGAAACTCGACGGGTGGCCTTGAGACTTGATCAGGATTCGAAGGAACTCGACGAGTCACCCCGACGACTCGGCGAGTTGGAATGTGCTTCAAAGCCTCGACGAGCAACCGATTGTACTCGGCGAGTTGAGGTCAACATGGACTGTTGACCTTGACCAAGGACTTTGACCTTGATCAGGGATTTACTAGTAGGTTATGGAGTACCTTATAAGGCTAAGGACTTATGAGTATATTGTGCTATGGATATAGGTGGTGGAGCCGGTGACAAGTGATCCGATAGTTGGAGTTAAGTTTCGAGTCGACATCTATGAGGTGAGTTATCCTCACTATATCGATGGGGTCTACGGCACCAAGGTCGAACCTTTAGTCGTTATTGTTATGCTATGCTACACGTGATATGATCGGTTTGATCGGAATCAGGGTAGGCAATATGTTATGCTTTTATGATCCGTAGGGATTGGTATGTTAGTGACCTGCTAGGTCAGTGCTCTAGTTACGAGAGAATTCTATGATTGATGATCAATGTGATAGATATGCTTGATGTTTGTGTATGCTAGTATAATATAATATGCGCACATGGTTAATTGTTTGTTGGTTGGGTTGAGGCGGTCCTGCTTTGTGCTGAAGGCCAACATACCCTATGAGCGGTCCGGGGAGACTGTAGGCCCACGTGGCGGACCAGTCATGCCGAAGGCTCGGGATAGATTCAGATAGACTGTAGGCCCTGAAGGGCGGACCAGTCAGGCCGATGGCCCAGTATGCGGGTTGATTGATTGATTGATTGTTATTGATATGTTTTTGTCTGTATGGTATTGGTATTTTGGGGGTAGCTCACTAAGCCCTCGGGCTTACAGTTTTCAGTTTATTGTTTCAGGTACTTCAGGTGATCGAGGGAAGGCGAAGGCATGACCGTACCGCTCCTCATCTTTATGATCTATTTTGGGACACTCTGATGATAAATGAATTGGAAATGTTTTGTAAAAACAATTACTATTTGTTTCTTTTGTCAATGTTAAAAGTTTAAATTTGGCGTAAATTTTATGGAGGTTACAAACATTGTTTTCAAAACAATACCATAAAAATTAGAGTATCAATATCATATCTCAAAACATAAATCAGGAGGAGGATGTGTACAATCACGCTTTCACTCTGTCATGATCATCTGAAATACCTGAAAACATTTAAATTCACGACTTCAAGCCACAACTTAGTGATTTCCCCCAAAATACCCCACACAATAATACACATACAAAGCATGCACATATGAGCCTATAGTCTGCTTGGATCACCTCGCAAGGCCTACAGGATGCGTGTACCGTTCTACCAAGCCTACAATATATTGGACAGCCTCGCAAGACCTGCAATAGTTGGACCACTCCATTGGTCATATAGTCTGACTGGACCGCCTCGCAAGGGCTATATTATACTAGATTGTCCCGGTATCTTGGCCTACAACACAAAGCAGAACCACCTCAAGCCAACAACAACATGTCAACATCTGTATATAAACAAACAAACAGACAATTGTCAACAATACATGTAATCATAACAGATCTACCAATCAAACATATCACTAGAGCATACCAACATCCTACACACAAGAACACATATTACAATACAAAGTATAATGAGAAAACTCACCTCGCAGTCTAGCAGATAAAAACACAGCTCTCGCAAATCCAAAAAATGGTACTATAGGTTACTTATACCACAATCTGGGACCAATTCTAAAACTAGAGCCCAAAACCCTGAAATTGACCCTAATTCAAACTTGGTTAAAAATTCAACGATCAAAGTCAAAGTCAACAATAAAAAGTCTCTCAGTCAGCCATCGTGGCCATGCTTTTGCCACATCGTGGCGGCCTCTAGACAAAACAGTTGTGGAGGCTAATTCTCTACGTTGTGGGAACTTGTAAAGCCCATATTTTTCTACCAAGGTACACCAAATAGTTATAAAACAAATCATTAAAAAGTTTTATAAATAATCTTAGTGTACAATGGCACTCTGGCATACAAGAAGTTATCACAAATATCTTGTTGGTGCCTGGTAGCAAGCACATGATCTAGCCGGGCATCACAATAAATCTACCTACAAAACATATCATCACAAAAACATAAGCCTCACGTCTCAGTGAGTAATAACTACTAGAATATAATCAAATAAATCAAAAATCATAAAAATAATGTAAATCATGTATATTCCACATAATTGTCACATATGTAATCATTTCATCACAGGATTCATTTCTTTAGTAGTAATCTATCTATCAAATACCTGTCCAATCAATAATCAATATCTCACTCATATTAAATCTCTTGCTCATTGAACAATATATCAAATGTGTTATATCTCCCAATCAAATATATCTACCGATCAAATATTAATATATTAGTATAATCCAATCTCTCATCTATAATCTATTTCTTAACATTTCCTCAATCTCTCAATCAACGATTAATATTCTAAATAATACTCAATTATATAATAGCCATCACAATTATCACAACTCCAGATATTAGAGTAGTGTTATTCACCTGGTAAGTCGGCAGGCTTATTAAAGTCTCAGTTTTACTCTTCCACTATTTATCAGCTCGTCACACGGTAACACATGTTATTAAATAATAAGTCCCGTAGAATATGTCCAGACTCACTAATAATTATAATAGGCTTAACCCTTAAGCCCATAGCTAAATCTCTCACATCGGGTATTTCTCGGGCAATAGGGTTTATAACCCTTGTCAACCAAACATGATATTAATCATAATATTTTCTCACTAATCTCACCAACAGGTTCATAACAACTCCATATCACGAATACTCGTAACATATACTTGGGTCTAAAAATTCCCAAAATCTGTCACATATAATAATTACATAATAACAGGGTAAAGATACCTCCACGATCTCGTAACTCAGCCCGTATCTCACTTATATCGGTATAACTCCACCAATATAATATGACGTAGACGACTCCCGAGTAGCATCTCTGCTCAAATGTGTCAAAATCCTCCAAATGACATAAAAAAGCACATATTTATAATATGTGTTGGTCACGTCATGACCATATAGGTGTCACGTCGTGACAACCTGTTAAACCCGGTTTTGCCACGTGTCACACTCTCCATCCACGTGTCTCGCCGACTCATCACATTTCACGTCGTGACACACTTATTGTAACATCGTGACAAGCATTATTTCACGTCGTGATTGTAAAAGGTTGACCTTGGACTTGAATCCGTCGACTTTCTCATAATAGCATCCTACTTTCATGTCAACTACATATACCCATAACTTTTTCATACAGACTCTGTTTTCTGCAAACTTTATATCTATGAAATCCTCATCTCACGAACTACAATATTCTTCAATAATATTTTAATAATTAACATTTCTAAAAACAAATCAACTCAAGGCTTTATCTCATTTACTCAACTAATAATATCTATATTTCGTAAAATAACATCCGTTACGAAAAATCGGGTGTTACAATACTTCCCCCCTTCGAAAGATTTCGTCCTTGGAACATCTTGAAATAACATGCTACTAATGTAGGGTAAGCTAAATATTTGTATCACATATATCTCATTATATTCTCTTACGATACTTTTATATTATCTAATCTCATACTTTTATTCCTATATGAATCTCAGATTTTCTCATCTCATCTCATAATTGTTCAAGGCTCATACGCTTCTCATCTCATTGCTCTACTCTTTTACAGATTCTAAATAGAATTATTATATAACTCTTATTGTCTCATGTCTTTTGTAAGTATAAACAACTTACATAATTTCTCATATATATATTTAGACACTTTATGTAGCTTTAATTAACATTTCTTTCATCAAACTCCTCAATGGCGATCGACTTTAATTGGTAGGGAAAAATGTCCTGATAATTACAAATCGATACTTATTATTAATATATTTATATATATATATATATATGTGTGTGTGTGTGTGTGTATGTGTGTGTGTATATATATATATATATATATATATATATATATATATATATATATATTACACAATCAACTAAATCACTCACTATAATCAATCGCTTAGGTCAATCACTCAAATCGGTTACTTTGATCAATTTATGTAATTGCTAATAGTATGCATCATAATCATACATAATGCCACAATCATAATATCTTATTTTTCCTTGTAATCAAACCTTTTTGTTTATCAACTCGTAACATTTAACCTAATATCACATCACAATGTTAGCACATGACTTTCCAATAAATATCGAATAACAATGTCAGCACATGAAAAATCAATGAATAACAACAGTGTCATCCAGTGACATATTAACAAATAGCGACAGTGCCAGACCGTGGCACATCAACAAATAGCACAATCTCATTCTTAAGGAATGTCAATCTCATATCTCAATCTCATTCCCGAAGGAATATCAATCTCATATATGATCTAATCATCTCTAATCTCGATCAAAAGTTCTTATTGTAATTTCTCACATCATATCAACTTTAGGAGTTATATTCTTACTCCAAATCATACTCCCATACTTCATCTTAGTCTACCTCGTTATTCTCTAAATTATAATAATTAATATTAAGAAATATTCTTTTATTCCATGATTACCATCCTTGTCATTATCAATAAGCCTTCCACATAACATATATTAACTTGACATTCAGCAAATCAATATATCATATCTTCGAATATTGTTACGGATTCATAACTATGACATCCCCAATTTCACGGCAAGAAAAGACGAATTTAATTTATACTTTTAAAGTAAAATCAGAGTAATCCTTTGATTAAAAGAGTTGCGGAATATGTTCCCAAAACAAAATATGATAAGAATTTATCAAAGCATTTCTTAAAGAAATGTATTTTTCATTATAAAGCAAAATCTCGGGATGTCATGTTCCGATAACAAACCAAAAGCATAAACAGTACAAAATAGACCTTACAACAGTTAGTTACAACTACTGGTCTATAATCTAAAATATATTGATAAGTCATCCAACTTATGCTCTCGTGCCACTACCTGTAATACAAAGAAAAACTGAGTGGGTCAGGCTTGGGAGCCTGGTGAGCATATAGGGTTTTCAACCCAGAATAAATAATTATATTAAGTTTATCAACCAACAATAACCCGATTACCATTTCTAGTTATCCTCACTTTACGTCCCAAAAACAACTATCATTAGGGACCTAGTATAATGACTTTCATCGGAACGAACACTATTGCGAAAGGGTTTCCTCCACAATAAATGTCCTATAGGAAACCATGAGGGGGATAGAGTACACCGGTGAACACATCGTTCACAAACACCTACATGTTGCGAACTTGCCAGCCTTCCACTAGACTGTCTAGAAAGAGTCCGTGGTCGTCATCCATACTCCGCTATATGACCAGGTCAACAAAAACATTGAGGCCTCTCATCATTATATTTTGTCACACAACAACTATCTACCCATATTCTGTAATGCCCGTAGATCCGGGCTAGTCAATTTACAGATAATAAGGGTCGAAAACGGCTTTTCGACAAAAGATTATTTAGAATAAATAATCTTAACCAAGTTTTATAATATGTCTCAAGGGTTCCATACATATAAAGAATTTCGAAATCCGAGTTATAACGAAGAAGTTATGGCCCGTCGAAGTTTTACGGCAAAACCGGCACGGCACCGGGAGACGTAAATAGTGAATTTTTGATAAAGGAATTTTTAGCCTTATCGATCCAAATAAAAGTTGTAGTATATGTTAAACCGAGAACATACAAAAAAAGAACGCCCAAATCTGACTTCGTACGAGGAAGTTATGAATTTTCTAAGATGTGGCATAGCAGTGCACGACCCGAAACTCGAATTTTAGTTCGAGCGGTTTTTGGCCTACACAACCTAAATGAGAATTGAATATCTCATTAATAGGAACTCAACGGTAAAAAGACAGACGAAAACAGAGTCTGTATGTAGAAGTTATAAATTTTACGCGGATATTTAACAGTATAATCTCCTCGTACTGTTAAATTTAAGATCGGTCGAGAATTAGCCGATGGAGTCAAAATGAAAGTTGTAGATCTTATTTTTACCTACGCGTGGATATAAACAACCTCAAAACCAGAGGTCATATGTGAAAGTTACGGATTTTAGAAGTCGGAAGTGTGTTGTGCGAAAATGGATGATGTGGCACAATCTTGGCCATTGCTTTCTCCCCAAGTCTTTCCACTAGATGGTGACATGTAGCACCAAGTTCAGCCATTTTCACCTTATAAATAGAACCTCTCCCACCCTCATTTTCCTCATACCTTTCCCATTTTTCTTCTCTTTACTCTCTCTCTAGAACCTCTCTTTAGCCCCGAAACCCCCTGAAAAGGCTAGGGAACCTCCCTAGCACGAGGCGGAAGCCCCGGAGTGCTCGACGGCTCCGAGAAGAAGAGCTTTTCGGCTCAAGAACACTGCTCCAAGCAAAGCCCGGTTTTCTATAAAACTTGTTGTAAGTGAGCTACGCCTACGCTATTTTTAATATAGTTTTTATTTAATTATAATAACGTTATTAGGAACTTATAATAAGTACTTGGACTATTATTAAGAGTTATATAAGTATTGTTTAACGCTTATATAATAGTAATAATAGCTAGAATATTAATTAGTCTCGACAAATATTAAACTAAACTCTAGTGGTAATAATATTAGGTTTCGTCGAAGGTAATTATTTTTAAGAAGCGAAGCGCTATCTGAGTTCGGAATCACAACCTTTTCAAGTGAGTGCATAGTCCCTTTCATGAACATGATTTTAATACAAGTATCGATTAAAGTATTAAATATATGTTTATGTGAGAATTATTTGATGTTGCCTGAGATACTTGTTAAAGAACATACTTGATTATATATGTTGTTTTAGGATAAAGAGTAAACCTAAATTAATTATGAGGACTATTGGGTAGTGTTTTCTTACGAGAACGAGTGAATTATACTCAGAGAATAAAACCTTAGTATACGTCATTGATCTGGGAGCATGGCTTAGACATAGTCATTGTCCCTAGTCCGAGAGTATGCATTAGGCATAATCATTCATCATTAATCCGAGAGAATGGATTAGTCATTCGTACCTAGTCCGAGAGTATGGATTAGGTAAAGTCGTTCATTTCTGATCCGGGAGTATGGATTAGGTAAAACGGCTAATCTTAGGTCCGAGAGTATGGATAGTCTCGTTGTGAGGATCGATAGGGTTGGATAAGAGTTGTTTATATATATGGTGAAATTGTATATTTTGTGAGTTTTAAACTATATATATGGTATAAAATTGTGGGATTGAAATCCCTATGTACTCACCAGGTTTCCCAACCTGACTCACTCAGTTTATTTATATCAAAGGTGTTGATATGAAGTCACATTACATTGAGATATTAAGGAGATATAAATCACTAGTGATAATGAATGTAAGTTCTTTTTATGCTTATGTTTCTGTATTGACGATGACATCCCAAATGTTTTAAAATGAATAAAAATACTTTTCTTCGGAAGTGCTTTGATAACGTATTTATCATGTTTTGCTGGGAACAAATTCCGCAACATTTTTATTAAAAGAGGTACTCTGATTTTTATAAAGCATAAACAAAATCGGTCTTTTCTGGCCGTGAAAATGGGGATGTCACATATTCTACCCAACATATTTGTAGATAATATATATATATATATATATATATATATATATATATATGTGTGTGTGTGTGTGTGTGTGTGTGTGTGTATTTATATACAACTTAAAACCTGTATAAAATGTCCATTCCACACTTATTTCAAATTAACAAATAATATATAAACACATAACACGTATTTTATGGAGAATACTTCGTATCCACATGTTAAAGAAAATGATTATTCACTCACTTGATAAGACGATGATCGGACAACACTACGGCTCTTAAAGTATTATTCCTTGATGAAACCGGGCTTCTCGCGGGCAGAGTTTCGGCTCGAAAACCCTTTTTCTTGGGATCTTCGGGGCGTTGGGACTTGCTTCGGGTGTCGGGATGATACCAAGACTTTGGGAGTGTTTTAAGATGGCTAGAGAGTGTATAGAGAGTGAGAGAGAGAGTGTGTGAATTAGCAACCTAAATCGGCTGGCCTCGCTTTCTATTTATAGGTTGAGATTTCACTATTCACGTCGTGAACCACAAGTGTTCACGTCGTGAATTTGGTCATGATCAGTTCCTAGACTCGACATCTGACTCCTAGCCCTGGACGGTATCAATCAATGGTTCACGTTGTGAAGCTCCTGTTCACAACGTGAATCCTGACACAGGTTGAAGTTCGTGCCTCGAACTTCATAAATTCATATCTTTCGCATACGAGCTTCGTTTTTGACATTCTTTATATCCATGCGTAGGTGAGATTATGCTCTACAACTTTCGTTTAGACTCCGTCGGCTGGTTTTGACTTTATTTTTAATATTATATTTTTAGTAGGCCAAGACAGGAAAAAGTGCGTTAATAATACATAACTTCTTCATCTGACGTCTGTTTTCATCTGTCTTTTTACTGTTGAACTACTATTAACGAGATATTTGATTCTCATTTAGATTGTTTACGCTGAAAATCACTTGATCTTATATATGAACTTTGGCCTGCATACTGCTAAGATGAAACTTTAGAAAAATCATAACTTCTTCATACGAAGTCAGATTTTGGACATTCTTTTTATGCACACTCTTGGTTTAATGTATTCTACGACTTTCGTTTAGATCACTAAGGCTAAAAATCGCTCCACCGTAAACTCACTATTTACGTCGCGCTATATCGTGTCGGTTCTGTCGCGAAACTTCAACAGGTCATAACTTCTTCGTTATAACTCGGATTTCGGCATTCTATATACCCAAAATCCTTGTCAAGACTACTACCTCTTTATGTATAGATATTGGGTTAATCTAACATTTTATTTTAACACTTATTTTTATCCTTAATTCAATTAAGTCAAACAATTATCCATAAAACACATAATACTTAAATAATACAATTTTTATTATTTAAAAGTGGGTTATAAAGGTCAACCTACACTATTACATCATCATTAATGCCTAGCCTAGAAACATGGGCGTTACAATAACTCATCCGATTTAATCACTCAGGTCGTTCAAACAGTTTTCTCAAGTTAATCCCTCATATTACTTAAATCAGTGATTAATTAATCATTCAAAATTGTCACTAAGTTTTCTTATTAATTACTCTAATTGTTATTAATCACTCTGATCAAAATTAATTGCTGAGATTATTTACTCAAATCTATTGATTTACAACTCTAATAAGCGTTGATTTCTCTGATCAATCACATGGATCGCTCACCTAGTTTAATCAAATCAGTCACTCAAATTAATTGCATCAATCGATCATATTAATATTTTTCACTCAAATCAATTTCTCAAATCACTCAATTTAATATTGTCTACTCAGATCAATTACTCGGATCAATATCATTTACTCAAACCAGTAACTCGATTCGGTCATAATATATCTTATATTAGGATTAGGTCTCGTCACCTCTCAGAGACTCAATCACAAAATATCATCTACATTTAAGTCAAATCGTTTACATGTATGTCAAATCGACTACATGTATGTCGAATCATGTACATGATATAATCATGTAAGTCTATGATCTTTAATCAAAATTCTCATTTTGTAAGATCCAATCACCTCTCATGGATCTTTGTGTAAATCATATGATCTTGAGTAAAAGTTTTCATTTCTCAAATCCTATTTCATCTATATTCTCTGTCTCTTTCTCTTGATCTCTCTCTCATTCTGTTTTTGTCTCTTTCTATCTCTATCCTAACTCATTCATCATCCTTCTCTTTCATGAGCCTCAAAATCTCTTTCAAAAGTTTTCTACATCTTATCTCTTTCATAATATTAATACATTATCTCGTTTTAAGAGTAATACTATCACTCCGCCTCATACTCTCATACTCTATCTAATCTCACGCTCTAACATCTCTTTTAAATCTGAGCCCTTTGATTCGGAACTCTTATATTATCTCAACTTTAAAAGCTATAGAAACACTCTAGTTTAATACTCCCACTTTTTATACACTATTGACTCTATAAATATAGTTAAATATATTTTAACTCATCTTATATCTCGTTATGATAAATTTCTTGTCGCCTCGCAATTCAACATCATATAGTAATCTAATTTTATTTTATTTTATTTTTTTATCTGTGTCATGGGGAACTCTCTTCACTTCGCAGCTACTCAGAATAAATCATCTACTAAATCTTCATGGCTACGTCGTGTCATGATCTCTACCTCGCCACGTCGTGAGCTTACACTCGTCAGATTGTAAGCTTCACAAATCAACTATAGCATCATACTTTAATGCTCACGTCGTGAGGGTCAAAGTATATTACTATTTCTTGCTTTGACGCACCTCGTATTTGCTGTGAATCTCGCAGTCATACATCACATCTCCCTCTAAAGTACTCCACGACATTATTTTATACGGAAATAATAAATTATACATAAATATAATTATTTTCCTCAAGGTTATCTAAATGTCTAATAGCCAATCAACTCTTAATCATCAAATAAAAACAATTTATCTAACACATTTATCAAATCAACCAAATATCATCTCTACACTTAAGGTTTAAGTTTAAGAATCTATTATAAGAACCTAATTCACTTAAACCTCGGCTCTGATACCAAATTGTAACACCCGGATTTTTCTACCAAGGTACACCCAAATTTATAAAAAAAATATTTTAAAAGTTTTATAAATAATCTTAGTGTACAATGGTAGTCTGGCATACAAGACGTTATCATAAAGATCATGCAGGCAGCAAGCATGGGATCGAGCCGGACGTCACAATAAATCTACATGCAAAACAAATCATCACAAAAACATAAGCCTCATGGCTTAGTGAATAACTACTACTAGAATATAATCAAATAAATCATAAATCATAAAAAAATGTAAATAATGTATATTCCACATAATTGTCACATACGTAATCATTTCATCAAAGGATTCATTTCTTCAGTAATAATCTATCTATCAAAATACTTGTCCAATGAATAATTAGTATCTCACTCATATTAAATCTCATGCTCATTGACCAATGACCAATATATCAAATGTGTTATATCTCCTAATCATAAATATATATCGATCAAATATTAATCTATTAATATATTCCAATCTCTTATTTATAATCTATTTCTCAACATTTCCTTAATCTCTCAATCAACGATTAATATTCTAAATAATACTCAATTATATAATAAGCATCACAATTATCACAACTACGGATATTAGAGTAGTGTTACTCACCTGGTAAGTCGACATGCTTATTCAAGTCTCAGTTTTAGTCTTCCATTATTTTCCAACTCATCACACGATAACACCTGATATTAAATAGTAAGTCCCTCAGAATCTATCCAGACTCACTAATAATTATAATAGGCTTAACCCGTAAGCCCATGGCTAAATCTCTGATATCCAGTATTTCTCAGGCAATAAGGTTTATAACCCTTGTCAACCAAACATGATATTAATCATAATATTTTCTCACTAATCTCACCAAAAGGTTCGTAACAACTCCATATCACGAATACTCGTAACAAATACTCGGGGTAAAGATACCTCCACAATCTCGTAACTCAGCCCATATCTCATGTATATCGGTATAACTCCACCAATATAATATCACGTAGTTGACTCCCAGGCAAATCTCTACTCATATGAGTCAAAATCCTCCAAATGACACACAAAACGCACATATTTATAATGTGTTTTGGCACGTCGTGACCAAATTGATGTCACGTCGTAACAACCTGTTAAACCCTGGTTTCGCCATGTGTCGCACTCTATAGCGACGTGTTTTATCAACTCATCACATTTCACGTCGTGACACATTTATTGTGTAACGACCTAAAAATCAAGGGTAAAAGTTATATTTTTATCATAGTCAAAACATATATATCATTTAATACAGACATTCTAAAAACATCGTTAATTAAAAAATTTATCAGAGTTCGTCCCAAAATTATATATTGCGGAACATGGGTGTGCACTGTGATCAAGTCGGGCCCTTCCTTCCCAAACCAATGATACCTGAAACCATAAACAACAACTATATGCACGAAGCTTAGTGAGTTCCCCATACCATACCCCACACAATCCACATAATTACATAATCCATATTACCTATATCAGTTACATATCCACATAAGCCATATCAATCACATAAGCCATGCATATAATCATATAAGGAAGTCGTGGAAAACCTCCAAGGTCTTACTCCGGGTGCCATAGGAACCCCCTCATGGTCCTAGACCACTTCCATGGGAACCCCCACATGGTCTTCCGTAAGTGCCAATAAAACCACACATACAAACATATGAGCTAAACATGAAAACATATAAGGATACCCTGGAAACCCTCCAAGGTCTTACACTAGGTGCCTCGGGAAGCCCCCGAGATCTTAGCCCAAGGATGCCCTGGAAACCCTCCAAGGTTTTACACACAAGTTCCATGGGAACTCCCATATGGTCTTAGCCTGGAATGCCATGGAAACCCCCTCAGGGTCTGATATCCAACTGCCTTGGGAACCCTCCGAGGTCTTCCATGCAAGCAACAGAGTCAACTAGCACACCGCATATCATAGAAATATTTAGCATACCACATATCACATAATATCTGGCATATCATATAAAACATATAACTAATTGCCATGGGAACCCCCATATGGTCTTAGTCTACTACCTCCGGAGCCCCCCGAGGTCTTTCTTGCAAATGTTATACTAACATAAGACATAATCAACTAGAATATCAGATATCATAAAATGGGCCGGCCTTGGTATGGTGAGGAGACTCATCTCGAATGTAGAAGCTTCTCAAATGACATCCTTAGCTGTTGCCCTGCCGACTTCCCGAGCTATCAATACCAATTAATATATCCAATCAACAATTGGGTTTCATACTATAATCCCTAATCCATACATAGGGTAAGATGACCATTCTACCCTTGGCCCAGTATGATCCAAGACTGAGGCCTAAGTCCAAACAAAAGCCCAAGACTATAATATCCATAAATCCTTCGATTGGCCTAATCTGTGATGGCCTAATACCAAAAATGCCTAAAATACAGAACGGTCAACCCTAGTTAACTCCTGGTCAAAGTTAAAGTCAACAGTCAAGGTCAACAGTCCATGTTGACCTCAACTCGTCGAGGGAATCCAACGACTCGTCGAGTTAACTTAACAATTCGTCAACTCGCCGAGTTACCTATGTAACTCATTGAGTTACTCCCGAGTGCATTGCACTGAATCCCAAGTCAATTCGCCGAGTCACCTAAGTGACTCGTCGAGTTCATCAGATGTCCAGAAGACCAAAAGTTCATGCAGGCCAAAACTCTAATCCTTCACTTCACTCATTCAAAATCTCGAAAACAGGTAAACCCTACCTAACTTGTCGAGTCGACTAAGGGACTCGATGAGTTCCTTCAGTCCCTTTTTGTGTTCACTCCTTTCAAGTGGGATCCAAGGTCCCAAACTTCAGACCCAATCCCCTAGGGTTAAGATACCACGTAAAGTTGCTAACTTTACGTCCATGCAAGACATTAAAGGTTATAAACACTTAACTGAAGCTTGTCAAGGGAGCTAGAGCATGAAGGAGGTCCAAGACTTGATAAAGTTGGCAACTTTAAGTCCCCAAAGGCGTTGAGATGTCCAGATCTAAAGCCATATCTTCATGTCATGCTCACAACCAAGAATGGTGCCAAATTAGGCTAATAATGGCCATAAACTTTCATAGAAGGGGATCAAAGAAATGGAAGGTCAAGCTTTCGAATTTATACCTTAAAATGGTTGCCATACTAGAGGAAATCCTGGATCTACTGCCTTCCACTCAATCCAACCTCTTCAAGCTTAAAGTTCTTCCAAAAGAGCGCCAAGAATCTTTTTCCAAGCTCACAAACACCCACACAAAATGGGAGTTGAAACTCGATTTAGGGGTTCTCTAGACAAAAAGGGTGATAAGGGAGGCTACAAGTGAGGCTGAAGGCCTTTAAATAGGGTACAAACCCTGAAAATTAGGGTTTACCTCTTCAACTCCTACTCATCGAGTTGGTGCCTTCCACCTCGTCGAGTAGGTCCTTCATACCACATCCATTATGATTTCTACTCGACGAGTTGGAGCTCCCCAACTCGTCGAGTCCCAGCCCAAAACTCTAAAAAGTTCGAGAATTGACCAATACCTAAACCAAACGTTATAAATCTCCCCCACTTGAACTAGAATTCGTCATTGAAGTCTGCTATTGCAAAAGTTTGGATAATGTTTCCTCCGTAATCTTTCATGATGCATCCCTTGCCCTATCCGGGCCAAATCCTGACTGACTCACTATACCTGGCCTTCAGCCCTACTTCCTATATCGGGTGTCACTCCTTTAGAGTGAAGCCTTGAGAGCACTTCAACCATTATGAAGCTCGAGTATCCAACTCTTACCAATAGACGACAACCCATTCTGAACCCAATAAATACCGACACCCGACATCCCGAGGGACACATCTGTCACCACGATCATTCCATGACCGTTTAATAAGGAAACAAGACTCAACCACACCAGGCTCTCTCCGATCTTGTTTATCTTGGCGTTACCAACTGACTGAGTTCATCCACTATAAGCGGATACCGATCACCTGGATTCAAAATATTTGGTCTCCTGTCCGGTTGTTGAACCGAGTAGCAACCTCACATTCGCCCCATGTGACCTCCAAAAGAGACATCGTCTAGCAGTAATCATCCCAACTGTACCGCCACTCATGGCCCCGTTAAACTTTCTGACACATCCGATCATCACAAACTAACAACCTGTCGCCACTGAATCCAATACAAAAGTGCGTGCTACCTGAATAAAGGTAGTCTTACCTCATTCTTGGTCTCTTTTAACCTACTGTTTCCTGATTCCAACATGTCGTGGCTCTATCACAGATAGAACCAGCCCGAAACACATCATGGTGGCTTAAGCTACCATCGAACCAAAACCATTCATTACCATGGAATCCTGCATTTGATGTCCTAGGCGCATAGATGCTTCCAAATCTCATCTTACTGAATCAAATCCTGTACTGCACACTTGCGAACTCCGGTTCGAGGTCTTTCCCAAGATGAATCAATACTCCACTCCTACCTCAAGATTCACGATTCTGCATTTTCATAATGCACCATATCTTCCAACATCCCTTACTTGACCGATAAGTAAATACCTTTAGCCGACTCCGAGGCTACCAGTCTCGCACCCGGTCCAACACCAGGTTCCCAAGAGATCAAACATTATGATTGCCCAGCCGCAGCCCTACAGTAACAAGCACTACTCATCCACATGATCCGACAACTTAAGATCCAACACTTGGCTCAACAGTCTCTACCGGTTCCATCCTAAATTCCCATAACCATCCGACTCACCCCTGGATAAATGATCGAACAGTCCTTCCGGTGTTGATTCTAATTAAGTTGCGGCCTACCCACAACCTTGCGAACTGGTCTTCCTAGCCTAATTTATCTGAATGAATCCGTGAATGCTACAACTACACCCACAGACTTACAAAAATTTCAACACTACCCGACAAACTTGTGAATTCTACGTCAACAACTGCAGACTTACAACACTTCCAACATTATCCGACAACCTTGTGAAAGCTACGACTACACCCACAGTCTTACAACACTTCCAACACTATCCAAAAACCATGTGAATGCTACGGCTACACCCACAGTCTTACAACACTTCCACCATTATTTGACCGACACCCATGATCCTACCGCTAATATACCAATCCGAACACATCTCAATGTTGCACACTCATACGGTGTAACCTCCCAACCAGACTCAAGTACTGACTGGAACCCAACCTGGTTCCCTCCCTCAAAGCCTTCTATCTATCGATAAGAAGGCGCGATCCAGATGCTGGGGAGTTTCCCGAACCCCCTATCCCGCAGTATCCTATATTCAGATAGCCACTAAGGCTGCCTCCCTTTCCCTAAAGGGGATGTGAAACGTATCCTAGTTTCTCTCTTGTTTCTATTCTTGCTCCCTGGGTGATTCTCCCCCACTTAGATTCAACTACGTCCGCTTGACAAGTGAAAATTGAAGGATTCCCAATCCTTATTTCATTCCAAAGATTATCAAAGTCCCAAGGACCTCTTGGTCTAACCAATGCCTCAACAACAACTCTCTCCTCCCTCGACAACCCCGACTACTCTTCCCAGCACAAATACTTAGGCTACTGAAAAGTAATCATAATTCCCTCACACACGCCCTTGAACCAATCCCAACTACCCAAGATGACATTTAAACACTATGAAGTTGCTACTTATAAGGGTATGACCTCTTTCTATTCCACCAAAGATTCATGGTATGCAGATGGCATATCACCCTTCTTGATGCAAGATTATTGCCATGATATGCTTACGTCACGTTGATGCAAGATTATCGCCACAAATACATGTAAAGCTATAAAGAAGGAAAAAGGGTATGTACCCTGCACCCTTGACCGCTGGAGTTCTGATCTCCCCTGTATGATTCTACGAAGTGTGGCCCCTTCCCTTCGTTGAGGCTCCTGCTTTACCCTCGTATCCGTCGGTGATCCTCAAAATAACTGGAGTAGGTGCACTCACTGCTCCTCTCTGATCATCAGACAGTCAACCTCCTTGTCGCCCACCTGATCAAACCGAATATATAACGGGCTTGCCCCCTATAGGAAATCCCTGCTAACGTGACCAAACTTGCTACACCTGTAGCAATCTGGACCCCTGAACAGATTCTGACAAAGACTCGGAACAATCATGGTACGTGCGGAATCCGCCTCGAGAGGCACGTCTGTCAGAAGATTTCTCAAAGATTCCTCGGCATGTAGAATGGCATCTGACAACCCTTGCTAACTCAGGTAATAGCAGTGAACTGACCTAATTCCAAAGCTGTGCAAATTCTCGACAGCCACCTGAAGTGGTAAAAGATAGCATATCCACAAACATTTGAAGGAATCCTAACCTCCTCCTCCTGTGTTACCTCAACCATCTTGTGTACATGGTGTAATACTTCCTTCCAATCCCAATGACAATCCAAACCTCTGGAATGAAACTACATTGTGCAGTTTCTACGAGCGTTGCACTGATTACAACCCTGCTGGCCTGTCAATAGCTGGTCCGAACTCTTGGGTCTCTGCCCGAGATCCTCCACTAAATTCACCTGACTTGAACCTATTTCATCCAAGTACCCCTAAACAATCTTACGTTCTCGGATTTGGGATCCATATCATTCAGGGTTTAGCACCCTGACACACTCACCATCTCAATTGTCAACAACGGAACTGCAATAGCTAGAGAATCCTCTGCTCTAAACCGGTTACAAACTACTCCCAAGACATAGTTTCCAATCCCAAAGTGCAGTAAATCGCACAATCAACCCTTGCCGCCTGATACAAGAGATCCATGGTGAACTCGAAATCTTGGCGATCCTTCCGCTAAATGGATCACCACCGGAGCCAAGACCCAACCCTAGTCCTACTCATGCATACTCATCCTCATCTTGGAAAAGCAACTATTCCCACTGTTAGAGCATAACCAAGATTATCCTTCTCATAAGCTTCTTAGATTCTCCAGGAGTCTCAACGATTCGAGTATGGATCATGTGCTTTCAGTAGTACGGGCCCAATACTACCTTCCACATTTATCCATACTTTCCCCAACCATCCTCCCGAATCCTCTAAGTCACTTATTCAGACCATTACGTCGGTACTCACTGAACCATACTACCGACCCACTGCAACATATCCTAGGCTTCCCTAGGTCCCCAACCTCACCCTGCCCTTAGCTGTTGAACAACTCCCATTAATGTCAACTAACTATCTCATGAATATAGCCACATGTAATAGGGATCAGATAATCCTTCGAGTAGAAGTCTCAAACCTAGAACGGTTGGACTCAGACGAGAGTTGCGCAATAGGGTCAAGTCCATCACTCTGAGATTATCTAGCCTGTGTTGCATATGACTTAGCATATTCACTTAGTAGCTAACTCACATTGCTAAGAGTCCTATAAAGCACAAAGCAAACAACATACGGACAACAGAAAACTAACCAACATACTCTAATCAAGTAGTTCTATCCACACATAAAATTCTCAATCAGGTGACTCCTGTCACTAATCTCATCCTAGGCTCTCCCTAGGGTACTCTCCAACCTGTGAAACTATCATCGGACATTCAGTACTCGTACCACTACCCATGCTATCCACCTCTATTGTCGGATGCCTAGGGTACTCTCCAACCATAAACTTTCATAGAAGGAGATCTAAGAAATGGAAGGTCAAGGTTTCGACTTTATACCTTAAAATGGTTGCCACATTAGAGGAAATCCTGGATCTACTGCCTTCCTCTCAATCCAACCTCTTCAAGCTTCAAGTTCCTTCCAAAAGAGCACCAAGAATCACTTTCCAAGCTCACACATACAAAATTGGAGATGAGGCTCGATTTAAGGTTTCTCTGGATAAAGGGGGTGATAAGGGAGGCTACATGTGAGGCTTAAAGCCTTTAAATAGGGTATAAACCCTGAAAATTAGAGTTTACCTCTTCAGCTCCTACTAGTCGAGTTGGTTCCTTCCAATTCGTCGAGCAGGTTCTTCATCCCACATCCGTTATGATTTCTAGTTGACGAGTTGGAGCTCCCCAACTTGTCGAGTCCCAGCCCAAAACTCTAAAAATCTCGAAAACTGACCAATTCTTAAACCAAGCGTTACATATTGTCATGTCGTGACAAGCATAATTTCACATCGTGATTGTCAATGGTTAACCTTTGACTTGACTTCCGTTGACTTTCTCATAATAGCATCCTACTTTCATCACAACTTCAAATAGCCATAATTTTCTCATACGAACTCCGTTTTCAGCAAACTTTATATCCATGAAATCATCATCTCACGAACTACAAAATACTTCATTAATATTTGAATAATTAACATTTCTAAAAATAAATCAACTCAAGGCTTTATCTCATCTAATCTACTAATAATATCTATATTTCGTAAAATAACACTTGTTACGAAAACCAGGTGTTACAGAACTGCTCTAAACTTCTTAATGTTTTAAGTTCTTAATCACTAAGGCTACTCATCCATACATCCCAGAAGGCTTTCCTACACACCTAATGCATCATAGAAATCGATGCTTTATGGACATGCATGTCCAATGCATGTCTCTTCCAATCTAGGTAAAAAAACATCGAAGAAATGAACTCAAACTTGTGCATGAGACCACAAACACCATAAAACTCTAGACCTAGAACATATAACCTCCAAGGGACCTCGAGGATCTATAAAGTTGCTAAATATATGGAATCCACTCATCCAAACTAATAAGAACATGAAGAACAAGGCTCTAATCCTAGATTTAAAAGGTTTGAACACAAACGATAGCAACTTGAGGACTTACAACGATCCATAAGATATGCAACAAGATGAAAAGGAGGTTTGTCTGCTGGATCAATGCTCAAGAACACCTTATTATGATTCTTCAAGGTTACCAAAACACCATAAAGCCTTAAAAGGACAACAATGGAGGCTAAGGTTTCTTTGAGGATGAAAGGAGGTGATGAAGGCTGAGGGTGTGCAAAACCTAGCCCTTACTTCCTTTAAATATGGGCACAAACCCCAAAATTAGGGTTTATAATAAAATGGTTGCAATGTCGTGACCAATATAACACCACACCGTGTCGCACACTTAAGCTGCACGATTCCATCGGGCACTGCCACGTTGTGGTACTATTATCACCATGTCGTGGCCATCAAAATCCATCCTTTTTGAACTTGAAAGCCATGACAAGAAAAGAAGTATATACCCAAAACTTGGTGTTACAGATTATCATTCGTAGGATGTCGTGAGTAAAATCTAAAGAAACTAGTCATAAGGAATAAAAGTGTACAAAAACATTAAAGACTTAATGTGTACAAACTGAAAAATAAATTACCCTATTAAGTAATTTTTTCAGTTTAACCTGGAGTAGCCGATTATAGAGACTGAATATGGAAAAAAAAATAAACAAGTTAAATGGTCAAATGTAGACAAAAAATAAACTCAATGACCAAATATATACAAATCAAAAAATATATTATATTTTAAGTCATTATCAAGCACTACTTTTGTATGTCACAAGTATGTGGTAGTTTGTAGGTTTGACTTAATTGGTATTTTATCATAGCATTTTATGAATATCTATTGAAGTAATTTCAATGTAAATACTAATGTTGTAACATAAAATATATGAACTTAAAACTTAAGAAGGTACTAATGTAAAACTATTTTAGAAATCTTCATTAAACGACCTGATAAACAATCCTGTGTATGTAAAAATGTTTGTTTGACTTTGACATCTCATTAAAAAGCAAATATAACATTAATTTTACATTGACAAAGATCCTATACTAAAGGTAATAAAACAAGAGAGGCCGCGATATTTGTTTTTACAGCAATTTTATTTGACCTTTAAGGATCATTCACACACATAACCGGGTCATCTTACGTTTAGCAGACAAAAGGTTTCCGAGTTGAAATCATCCTAATATACTTCTTGTGCTTGTCCACATCTGCTACTATTGAAGACGAAAAATTGATGCAGATCATTTCTTGGAGATCTCGGGCTTGATCCATGTAGTTATTGGTAAAAACAATACAATTTGATAAAGCAAAGAAATAAGATGAATTTTTATGTAAAAAAATCCAAAAAAAAGACATATGATAACTATAATACATAACAGGAAAACGAAATAACCCGAAAACATCATGAATCTAAAGAATGGGGTTTTGAGTAATCCCCGAAAGGGTGCTGGGGCTCAAAAGTAGCGAAGAACACCATGATAGTGACGATGGAGATAAACTTAACCCAAAAGTGCTCATGAGTGCAACCCCAGATGGATCATAACCACGTGTCACGGGCGACAAACTTAACCCCAGTGGACTCAAACCCGCGAAATAATCTATCACAGGTGACTTTGACTTAAACCTAGTGGTATCCAGTGTTTCATTCAAGAATTTGCAGAAATCTGGGGACAAAGTGAGGGCCGATAAGGGGCTGACGTTTCCTCCACCTTCTGATGGTGGAAGTGGTCTGGGAAATAAAGACGGTTTTGGTACCGTTGAGAGGACAAGAGGTGGCGGAGCGATGTCCTTTAGGCGGCGTACAGATGATGATTGATATTTGGTGTCGCTAGTGAGTGCATGAACAGTTTCCTTGAAGTTGGAAGAATCAACTTTGTAAACTTTAGGTGGGGTGGGTGGTAATGGTGCTATGAAATGCTTGGAGGTGGGTTTTTGTATAGCTTTGCGAACTGTATGGAGAGAATTATGATATGATAGTCGGCTGGAGCTGATTGTTTTTGGTGGATGGTCGTTGGAAGAAGACGAAGATGAAGTGTAGGAAAAAGTAATTTGATCCATTTTTTGTCGTAATGAGTTTGCTTTTTTTTGTTTTTGGGAGGATGTGTATATATAGAAGGTGTCAGAGCAATTATTGTTTAGAATCCACGTCGTATTTATGGTTATTCAATTGCTGACTTATTTTAAGAGTATGATATTACCTGTTTTGGGATAGATATATAATTCACTTTATAAAGAATCATTCAGAAGATAATAATCTAATTAATGAGATTAGGGCACCAGGAGAAATTCAAATGGTAGCTTGTCAGTTTCGTCGGCTAACAACACATACATACAGTGAGTTTATAAAAAAAAGTCAACTATTTTATCTTGACTAAGTGTTTTTCATTTATTTTTTTATATAAATTCGAATCTTTAGTACTGTATCTTTTGGATATTGTTTTTATACGGTTGTGTGACATATGATATTCGTAATGTTTTGGACCTCGTCACAATAAGTTCATAGTTGATGCTAGAAATTGCAACAAGAAACTTATTACTGTAGATAACTCAGTGACGATGACATGTTGCTGCTATATACATTTAGAACAAAGACAATAATAAACACATACGGACCTTCAGCTTTGTTTTGTTTGTTTTTGTTTTTGGTTTTTTAATTATTTTCGTAGCTATTTCAGTAAAAATATAGAACGTAATACAAAATATGTAGACAATTATATAAATAATATTGTCGTACGTACAAAGTTCAATACAGCTCATTATAAGTTTAATAATGTTGGATTAAATAAAACCAAATAGATGGAATAATATATAGAAATTGGAATTTTATGGAGTAAACAATAGTTTTTTTGTGTGTTGGTTTTGTCGACAGGAACAAACGGCGAGGAACGGATAAAAAACTAAAAAGAACTTCAATCGACTCAATTGTAAAACCGTGCTGTGCAATACACAAAATATTTAATTGGGCCTAAAGTCTAGGAAGAACAATATATAAGAGTTTGACTAAATTTAAATAATAACAAATTCAATTATCTAAGCCTTTAATATCCGGTTAAATTTATTCGCATTCTCTTTATTTAATCGAATCCAGGTGGAGCTTTATCACCCAAAACTTCCTCAAGTTTGTTGGTGAAATTCACTCTTAGTAAGTATATTCGTCTTTTTGCTCTTTCGAAAAAACAAACCCCACAATGATTTTGTTTATTCTCTACACGTTCCTGAATGTAATGAAACTTTGTGTTGATATTCTGCTAATTTACCTGCTTAAGACATGATACTTCATCAGTAGAATCACCGATTTATTATCAACAAAAAGTTTCATCAATCATCCTTTATATCCGTTCTTCCGTCTAATAAATTATCCAACCAAACAACTTCACAAGGTACTTCCGTAGTTGTGACAAATTCCGCTTCACAAGTTGACAATGCCACAATATTTTGTTTTTGCGATTGTCACAGGATATCGCTTTCCCTGGGGTAGAAAACAATGACATTTGTACATTTGTAGTCCATCACGTCTCCACCAAGATCGCTTATAGAAAAACTCGATTCATTACGTTTTTATGTGGTGATGCTGGTCTTACCATATAACGACTAATTAAGTATAACCAACCAAAAGTGACAAATCAGGCTGTAACATCCTGTTTCGGATCGTCCGTGATTAGGGTTCTTGGGCTGCAACTCGAGCATGACGAAGCGTCGGGGTTGCGACTAGTTGGTAGAAGCATAGGGCATCTCGTCACCTTTCCGTGGATATGAGGTTCATTGGAAACGGAGTTATATCGAAGAAGCTACGGAAGTTTGAAGTTTTGGCAGGATCACTACAAGAAATATACCCTTTAGCGGCGACACTATTAGCGGCGACAAGGGTCTTTACCGGCGACTCTAGCTTGAGTCGCCGGTAAAGCCCCTTGTCGCCGCTAATAGTGTCGCCGCTAAAGGGTTGTCACCCGAATCCGCACTTTCCCCCTCTATTGCATCCCAATCGTTCGATGATATATCCAATCCAACGGGTGGGGTGCCTTATCCGGTCTAACCTAATACCGGCGACACAGATGTCGCCGCTAAAGGTTAAAAAAAGTCGCCGCTAATAGTCTGCTAAAAATGACGCGGTACCCTTCCCTCCCGTTTGTCGCCGCTATTACTGATTGTCGCCGGTATTGCCCCAAGCGTCGCCGCTAAAGGTGTCGCCGCTATTGGTCATCACAGATAAAAAAAAACGCACGCAGATAACATCCATTTCTTCATATTCCTTTCTGTTTGCTTCCGATTTCTTTCACCATATCGCCGATTTCTTCTTCAATCTGCTTCTTTCAAGCAAATTTCTCCCCTCATTGTTCCAAGCAAGTGTCTCTAGGTGTGGTTAAAGCTTTGGGATCAATTTCTACCTCAATTTCTTGAAGAAAGGTAAGTTTTATTTTGATGATTTCATTTTTATGTTGTATGAATTTCATTATTCAACTGTACTATTTCGTTGCAAGTGGTTTGATACTCGAACAGGAGTTATTTCTAGTGATAGTTTCACCAGTATCGACACACGACGCGAAGCATACAAAGATGATCAACTCATATATGCGTCACAAGCCAAACAAGTGTTCTACATCAGAGAGCCAAACAATAACCATCGGTGTGTTGTCGAGCATGTTAATCATCGAAGTATTTGGGATCTACCATCGAACGATGACCTTGTTCAAAATGTTGACAATGTCTCACACAAAAATGTAGACGATGTCGATGTACTTCAAAATATCTCTTCATCCGATGCTCCGCTTTTTATCGATTTCAGCATGTACTTTCAAAACATTCCTAGAGTCATTGTTGATGTAGAAAGTGCATCTGAAGTTCCTCCGCCAACTGGTAGAGTCAATGATGTTTCTGATTGCGATACTGATTACGATGACACTGATTCTGACTATGATACCGAAGAAGACACTGAAGGATATGAGGAAGATTCTGATTAGAATAGTTCTTATGTAATATGTATTTGTAATATGTGTTTGTAATATGAACTGTATTTGGATTTCTAGTTTAAATGGAAATGTTTATTCCTATCTAAATGTTTATTCCTATCTAAATGTTTATTTCTATGTAATGTGTATCTATAATAAAAATTGTATTTGTATATCTTATAATTTTTCAGGAAATGATGAGAGTGTGGCTGTTGTTTATGTTTACCATGGCTGCTGTCATGGGTCGTGGACATGGGGGAGACGGAGCTGAGGACCCACCTTTCCCAGGTGGTAGAGGTCCTGGCCAGCACGAGTTGGACGGTAAGTCTTATCATGAATTTTTATTTACTATTTTTGTTCAATTATCATAAATTAAATGTCGTTTCTAATAATTTTTAATTACATTTGTAGTTGAGGGACGTGCCCGAAGGAAAGCTCGAGGAAAAGCAAAAAATATAAAGCTTGAAAAAGCAATCTTGCAGAACCAGGGGAAACCAATACCCATGCAATTTGATAGGGATATCACATTTAATCCCGTAGGAGAGGCGGGAGACATGTTTTCCCGAGAAGTTGGGAAAACAATGTGGCAGATGGTCCCTTTCGACAAATGGAGTTGGAAAAGAGTTTCCCCTGATATAAAGGACACTGTATTACAACATTTAGGGGTAATTATTTATTTAAATATATTTTATAGGTTTAACTATAATTGTTTCTTACTTGGTTAACTTTTTTTTTTATTATAGACAAAGTTTGATCTCAATCAAATGTACCAGGATGCACAAGCTACTTTATTGACAGAGAGTTTTCAAGCAGCCTTGTTAAGAGGTTTTCGAGAGCGTAAAGCCGACGCTAAAGAATATTTCAAGATGGTCGGAGGGTATGAAGATATCCCGAGAGCATTGGCAAATCCTCCGGATGGTATGCTTGTTGATAACTGGGAGAAGACAGTTGAGTATTTTCAAACTGACGAACACAAAATTGCTTCAGAAAGGAACAAAAAAATCCGTGAAAAGCAAACAATTGTGAATCGTGGGGGTTCGAGCTCGTATAGCAGTACTTGCTATAAGAAGGTACCGTACGATACATGTAATTATTTATTTAAAATATAATCTAATTTTTAAACTTAAACAGAACCTTAAGAGAGTGGAAACATTTCGCAAAGCTCATACCGATAAGAATGGTGTATTTGTTACTGCTGAATCGGAACAACAATATGTAAGTATTTAATTATAATTTTATCATATATTTAAATGTTTATTTATACTTAATTGTTACTCACTTTTGGGAGTTACAGAATCGGTTAGTTGAAGAGCTGCTAGAACAAACTCAAGGTGAAAGTGAGTTTACGCCAACTCAAGAAAGAGCTACGTTCGAGAAAGTATTAGGAGAGCGACGTGGCCACATTAGAGGCATTGGCCGCAAACCTTCTGGTCTCCCGATGATTCCACAGCCTTCGCAACCATCACAACCACCATCACAACCATCACAGGTAAAATAGCAATCTACTTTAGCATCGTAAAATGCATGTTGATTTGGTAGTTTTGGTTTTGTGGTGATTATTTGCTAAAAAGTTTGGTAATTTGGTTTTCTATCTTACTTTAAAAATAACAATGTATTTTGATAGTTTTTGTTTATGTTTGACAATCTAACTTATAAGTTTATATATATTGTTATTAATTATGTAGTTGGAAAATCTTCGTGCAATGCTCGCCGACCCGGCATGTAGGGATGAGCTTTATTCGTTTTTTCAATCCCAAAATAATCAAGGGAACGATGGGAACGACGATGAGGGTATGTAAGAATGAGTTTTATTTGCATATGTTGTCTCGTTTTGCTACTTGGTAGATTGTAAAAATTTTGTTGTTTTGCTACTCGGATAGTATGACTTTTGATATTTAATTGTATTTTGGATGTTTGTTTGACACTATTATGTTTGATATTTAATAGGATGTTTGTTTTGTAATTAGCGTCGACACTATTGGTTTTGATATTTAATCGAATATTGTTATTACCGGCGACACTTTTACCTGCGATATTATCACCGGCAACGAAAATCATTTTTTTTTAAAAAAAAATTGAAAAAAAATTACCGGCGACGCTTTTACCGGCGACAGAGCTCATTACCGGCGACACTTTTGCCGGCGACACTTTTACCAGCGACAAATGTCATTCCCGGCGACAATACTCATTAGCGGCGACATACTAATAGCGGCGACTATTATCATTAGCGGCGACTAACTGATCAATAGCGACGAGGCAGTAGCGGCGACTTATTACCGGCGACGCGTCGCCGCTATTATCAGTACCGGCGACTTTTGGGACTTTTACCGGCGACTTTTGTCGCCGGTAATGGCCTTTTTCCTTGCGGTGGATAAGTCCCTTATTTGAGAAAGGTGGCAGCTGAGTACGCTGGGCGAACATGTGTGTACACTTAGCATACTCATGTGCGTGACTTTTAAGCGGAGCCACCTAGTACGTTGGGCGCACCAGAGGGTACGCTGGGCGTACTAGGAACATAATGAGAACCCTAAATGAGGGGTGTCCCTATATAAAGAAGGAGATGGCCTCATTCCTGGCCACCATCCTCAGAAAATAAACCCTCTCAAACCCTAATCCTTGCTCTTGAGCTTGTGTATGTCCATTTGAGAGCCCTTAAGTGATTTTGTGTGTTCTTGGAGTGAAGAAGGAGCTTTGGAGAAGAAGGAGTGAGAGTCCAGGCCTTGCATCTGAGAATATCTGAGTTGGGAGCTTTATCTAGAGGTACAAAGCTCCAAGCTTTTTCACTCTTTTGTTTTGTACATCATAATAGAGTATTTTAGGGTTTTGTCCCAAAATTTGGAGACTTTATGTGATATTTGAGCTCCAAAGACTATGATCAACCCCTTTGAGTGTATTTAGTGGTGTAATGTCATAAAAATCAAGACTTGGACGTTGGAATCAAGCCATGCATGAGATATGAGCATTTTGAGATAAGAGAGTGAGAGTTTTGTGTGTTTGTGACCTTGTCAGCCATGAAAAGCCTTAAAGTCACTGACTTTATGGAGTAAGAACGAGTAGGGAGTCTAGATCTGTGATATGAGCCAAGGTCTGAACTAATTAAGACCAAATGAGTAGAAAGAGTGAAACTAGGACGTACGCTGCGTAATTCCAGTACGCCCCACGTATTGACCAAGTGTCCCCGATGGCCAATCTGGATTTGTGAGTACGCTGAGCATACCAAGGGAGGTACGGCCCGCGTAACCTCACTGTGGAATTTTGGGCTAAGTCACATTTTGGGCCTTGAGTGTTGGGCCTGGAGTTTGGGCTTATTGCACTAGAGGTTTGGACCAGAGGAATATATATATATATATATATATATATATATATATATATATATATATATATATATATATATATATATATATATATATATATATATATATATATATATATATATATGCCTTGGGCCCTTAAGTTGGGCTTGCCACTTGGACTTGAGAGTTGGGCCTCGGGAGAGCCTATTTGTTATTGGCCCTTGGTGGGCCCAATGGATTTTTGGTTATAGATGGGCTGGTTAGTGGGCTACCTTTAGACCTAATGAGTGATAGTTTAGACTTAGTTACTAATTGGGTTAATTGTGGGTTTGGCTCAGAGATAGAGGCTGGTGCGCAGCAGCAACATTTATAGGGGTTGTTCATCATTCGAGGTGAGTCTTCTCACTATACTTACCATGAGTGGTATCTCTCAGTGACCGGAGGGTCTTTAGTACCTATTTTAGTTACATCATATTATGCATTTTGTCTGTGTGATATATATGTTATATTCTGTGTTTTACTGAGATAGGACCGAAGGGTCAAAACCGAGTTGTGGGACTGGAGGGTTCCACTGAGATAGGACCGAAGGGTCCAAACCGAGTTGTGAGACCGCAGGGTGCTCACTAAGACACGTGATCGGATGGTCCACACCGAGATGCATAAGACCAGAGGGTCCATGCCTAGTTATAGCCATGAGAGGCTTATTATTTGTGTATGTGGTAGTTTGGGGAACTCACTAAGCTTCGTAATTACCATGTTATGTGATATGTGTTTCAGGTTCTTCTCAGGATCGCGGAAAGTCGTCGGCTTGATTTTACACACCAGAGAAACAATTATGTTTCGCGGATCCTGGATTATTAATCAAACAATTATGGAGTTGCGTTTTGTAATTTAAATAAATGAGATTTTTTGTGAAATGTGTTACAAGAATTATGTGATTTAAAAATGAAAATTTTGTTTGAAAATTTACAGCGTTACAGGTTGGTATCAGAGCCTTGGTTTGAAGGATTCGAATGCATCTTCGGGTATATCTGGACTCAAACTGAGCATTTGAGAAAAAAATTTCCAAAGAAATGTTTTTCTAAAACGCACAAGAGTTTCTAAGAGAAAAACAAGACGGAGCAGTGTGTACAATCAGCCAGAGCCCAAACGGTGATTTCTCAATATACCCTTACTTATTTGTGTTATGAGTTATTATTGAGATATTTGTGCTGCATGCTAGAAGATAGGCTAGGTATTTCATATTTTAGGGCTAGAGTTACCTGATTTGTGATGCCTTCGCCTAGGAATTTTGCTAGCTGTGATGTTCTTTGAGTATATGCCGAGTAAGAGTATCCAGGAGGAATATTTTAGAGAGAACTTTGAGTAGAGGAGTAATCTAGGAGAGATGCTTAGATGAGCATTAGAGGAGCCTACTGAGGGATTAGTTAGATACCTACGAGAGGTAGGATTGCTTGAGTTAGGTGATATCTTTTAGGTGCGAGTAGAGCAAATAGATTTGTAACCTAGAGTGGTTTTATGTGTTGGTGTAGATTATTCGATGCCCGAATGATGCTTTCTTTGTGCTTTGTGGAAATCTTCATAATGGGAGTCAGCTACTAAGTGAATATGACGATATTCAGAAGGTAGATGGCTGTCATCGTAAGGAGTTCTTCAGCAGCTGATGGCAGAGAAGTGCGAGAACCTAGGAACAGCCTAGGGACTAACTTTAGAGTATGATGATAGAGGAGAGTATTCGCTGGGTAGCGACCAGGTATATTGGGATTGGTGATCGAGAAGGTTGAGCAGCTACTTAGGAAATCTGGGACTATCTGTGTGGAAAGTATGGGTAGATGTGGCAGGTAGTATGGGCCCGTACTATTGAAAGCAGAGGACCCGTACTCGAAACAGGGAGAATTCTATAAGTTCTAAGTAGCAAATTGAGAGGTGATAACATGGTTCGAGTACCATGATTCGTAGCAGACTGAGAGGTGATCACATGGTTCAAGTGCCATGATTTGTGGCGGTTAGTGCTTCTGGGTTTACCAGTTATCCCATTGTGATTGATTAGACTGAGATCAGATTTGATAGAGTGTGGGGCCAGAGGGCCATGTCGAGCGAGTTTCAATGGAGCTTACCTTGAGAGGGAGATCAAGTTAGTTTCTGAGAGATTTTATTGGTGAGATTCCAGCTGGAGTCGCAAGACTCAGGGAAGAGTAAAGATGATGCTTATTGGAGGATTGTGGTCTGGATTGAGCAATCGACCGATAGATGAGACGTCACCTTCTGTGACAAGAGTTGCGTTGTCCTCGTTTCCTGGGAGAAGCAAAAGAGATAACGAGCTTTCAGTTTCAGAGGTTGGAGGTAAACCTCGTGGGGTAGCTTAGGGTTGCAACCTTTTCACCAGAGTATTTGGGTAGTAGGTTTGCTACAAGGTATTTCTTATACCATGAGAGAGTCATTAGTGGGACTAAGATGTAAGAGAACAAGGAGGTGCCTTATTGAGGGAAACATACTTTTAGCAGCAGTTCTAGGTGATCAAGAGGAGTATATCGGGTCGGTGGCCCTTGTTGTCTATGTTGTGTATCGAATGTGATAATGAGGTCTCTTGCTTTTATGATGATTCCCGTGATGGTAGGCTGGTCGAGGAAATTAGAGACGAGGTGCGTGATAGTTCATTAGTTCCGGACCGAGATTTGGGACTAATTCAGAATAGTTGTGGTATCTGGTGGTATATCGGTCTGAGGCTTCGAGATGACTAGAGGCAGTCACGTTCGGAGGATTCTGAGGTTTTTGTCTAAGTTACGGGATATTTGGAGTTGCTTGGTTCCATCGGGAAGATCATTAAAGTGATTACGTGGTACGTTCCAAGAGTCAAGTGTGATATACCTGGTGAAACAGTCTATGGAGTAGATTGTTGGTATGCAATTGGTGATGGTTTGAACCCTGAGTGGAGGAGAATTGGGTATTCTATTGAGAGGATCAGCGATCCGTTCAAGTGCAGTTAAAGAATTGGTTATGGAGATCTGCTGTGCGGACACATGAAACCTGGGTTATTGGTGGATGAGGTGAGGTTTAAGGCAAGATGATGTATGTGTATGTTCTTAAGAAAGGATGAGTGAATCCACGGTAGGTGGGCGTTGGTCAGAGAATTTGTTGTGGCTAGGGATTTTTCGGGTTTGCAAATGTTGAGTTCGAGGCGGTTGGGTTGCTGAGTTCAGGGTGCAATAGCTGAGATTTGCAGGTATAGGTATAGATTGTGATCTATACTCCAGGAGGGGCAGCAGTTGATTTTTCAACCAATTTTAGAGTCAGTATGAGTAGTTTCGTATGGGTGGTGATCAGTAGAGGGTGGAGCTTCGGATTTCCATCCACATGTTTTCAGTCGTTGAAAATTCCTCCGTGTTTCAATTTGTGGGATGGGAATATTTCGAGGTTTGAATTTGCATAAGTGGAAGATCAGTGGTTGAGGCAAGACATCGTGAGATGTTGTGATGGTGTACCGAGGCACCCGAGTGATTTTTGTTCCAGTGGGAACCCATCAGTTAATTGTACCCGAATTGGGACTGTCTAAGGGTGTATTTGTGCAGAGACTAGTGCCTTGCGTACGAGAACTTACATCTAGAGTTGTGGTGCATAAGTTGCGTGGGTGTAAGCACCTGTCTATGTTGAGTTGCGGAGCATGATTTGGTGAACTCATTGCAGTAATGACTTGATGATGTGATTATGGGGTGATAAGAGAGCAAGTGGATCTGGGTGGGAGTAATCGCTTTGGATTATCAGGAGAAACCATGGAGTGAGCCCATGGTGAGTCAGTGAGCGAGAG
This sequence comes from Lactuca sativa, assembly GCF_002870075.4. Classification (NCBI taxonomy): domain Eukaryota; kingdom Viridiplantae; phylum Streptophyta; class Magnoliopsida; order Asterales; family Asteraceae; genus Lactuca; species Lactuca sativa. The sequence continues at coordinate 349,040,417 of NC_056626.2, forward strand.
AGTGTTGTAAGACTACGGGGAGCCGTAGCATCCATGAGTTAGTAAGAGAGGGTATCGTGGTACTATGGGGAGTCGTAGTACTCACTAGTCAGCGAGAGAGGGTTGTGATTGTTGGGTTTTGAGCATTCTAACACTCCTAAGTGTACATGCAACCCTAAATACCTTGGATCTATGTTTTCTCTATTATACATACAAATAAGAACTTCCAAGGTATTATCCTAATCTAGCATATAAAACAATGGATATAGTAGGATAGAATACATACCTTTTTGGTGTAGTAAGTCTTCATGAAGCTTGAGTGCTTAGTGCCCCAAGTGTGACACCTCAAATGGAATCACAATCATCAAAACACTTGGAATGACTTGAGAGAATTCTACACTCTTCAAAATCGGCTAGCCCTTTCTTCACTATCTCTAGTGGACGATTTTTCCTCAATAATAAGATGCTTATATAGTTACACAATTAGGGTAAACTCTTAATTGTCATGGCTTTCCATTTCCTTGGATCCATGGGTACAAATACACCATGGAGCATCCATGGACCATCCTATGGGTTTTAGCCCAACTTGATTATCCATGGAGCATTAGCCCACTATACAAGTATGGATGATTTACACAATCAACCCATATATTTAATTAGTCTTCTTTTGATCACTTAATTAATCCTAGATTAATTCTTGATCAATACTAATTAAATAATCTTATTATTCTTATTATTAATATACTAGAACTTATAATATATTAATAACCATAAGTGTCTTATTTCTCTCATTCAAGTGCATGATGGTATGCAACCCAAATGGACCATGCCGGGTCGGGTCAAGTCTTACCAAATATAGTTATGGACTTAGACATTAATCCAACAGTCTCCCACTTGGATAAGTCTAAAACTATTATTGCGTATGACTTCAGGAACCAACTGGCAATCGTAGCTCTCAAAAGCTTCTGTCGAACTCTGACCTTGTAGATGAACTCTGACCTTTGTCAGTGACTTGTCCATTAGATAAGGGATCATATATTCCTCCATTCTAGATATCATATGGACTGAGACATGGATTATAATCATTCTCTCTGTCCATTTGTTGTTTCCCGATTTCCGATTTATGACGACTGACTAATTGAACAAATCAAATCAGTCCTGGCCCGGCCGAGCACTTCCATTTGTCATCATCAAATCATCGAGGGGCCCACAGATATCACTTTTATCCCGAAGGTAAAAGGAACGGATAAACTTCGACTCATATGGCTTGTTCTACTACTTGTTGAATCATACACAAAAGCACGTTTTATAGCACCGAGTTACCAAATGCGGTTTCGTGCAATCAATGTACTATCAACTCATAGTAACAACTCATATCTCTAGGTTTGAAGAATATAAGATATTATCGTCTCATGATCACTCGTGATAAAATCCATGAAGTGATTCCAATGAGCGCGGGTTGAATTCAATACTCAGAACTTATGAGCACTCATGAGTGTTGTAGCCTTGTCCAACACCTTAGACCTCTACAAGCCAACCCATGACAGTCTTAATTCATATCTACTTCCAACATATGACCGACTGTGGATGGTTTGAATAACTTAGTCATTCCGGAAGAATAACCTAGTTTATTCGGGAAGTCAAAACATGCAAAGTGAAACACAATAATAATTGAATCCAATATGGTATCAACTCTTTGAACATAAATAAAACACCTTTTTATTTATCACCATATGATTACACATTATTCATTGTATACTGTTTCAGCTATCAACTTTATTCTTGAATTTAAAACAATAGTTGTCCCATGCTCCAAGCATGTACACTATGTTTTCTTAAACACTAGTCATGCCACACACCAAGTATGCATACTATGTTTGTCTATGATCCTTACTTTGTGAACTAGATCAATTGAACATAACTTCAATGATTCTCTTTTCACACTCCCAAATCCTTACCGCAAATGCAAGAATTCCAAATTCATGCCATTTACTGAAATCTGTTAGATTCTAAACTTATATGCATTGATCCTCTCGTAATGATTATGCACAAAGTCATAAAGACTTGGCAACAATCATTACAGAGTATTCCAAAGGAGATCAACTCCTTGGAAATATCCTTCTTGCATTAAGTTTCCTTAATCTTACACAGATTGAAAATTCTAACTTTGAAACATTTCCAGATTCCATTTTGACTATCACTTCTGAACAAGAGTTGCCTCCTTACAGATTATGTCAATATGGTCCTTCCAGAATTATCACTATACTTCCAACTGTCCTTGAGCAACCAATCTTTGGTAAACCTTAGATTGTCCTCGACAATTGTTTAATCCTTTTAGTCATATCCAGTTCTAAACCTTTTCCCTTCTTAATGCCCCAGACATTTTGAAAATTTTAGAACGGATGATTATAGCACATGTAATCGATCCTATATCCGAAGCATATGGGACACGATTCATGATGTCTCACATAAAGACTAAACTAGTCTTTTGCTATAATATGTCCATTTCAATTTGCCAAGTTCTCATAATTCAGATTATGAAAAGGGATGCCGTAATCATAATCGAATTTTAGAACGCAAATAATGGACCCATATACAGAATTTCCTTATGTTGAGCCATTCCAACATGAAATTCATATATATTTCCTTGACTAAATGATTAAAACCTCACGATCTAAGCTTATAGATTTGAGACGAAGCATAATTTCCTCTCCCTTAATTATAGCAAAACAACTTTTTCCCAATTGAAACTTTTGTTTTCTATAATTAACATTGCTAGCTTGCAATACTTAACATAATTATCATGCTCCCACTAACATGATGATTATTAGCATAACACTTATGCTCCCACTAGCTTTGACATGTACTCAGAAATCAGCTGACTTTCATACCAAAGTTCAGATTTCTGATACTAGATTGTTTTGATAAGACTTTATCAAAATCATACACCTTCCTTTAGATAGCACACTTGTGTATCTAAACAATTATGAAGAGGTATGCCGTAATCATAATGGTTAGACCTTTTGCCACTTCTCACAAGTCCATATTAGTGTGCCGGTTAACCACACGCGCTCCACTAACGACTTTGAGAATGCAAATATCACAATTGCTATCTAGCTAAAATCTACTTAGTGAAAGTGTTTCCTCACCATCATTTCCATGAATCGGAGAGAAACCTTATGACACTTAGATTTACTGGTGTATGTGTTCTTATCCATGTGAATTGTCAAAATCATAGTCACAAGACAAGGATAATGACAAATCCAAACTCATATGGACTGAACTCAATCTTAATTTCTTGCCACCTGGCAGCTCAAGGGCCTACCATTGCTTCCAAGTCGTTATGCAACACATTGAGAACTCTAAGAACTCATATGCAAAGTCAACTTTAACTGGAATGGGCACAGAATATGTCAACACGATAGGTTATAAACCTCAAGTCGTGTGCTAGTGAAGAACTTCAGGTTTTATTCTTGATTAGTTCTTGAGACTTTCAAGACCTTTAAGACTCCCACTGTCCTCTTGACCTATAAGACTCCCTTGTCAAATATCCAAGAGATAGTGTGGATTCTAATCAAGACAAACACTTCACACAATTGGCCTTAGTTGGTCTTTGTTTTATCCAAAACATCACAACTTACCAATTTCAAATGTACAAGAGTAGAAAACTTTTACTCTTACATTTGACAAGTGTTTTAAACCTTCTTTTGAGACATGTCACTCAAGTTACAATCTTGGAGTATGACTCTAAGACTTATATTGGAACGAAGTATGACTCATCTTCTTGATTTAACCATTTCAACAATTCAAGTTCCTCTTCTTAGTCATAAGAATGCACTAAGATTTCCTTAGAGAACTAATTGTGCTATGGTTTCTTAATCATTAAGATGATCACAAAAGCTGATACTAAAGTACTCTCCCATCTTTTCAGATTTGAGAAACTTTTATCCTTCTACCTAAATTGATTCTTCTTATTCGCTCTGCCATACATTGGAACCTTTTCCAATGTCTCAGAGTTACACTTAAGCTTGTAAGTATAATCATATTTACTGAGCTTTAGTAAACTATGACGAATAGTCTTATCAATCTTTTGTGGTGGACTTAATCAGTGCACAAGAATGTGTACTCGATCCCTTAGTCCTTTACTTGACTCACACATCCATGTGGCCGAGTAATTAGTCTTAATTTTCCAAAACTTGAAAGTCTCATTCATCATGCTATACAACTTGCATGACTCCAAGTTTCGGTCCAATTGAAACTTGGGTGATGAGAATCTTTCCTTATTTGGTAAATTTAGACATTACCACAAATGAAAGAATCAATTTCATATTTCCACTCTTGCTCTTAATGGAATTATATAATCAACAATTTTTCCTCAAAAGCCATTGTAAGGATATTTTAAAAATAAATAAAATCAAAAATTTTTCTTTTATTTTAAAACTTTGCGGAAAAACTTATCCTTACAATCCATATGAAAACTTGTTGTTATCTATTCCTAAGCAATATCTCATAACTCCTAAGAAGTTGCTCAAGAATCCGAACTTCAAACTATGCGATAGAAATCCATCTACGCCATCAGATTCAGCATATTCTTTCTTTAAGTTTCTCCACTTTTCTTTCATTCTTAAAACATCACCATGTGACCCAGTCACATCATGTATCAAGAATCTCAGAATAGAAACTTAACAAAGTTAGATAGTGGACTTTACCTGAAGTAGAGTCAAACTTATTGACTTTAACATCCTTAGGTAAATTTTGGCAGCTTCGCAACCAATGCCCCTTTCTTTGGCAATATAAACATATGGACCCTTTGATAATGGTACACGGGACTATCACAGACTTAGCTTTTTCTCTTTACCATTTGGTCAACCGAGTTGACTCTGGCCGATCCCTTTCCATTGGGAAGAGAATGCTTTACTGGATATCCAATGTCATCATTGTCAATGTCCATAAAGTTTTAGGAAGTTGATCTTAGCAAATAGATAAGATCATTAAGGGTCTTGTCATAGTCTGTTTCATAGGTGTTCCAAAAGAACTCACTATGTGACTTAGAAAGTGATTGAACCACCAACTTTCTCAAGACTTTGACACCCAACTCTCCCGGCTTGTCAATATGTGACTACATCTCCAAGATGTGTTCACACCTAGACCTTGCCTTGCCAATAGGGCTTGAGTGACCTTAAACTTTTCAAGAACTTGTGGGTTGGGGAGAATAATTGGAGGAGGAGAAAGAAGTATGATATCCCTGGGACATCATCTTCATTAGGAAAGCTTGTTTCAAGAGATTTGGGAAGATCATAAATGTCTAAACCAGACATCTTTTGGGAGATATTCAAGCTAGTTGATTTAAAGTCCTTAATATGACACCCAATATGAAATATTAAGGCTAGGACCCAACAAACTATTTTATAACTTAGAAGAGGTATGCCGTAATCCAAGCTATAAAACATTTGAAGGTAGGTGAATGACGATTCACCAATTTCCACCAAGATAAACGAAATGTATTATTAGGTTTTAATTGGTTTTGAAACTCCTAGATCTTTGAGATTCATTGAACTTTTCAAAGGCATGTTTCAATCTCGAGTGTGCCCTCCAAGTTTTGTGACTGGGATGCCGAGGATCACAAAACGAGGTGTGAAGTAACCATGCAAATCACTTGGTACCCTTAATAAATTACCCCTCAATCGGTGTGCCGGTTAACCACACACGCTCCATCGATACTATGATAAATATTAAGTCACCCTTTACCTACCTTGTTAAGTCCAAGTTAGTGTGCCGGTTAACCACACACGCTCCACTAACGACTTAGACAAAGTGTAAAGTGTAATTTCATGGATTAGCACCTTATTCACATTTTTCCTAAGTAACTAAGATTGGGTATTATTAAGAGTTTAGTTACTTAGTATTATCATTAATACTTTTAATGAAGGGAGAATTCTAGTCCTGTCAAACCCGTTCGGCTAACGACCCTCCACCAGTCAAGCAAGCGGTGGGTGAGAGTGGACACCCATTAAGTTGCCATTTTATAGGCAACAACCTTATACCCACCTTATAGACCGGCTTCGTGAATGAGGCGTACTAGCGGTAAGACTGACTTTACTCTTATACATATATATATATATATATTATTAACTTATAATATTATAAAGTATAAGGGTTGAATTTTAACTTTTAAAATTCTAAGGGCTAACTTGGAATTAAAGTATTCATACTTGAAAACTTTTCAAATTCCAAAACTTGAGGGCAAGTTTTGAAACTATTCAAAACTAATTAATTCCATAACTTATGTGTTTAAAGTAGTTTTAATCCAAAAACTCTTCAAGTTCCATAACTTGAGGACAAGTTATGGAAGACTTTAAACTATTAAAAGAACTAACTTTTTCTTTATTTTATAACTTATGGATTTAATTATGGTTACATATTTTCCTTTTAATGAAGTGACTCTTGTACTTCCATAACTTGAGGACAAGTTATGGAGTCATAAAAAAAACATTCAATGACACAAGACTCTTCATTTTGTAACCATTGCCAACTCTTATGAATTTTATGAGTCTTTAATGTGACTCTTCATGTAACTTGAGGACAAGTTACACAAACACATTTTATACTCAACTCTTAGATTAAAATGGATTGAAAACAACTATTTCACTCAACATTTCTATTAATCTAAGCAACTCATAAGAACAAGATAATTCAAATCAAACTTTTTCATGTAATTAGTCTAAACCTTAAACTAATACAAAACATGAATCTATTGACAATTATCTTTGAAAATGGATTAGCATGAACATTACCACATCAAAAACAAGTTTATAAGTTCAAAAACAACTTAGGGTAATGTTCCTAGTCCATTTCTAGCCAAAAAACTCGAAAATATGCTGTCTGGGGGTCCAACTCGTCGAGTGCATGAACAAACTCGGCGAGTTGGATCGAATTCATCACTTTTTAGGCATGGACTCGTCGAGTCTCCTGATGGACTCGCCGAGTCTGATGGCCAGACAGCACCAGATTCGTTTTTTCAGCTTCTATTGCAGGTATAACAAGAAAACAAGCCTACGCTCTGATACCACTGTTGGGTTTTGAGCATTCTAACACTCCTAAGTGTACATGCAACCCTAAATACCTTGGATCTATGTTTTCTCTATTATACATACAAATAAGAACTTCCAAGGTATTATCCTAATCTAGCATATAAAACAATGGATATAGTAGGATAGAATACATACCTTTTTGGTGTAGTAAGTCTTCATGAAGCTTGAGTGCTTAGTGCCCCAAGTGTGATACCTCAAATGGAATCACAATCATCAAAACACTTGGAATGACTTGAGAGAATTCTACACTCTTCAAAATCGGCTAGCCCTTTCTTCACTATCTCTAGTGGCCGATTTTTCCTCAATAATAAGATGCTTATATAGTTACACAATTAGGGTAAACTCTTAATTGTCATGGCTTTCCATTTCCTTGGATCCATGGGTACAAATACACCATGGAGCATCCATGGACCATCCTATGGGTTTTAGCCCAACTTGATTATCCATGGAGCATTAGCCCACTATACAAGTATGGATGATTTACACAATCAACCCATATATTTAATTAGTCTTCTTTTGATCACTTAATTAATCCTAGATTAATTCTTGATCAATACTAATTAAATAATCTTATTATTCTTATTATTAATATACTAGAACTTATAATATATTAATAACCATAAGTGTCTTATTTCTCTCATTCAAGTGCATGATGGTATGCAACCCAAATGGACCATGCCGGGTCGGGTCAAGTCTTACCAAATATAGTTATGGACTTAGACATTAATCCAACAGTGATACCGCGGGGAGTCATAGTATTCACTGGTTAGGAAGAGAGTGTTGTGATACTACGGGGAGCCGTAGTACTCACTAGTCAGTGAGAGAGCATCGTAATACTACGAGGACCCGTAGTATTAATTGGTTAGTGGGAGAGTGTTGTGATATTGCGGGGATCCATAGTACTCACTAGTCAGCGAGAGAGTATCGTGGTACTGTGGTGAGCCATAGTATTTACTGGTTAGAGAGATAGTGTTGTGATACTACGGGGAGTCGTAGCATTCACGAGTTAGTGACAGGGTGTCGTAAGACTATGGGGGAAACCGCAACACTCAGTAGTCGATAAAAGTGAATACTGTTCTACGGGGAGCTGTAGTATTCACTTGTTAGAGTATGACGCAGAGGAGTTCTTAGGCTTAGGTAGCCTTACCACTTGAGTCTTTGGGAACCTGGTTATCGGATCAGGGGCGAGACTGGGGTCTCTGTGACGGTCGGGATTTGTTATATCCCGGGTTGAGGAGGGATTATCGTAATCGGAAGGAATTGGAGAGATGGTGTGTGCATAAATTTGCGGATCACAGGTATGGGTTGAGTATCATATTGGAAATGAGTGGTTCCAATTCTGCTGTTGAATCAGACTCTCGAGCTGAGTTTGGGAGAATTCGTGTATTGAGTAGGCGAGATGAGGTTCTGTATTCGTAGATGGGTTTCATTTTGAGGGGTATTGATCTCCATATGATGTCTTACACCGGAGTGGGTTAGTTTTGTTGGTATGGGAAGAACTGCGAGACGCATGGAACCAGTAGGTGGTAAACGATAGAGGTCGGAGGTGAGACGACTTCATATGGGGTTGTAGTATTCGCTTGGGATAAAGCGAACTTCGTGACTTGTGTGTCACGATGGGCCGAGATAGTTATTGTGAGAAGGAATCCGGTAAGTCGTTTTATGGGGTGTGCAGTGGGTAACCTTGGAGGTTCAACTATTGGGTCGGGAGTTCACCTAGTGCTCAGTGATGGAAGGGACATCTGAGAGGAACTGGGGCTTATGATTAAGGGTGTCAGAGGATCGTTCCGATATGGATTGATCGCTTTCTTGTATCTGAGGACAGAGTTTTAAGGATCATTCCTTCAGAAGAGTTGTGATAGTTGTTCAGGCAGTGGGTCGTTAGTGGGATATGACCTTTTCGTTTCTCTTGAGTTCGACCAGGATCGATTAGAGAATCAGAGTTGGTAAAGTGTTCTTAGAGTTCGTTATTCGATGAGCGATTAACATGATAATATTTTGCGAGGGTGGTCTTGCGGGGAGACAGACCACTAGGGTTTTCATGTTCTGGAGAGTCAGATCGAGTACCGAAATGGCAGAGGGGTCTGTCCTTTTTCAGGGTCGGGAGTTCCTATTGGGTTCAGATGTCTTTGAAAGACATTGTTGTATGATATGAGGTCCTTTCGGTGGTGCTTCTCGAGTTATTGGGTTCGATCTATGTGTTGATAAAGATCAATTTCGAGGGCGAAATCTAATTTAAGTGGGGGAGAATTGTAACATCTTGTTTCGGATCGTCCGTGATTAGGGTTCATGGGCAGCAACCCGGGCATAAGGGAGCCTCGAGGTTTTGACGAGTTGCTGAGTGTAAGGCATTTCGTCACCTTTTCGTGGATATGAGGTTCATTAGAAACGGAGTTATATCGAGGAAGCTATGGAAATTTGAAGTTTTGGCAGGATAAGTCACTTATTTGAGAAAGGTGGCAGTTGAGTACGCCGGGTGTACATGTGTGTACGCTTAGCGTACTCATGTCAGTGAATTTTAAGCGGAACTACCTAGTATGTTGGGCGTACCAGAGGGTATGCTGGGCGTACTAGGCACATAATGAAAACCCTAAATGAGGGGTGTCCATATATAAAGAATGAGATGGCCTAATTCCTGGCCACCATCCTCAGACAATAAACCCTCTCAAACACTAATCCTCATTCTTGAGCTTGTGTGTGTCCATTTGAAAGCCCGTAAGTGATTTTGTGTGTTCTTGGAGTGAAGAAGGAGCTTTGGAGAACAAGGAGTGAGAGTCCACGCCTTGGATCTGAGCATATATGAGTTAGGAACTTCATCTAGAGGTATAAAGCTACAAGATTTCTCAATCTTTTGTTTTGTGCATCATAATAGTGTATTTTACGAATTTGTCTAAAAATTTGGAGACTTTACGTGATATTTAAGCTTTGGAGACTATGATCAACCCCTTTGAGTGTATTTAGTGGTGTAATGTCATTAAAATCAAGACATGGACGTTGGAATCCAGCCATGCATGCGATATGAGCATTTTAAGATAAGAGAGTGAGATTTTTGTGTGTTTATGACCTTGTCAGCAATGCAAAGGCTTAAAGTCACTAACTTTATGGAGTAAGAGCTAGTAGGGAGTCCAGATCTGTGATATGAGCCAAGGTCTTAACTGATTAAGACCAAATGACTAGAAAGAGTGAAACTGGGATGTACGCTGAGCGTAATTCCAGTACGCCCCGCGTACTGACCAAGTGTCCTCGATGGCCAATCTGGATTCGTGAGTATGCTAACCGTACCATGGGAGGTACGCCTTGCATAACCTCACTGTGGACTTTTGGGCAAAGTCTCATTTTGGGTCTTGAGTGTTGGGCCTGGATTTTGGGCTTGTTGCACTAGAGTTTTGGACCAAAGGAGTATATATATGTGCCTTGGGCCCTTGAGTTGGGCTTTCCACTTGGACTTAAGAGTTAGGGCTCGGGAGAGCCCATTTGTTATTGGGCCTTGGTGGGCCCAATGGGTTTTTGGTTATGGATGTGCTGGTTAGTGGGCTACCTTTAGACCTAATGAGTGAGAGTTTGGAATTAGTTCCTAATTGGGTTAATTATGGGTTTGGCTCAAAGATAGAGGCCGGTGTGCAGCATCAGCATTTAGAGGGGTTGTTCATCATCTGAGTTGAGTCTTCTCACTATACTTACCATGAGTGGTATCTATGAGTGACCGGAGGGTCTTTAGTGCTTATTTGAGGTACATCATATTATGCATTGTGTCTATGTGATATATATGCTATATTATGTGTTCTACCGAGATAGGACCAGAGGGTCAAAACCGAGTTGTGGGACTGGAGGTTTCCACTGAGATAGGACCGGAGGGTCCAAACCGAACTGTGAGACCGGGCGGTCCTCACTGAGACACACGAGTGGAGGGTCCACACCAAGACGCATGAGACTGGAGGGTGCATGCTGAGTTATAGCCATCATAAGCTTATTATTTGTGTATGTGGTATTTTGGGGAACTCACTAAGCTTCGTGCTTACCATGTTATGTGATATGTGCTTCAGGTTCTTCTCAGGATCGCGCGAAGGCGCTGGCTTGATTGTACATACCAGAGATAGAGTTATGTTTCGAGGATCCTAGATTATTAATCAAACATTTATGGAGTTGCACTTTGTAGTTTAAATAAATTAGATTTTTTGTGAAATGTGTTACGATAATTATGTGATTTTAAAATGAAAATTTTGTTTGAAAATTTATGGTGTTACACAGGTCGAACGTGAGTTAATACCTAAAACTCCCTAGAATCCACCTATATTTGGTAGGATAGATGGGTTCTTTGTCTTTTTCTTTTTCGATTTTTAGTTTTGGACCCATGGTTAAGTTGTTGGGCTGCAATTGTTTATACCAAACTCATCCAAAATCCTCTTAACAATAGGAAATTGTTTTAGCGATACTCATTCCTTATTTTGACACTTCTATGCCAAAGTAAATAAACAATCCAAGATTACTTGTTTCGAATTCTTGCATCATTTCCACTTTGAATTCGTTGATTTCATTTTTATTAGAGTCGATAACAATAACATCGTCTACATAAGCACCAACAATCAGTGACAAACCTCTTTTGTTTCGGATGTAGAAGGCTTGATCATACGAACACCTTAAAACAAATACTCTTCAAGATTATATTAAATTTGATATTTCATGTCCTTGGGACTTGACGTAACCCGTAAATTACTTTATAAATCTTACAACATTGTGTTCTATTCCTTTGACACTACAAGAAATCGAAGGAATATCAGTGACAGTATTATCGGCAACATATTTGCTATGTCGCCGAAAATGTCGTTGTCGCTGGTATTGATACTAAACCACGATCTATGTCATTTATCCTAGTTGCACTCAATCCATAGATCTAACAATTCAATTCAATACTCAAGGGCTATTTATCATACAAACGTAACACTGTCAGCAACAATAGCGATGACAATGTCGCTGTTAATACCTAAAAAATGACCGAAAATTCTTCCCTTCATTTACCACCATATGTTGCCGCTATTAACCCTTGTCGCCGCTAAAAACTGTATCCTCTAATACTCATGCAACTACATCAGGCCAACTCGTCCCCATTTTCTCACTTACCCTAAAATATCTTTCACACTGCTGCTCCGACGATTTTGAATCGACTTCAATTGATTGGAAAGTCTAAACCCATTCACCGACCGATTACGACCACTACGTGACAGGAACACCATCAAGGTGTTTATACCGACGATTTTTTTTTGGGGGGGGGGGGGCGTTTGCTGACGTTTTTGGGAGTTTTCACCGACCAATCATCCACAACCCGATGAATTTTGTAATTCTCATCCCTCATTCTCTTCCCTTTTCTCCCCTGACCAAGGAAACCAAGTTCATGTCGATATTTTTTATGCTTTCAGGGCACCACCACCACTGATGTTGCTCCGACGATATGACCACACAAGGTGCTTCTGATTTCAGGTTAGTGCTACTGATTTCAGGTTACTACAGATGTATGCATGTTTTTTTGTATGATTGATTGTGTATTTTTTATACGTTTATATGTTTATGATTGTATTTTGTATATGTTTATGTGTTCATTGTATGTGTATGTGTATTTAGTATGCAATCAAGGATGTATATGTGTATAATGTATGCATATATGTATTTGTATATATTGTGCATATGTATGATGTATGTATGTATGGATCTATATGCAATCAAGAATGTATGTGTGTATAATGTATGTATATGTGTGTATAATGTATGTGAAATAATCATACGCTTAGAGATGTGCTAATTTGTTTTGACTTAATTAGGTAAACCCTAAAACTACAATGCTATAACTAAAAACAAAAGAGTAGGATGATATAATTCCTAATGTCATTTAATTGTATAATTAAAAAAACAAAAGCATGCAGCAAATGCTTAACCCTACTTAATACCTTCGTAAGGGGATCTGCTGGGTTATCATCTGACGATACCCTCTTCACTACGAGGAGTCCCTCTCTTACTCAATGTCTTATGGAGTGATATTTTTTGTCAATGTGCCTAGATCTGCCATGATCCCTTTGTTCCTTTCTTAAGGAGACCGCACCCTTATTGTCACAGAAAATCTCCATAGGCTCCTTTACAGCTAGTACAACTCCAAGGTCTCTGATGAAGGTCTTAAGCCATATTGCCTCGTTCGACGCTTCGCTTGCTGCTATGTAATCTGATTCGCACGTTGAATCAGCTACAGTCTCCTGTTTGGAACTTTTCCATGTTACTACTCCTCCATTTAGGGTAAATACCCAGCCTGAATGAGAGCGGAAATTATCCCTGTCAGTCTGAAAGCTGGCGTCACTATACCCTGTCACTCTCAAGTCATCACTCCCACCGAGGGTAAGGACCCATTCACAACATACATGATCGAGTGTATGCTATGATTGCGTCCTTACCAGGATTCTCTTGACATCGACTAACCATGCTCAAAGAAAAAGCCACATCAGGGCGATTACATGTCATAGCATACATGATCAAGCCAACGGAAGAAGCATATGGTAGTTGACTCATTTCAGCTATTTTGGCATCGGTACTTGGACTCATAGTCTTACTCAGTTTGGCATTGCTCTGAATAGGCAATTCTCCTTTCTTGGAATTCTCGATGTTGAAACACTTCAACACCTTGTCCAAGTAGGTACTTTGACTAAGTCTTATTAGTCTTTTACTCCTATTTCTCAATATCCTTATCGCTAGAATGTAAGCAACTTCCCCGAGGTCCTTCATAGCGAAACACTTCAAAAGCCAAGACTTAAGGTCCTACATCGTTTCCTATGAGTAGTATGTCATCCACATACAATACCAGAAAGCTAACTATACTCCCACTAGCTTTAACATATACACAGGACTCATCCTCGTTTCTCGAAAATCTAAACTCTTTTACTTTCTCATCGAAACAAACATTCCATCTGCGAGATGCTTGCTTTATCCCATAAATGGATTTCTCAAGATTACACACTCTATTAGGGTACTTTGCATCCACAAAACCCTCTGGCAGACTCATGTAAACATCTTCAGCCAATTTCCCATTAAGCAAAGCGGTTTTTACATCCATCTGCCATAGTTCATAATCATGAAACGTAGCTATGGCTAGCATAACCCTTATAAATTTGATCTTTGCTACTGGTGAGAAGGTCTCTTCATAATCAACTCCGAGAGTTTGAATAAAGCCCTTCGCACCAATCACGCATTATATGTGTGTACTTTCCCATCAATGTTGGTCTTCTTCTTGAAGATCCACTTGCACCCGACGGTCTTACGACCTGGTACATTTTCAACCATGTTCCAAACTTGATTGTCATACATGGACTGAATCTCGCTTTCCATCGCCTCTTTCCACTTTGCAGGCTCTTGGCCCGCCATGGCTTCCTTGTAGTTGTTAGGTTCATCCTAATTTATCAATGTACTATCACTGATAAATGTATCACGTTCAGTTGTTATAGGAAAACCATACAACACAGGTGGAACACAAACTCTGCTTGAACATCTTAGAGGTACGGACTTGTCAACTGGTTCAACAGGAGTCTCATCCATAGGATGATTGCTAGTGTTAGAGGTTCCTTCATCGCTTTACTCTTGAAGCTCTTCAAGGTCAATTTGCCCGCCACTATCCTCTTGGCATATGGGTTCTCTTTCACGAAAGACACCCCTTCGTGCTACAAAGACCACGTCCTCACTAGGTCTATAGAAAAAATATCCAAAGGATTTCTATGGGTAGCAGAACAAAATACAACGCTCATTATGATGTTCGAGCTTGTCGCGAGTCTCTCGTCTTACGAAAGCCTCGCAACCCCAAACCTTGTTATGCACTAACGAGGGAACCTTACCTGTCCACATTTCGTGAGGTGTTTTGGCAACCTTCTTAGTTGGGACTAGATTAAGGATATGGGCGGTAGTCTCTAAGGCATACCCCCAGAATGAGATGGGTAACGAACCTCGACTCATCATGGAACGAACCATGTCCAACAAGGTTCGATTGCGCCTCTCAGCCACACCATTAAGCTGGAGTATCCTAGGTGGCGTCAATTGTGAAACAATTCCACATTCTTTAAGATAGTTGTGGAACTTCATACTAAGATACTCACTACCTCGATCGGATCGGAGCATCTTTATCTTCTTGCTCAATTGATTCTCCACTTCTCACCTAAACTCTTTGAACTTTTCAAAGGTTTCTCACTTTTTCTTGATTAAGTAGACGTATCCATATCTGCTATAATCACCGGTAAAGGTTACATAGAAGCGGTTAGTATCCTTTGTAGCGGATCCGAAGGGTCCACACACATCGGTGTATGAGATCCAACAAACCCTCACCTCTTTCACAAGAACCAATGAAAGGTGACATGGTCATCTTTACTAAAAAAACAAGATTCACATGTGTCATCCGACTTTAAGTCCAATGAATCAAACACTCCATCCTTTTGGACTTGTGCTATGCGCTTCTTGTTGACATGTCCAAGACGACAATGCCACAAGCATGCCTTGTCCAAACCATTGGACAAATCAATATGCAATACATTATTTCCTAAGTTGTCTACAACCATCACAATTTCATATACACCATTACAAGGCAATGCTTCAAAATAAAATTTATCATTATAAAAAGCATTAATAGAACCAATTTAATTGTTAAATGAAAATCTAAAACCTTGTTTATACAAAACATGAAAAAAAATAATGTTTCTTGCCATATCCGACGAGTAGCAACTATTATTCAACTCAAAACCTAACCCATTACTAAGCAATAATGAATAAACTCCAATCTTGGTGTCACAACTAGCAAATTAGGGTTAAAATTTTAGTCCTTGTACGAGAATATTCCTCAATGTAAACTTGTAATAACCTATGACATCCCCATTTTCTCGGCCAAAAAAGACCGATTTTGTTTATGCTTTATAAAAATCAAAGTACCTCTTTTAATAAAAATGTTGCGGAATTTGTTCCCAGTAAAACATGATAAATACGCTATCAAAGCATTTCCGAAGAAAAGTATTTTTATTCATTTTAAAACATTTGGGATGTCATCATCGATACAGAAACATAAGCATAAACAGAACTTACATTCATTATCACTAGTGATCTACATCTCTTTTAAATCTCCCAGTATAATGTAACTTCATATCGACACCTGTGATATAAATAAACTGAGTGGGTCAGGTTCGGAAACCTGGTGAGTACATAGGGTTTTCAACCCAAAATAATATAATTATTATGTTTAAACAATCAAGCAATCAACCTAATTACCCCTCCCCATTATCTTCTTTATTTTTAAGGATCTACCCTAAGAATCAGCTATCTCTCGTTCATTCATTCCTAAGGGTCATCCTAAGGAATTGGCATGAAGTCCATCGTTGCCATGGTTTACACAACGGGCACTAAGTTTGCATAGTCTCTAGGGATTAGGCATCAAGTTTGCATGATCACCAAGTTTTAGGCATCAAGTCTGCATGATCACCAGGGTTTAGGCATCAAGTCTGCATGGTCACCAAGGTTTAGAGTACACCGGGTGAACACATTGTTCACAACACTTACAGGTTGCGAGCCTGCTAGTGTTCCACTGGACTGTCTAGAATAGTTCGTGGTTGTCATCCATACTCTGTTGAATGACGGGGCCATCATTTGGGAAAAGGTTTCTCACATCGTCCACCCCTCGCCCTCACCTCGTGGTCTATAACACCTCTCAACTCATCATCCAACTCATATTACATCTACCCATGTTTTACCCCAACATTATCGTAGATATAAAATACATAATATGCACACATAGCACGTAGTTTATATAAAATACTTTATATCTATGTGTAGGATGAAAGTAACCAGGCACTCACTTGATACGGTGGTGACTCGGTACTCGAACATCGCTTCATTTACATTAAAATAATTTCATTCGACGAAACCTACTTTATTACCATTAGATTTTAGTCTAATATTTACCGTGACTAATTATTAGTCTTATTATTATTATTATTATTATTATTATTATTATTATTATTATTGTTATATAAGCGTTTAAGCAATACTTTCCAACCACTATGTACAGACAGGGGCCAGACATAAAACACCGGAGGGCCGGACCATTTTGACATATAGCACTTCTGAAATCCAATAACCCTATGCGGCCCTTGAAACCAGATTCCCCGTACCGTGATTAGTTAAAAAGATATTATAATGACACTTATATAAGTCATAATAATAGCTCAAATATTTATTATATGTTAATAATAACAATACAAATTTTAAATATAGACTATATTTAAAATAGGGTAAGCATAACTTACTGACAAGGGGATTTTACCTAGTAGTCGGGCTCTGCAGGGGCAGAACTTCGTCGCTGAATCTTTCTAAGAAAGATTCGTGCAGCGCTTCGGTGCTCACCTTACAATACTAAAACTACAGAAAGAGAAGTCGAATCACGAGGGACCGAAATGCTCCGGGGATAAGAAGAGAAAGACTCTTGAATCAAGAGAATGGTGCATGAATTATGAGAGCTAGAGGCTCTTATTTATACTAATTGAATTTTCAAAAAGTACCCTCCATAATTACTTAATGACCTTATAGTTATATAAACAACTAAACACCCCTTTATATTACTATTTTAAATAGATTTAACGATATTTGTACTAAACTAATGTCGAAAGAATTCAACATTAGTCTTATAATGACCGCATCGTCGATACCTTTCTAAGGATATATACATATGTATATATATGTGTACGTATATATGATTTATACTTTATTTTAATAAGTAAATATGCTATTATAATTTGTAACTCGTTCACACTAACTCTGTGTTTAACGTTATTTATATCCACGCGTAGGTGGAGACGTACTCTATAACTTTCGTTTAGACTCCGTCGGCTAATTTTGACTTTATTTTTAAAGTTATATTTTTAACAGCCTGGGACAGGATTGGTCCGTTAAAATCTCATAACTTCTTCATCCGATGTCCATTTTCGTCTGTATTTTTATCGTTACACTACTAATAACAAGATCTTCGATTCTCATTTAGGTTGTTTCGGCTAAAAACCACTCGATCTAATACTCGAACTTGGAGTTGTACATCGCTAAGCCGAAACTTCGAAAAATCATAACTTCCTCATACAAAGTCAGATTTGGGTGGTCTTTTTATGGACGTTCTCAGGTTAACATATTCTACGACTTTCATTTAGATTACTAAGGCTAAAAGTCGCTCTATCATAAATTCACTATTTACGTCTTCCCGGAGTCGTGCCGGTTCCGTCGCGAAACTTCGACGGGTCATAACTTCTTCTTTATAACTCGGATTTCGGCGCTCTTTATATGTACGAAACCCATGAGACATATTCTACAACTTGGTTAAGATTATTTATTCTAAATAATATTATGTCGAAAAGTCGTTTTCGACCCCTATTATCTCTAAATTGACTAGCCCGAATCTACGGGCGTTACATAACCTATTTAGTGAAATTCAAACTACGATGCCATTTAAGTTCATACTTTCATATATTGTGATTCAAGCCCAAAACTCGATCCAATAAGCCAAATACAATCATTTTGGGCCTTAGCCCGAGGAGTTCAGATCGAAATCCATTATTGGAGCAAGACATGCTTATTGGGCCTTACTGGGCCGATAACTACTTCTTTTGGTCTTAATGGGTCCTAATGGGCCGAAAAATTTTGTTGATCGTTATTATGGTCCTTTTTGGGTCTAAAACATATATTAGAACCTTATTTGGACCGAGAATTATTGTTTTTGGGCCCTTTGAACCAAAAAACTTTACTTGGGCCACTCTTTTGGGCCGAGGACCCCTCTTGGGTCGGATTAGCCCATCTAAACAAAAAAAAAGAGAAAATGAGAATTTATCTACGCTTGCCACCACATCTTTAACCAACATACTTCTAAACCCTAAACCCCCAATACAACAATGCACATCTAATCACCTTTTTTTTGAAGTCAAACCTTTTCTCTCCCCTCCCGCTCTTGATTCAGCCAAACTCTTTCCCCACCACCCATTCACAACTTCGTTTCATCTCATCTTCCCTCTCAACACTCAAGAACTCTCTCATCAACCTTCTTCAAAATTCGTGGGTTGTGTGTATATTCTTCCAAGGAGTTTTCTTCAAATCTCATAAGCTTGGTAAGTCATAAGTTAAAATCCGTTATTTTGTTTCAAATTTATGTTAAGACCTTTCCCTCACTCTCTCATTTTCATGAACATGAATCTTAGAACAACCACCATTTCGAGATCCCTTCAAGACACAAGCCAGGCTCAAAAATCCTTCATCTGCTTCATTCTGCATCTTGAAAAATCCCTAAGGTGAGCTTCATGCCCCCACTATTTTTCATGTTTTCATACTCTTTTTTTTGGGGGGTGGGGGATACAAGTCAAAGTTTCGGTTAACCGTTGGATAATTGCATGGACCAATGTGTTATGTGTTTAACTTTTGGGTATTTGCTTGAACATGAAGTTTATCTCATATCTCTACATTAAAATCATGATAAAAGTGTTGTTAACATATATATTGCTTGAAACTGTAAATATGGGTTATGCACTCCAAAAAATAGATAAAATGAGTCTTGTGTACAAACATGTATAACATAAACTTAATCCCCAACTTTCCACTGAAAAGTTATAGTCCACTTACGGATTGTTTTGACCACCTTGAATGTAATATTTTTAAAAACTGTTTTACATGCAAATGTTTCAGGTTTGTACCTTTCTAATGACTACTTTCATGCATTCATACGATTTTTCTACAACTTTTTGTGATTTTTACAAAACTGCCTATCATTTTAGGAATAATTTTGGACCAACTTGTGAAGATGAACATTTTCACACTGGTTTGAGGCCATTAAAAATTATGATAAAAATTTTGAACAAAGTAGACTCATTTTCCAAACTCTTATAGTTTACGGATCCAGATTTCGACGTACGATGACTTTTCTATAATTTTTCTAAGAATAGGGACAGAAAAGTCCAAAAACAAGAACTTGTCTTTATCATACTAAATGTATTATACTTGTGTTTAGATATAAGTTTAAAGGTGGTAATATTTTAAAAAAACCCATACATGATAACTTGAATGTACTTATATATTTGATTATCAAAGTAGTTTTAATTACACTAGATACACTCAAGTCGTTTTACAAGAAAGAGAAGTCGTAGTTCACATAAATCAGTTAATGCTCTAGTGAGACACTCCTTCAGTCGTACCTACCTAGCGTACTTCGTAAGTCCTGTAGTTATAACCAGAGTCTCCTGGAGGGAGAGCGGGATATTATGTATAGATCTATACTGGGTTGACAACCCCACACCCGAGCTGTTCGCTACAGCTAGACGGGCCAGTCTAGGGTGACAAATATCTTACCGAAACTGACGCCTAGAGAACGTCATGACAAGCCTCTAGTCACATCAAGTATGGTTGTAATGAATCGCATAGGGATTAACCCACTACCTTGGTTACAGGAAGCTTACGCTGCATTACTTTTGCATATGGAACTATATACTATCTTCGATACAACATCCAAATACATCTTGGTCTTAGGGTTTAAGACTACAGTTCAGATTTAAGAAAATATTGGATTTTCTAGAACCACTCATCACTACTGTCTAAGGAAAAGATACACATGATTTATCCTCAATTTTAGTTACTTATAAGAAACTATTGGATTTTCTGGAAACGTATGCTCAACATTTTCGAACGAAAGAGAACAAAGGACATGCATGCAAATATTCACGGTTTTAGAACGAGACTTACAGACTATTTTTATAGATAATATTGGATTTTCTGAAAGCACCATGATAACTATTCTAAACAAGTACAAAACCATTTTATACAAAAATGCTTATGAACTCACAAAATTTTTAGTTGACACTTTTCAGAATGACTTGTATTCTAAGGGATCCATTAACAGGTAATGAGCTCTGCTAAGAGACCAAGTGGTGCAATCTTATCAACCTTTACTTTGTCACTTTTGTGTAACTGATGAACCAATACAATATGTAAACTATCTAAGTGTGTATTTCCCATGTATGAATGTTTGGGTTGCTATGTTTCATTACTATTCAATTGTTATGTTACTGTACATGAAGTCATCCGACCCCAGACGTTTCCGCCGTTCTGGTTTAGGGGTGTGACAGATTGGTATCAGAGCATTGTTTATATTGAACTACTATATCTAACCATACAATATATACAACTATAAATATAATGGGACTAAAACACTCTGACTAAAAGTATACTTTGAAGATATAAGTATTTAAAAAAAAGTATATATAGTTGCTAGAACTGTATCATAATAAGAACAAAACAAAAGTATTTAGATGTTGAACACTACAGTGAAAACTGGACAGTTACGTAATCATAGATGGGATAAATGTAGCCGGATCAACTATTTTTATTTGAGATATGACCAACATGTGTTTGGGAGTGACAGTGGATGGAAACAAGTCTAAAACTTACCAACCCTACATGCAAAGGAACACTAGAACCAAACTTAAAGTTTAAAATACTATAGGAGTATTTTATGATACTAAACCATAACAACTAATCTAAAAATTATCGATTTCGTACACCAGGAAAACCCTTGGATCAAACATGTAATACTATATTAGTATTTTAGAATACCATATGACCTCCACACTTAAATCTTCTACATGTATCCCATACCCTTATTCTCGCACAGACAACATGGCTGAGCTTCATCCCGAAGATCCCTACTACCCTGCGGTAATAACCCACGAATGGATCCAGGAAGAGCCAGAATAAGTGCAAGGGGCGAAAAAAAAGTAGACCTCAAGGAATACCAAGTAATGGACTACGAGGGAGAAGACTCTGATGAGGGATCAGAAGAGGGTGAAGACGCAGGAGAGATCCTTAGCAAGCCTCACCTTTCAGGAGCAATAACGAACCAGTCTATAGAGAAGGAGAATCTTACCGACCGCCTATGCTCCTTAGAGGAGGAAGTGGCCACCGTACGACAACAGCTCATTGCAGGTGAGGCTAAGGGAGCTTGCACAGAAAAAAGAGTGGAAGAGGCCACTCGTGAAATGAGCGAAATGGCTGGGCACCTTGTGCGTCATTTCGGCATATGAGTGCTACTACACTACTCGCACGATGTCCTAGGTTTATTTTGTAATTCGTTACAACCAGTAATAGTAAATCAAGGGAGGTACGCCCTCCAAGGACATATGTAGTCCGAACCAAATAATTGTACTGATATCTATATTCCCTTCTGTCAAACTTAACAATTGCCCGATACCCGCTACTGCATATCATCATAAATACATCATAGTGATGTAGGTCGAAAACTTTCAGAATCATACATCAAAGCGTGAAATTTATATGTAAATATAAATGGGCAGAATACAACTAGGAATGACCATAGTTACTTACTAGCTCGTTTCTCACCATGTAATAGAATCGTGCACCCGCACGAAAGTAACCAGCCAACCGGCAAGACGCCAAGTCTGCAGATAGACTCCGCTACTTTTCAAGTTGCGGGCACAGCCGCCGTGACAACCGTCATGGCACAACTCAACGCTGCCAACACAAACAGAAATGGAAACAGTGTCAACAATTCCAATCGTATTAATAGTCAAGGGCACTAACAAATGGCTGCCTAGAAGGATACCCCAAGCCACAAGCCTAAGAGAAAGAAAAGAAAGTTCTGGAAAGAGAGGAAGAGTAAATCAATACAAGAGCCCTCGAAGAGACAGCAAACTATTGCGGTTCATGCTGCCACAACACCGGCCACACCAGCACCAGTTCGTCGATATGTCGGAACTCTCCCAAATTGTAACAAGTGTAGTTTTCATCACTCTGGCGCCTGCCGAAAGTTACACTGCAAGAATTGCAACAGGAAGGGGAACATTACGCGTTTCTGCAGGGCACCTGCAAGACCAATCCCCCATACCCCCAACATTAGGATAAGCCCAACTTGCTATGAGTGTGATAAATATGGACACTTCAGGAGGGACTGTCCAATAACAAGGAACTTTGGCAGGGAGGGAAGAGTGCTTACGATCACTACATGAGAGACCCTCCCAAAATCACCTGTGAGCAGCGATACATTTTCCTAATAAAGATATTTAAAGGCTTTAGCCAATAATTATAAATTACTCTTTCGTCTGAACGAAACATATCATTCCTATAAAAACTAAGGGTCCTTATAGGTGAGCTATGATGGCTTAGTGTATACATTAGGGTCATATATAATTGAGATTTTAAAGGCTTAGAGTGCGTGATTCTGCCTTATTTCCTTTTCCTTGTTTGGTTGTGGATTTAGGCTAGAGTCCCTCAATCGACGATCTTCCATTTTAATTATACACAATTCATATACACCAAGGGATTATAGAAGGGCCTGGTGGGGACCATACTATCGAATTTCATCACTAATAGTCGGGGAACTCATACTACTAATACTCGCTAAGCGTGGTACCAAATGTTCCCAGTAGTAATAACAGGGAAGAAACTGGTAACATTAAAAACGTGTTCATAGGTCATTCTGTCATTCCAAACAACCATCCCTTCCAAATCAATCCAACATCTATTGCAACAAGGAGCCCAACAGCGTCATTTGACATGGGCTGACTTGATCCTCACCATACAAATTTCATGTGCCACAAAGAGACCCTTCACCTTAACTAATCGATTAACTAAAACCTTACAACTTAAAACGACAAATTCCTAAATCATCCCTGACATCTAGACCCCTAATTACCTATGTAAGAAATACCACGCTTTTCCTAGCCATAATAGAATTTGGAAACAAGAAGCAAAAAGACCTCAAAGGAACCTTATAAACTTATAACCTCCATGAGATGTTCCGCAAGGCCTTTCGGAAATATCATGTATGTGCTAAATTGAGTTCGGATATCGACTCAACTCATGGATCCATTTCCGTAGCCAGACCACCAAGACCAACTACATCATGCGACCTTAAGGTTTAGGGACACTACTTTTGGGGAGTCAAGTACACAATCCATGTAACGTCCGTGTTTCGGGGCTAAGCATTAATGATAATATAATATTTTAGGTCAACCATTGGAACTAGCTTTGAAGAAATAAGAATGAATTATGTGCTTTAAACTTAATTATTATGACTAAGGATAAAAATAAGCATCGGAAATATATATTAGATAAATCGATATCTTTGAAGGAAGTTGTAGTGGTCGTGACAAGGATTTTGGATATATAAAGAATACCGAAATCCGAGTTATAACGAAGAAGTTATGACATGTCGAAATTTCGAGACAGAACCGAGACGACGCTGTATGCTGTAAAAAGTGAATTTACAATGGAACACTTTTTAGCCTTAGTGATCTAAACGAAAGTCATAGAATACGCTAAACCAAGAGCATGCATAAAAAGAACGTCCAAATCTGACTTCGTGTGACGAAGTTATGATTTTTCTAAGTTTCAGCTTAGTAGTATGCAGCACAAAACTCGATATTTAGATCGAGTGATTTCTAGCCGAAACAATCTAAACGAGAGTCGAAGATGTCGACGATAGTAGTGCAACGGTAAAAAGATAGATGGAAACGAACGTCAGATGAAGAAGTTATGAATTATTAACGGATTTTTCCTGTCCCGACCTACAAAAAATACAATATTAAAAATGAAATCAAAATTAGCCGACGGAGTCTAAATGAAAGTTATAGAGCATACTCTCACCTACGCGTGGATATAAAGAACAACGAAAACGGAGCTCATATGCGAAATATATGAATTTCTGAAGTTCGGGGCACGAACTTCAACCTGTGTCAGAACTCACGACGTGAACATAGAGTTCACGACGTGGACTCAGTGATTGACACCTTCAGAGCCTGACAGACTGATGTCGCGACTACGCACCTGATGACGACCAAGTTCACGACGTGAACAAGCCCGGTTCACGACGCGAATAGTGAAATTCAGCCCTATAAATAAAAATTGAAGGCAGCCGGTTTTCGTTGCTAATTTCTCAACCTCTCTCCTACTTTTCTCATCATTAAGCCTACTTTTAGCGCATCGAAGTCCCGATATCATCCCAATCCCCGAAGCAAGTCCTGAAGTCTCGAAAATCCCGAGAAAAAGAGTTTTGGAGCCGAAACTCTGCCCTCGAGAGGCCTGGTTTCTGAGAAAAACATCCCAGTTTTCATCGAATTTGGAAACCTTATGCGTTTAGGATTCTAAGCAAATGACTACGATCTTAGAACTAGCATGTAAACGTTTCAGAGTAATAAGGAGATTTATACGTCTGTAGTAAATAAAGCTTTCCTATCTTAAAATTCTTACCTAAGTACACCGAACGTGTGCTTGGGTGTACAAAACGTTATGCTGAAGACTCGTATAGAATTGAGTAAATGGAGGAAATGAAAGGGATATGATAGTGAATAAAACCTATTAGAAGATATCGCAAGAGTGGTATCTTGCCTTTAGAATATGTCTGATAAAATAACGGAACATTTTGAGGAGTATGGTACGTCTGAAGTACACCTTCGATTGACAGGATGATGGAATGATTGGTGTAATTCTTGAAGTTGTCCCATCGTCTAGAATTTCCATCACCAACCGAGTTGAAGTAGAATTGATTATTGAAGATACGCATGGAAGAATTCCTAGTAGAGTCTAGGAAAATATGTATGATTAATTGGACACATTCATATGTGTTAAATTGTTTTGTGATTTTCGGACATGGGGACTGCGAGATAATACTTGAGACGAGTATGAGTAGGTGTGAAGAGTAGTAGAGATCTATACTACTGGAAGCACATGACTCACACTTGGATCAGGGAAAGTCACAAGGTTACCAAGAAGCTAGTAATTGATTTCCTTTTTGTTCATGTATGTTGTTACCATCGTTTTGGTAATAACTAAGAAGATGATTGATGTTCCGACCCTATAGGTCACATCGAATCGAGTCCGATTAAGATGAGTATGTTATGTGGTTCGGGGAAAGTGGAGTCCGAGGTTTATTAGACCGTTTAAAGATCTTTAGAGAATTGGGAACTAAGCTTACAAGCTAGGACTACCAGAAGAACTAGATGATATTATAACACTTTCCAAATGTGTTATTGGAGGAGGTTCACGAGAGAAGTTCCCGACATAATTCCAATTTCTGAATTACGGTTTGATGAAAGCAAGAGATTAATTGAAGAACCAGACGTAATCATTGATCGTAAGACTTATAAGAAGTTGCGACGCAAGATGGTCGATTTAGTTCTTCTACAATGGAAACATACGAATTGGCCAAATCTCACCTAAGGAAAAACGAAGAATGACATGATGAGTTTCTATCAGTAGTTGTTTCCTGATATATGATTCCGCGGACGGATTCATTCTAAGGAGGAGAGAATTGTAACGACCGTATTTCGGGGCTAAGCATTAATGATAATATAATAGTCTAGGTCAACCATTGGAACTCGTTTTGAAGAAATAAGAATGAATTATGTGCTTTCAACTTAATTATTATGATTAAGGATAAAAATAAGCGTCGAAAATAAATATTAAATAAACCGATATCTATAAAGGAAGTCGTAGTGGTCATGACAAGGATTTCAAATATATAAAGAATACCAAAATCCTAGTTATAACGAAGAAGTTATGACCTGTCGAACTTTCACGACAGAACCGACACGACGCTGTATGCCGTAAAAAGTGAATTTGCGATGGAACGCTTTCTAGCCTTAGTGATCTAAACGAAAGTTGTAGAATACGTTAAACTGAGAGCATGCATAAAAAGAACGTCTAAATCTGACTTCGTGTGAGGACGTTATGATTTTTCTAAGTTTCAGCTTAGCAGTATGTAACCGAAAACTCAATATTTAGATCGGGTGATTTCTAACCAAAACAATCTAAACGAGAATCGAAGATCTCGTCGATAGTAGTGCAACGGTAAAAAGACAGACGGAAATGGAAGTCGGATGAAGAATAAAGTAAAGTAAAAATTAGCCGACGGAGTCTAAACGAAAGTTATAGAGCATAATATCACCTACGCGTGGATATAAAGAACGTCAAAACAGAGCTCATATGCGAAATATATGAATTTATGATGTTTTGGGCACGAACTTCAACCTGTGTCGGAACTCATAGAGTAACCATAGAGTTCACGACATGAAGTTAGTGACTTACACCTTCAGAGCCTGACAGTCAGATGCCGTGACTACACACCTGATGACGAGCAACTTCACGACGTGAACAAGCCTGGTTCACAACGTGAATAGAGAAATTCAGCCCTATAAATAGAAATCGAAGGCAACCGGTTTTTGTTGCTAATTTCTCAACCTCTCTCCTACGTTTCTCATCATTATGCCTACTTTTAGCCTCCCGAAGTCCCGATATCATCCCGATACCTGAAGCAAGTCCTGAAGCCCAGAAGATCCCGAGAAAAAGAGTTTTCGAGCTGAAACTCTACCCGCGAGAAGTCCGGTTTCTGAGAAAAACAACCCGGTTTAATCGAATAATATTATTTTAAGAGACGAATTGTTGTCCGATCGTCGTCTTATCAGGTGAGTGTATAGTCGTTTTCATCTTACACACAAATATGAAGTATTTTATAAAATATGTGCTATGTTTATATATATATATATATATATATATATATATATATATATATATATATATATATATATATATATATTGTTTGTTTATTAAGATAGATCAGACACACCCGATCCGGGAATATGGATTAGGTAAGGAGGTAAATTTTAGATCCGGGAGTACGGATTATGTATTTTTGAATTTTGAGTTCAGCCGATAAGGTATCATGTGCATAGTCCCTTTCATGGACATGATTTTAATACAAGTATTGATTAAAGTATTAAATATATATGTATGTGAAATATTTTATTGCCCGAAATACGTGTTCGATATACATTTGATGATATACAACGTGCGAATCTGTTATGGTTCAATATGTGTTAAGATGTGTATATATGATATTATTACTTAAAACTATGTGTTAAGTATACACTAGTTAGCGTTGCCTAAACGGAGATAGTATCGTAAATTGATTATAAGCATTGTAGGTTTGCCTAGTGATGGGTTTAGACTTAAAAATGGATGTTTAGTTCAATTAAGTTTGGACATTGGGTAGCCTCTTATTAAGAGTACGTGTGTGGTGAGATCGATGAATGGTGGAGTATGTCCTGTGTACAGAAGTACATTTTATGTACGAAGTCCTTTTCGAAGCCCTGTGTCTTAGGTGCTGCTTGTGCCGGGGTATTATTATGTTCTTGGGTACGAGTCCTACGCATACCAGAGTACTATAATGTGCCATAAGTAGTATCAAGTACAAAGTCTTTTTGACACTATTATGTGTCATACAGGAGCGTACGGGAGTACTCTATTAGAATTTCCCCATACTTTTTATTTCAAAAGAGCTTTGGAGTCATCGTTTCTTTTATGAAGTGATTGGACGTGCTTCATATGTTAGCGTTTCCTTTCACAAAGTAGTTGAGGAGACTTCGTAGACTGCCTAATTAAGTGTGTTGATAATAGACCACTACTAGGTATGTCTGGTGTTATATTGCCGGATAGGGAGAGTCTGGGAGTAAAATACCTCACGATATTCGGACCACTTCTAGGCAAAGTTCGATGTTGGATAGGGTGAGTCTAGGGGTAAAATACCTCATGATATTCGGACCACAGCTAGACATTGTTATTTAGATAACTACCCCTGACTTAATTGTCTTGTGGTTCTTTCTTTTACGAATGAAGGTTCGTGTTGAAACTTATTCCATTCCCCTCATTTTATGTCTTTAATGATTCTCGTTTGCTGGCAGAGAATTTCCGAAGCAACTTTGTAAATTTGTTGTTCATATCGATTCCTTAGGCTAGATCTCGTAAGATCATTGTATAGGGTCGGTATGTAGGGATCGACAGGATGGGATAGATTGTTTCAGAAATATGATATATATATATATATATATATGTGTGTGTGTGTGTGTGTGTTTGTGTGTGTATGTGTGTTAATAATAATAGTGGTCTTGCAGGATTTAGATATACATTATTATCACATTGTTTGAACTTGGTGTTCATTAAATACTTTGAAACGGAGTGTTTACCAAGTATTTTAATTTAAGCGTACACAAGTTGTAACTTAAGAACCCTGGCAACTATGGACTTTCTGCCTTATACATGTATGTTGGTAGCTATGGATTTAGTACCATATAGATGAACATTGGTAGTTATGGACTTAGTACTTTGCCGTCTATGGAATTAGTGCTTGTTGTGTAAACCTCAGGCAGCGATGGACTTCGTGCCTATTACTTAGGTCAATCCTTACGAATGAAGGATAGATGATTCTTAGGGTAGATCCTTAAGATTAAAGAAGATAACGGGGATGGGTAATTGGGTTGATTTTTTTATGATTAAATATAATAATTACATTATTTTGGGTTGAAAACCCTATATGCTCACCAAGCTCCCAAGCCTGACCCACACAGTTTTTTTGTATTACAGGTAGTGGAACAAGAGCATAGTCAGACGATGACGAGGAATTTTGGATTATAGGCCAATAGATATGAATAAATGGTGTAAGCCCTATATGGTACTGTTTATGCTTTTGGTCTATACACGAACATGACATCCCGAGGTTTTTTTTATGAAATGGAAAATATATTTCTTTAAGAAATGATTCGATAAATTCTTGTCATATTTTGTTTTGTGAAGAAATTCCGCAATACTTTTAATCAAAGGATTACTTTGATTTTATTTTAAAAAGCATAAACGAAATCGGTCTTTTCTGGCCGTGAAAATAGGGATGTCACGGTTGCTATCAGAGCATTAGTTTAAGCGAACTAGGAATTTGTAGGATTTCTAGACTTAAACTTAGAATGCTAAGTGATGATTGTGAGATGAGTTTCTTCCATATTTAGACACGAGCACTAGTTTATTTTAGGAAAGATGCCTAAAATGCCTTTATGTGTTAAATACTATATGTTTACCATATATGGTATTTTTTTGTTTGGGTATATGGTCTGTTGTCGACCGGATCTGGAAACATTATGTCTTTAGGATTCTAAGCGTATGACTACGATATTAAAACTAGCATGTAAACGTTTCGAAGTAATAAGGAGATTTATACGTCTATAGTAAATAAAGCTTTCCTATCTTAAAATTCTTACCTAAGTACACCGAACGTCTGCTTCGGTGTACAAAACGTTATGGTGAAGACTCGTAGAGAATTGAGTAAATGGAGGAAATGAAAGGCTTACGATAGTCAACGACACCTATCAGAAGATATCGTAAGAGTGGTATCTTGCCTTTAGAATATGTCTGATAAAATAACATAACATTTAGAGGAGTACGATACGTCTGAAATACACCTTCAATTGGCAGGATGATGAAACAATTGGTGTAATTCTTGAAATTGTCCCATCGTCTAGAATTTCCATCACCAACCGAGTTGAAGTAGATTCGATGATTAAAGATATGCATGGAAGAAGTCCTAGTAGAGTCTAGGAAATTTTTTATGATTAATTGGACACATTCGTAGGTGTTAAATTGTTTTGTGATTTTAGGACTTTGGGACTGCGAGACAATACTTGAGACGAGTATGAGTAGGTGTGAATAGTAGTAGAGATCTATACTACTAGAAGCACATGACTCACACTTGGATCAGGGAAAGTCACAAGGTTAACAAAAAGCTAGTAATTGATTTTGTTTTTGTTCATGTATGTAGTTACCATCGTTTCAGTAATGACTAAGAACATGATTGATATTCCGACCCTATAGGTCACATGGAATCGAGTCTGATTAAGATGAGTATGTTATGTGATTCAGGGAAAATGGAGTCCAAGGTTTATTGGACTGTTTAAAGTTCTTTAGAGAATTGGGAGCTAAGCTTACAAGCTAGGAGTACAAGAAGAACTAGATGATATTCATAATACTTTCCACATGTGTTATTTTAGGAAGTTTATGGGAGAAGTTCCCGACATAATTGCAATTTCTGAGTTAAGGTTGGATGAAAGCAAGAGACTAATTGAAGAACCAGAGGCAATCGTTGACCTTAAGACTAAGAAGTTGCGACGCAAGATGGTCGATTTAGTGCTTATGAAATGGAAACACACGAATGGGCCAAATCTCACCTGGGGAAAATGGAGAATGACATGATTAGTTGCTATCTGCATTTGTTTGTTGGCATATGATTCCAGGGACGGAATCATCCTAAGGAGGAGAGAATTGTAATGCCCGTGTTTCGGGGCTAAGCATTAATGATAATATAATAGTCTAGGTCAACTATTGGAACTCGTTTTGAAGAAATAAGAATAAATTATGTGCTTTAAACTTAATTATTATGATTAAGAATAAAAATAAGATTCGAAAATAAATATTAGATAAACCGATATCTGTGAAGGAAGTTGTAATGGTCGTGACAAGGATTTCGGATATATAAAGAATATCAAAATCCGAGTTATAACGAGGAAGTTATGAGCTGTCGAAGTTTCGCGACAGAACCGACACGACGCTGTATGTCGTAAAAAGTGAATTTACGATGGAACGCTTTTTAGCCTTAGTGATCTAAAAGAAAGTCGTAGAATACGTTAAACCGGGAGCATTCTTAAAGAGAACGTCCAAAACTGACTTTGTATGAGTAAGTTACGATTTTTCTAAGTTTCAGCTTAGCAGTATGCAACCCAAAACTCGATATTTAGATTGATTGATTTCTAGCCGAAACAATCTAAACGAGAATCGAAGATCACGTTGATAGTAGTGCAACGGTAAAAAGAGAAACGGAAACGGACGTCAGATGAAGAAGTTATGAATTATTAATGGACTTTTCCTGTCCCGGCCTACTAAAAATATAATATTAAAAATAAAGTCAAAATTAGCCAACAGAGTCTAAATGAAAGTTATAGAGTATAATCTTGTGACATCCCCATTTTCACGGCAAGAAAAGACCGATTTTGTTTATGCATTATAAAAATCAGAGTACCTCTTTTAATAAAAATATTGTGGAATTTGTTCCCAGTAAAACATGATAAATACGTTATCAAAGTATTGTGGAATTTGTTCCGAAGAAAAGTATTTTTATTCATTTTAAAACATTTGGGCTGTCATCGTAAATACAGAAACATAACCATAAACAGAACTTACATTCATTATCACTAGTGATTTATATCTCCTTAATCTCTCAGTGTAATGTAACTCCATATCGACACCTGTGATATAAATAAACTGAGTGGGTCAGGTTGGGAAACCTGGTGAGTACATAGGGTTTTCAACCCATTATAATATAATTATTATGTTTAAACAATCAAGCAATCAACCCAAATACCCATCCTTATTATCTTCTTTATTCTTACGGATCTACCCTAAAAATCAGCTATTTGTCGTTCATTCATTCCTAAGGATCATCCTAATGAATCAGCACGAAGTCCATCGTTTCCATGGTTTACACAACGGGTACTAAGTCTGCATAGTCGCTAGGGTTTAGGCATCAAATTTGCATGATCACCAAGGTTTAGGCATCAAGTCTGCATGATCACTAGGGTTTAGGCACCAAGTCTGCATGGTCACCAAGGTTTAGAGTACACCGGGCGAACACATCGTTCACAACACCTATAGGTAGCGAGCCTGCTAGTGTTCCACTGGACTGTCTAGAATAGTCCCAGGTTCTCATCCATACTCTGCTGAATGACAGGGCCATAGTTTGAGAAAAAGGCTTCTCACATTGTCCACCTCTCACAGTCACCTCACGGTCTATTTCACCTCTCAATTCATAATCCAACTCATACTACATCTATTACATCTACCCATGTTTTACGCCAACATTATCGTAGATATAAAATACATATACAGTTTAAATCATTTAAAACATGTATACAATTGCTCATCCAGCATAGATAGCAAATATACAGATAATATGCACACACAACACGTAATTTATATAGAATACTTCATATCTATGTGTAAGACGAAAGGGACTATGCACTCACTTGAAAAGGTGATGACTCGGAACTCGGACAGCACTTCGTTAGTCTTAACACAATTTTCCTCGGACAAAACCTACTATCATTATCACTAGAGTTTAGTATAATATTCACCGAGAGTAATTTATACTCTAGATATTATTACTATTATATAAGCGTTAAACGATACTTATATAACCCATAATAATAGCCCAAATAATTATTTTAAGGTCTTGATAATGTTAATATAATTAATTAGAAGCTATATTAAAAATAGCGTAGGCGTAGCTCACTTACAACGAGTTTTATCGAAAACCGGGCTTTGCTTGGAGCAGCTTTCGAAACCGAAAGACCCTTTTTCTCGGGACTCCGGGAGCCTCGGGGCTTCCTTCGGAAGCTAGGGGGTTTATCTAGGGTTTAGGGGAGGTTAGGAGCCCTACAGAGAGAAACTAGTAAGAGAAAGAAGTGAGAATGGAGTGATTTCCTCGGCAGCCTTCGTAGACCATTTATAGGTGCCAGCCTCGGACTACGTTGCACGTTCGAAAGGGCTACGATTGGCGTAGTTTCGGATAGGATGCGAGGTGTCGGTCTCCGGGTGGTGCGACATGGAGCTTGCTGGGCCAAGGAGTGAGAGGCGTACGCAGCACGTTCCGAGCTTCGTATGCGGGGCGTAATGCGAGGACAGGTGCCACCTATACGAAGCGAGGCGTGATCAACAAGTGACGGTCCAGATCATGCCACGTCATCAATCGAGCAACAAGTTTCGCAAATTTGAGTCTAAACTTTAAAAATTCGTATCTTTCGCATACGATCTCTATTTTCGACATTCTTTATATCCACACGAAGGCGAGAATGTACTCTACAACTTTCGTTTAGACTCCGTTGGCTAATTTTGAATTTATTTTAAATTTTATACTTTTAACAGACCGGGACACGATTAGTCCGTTAAAGATTCATAACTTCTTCATCCGACATCCGTTTTCGTCTGTCTTTTTATCGTTACGCTACTATTAACGAGATCTTCGATTCTGATTTAGGTTGTGTCGGCTAACCGCTCGATCTAATATTCGAATTTCGGGTTGTACACTGCTAAGCCGAAACTTCGAAAAATCTTAACTTCCTCATACGAAGTCAGATTTGGACATTCTTTTTATGGACGCTCTCGGTTCAACGTATTCTACAAATTTCGTTTAGATCACTAAGGCTACAAGTCGCTCAATCGTAAATTCACTATTTACGCTTCCCGGTGCGTGTCGGTTTTGCCGTAAAACTTCGACACACCATAACTTCTTCGTTATAACTCGGATTTCGGTGTTATTTATATGTACGGAAACCTTGTGACATATTCTACAACATGGTTTTCGACCCCTATTATCTCTTAATTGACTAGCCCAGATCTACGGGCGTTACAATTATCTCTCCCTTAGGATGATTACGTCCCGGAATCATCAACGAAACAGGACTTGTATAATGACTCCATATGTTATCTCTTCATCCTAGGAAATAACCGTAACTTTTATGTTGCTTCGAAAGAGTATCTGACTTTTGGAATTCTTGACTGCAGGCGGTGCTCGATCTTGAACTTGCTCCCTATCTCACGTTAGACTCCATATTATGAACTTCAAGTCACAATCTCGATCCTCAATGGATACAAACTTAACATAAGTTCTTTTATTATTACAATGGAACAATGTGTCATATTCTAATGACCTATCATCGTATGTTGTAATTCTTAGACTCAAGTCTCTTAGAGTCTTCTAGAACAGACTATCCTTTACTTCATGTTCTAATCTCATCTAAAAAGATAGCATTTCTGGTTACAAGCAACCGTCGTGATACCTTTACTGATCGCTTTGATTAATTCTTCCGGCTTAAGTCAGGTGCTACATCGAACTTGGTTCTCTGAACCACTAGGGTTGGAATAACAACAATCTTCTTAGTCATTATCGAAACGATAGTAACGACATATTTGAATAAAATAGAATCAATTATTGGCTTCTTGGTAACCTTGTGACTTTCCCTGATCCAAGAGTGAGTCCTGTGCTTTCGGTAGTATATGCATCTACTACCTTTCACACCTACTCATACTCGTCCTAAGTATTCTCGTAAAGTCCCCATGTCCTAAAATCACAAAACAATTTAACACATACGAGTGTGTCCAAATAATCATAAAAATTTCCATAGACTCTACTAGGACTTCTTCCATGCGTATATTCAATCATCAATTATGCTTCAACTCGATTGGTGATGGACATTCCAGATGATAGGAAAACTTTAGGAATTACACCAATAGTTATATCATCCCGCCAATCAAATGAGTACGTTCAGATGTACCCTACTTCTATAGACGTACTGCTATTTTATCAGACGTATTCTAAAGGCAAGATACCACTCTTATGATATCTTCCGATAGGTATAATTCAGTATCATAAGCCATTTCATTTCCTCTATTTTCTCAGTCTATCATGGTTCGCATCACTTCCTGAACTTCTGCCATTGAGATAGGTTCGGGTGCAGGCACAATGACCGATGCATGAGCCATCACATTCTTAGGCTCGGGTTGTTATCTTCCTCGGATATTTCCTAGTCTTTCTTCACCTAAGAATCAACTATTTCTCATTCACTCATTCCTAAGGATCATCCTAAGCAATCGGCATGAAGTCCATCGTTTCAGGGTTTACACAACAGGCACTAAGTCTGCATAGTCGCAAGGGTTTAGGCATCAAGTTTGCATGATCACTAAGGTTTAGGCACCAAGTTTGCATGGTCACCAAAGTTTAGCGTACACCGGGTGAACACATCCTTCACAACACTTACAGGTTGCGAGTCTGCTAGTGTTCCACTGGACTGTCTAGAATAGTCCGTGGTTGTCATCCATACTCTGCTAAATGACGGGGCTATCGTTTGGGAAAAGGCTTCTCACATCGTCCACCCCTCACCTTCACCTCGTGGTCTATAACACCTCTCAACTCATCATCCAACTCATGTTACATCAACCCATGTTTTACCCCAACATTATCGTAGATATAAAATACATATACAGTTTAAATCATTTAAAACATGTATACAATTGTTCATCCAACATAGATAGCAAGTATACAGATAATATGCACACACAACACGTAATTTATATAGAATACTTCATATCTATGTGTAAGACGAAAGGGACTATGCACTCACTTGAAAAGGTGGTGACTCGGCACTCGGA
Organism: Lactuca sativa; assembly: GCF_002870075.4. Taxonomy (NCBI): domain Eukaryota; kingdom Viridiplantae; phylum Streptophyta; class Magnoliopsida; order Asterales; family Asteraceae; genus Lactuca; species Lactuca sativa. The sequence continues at coordinate 349,076,605 of NC_056626.2, forward strand.
CAACACTTCATTACTCTTAACATAATTTTCCTCGGATAAAACCTAGTCTCATTATCACTATAGTTTAGTCTAATATTCACCGAGAGTAATTAATAGTCTAGATATTATTACTATTATATAAGCATTAAACGATACTTATATAACCCATAATAAAATCTCAAATAATTATTTTAAGGTCCTAATAATGTTAATATAATTAATTAGAAGCTATATTAAAAGTAGCGTAGGTGTAGCTCACATACAGAGCAGCGTTTCGAAACCGAAAGACCCTTTTTCTCGGGACTCCGGGAGCCTCGGGGCTTCCTTCGGGACTAGGGGGTTTATCTAGGGTTTAGGGAGGTTAGGAGCCTTACATAGACAAACTAGTGAGATAAATAAGTGAGAATGGAGTGATTTCCTCAGCAGCCTTCGCAGCACTTTTGTAGGCGCCAGCCTCGGACTACGCTGCACGTTCGGAAGGGCTACGCTGGCGTAGTTTCGGATAGGATGTGAGGTGTCGGTCCTCGGGTGGTGCGACGTGGAGCATGCTGGGTCGAGGAGTGCAAGGCGTATACAGCGCGTTTCGAGCTTCGTACGCGGGTCGTAATGTGAGGACAGGTGCCACCCATCCTAAGCGAGGCGTGATCAGGAAGCGACGGTCCTGATCATGCCACGTCATCAATCGAGCAACAAGTTTTGCCAATTCGAGTGTAAACTTTAAAAATTCATATCTTTCGTATACGAGCTCCTTTTTCGACATTCTTTATATCCACGCGAAGGAGAGAACGTACTCTACAATTTTCGTTTAGACTCCGTCGACTAATTTTGATTTTATATTTTTAACAGATCGGGAGACGATTGGTCCGTTAAAGATTCATAACTTCTTCATCCGACGTCTGTTTTCGTCTTTCTTTTTATCGTTACGCTACTATTAACGATATCTTCGATTCTCATTTAGGTTGTGTCGGCTAACAACCGCTCGATCTAATATTCGAATTTCGGGTTGTACACTGCTAAGCCGAAACTTTTAAAAATCTTAACTTCCTCATACGAAGTCAGATTTGGGCGTTCTTTTTATGGACGCTCTCGGTTCAACGTTTTCTAAGACTTTGATTTAGATCACTAAGGCTAAAGGTCGCTCTATCGTAAATTCACTATTTACGCTTCCCGGTGTCGTGCCGGTTTTATTGTAAAACTTCGACGGGCCATAACTTCTTCGTTATAACTCGGATTTTGGCGTTCTGTATATGTACGGAAACCTTGTGACATATTCTACAACTTGGTTAAGATTATTTATTCTAAATAATCTTTTGTCAAAAATTCGTTTTCGGACCCTATTATCTCTTAATTGACTTGCTCGGATCTACGGGCGTTACAATTATCTCCCCCTTAGGATGATTACATCCCGAAATCATCAACGAAACATGACTTGTATAATGACTCCATATATTATCTCTTCTTCCTAGGAAATAAGCGTAACTTCTATGTTGCTTCGAAAGAGTATGACTTTTGGACTTCTTGACTACAGGCGGTGCTCGATCTTGCACTTGCTCCCAATCTCACGTTAGACTCCATATTATGACCTTCAAGTCACAATCTTGATCCTCACAGGATACGAACTTAAAATAAGTTCTTTTATTACTACAATGGAAAGATGTGTCATATTCTAATGACCTATCATCGTATGTTGTAATGCTTAGACTCAAGTCTCTTAGAGTCTTCTAGAACGGACTATACTTTCCTTCATGTTCTAGATCATCTTAAAAGGTTGGATGTCTAGCTACAAGCAACCATCGCGATACCTTTACTGATCGCTTTGATTAATTCTTCCGGTTTAAGTCAGGTGCTACATTGAACTTGGTTCACTGAACCATGTAACATACTCATCGTAGCCGGGTTCAATTCGATATGACCACTAGGGTCGGAATAACAACAATCTTCTTAGTCATTACCAAAACGATAGTAACGACATATTTGAATAAAAAGGAATCAATTATTGGCTTCTTGGTAACCTTGTGACTTTCCCTGATCCAAGAGTGAGTCATGTGCTTTCGGTAGTATATGCATCTACTACCTTTCACACCTACTCATACTCGTCCTAAGTATTGTCGTGAAGTCCCCACGTCCTAAAATCACAAAACAATTGAACACATACGAGTGTGTCCAAATAATCATAAAAATTTCCATAGACTCTACTAGGACTTTTTCCATGCATATCTTCAATCATCAATTCTGCTTCAACTCGGTTGGTTATGGAGATTCCAGATGATAGGAAAACTTTATGAATTACACCAATCGTTCTATCATCCCACCAATCAAATGTGTACGTTCATATGTACCCTACTTATATATACGTACTGCTATTTTATCAGACGTATTCTAAAGGCAAGATACCTCTCTTATGATATCTTCCAATAGGTATCATTCAGTATCGTAAGCCATCTCATTTCCTCTATTTTCTCAGTCTATCATGGTTCGCATCACTTCCTGAACTTTTGCCATTGTGTTAGGTTCGGGTGCAAGCGCAACGACACATACATGAGCCATCACATTCTTAGGCTCAGGTTGTCATCTTCCTCGGATATTTCCTAGTCTGTCTTCATCATGACGTTTTGTACACCCAAGCAGATGTTACGTGTACCGAGGCGAGAATTTTAAGATAGGAAAGATTTTATTTACGATAGACGTAAAGATCTCCTTGTCACACCGAAAAGTTATATGTCAATTCTAATACCATAATCAAACGTTTAGAAATCTGAACACATAAAATTTCTAGATCCGGTCGACAACAAATCATAGATCCGAACAAATAATAGCATATAAGGCATCTTTATAGCTATAACATAAAATATTTAGCGCATAAAACATTTTAGGCATCTTTCCTAAAATAAACTAGTGCTTGTGTCTAAAATATAGCAGACAATCATCTCACAATCATCGGTTACCATTCTAAGTTTAAGTCTAGAAATTTCCTACAAATTCCTAGTTCGCTTAAAATAATGCTCTGATACCAACTGTGACATCCCCATTTTCTCGGCCAGAAAAGACCGATTTTGTTTATGCTTTATAAAAATCAGAGTACCTCTTTTAATAATAATGTTGCGGAATTTGTTCCCAGTAAAACATGATAAATACGCTATCAAAGCATTTCCGAAGAATAGTATTTTTATTCATTTTAAAACATTTGGGAATTTATCGTCAATACATAAACATAAGCATAAACAGAACTTACATTCATTATCACTAGTGATCTACATTTCTTTTAAATCTCTCAGAGTAATGTAACTTCATATCGACACCTGTGATACAAATAAACTGAGTGGGTCAGGTTGGGAAACGTGGTGAGTACATAGGGTTTTCAACCCACAATAATATAATTTTTATGTTTAAACAATCAAGCAATCAACCAAATTACCCAACCCCATTATCTTCTTTATTCTTAAGGATCTACCCTAAGAATTAGTTATTTCTCATTCACTCATTCCTAAGGATACCCCTAAGGAATCAGCACGAAGTCCATCATTGCCAGGGTTTACACAACGGGCACTTAGTCTGCATAGTCGCAAGGGTTTAGGCATCAAGTTTGCATGATCACCAAGGTTTAGGCATCAAGTCTGCATGGTCACCAAGGTTTAAAGTACATCGAGTGAACACACCATTCACAACACTTACAGGTTGCGAGCCTGCTAGTGTTCCAATGGACTATCTAGAATAGTCCGTGGTTGTCATCCATACTCTGCTAAATGACATGGCTATTGTTTGGGAAAAGGCTTCTCACATCGTCCACCCCTCACCCTCACCTCGTGGTCTATAACACCTCTCAACTCATCATCCAACTCATATTACATCCACCCATGTTTTACCCCAACATTATTATAGATATAAAATACATATACAATTTAATTCATTTAAAACATGTATACAATTGTTCATCCAGCATAGATAGCAAGTATACAGATAATGTGCACACACAACACATAATTTATATAGAATACTTCATATCTATGTGTAAGATGAAAGGGACTACGCACTCACTTGAAAAGGTGGTGACTCGGAACTCGGACAACACTTCATTACTCTTAACACAATTTTCCTCAGAGAAAACCTAGTCTCATTATCACTAGAGTTTAGTCTAATATTCACCGAGAGTAATTAATAGTCTAGATATTATTACTATTATATAAGCGTTAAACGATACTTATATAACCCATAATAATATCCCAAATAATTATTTTAAGGTCTTAATAATGTTAATATAATTAATTAGAAGCTATATTAAAAATAGCGTAGGTGTAGCTCACTTACAGTGGGTTTTATTGAAAACCGGGCTTCGCTTGGAGCAGCGTTTCGAAACCGAAAGACCCTTTTCCTTGGGACTCCAGGAGCCTCAGGGCTTCCTTCGGGAGCTAGGGGGTTTATCTAGGGTTTAGGGGAGGTTAGGAGCCTTAGAGAGATAAACTAGTGAGAGAAAGAACTGAGAATGGAGTGGTTACCTCGGCAGCCTTCGCAGCCCTTTTAAAGGCGCCAGCCTCGAACTACGTTGCACGTTCAGAAGGGCTATGTTGGGCGTAGTTTCGGATAGGATGCGAGGTGTCGGTCTCCGGGTGGTGTGACGTGGAGCTTTCTAGGCGGAAGAGTGCGAGGCATACGCGGCACGTTCCGAACTTCGTACGCGGGTCATAATGTGAGGACAGGTGCCACCCATCCTAAGCGAGGCGTGATCAGGAAACGACGATCCTGATCATGCCACGTCATCAATCGAGCAACAAGTTTTGCAAATTCGAGTCTAAACTTTAAAAATTCGTATCTTTCGCGTACGAGCTCCATTTTTGACATTCTTTATATCCACGCGAAGTAGAGAACGTACTCTACAATTTTCGTTTAGACTCCGTCGGCTAATTTTGATTTTATATTTTTAACAGACCGGGAGACGATTGGTCCGTTAAAGATTTATAACTTCTTCATCCGACGTCTGTTTTCGTTTGTCTTTTTATCTTTACGCTACTATTAACGATATCTTTGATTCTCATTTAGGTTGTATCGGCTAACAACCGCTCGATCTAATATTCGAATTTCGGGTTGTACACTACTAATAAAAAACTACAAAAAATCTTAACTTTCTCATCCGAAGTCAGATTTGGGCGTTCTTTTTATGGACGCTCTCGGTTCAACATATTCTAAGACTTTCGTTTAGCTACTAAAGCTGAAAGTCGCTCTATCATAAATTCACTATTTACGCTTCCCGGTGTCGTGCCGGTTTTGTTGTAAAACTTCGACGGGCCATAACTTCTTCGTTATAACTCGGATTTCGGCGTTCTTTATATGTACGGAAACCTTGTGAAATATTCTACAACTTGGTTAAGATTATTTATTCTAAATAATACTTTGTTGAAAATTCGTTTTTGACCCCTATTATCTCTTAATTGACTAGCTCGGATTTACGGGCGTTACAATTATCTCCCCCTTAGGATGATTACGTCCCGGAATCATCAACGAAACAGGACATGTATAATGACTCCATATGTTATCTCTTCATCCTAGGTAGTGACCTTAACTTCTATGTTGCTTCGAAAGAGTATCCGACTTTTGGACTTCTTGACTACAGGCGGTGCTCGATCTTGCACTTGCTCCCTATCTCACGTTAGACTCCATATTATGACCTTCAAGTCACAAACTCAATCCTCACTGGATACGAACTAAACATAAGTTCTTTTATTACTACAAATGGAAAGATGTGTCATATTCTAATGACCTATCATCGTATGTTGTAATTCTTAGACTAAAGTCTCTTAGAGTCTTCTAGAACATACTATACTTTCCTTCATGTTCTAGCTCATCTTAAAAGGTAGCATTTCTAGCTACAAGCAACCGTCGCAATACCTTTACTGATCGCTTTGATTAATTCTTCTGGTTTAAGTCAGGTGCTACATCGAACTTGGTTCTCTAAACCACGTAACATACTCATCGTAGTCGGACTCAATTCGATATGACCACTAGGGTTGGAATAACAACAATCTTCTTAGTCATTACCGAAACGATAGTAACGACATATTTGAATAAAATGGAATCAATTATTGGCTTCTTGTTAACCTTGTGACTTTCCCTGATCTAAGAGTCAGTCATGTGCTTTCGGTAGTATATGCATCTACTACCTTTCACACCTACTCATACTCGTCCCAAGTATTGTCGCGTAGTCCCCTAGTCCTAAAATCACAAAACAATTTAACACATACGAGTGTGTCAAAATAATCATAAAAATTTCCCTAGACCCTACTAGGACTTCTTCCATGCATATCTTCAATCATCAATTATGCTTCAACTCGGTTGATGATGGACATTCCAGATGATAGGAAAACTGTAGGAATTACACCAATCGTTCAATCGTCCCGCCAATCAAATGTGTACATTCAGATGTACCCTAATTCTATATACGTACTACTGTTTTATCAGACGTATTCTAAAGGCAAGATACCTCTCTTATGATATCTTCTGATAGGTATCATTCAGTATCATAAGCCATCTAATTTCCTCTATTATCTTAGTCTATCATGGTTCGCATCACATCTTTATAGCTATAACATAAAACATTTAGCACATAAAACATTTTAGGCATCTTTCCTAAAATAAACTAGTGCTTGTGTCTAAAATATAGCAGACACTCATCTCACAATCATCGCTTAGCATTCTACGTTTAAGTCTAGAAATTTTCTACAAATTCATAGTTCGCTTAAAATAATGCTCTGATACCAACTATGACTTCCCCATTTTCTCGGCCAGAAAAGACCAATTTTGGTTATGCTTTATAAAAATCAGAGTACCTCTTTTAATAAAAATGTTGCCGAATTTGTTCCCAGTAAAACATGATAAATACGCTATAAAAGAATTTCCAAAGAAAAGTATTTTTATTCATTTTAAAACATTTGGGAAGTCATCGTCAATACAGAAACATAAGCATAAACAGAACTTACATTCATTATCACTAGTGATCTACATCTCTTTTAAATCTCTCAGAGTAATGTAACTTCATATCGACACCTGTGATACAAATAAACTGAGTGGGTCAGGTTGGGAAACGTGGTGAGTACATAGGGTTTTCAACCCACAATAATATAATTTTTATGTTTAAACAATCAAGCAATCAACCCAATTACACAACCCCATTATATTCTTTATTCTTAAGGATCTACCCTAAGAATTAGCTATTTCTCATTCACTCATTACTAAGGATCATCCTAAGGAATCGGCACGAAGTCCATCGTTGCCATGGTTTACACAACGGGCACTAAGTCTACATAGTTGCAAGGGTTTAGGCATCAAATTTGCATGATCACCATGGTTTAGGCATCAAGTCTGCATGATCACCTGGGTTTAGGCACCAAGTCTGCATGCTCACCAAGGTTTAGAGTACAACGGGTGAACACATCATTCACAACACTTACAAGTTGCGAGCCTGCTAGTGTTCCACTGGACTGTCTAGAATAGTCTGTGGTTGTCATCCATACTCTGCTGAATGACGGGGCTATCGTTTGGGAAAAGGCTTCTCACATCGTCCACCCCTCACCCTCACGTCGTGGTCTATAATACCTCTCAACTCATCATCAAACTCATATTACATCTACCCATGTTTTACCCCAACATTATCGTAGATATAAAATACATATACAGTTTAAATCATTTAAAACATGTATATAATTGTTCATCCAGCATAGACAGCAAGTATTCAGATAATATGCACACATAGCACGTAGTTTATATAAAATACTTCATATCTATGTGTAAGATGAAAGTAACTATGCACTCACTTGATACGGTGGTGACTCGGTACCCGGACAACGCTTCGTTTACTTTAAAATAATTTCCTTCGATGAAACCTAGTATTATTACCACTAGATTTTAGTCTAATATTTACCGTGACTAATTATTATTATTATTATTATTATTATTATTATTATTATTATTATTATTATTATTATATAAGCGTTTAAACAATACTTTCCAACCACTATGTATAGACACGGGCCAGACATAAAACACCGGAGGGCATGACCATTTTGGCATATAGCACTTCTGAAATCCAACAACCCTCTGTGGTTGTTTAAACCAGATTCCCCGTACTGCAAGTAGTTAAAAATATATTATAACAACACTTATATAAGTCATAATAATAGCTCAAATATTTATTATATGTTAATAATAACAATACTAATTTTAAATATAAGCTATGTTAAAATGGGGTAAGCATAACTTACTTACAAGGGGGTTTTAGCTAGGAGTCCGGCTCTACAAGGGCAGAACTTCGTCGCTGAATCTTTCGAAGAAAGATTCATGCAGCGCTTCGGCGCTCACCTTACTATACTAAAACTATAGAAAGAGAAGTTGAATCACGAGGGACTGAAATGCTCGGGGGATAAGAAGAGAAAGTCTCTTGAATCAAGAGAATGGTGCAAGAAATATGAGAGCCCAAGCCTCTTATTTTTAGTAATTGAATTTACAAAAACTACCCTCCATAATTACTTAATGACCTTATAGTTATATAAACGACTAAACACCCCTTCATAATACTATTTTAAATAGATTTAACGATATATGTACTAAACTAATGTCGAAAGAACTCAACATTAGTCTCATAATGACTGCATCGACGATATCTTTCTAATGATATATACATATGTATATATGTATATATATATATATATATATATATATATATATATATATATATATAGATATATATGTACGTATATATGATTTATACTTTATTTTAATACGTAAATATGCTATTATAATTTTTAACTCGTTCATATGAACTCCGTTTTTGACGTAATTTATATCTACGCGTAGGTGGAGATGTACTCTACAACTTTCATTTAGACTCTGTCGGCTAATTTTGACTTTATTTTTAAAGTTATATTTTTAACAGGCCGGGACATGATTGATCCGTTAAAATTTCATAACTTCGTCATCCGATGTCCATTTTCGACTATATTTTTATCATGACGCTACTAATAACGAGATCTTAGATTCTCGTTTAGGTTGTGTCGGCTAAAAAGCGCTCAATCTAATACTCGAACTTCGGGTTGTACACCGCTAAGCCGAAACTTCGAAAAATCATCACTTCCTCATACGAAGTCAGATTTGGGCGTTCTTTTTGTGGATGTTCTCAGGTTAACATATTCTATGACTTTCATTTAGATTACTAAGGCTAAAAGTCGCTCTATCAGAAATTCACTATTTACGTCTTCCCGGTGCCATGCCGGTTCCGTCGCGAAACTTCGACGTGTCATAACTTCTTCGTTATAACTCGGCTTTCGGCGCTCTTTATATGTACGGAACCCTTGATACATATTCTACAACTTGGTTAAGATTATTTATTCTAAATAATATTTTGTCAAAAAGTCGTTTTCGACCCCTGTTATCTCTAAATTGACTAGCCCGGATCTACAAGCGTTATAGCACTCACTTGAAAAGGTGGTGACTCGGCACTCGGACTGCACTTCGTTACTCTTAACACAATTTTCCTCGGACAAAACCTAGTATCATTATCACTAGAGTTTAGTCTAATATTCACCGAGAGTAATTAATAGTCTAGATATTATTACTATTATATAAGCGTTAAACGATAGTTATATAACCCATAATAATAGCCCAAATAATTAATTTAATGTCCTAATAATGTTAATATAATTAATTAGATGCTATATTAAAACTAACGTAAGCATAGCTCACTTACAACGGGTTTTATCGAAAAGTGGGCTTCGCTTGGAGTAGCATTTCGAAACCGAAAGACCCTTTTCTCGGGACTCCGGAAGCTAGGGGGTTTATCTAGGGTTTAGGGGAGGTTAGGAGCCTTACAGAGAGAAACTAGTGAGAGAAAGAAGTGAGAATGGAGTGATTTCCTCGACAGCCTTCGCAACCCTTTTATAGGCGCCAGCCTCGGACTACGCTGCACGTTAGGAAGCGCTACACTGGGCGTGGTTTCAGATAGGATACGAGGTGTCGGTCTCATGGTGGTGCGACGTGGAGCTTGCTAGGCCGAGGAGTGCGAGGCGTACGCGGCGTGTTCCGAGCTTCGTACGCGGGGCGTAATGCGAGGACAGGTGCCACCCATCTAAAGCGAGGCGTGATCAGCAAGCGATGGTGCAAATCATCCATGTCATCAATCGGGCAACAAGTTTCGCAAATTCGAGTCTAAACTTTAAAAATTCGTATCTTTCGCATACGAGCTCCGTTTTCAACATTCTTTATATCCACACAAAGGAGAGAACGTACTCTACAACATTCGCTTAGACTCCGTCGGCTAAATTTGAATTTATTTTAAATTTTATATTTTTAACAGACCAGGACACGATTGGTCCGTTAAAGATTCATAACTTCTTTATCTGATGTCCGTTTTCATCTATCTTTTTATCGTTACGCTTATATTAATGAGATCTTCGATTCTCGTTTAGGTTGAGTCGGCTAAAAACCACTCGATCTAATATTCGAATTTCGAGTTGTACACTTCTAAGCCGAAACTTCGAAAAATCTTAACTTCCTCATACGAAGTGAGATTTGGGCGTTCTTTTTAGGGACGCTCTCGGTTTAACGTATTCTACGACTTTAGTTTAGATCGCTAAGGCTAAAAGTCGCTCTATCGTAAATTCACTATTTACGCTTCCCGGTGTCGTGCCAGTTTTGCCATAAAACTTCGACGGGCCATAACTTCTTCGTTATAACTCGGATTTCAGCGTTCTTCATATGTACGGAAACCTTGTGAGATATTCTAAAACTTGGTTAAGATTATTTATTCTCAATAATCTTTTGTTTAAAATTCGTTTTCGACCCCTATTATCTCTTAACTGACTAGCTCGAATCTACAGGTGTTACAAATCACAGCTACGCGTGGATATAAAGAACGTCGAAAACGGAGCTCGTAAGCGAAAGATATGAATTTCTAAAGTTCGGGGCACGAACTTCAACCTGTGTCAGAATTCACGACGTGAACATAGAGTTCACGACGTGAACTCAGTGATTGACACCTTCAGAGCCTGACAGACAGATGCCGCGACTACGCACCTGATGACGACCAAGTTCACGACGTGAACAAGCCTGGTTCACGACGCGAATAGCGAAATTCAGCCCTATAAATATAAATCGAAGGTAGCCGGTTTTGGTTGCTAATTTCTCAACCTCTCTTCTACTTTTCTCATCATTAAGCCTACTTTTAGCCCCCCGAAGTCCCGATATCATCCCGATACCCGAAGCAAGTCCCGAAGCCCCGAAGATCCCGAGAAAGAGAGTTTTCGAGCCGAAACTCTACCCGCAAGAATCCCGATTTCTGTGAAAAACATCCCGGTTTCATCGAAGAATATTATTTTAAGAGACGAAGTGTTGTCTAATCATCGTCTTATCAGGTGAGTGTATAGTCTCTTTCGTCATACACATAGATATGAAGTAGTTTATAAAATACGTGCTATGTGTGTGTGTGTCTATATATATATATATATATATATATATATATATATATATATATATATTCTTAATTTATTAAGATAGATCAGACATACCCGATCCAGGAAGATGGATTAGGTAAGGAGGTAAATTTTACATCCTGGAGTACGGATTATGTATTTTTGAATTATGTGTTCATCCGATAAGGTATCATGTGCATAGTCCCTTTCATGGACATGATTTTAATACAAGTATTGATTAAAGTATTTAATATATATGTATGTGAAAAATTTGTTATTGCCCGAAATACGTGTTAGATATACATATTTGATGATATACAACGTGTGAATCAATTATGGTTCAATATGTGTTAAGATGTGTATATATGATATTATTACTTAAAACTCTATGTTAAGTATACACTAGTTAGCGTTGCCTAAACTAAGATAGTATCGAAATATTGATTATAAGCATTGTAGGTTTGCCTACTGATGGGTTAAGACTTAAAAAGGGATGTTTAGTTCAATTTAGTTTGGACATTGGGTAGCCTCTTATTAAGAGTACGTGTGGTTAGATCGATGATTGGTGGAGTACGTCCTACGTACAAAAGTACATTTTATGTATGAAGTCCTTTTCAAAGCCTTGTGTCTTAGGTGCTTCTTTTTCCGGGGTATTATTATATTCTCGGGTACGAGTCCTACGCATACTAGAGTACTATAATGTGCCAGAAGTACTATCATGTACAAAGTCTTTTTTACACTATTGTGTGTTGGTTACGGGAGCGTACGGGAGTACTCTATTAGTATTTCCCCATACTTTTTATCTTGTAAGAGCTTTGGAGTCATCGTTTCTTTTATGAAGTGATTGGACGAGCTTCATATGTCAGCGTTACCTTTCACGAAGTAGTTGAGGGAACTTCGGTGACTGCCTAATAAAGTGTGTCGATAATAGACCACTACTAGGTATGTCTGGTGTTATATTGCCGGATAGGGTGAGTCTAGGGGTAAAATACCTCACGATATTCAGACCACTGCTAGGCAAAGTTCGATGCTGGATAGGGTGAGTCTGGAGGTAAAATACCTCATGATATTCAGACCATTGCTAGGCAAAGTTCGATGTCGGATAGGGCGAGTCTGGGGGTAAAATACCTCATGATATTCATACCATAGCTAGGCATTGTTATCTAGATAACTACCCCTGACTTAATTCTCTTATGGTTCTTTCTTTTACGAACGAAGGTTCGTGGCGAAACTTATTCCATTCCCCTCATTTGATGTCTTTATTGATCCTCGTTTGCTGCCAGGGAATTTCCAAAGCAGCTTTGTCAGTTTGTTGTTCATATTGATTCCTTAGGCTAGATCACATAAGATCATTGTATAGGGTCAATATGTGGGGATCGACGAGATGGGATAGATTGTTTTAGAAATATGATATATTATGTGTTAATAATAATAGTGGTCTTGCAGGATTTAGATATACATTATTATCACATTGTTTGAACTAGGTGTTAATTAAGTACTTTCAAACGGAGTGTTTACAATGTATTTTAATTTAAGCGTTCACCAGTAGTAATTTAAAAACCATGGCTACTATGGACTTAGTGCCTTATATATATATATATATATATATATATATATATATATATATATATATATATATATATATATATATGTATATATATATGTTGGTAGCTATGGATTTAGTACCATATAGATAAACATTGGTAGCTATGGACTTAGTACCTTGGCATCTATGGAATTAGTGCTTGTTGTATAAACCTCAGGCAGCGATGGACTTCATGCCTATTCCTTAGGTCAATCCTTAGGAATGAAGGATAGATGATTCTTAGGGTAGATCCTTAAGATTAAAGAAGATAACGGGGATGGGTAATTAGGTTGATTGTTTGATGATTAAATATAATAATTACATTATTGTGGGTTGAAAACCCTATATGCTCATCAAGATCCCAAGCCTGACCCACACAGTTTTTATGTATTACAGGTAGTGGAACAAGAGCATAGTCAGGCGATGACGATGGATTTTGGATTATAGGCCAGTAGATATGAATAAATGTTGTAAGGCCTATATCGTACTGTTTATGCTTTTGGTCTGTATCAGAACATGATATTCCAAGGTTTTGTTATGAAATGGAAAATATATTTCTTTAAGAAATGATTCGATAAATTCTTATCATATTTTGTTTTGGGATCAAATTCCGCAATACTTTTAATCAGAGGATTACTCTGATTTTATTTTATAAAGCATAAACGAAATCGGTCTTTTCTAACCGTGAAAATAGGGATGTCAAAATCCTCATTACCCGTGACCATCCATTTACCTCACCATAGAGGATGTCAATGCAGACCACCCTGTGTAGGCTGAGGTGACCAACACACAACTAGACAAAGGACAAGTGCCCGAAGACACTGTCATCGGCCCTGTACTCAGCAATGTACACTCTGTCATTTATGCGTCCCATCTAAAGAAATGTTTACCCGATTGGACTCTCGTGGTCTCGCTCGATGGGTTGAGGGGAATAAAAATCTCCATTTCGCCGAAGAACCCATGGAAGTAATGGACCGATAAGCCAAAGGAGCGAGGTCAAGTTCCAGTAGTGAAGGTCCTCTGGAACGCTAAACAAAGACTTAAATTCTCCTAGAAACAAAGAGACTAGACAAAATCAAGATACTCGTATCCTATCTCTAGTACTTGAGAGCTACTTTGGAACGAATTTCGGGACGAAATTCCCTCTAACGGGGGGATGATGTCACAACTAACGAATTAGGGTTAAAATTTTGGTCCTTGTACGAGAAAATTCCTCCATGTAAAATTGTAATAACCTATTTAGTGATATTCAAACTACGATGCCATTCTAGTTCATACTTTCATATATTGTGATTCAAGCCAAGATAACCTCATTCAAGCCCAAAACTAGATCTAATAAGCCAATCACAATCATTTTTGGGCATTAGCCCAAGGAGTTCCCATCCAAATCCATTATTGGACGAAGACATCCTTATTGGGCCTTACTGGGCCGATAACTACTTCTTTTGGTCTGTTTGGGCCGAAAACCCCTACTTGGGCCTAATGGGCCGAAATTTTTTGTTAATAATTATTATGGGCCTTTTGGGCCAAAAACATATACTAGAACCTTAGTTGGACCGAGAGTTATTATTTTTGGGCCCTTTGAACCAAAAACGCTTTGCTAAGCTTTAATGGGTCGAGAATCCCTATTGGGCCAAAAAAATCGGAACTACTTTATTTGGGCCACTCTTTTGGGCCGAGGACCCCTCTTGGGTCGGATTAGCCCATCTAAACAATAAAAAAAAAGAGAAAATGAGGATTTATCTAAGCTTGCCACCACATCTTTAACCAACATACTTCTAAACCCTTAAACCCCCATACAAGAATGCACATCTACTCACCTTTTTTGGGAAGTCAAACCTCTTCATCCCCTCCCCCTCTTGATTCAGCAAAACTCTTTCCCCCACACCTATTCACAACTTCATTTCATCTCATCTTCCCTCTCAACACTCAAGAACTCTCTCATCCACCTTATTCAAAATTCGTGGGTTGTGTGTATGTTCTTCCAAGGAGTTTTCTTCAATGATCATAAGCTTGGTAAGTGATAAGTTAAAATCCATTATTTTGTTTCAAATTTATGTTAAGAACTTTCCCTCACTCTCTCATTTTCATGAATATGGATCTTAGAACAACCACCATTTTGAGATCGCTTTCAAGACACAAGCTAGGCTCAAAAACCCTTCATCTTCTTCCTTTTACATCTCGAAAAATACCCAAGGTGAGCTTCATACCCCCACTATTTTTCATGTTTTCATAGTCTTTTGGCGTGGGGGGGGGGGGGGGGGGAGGGGGATACATGTCAAAGTTTTGGTTAACCATTGGATAATTGCATGGACCAATGTGTTATGTGTTTAAGTTTTGGGTATTTGGTTGAACATGAATTTTATCTCATACATCTTCATAAAAATCATGAGAAAAGTGTTGTTAAAATATATATTGCATGAAAAATGTAAATATGGGGTTATACACTCCAAAAATAGCTAAAATGAGTTAAGGTTTATACCTTTCTAATGACTACTCTCATTCATAAAAACGATTTTTCTACAATTTTTGGCGATTTTTACAAAACTGCCTATCATATCAGAAATAATTTCGGACCAGCCTTTGAAGATGAACAGTTTCACACTGGTTTGAGGCCATTAAAAATTATGATAAAAATTGTGAGCAAAGTAGACTCATTTTCCAAACTCCCAGAGTGTACGGATCTAAATTTTAACTTACGATGATTTTTCTATAATTTTTCTAAGATTAGGGACAGAAAAGTCCAAAAACAAGAACTTGTCTTTATCATACTAAATGTTTTATACTTGTGTTTAAATATAAGTAAAGGTTGAAATCTTCTAAAAACACCCAGACATATATTTGGTTATATAAATAATTTCAATTACACTAGATACACTCAAGTCATTTTACAAGAAAGAGAAGTCATAGTCCACGTAAATCAGTTAACACTTTAGTGAGACACTCCTTCACTCGTACCTACCTAGCGTACACCATAAGTCATGTAGTTATAACCAGAGTATCCTAGAGGAAGAGCGGGATATTGTGTATAGATCTATATAGGGTTGACACCCCCACACCTGAGTTGTTCGCTACAGCTAGACGAGCCAGTCTAGGGTGACAAATATTTTACCGAAACAGATGCCTGAAGAATGTCATGACAGGCCTCTAGTCACATCAAGCATGGTTGTAACGACTCACATAGGAATTAACCCACTACCTCGGTTTACGAGAAGCTTACTCTTCATTAGTTTTGCATATAGAACTATATACTATCTTCGATGCAACATTCAAATACATCTTGGTCTTTGAGTTTAAGACTATAGTTCAGATTTAAGAAAATATTAGATTTTCGAGAACCACTCATCACTACTTGCTAAGGAAAAGATACACAGGATTTACCCTCAATTTTAGTTACTTATAAGAAAAAATTGGATTTTCTGGAAACATACGCTCTACATTTTCAAACGAAAGAGAACAAAGGACATGCATGCAAATATTCACGGTTTTAGAACAAGACTTACAAACTATTTTTATAGAAAATACTGGATTTTCTGAAAGCAGCATGAGAACTATTCTGAACAAGTAGAAAACCATTTTATACAAAAATGCTTATGAACTCACCAACTTTTTAGTTGATGCTTTTCGAAACGACTTGTATTCTCAGGGATCCAATACCAGGTAACCAACTCTGCTAAGATACCAAATGGTGCAATCTTATCAAACTTTACTTTGTCACTTTTGTGTAACTGATGAACCAGTATAATATGTAAACTATGTAAGTGTATATTTCCCATGTATGAATGTTCTAGTTGCTATGTTTCATTACTATTCAATTATTATGATACTGTACATGATGTCATCCGCCCCCAGACGTTTCCGCCATTCTGGTTTGGGGGTGTGACACTTGGTGACAGGCAACACTTTCGTATTCCCCATGATAAAATTCATTTTCCCATGATCCACATCTCTACTTCTTTTTAGACCCTGCAAATCAGAAAAAAAATGTGAAAACCACATCCTGTATCAAGGACCCAAGAATTAGCATGTGATGAATTGTTAGATTGAATAATATAAATACCTACAAAGGTGGGCTTTATCTTCCCATCCTTAATGTCCTGCATGAATTTAGGGAAACTTCGTTTCCAGTTCCCTTTTTCATGACAATGGAAGCACTCTGCTTCCATTGGATTGGATGAGGGAGCAGCACAACCACCTTTGGACCCACTAGAAGATGATCCATCACGAGACTTTCCCATGTGATTCTTGAATGGAGCTTTCATTTTCTTTCCCTTCCCATGTCCAATTGACAGGACTGGGGAAGCAGTAGGAGTGGATACAACAGATTTACTTTTTAAACTACTTTCAGTAGTTCTCAGTAGGCCTTGCAGCTTGCTCATAGTGACTTCCTCCTTGTTCATATGATAAGTCATTTTGAACTGATCATAATAGGGAGGTAAAGAGTGTAGGATGATATCAATAGCCAACTCTTCATCAAAGTTGACATTCGACTTTAGCAAGCGGTCCACATATCTTTGCATCCTTTGCAAGTGAGCCGTGACAGACTCTCCATCCTTCATCTTTGTTGTTATCATGGAGGCAATGATTTCATACCTTTCTTGTCGAGCACTTTGATGGTACCTTTCCATCAAATCTTGGTACATCTCGAAAGGCCAGAAGTCCTCATAGGATTTCTGAAGCTCAGAAGTCATATTTGCTAGCATGACGCACGACACCTTTGTCACTTCGTTCTCATGAGCCCAATACTCAGCTAGTTGCTCAGGAGTAGCCGTTTCATCATCAATCTCCTTTAGCTCTTTGTCGATGACATATTCCCTTTCCTCGTAGTGAATGGCCATGCGAATGTTTCAAATCCAGTCATTGAAGTTCGATCCATCGAAAATGACCCTCCCACATAAGTTCATGAGGGAGAAAGAGCCAGAAGCATCTGGAAAAAAAAAACGACAAGTTTTATTAGATATAAATTCCTTAATGAAATATTAAGGCTAGGACCTAACATAATATTTCACAATCCAAAAATGGGATCCATAATCCAATTGTAGAATATTTGAAGGTAGGGAAATGACGATTTACCAATTTCATCACCCAAAACTAAAATTCTAAAGAATTAAGTTTTATGAAATTCCTAGTTCTTTGAGATTCATTGAACTTTTCAATGGCATGTTAAATCTTGATTATGCCCTTCAAGTTTGTGACTGGAATACCGAGGATCACAAACAAAGTGTGAATAGCCATGCAAATTAGCTTGGTACTCTCGATGTTATTTACCACCTAATAAATGTGTCGGATAACCACACGCTCCATTGATCTATGATAATTTACGAGCTAACAATTGCCACCCTTGTTAGTCGAAGTTAGTGTGCCGGTTTACCACACATGCTCCACTAACGACTTGATAATGTGCAATGTGCAATTTCATGGATTAGCATCAAATTGACATTTTCCTAAAGTAACTAAGATTGGGAATTTATAAAAACATTTAGTTACATTTATAATTATCATTATACTTCTTAATGAGAATTAATGTCCTATCCTACCCGTTCGGCTAACGACCCTCCACTAGTCAAGGAAGTGGTGAGTGAGAGTGGACACCCATTCAATCGTCATTTTATAAGCAATTTCCTTATAACTGCCTTATAGACCAGCTTCGTGAATGAGGCCTACTAACGGTAAGACTGACTGTCTTATACATATACATAGTATTAAGCTTTTAATATTATAATAGTATAAGAGTTGAATTTTAGACTTTTACAATTGTAGATATTAGAATTTAATGTGTCATAATTAAGACTTTTCAAAATCCAAAACTTGAAGGCAAAATTTGAAACTCTTCAAATTCTTTTAGATCAAATTATTAAACTAATAAAATAATCTTATAATTTTATCTTTTACTACTTTGACCTAATTCAACTCATATAGCAAGGAAATTCAAATCAAATAATACAAATAATCAACTTATCATATCATCAAATTATATTAAAATTTGACAGTTGTCTTTTAAGTGGACGAGGATAATCACTACCATATCAGAAAAATCAAATTTTATGATATAAAACAGTTTATGGTAATGATCTTAATCCAATTCTGGCCAAGAAACTCGAAAAACTACAAACAGATGATCCACCTCGTCGAGTTCCCTCATGGGACTCGTCGAGTCCAGCAGTCAGAGGCAAAAAATCAAAATTTTCCTGCTTTGTAAATAACACAATTGCATCAATATAACAGAAAACATCCTAGGCTCTGATACCACTGATGGGATTTTAGCACTATAACATCCCTATGGTGAATATACAACCCTAATACTTTGGATCTATTTTTTCTCAAGTTATACATGCAAAATTCATTTTTCCAAAGTCCATACCCTAGCTAGCATACAATTCGAGATATACAACATAAAAACTAGTTAGAAGAATACCTCTTCGTTGTAGCATGTAATCATTGGTCTTTCAAGAGCTTAGTACCTCAAGTGTGATACGTCTAATGTGTTACAAACACCAAAAGCAAGAGGAGGCTTGTGAGAGAGAGAATATGAAGCAGCACAAATCGGCTAGGGTTTCACTATAGAATAGAGTGGCCGATTTTAGGAAGTTAGGGGTTACTTTTATAGTATGGAATTCATAGAGTTTCTTACATGTAAACCCTAATTCACCATGACTCTTCAAATTTCATAGGCCATTTGGATTAAACCTTCATGGACTCTCATATAGGTTTAGCCCATCCTTAATCAAACATGAATCATTGGCCCGAACTTTAAGTATTACTGATTTACCTAATCAGTCACCGTAAATTTAATCAATCTCTTTTGATCGCTAAATTAATTTCAAATTAATTCTTGATCAATACCAATTAAATAATATGATTTCTCAATAAATATATTATTCATATAATATATAAATAAGTCACAAATGACCTCTTTCTCAAATTTCCATCCTATCAAATTGCTCCGGTGAAAGCAACCCAAAAGGACCATGCTATTATCGGTTCAGGTACATACCAATTATAGTTATGGGCTTAGACACCTAATCCAACAGAGGCCCTTCTCGTTCCACGGTATGTGGAACACGAGGAGATGAAAAAGGCCCGTTATCATGTGATGCTGCGGAATGATATCCGGCAGTTTGTGAGTCGATCCAGCAGCAAGACGCTGGAGGATATTATTGCTAGCGCTCGAGAGAGAGTTGGACTTGGAGATGGAGAAGAAGAGGAAACCTGAGGGGAGTCAGTCAGGGAGTATGGGAAAGAACACCAAGGTATCATACCATAGATGTAGGAGCCAGCAGAGCCCAACCGTTGTGGCAAATGTCGCAAGTTGCATGAGGGGACGTGAAATGCAGGGAGTTCGGGCTGCTTCAAGTGTAGCCGAACTGGTCATATGAGCAGAGACTGTATAGCTACCACCACCAGTTTCAGATCTGATTTGCTTTCAGTGCAATTATAGGGGCGACAAGAAGGACCAATGTCCGAGTTTAGCAACAGTAGGACAGGTGGCGGCGCCTGC
This sequence comes from Lactuca sativa, assembly GCF_002870075.4. NCBI lineage: Eukaryota > Viridiplantae > Streptophyta > Magnoliopsida > Asterales > Asteraceae > Lactuca > Lactuca sativa. The sequence continues at coordinate 349,097,117 of NC_056626.2, forward strand.
TCCTGCTACATTAAGGATTACAGACGGCCGACAGGGCCGAGCCGAGGCACCTGTGGCGAGGAGCAGGGCCTTTCAATTGACAGCAAAGGAGGCACGTGCAGTACCCGACATGGTGACGGGTATGTATCTTCTCCTTATCTCTTTATTTATATTGATTATTACTTATGTTTTTGTGTTTCATTATAGGATTGTTCCTTGTGAACAGTATATATGCTCTGGTATTGTTTGATTCGGGGGCTACCCGATCTTTTGTGTCGCTTGCGCTCAATAAGAGATTTGTAGGGGCTCCGGGGGAGCTAGATTTCCCATTTGATGTAGAGATAGCATATGACCGGACCGTTAGGGTTGCGAGGGTTCACCGAGGATGTACACTGAAATTGTTCAATGAGCAGTTTTCTATGGATTTAGTCCCTATTCCCCTGCAAGGGAATACGGTTATAGTTGGTAAGGATTGTTTGAGTGCCAATGTGGCAGTGATCGACTACGAGCAACAGCTAGTGAGCGTTCGGACTCCTGGTGGGTGAGGGTTAGTGATCCAGGGCGAGAGGTCGCAAGGTGGACCGACTCTATGTTCAGCAGCCAGAGCGAGGCGCTACTTACAGCAGGGTTACACAGGTTATGTCGCCTATGTCATGGATACCCGGTAGAAGGGTAAGGCGACAGTGGGTGATGCACCGATCGTGCGAGAGTACCGGATGTATTCCCGGAGGATTTCCTCGGGGTACCTATGGAGAGACCGGTTGAGTTCAGGATTGACCTAGTCCCTGGTGCAACTCCGATAGCCAAGGTACCATATAGGTTGCCTCCTCCCGAGATGAAGGAGTTGTCTACATAGTTGCAGGAGCTTTTAGACAAGGGGTTTATCTGACATAGCAGTTCACCATGAGGAGCCTCGATCCTGTTTGTGAAGAAGAAGGACGGGTCATATTGGATGTTCATAGACTATCGGGAGCTTAATAAGGTAACGATGAAGAACCATTATCCCCTCCTGAGCATTGATGATTTTTTTGACCAGCTATAGGGTGCATCTTGGTTCTCCAAGATTGATCTGTGATTGGGTTATTACCAGATGCGAGTCGGAGACAAGGATCTGCAGAAGAAAGCTTTTAGGACCGACTATGGTCACTATGAGTTTGTCGTGATGCCATTTGGGCTCACCAATTCTCCAGTTGTGTTCATGGATCTCATGAACTGCGTGTGTAGGCCGATGATGGACTGGTATGTGATAGTCTTCATTGATAACATCTTGGTTTATTCCAAGACACAGGAGCAACATGAGGAGAACCTGAGGGAAGTGTTGGGGACACTGAGGAGGAAGAGACTTTTTGCAAATTTTTCCAAGTGTGAGCTCTCCCGGCATGAGGTGTAGTTTCTGGGGCACCTTCTCAACCAGAACGATATTCTGGTCGATCCCTTCAAGATAGTGGTCGTGATACGGTGGGAGGTTCTGAGGTCTCTAACTAAGATTCAGAGTTTCCTTAGTCTAGCGGGTTACTACTAGAGATTCATCCATGATTTCTCCAAGATCGTTGTTCCTTTGACCCAACTGATCAAGAAGTCGGTGACATTTCGCTAGGGGCCTGAGCAGTAGGCAACCTTCGAGACTCTAAGATAGCGGTTATGCGAGACACCGATTCCGACTTTGCCGGAGGGCGTCGATGACTTCGTGGTTTACTATGACGCTTTGATCAAGAGCATGGGTGCAGTACTGATGCAGCGAGGTCATGTGTTAGCATAAGCTTCGAGGCCGTTTAAGCCTCATGAGGTGAACAACCCGACACATGATTTGGATCTGGGGGTTGTGGTTTTCTCCCTCAAGATTTGGCGGCATTACCTATATAGGGTTCGTTGTACTATTTACATGGACCACAAGAGTTTGAGGTACCTCATGGATCAGTCGAATCTGGACATGAGGCAGCGTCGGTGGCTAGATGTGGTGAAGGATTACGACTGTGAGATCCTTTATCACATGGGCAAGGCCAATGTGGTGGCAAATGCTCTCAGCCGCAAGGCAGTGGCGGCTCCGATTCGAGACATATGTCTGAGGATGAAAGTGCTTACTCCATTGCTGGAGCAGATCTGAGAGGCGCAGGTTGAGGGTATGAAGGAGGAGCGTCGAAAGTTTAAGCGGGTCATAGGCCAGGTAGCCTCATTTGACTATGACAACCGGGGGTTGTTGACCTTGCATGGGAGGGTCTGGGTTCTGTACAGGGGCAGAGTATGATATATACTGATGAATGAGGCCCACAAGTCGAGGTTCTCCATCCATCCCGAGGCAACAAAGACGTATTGGGATGTTCGCCCTGATTACTCGTGGCCTTGCATGAAGCAGGACGTACCATGGTATGTCGAACGGTGCTTAACATGTAGGAAGGTCAAGGCCGAGCACCAGCAACCCCATAGCAAGATGCAGCAGTTGGATATTCCCGTGTGGAAATGGGAGGTTATCACCATGGATTTCGTCACCAAGCTTCCCAGGATCGCACGTGGAGTAAATTCGATATGGGTCATCGTGGATCGATTGACCAAGAGCGCTCATTTTATCCCGATCCTGGAGAGTATATCGGCGGAGAAGCTAGCCAAGATCTAAGTGAGATAGTGGCACGACACGGAGTGCCTGTCTCGTGGTGTCTGACCGAGATGTTCGTTTCATTTCCCGATTTTGGAAGCCGTTTCACGACGAGATGGGTACTCTCACTACTAGAAAAACAACCTTTTATGACACGCAATGCGCGTCGTAAAACGCTCATACGACGCGCAAATGCGTGTCAAAGAAGGCTCTCCCATAACGAAAGACGACACGCTTTTGCGCGTCGTCTATAGACGACGTGCATTGATGACACACATTTACGACGCGCATTTACAAAGCGCAATGCGTATCAAAGAAGGCCCTGTCATAAAGGAAGATGACACGCATTTGTGTGTCGTAACCTTATGACATGTGTGTTTATGACACGCAATGCATATCAAGGAAGCCCATGTCATAAATGAAGAAGACACGCATTTTTGCGTATCGTAATTTTAAATGTTTTTAAAAGTATATATTTTTGATAGATTTACTAATATTCAAATTAAATAACACATTAGAAGTCTCATAATACAAAATAAAATACCATAAAAAATAAAGATAAGTCATTGCACTAATATGTCAAATATAAATAATCATTCCAATAGTAAGTAAATATAACACATTGCTAATATTGCATAATATTTACTATAGAAAACAAAACATGTACAACATTACAAGAAACCCATGACTAAATTCTCATTTGACAATTTCCTTTCTAAAAGAATAACCTGATGCGGGAACTTTGAGAGGCTTCAGGGCATGGAAGGAGGTTGCTAGAGCTGTCAGAACCTACACATGGAAAATTGGTAACTTAACATGCAATACAATAAAGAAATATGTTTAAAAATTTTCTATTGTTTTGAAAACCTACATGATCAGAATGTTTTGAACACCTACGGCTTTCCATTTCTTTCGATTACAACATTATACTTTTATTTTATTTTTTCCTTATTATTGATGCATCATATGATAAAAAAAATCTATCCAATTCCAACGTTATACTTCCAATCTTTTTCTTCTTACCACATCATACTTCGAAAGATCAATCCAATTATAACAACGAAATTGCTATAATAACTGACTACATTTTTCATGGATTTATCCCTTTATTTAGAATCACACATCACAAAAGAAAACCATCTCTATGTCAATTAAGCTTTTTTATACTCGGTTTTGGCAGAAATGAAAATGTCAAAGCAAAAGAAACACTAAACATATCATCATCATGCAAATGAAAAAGAAAAACAGACAACACAAACCTTTGCATCAATTAAAATGCATACAGATCAGATCATTCAGAGTTGCTTGGAGGCTTCTCCTTTGGATGCTTGGAGCTATAATGATCAACAAGCTGCTTCTCATTTGCTAACTGCACCTGAAAAGTCAAAACCCCAATGCATTTTTTGCATTAAGTATCTTATACATTTACAAGCTATTGTTGTGTATAACTTATATTACAAGCAGTTGTCAAACAAGAAAGTCATTTTTTCATTAGATACTAAGTTCGGACAAAAGGGTAAAATGGTCATTTACTATCATTCAGAACTAAATGAAACTTAAATAAGAAAGAAATGATTCTATATTTATGTGTGTCATCTAATTTGTTTCAAGCTTCTACCACAAAATTACTGGTGTTCATATAGATATACTATCACTTCCAATTATCTAAATGCAATAAATTCATTGAATATATCATCTTGTCTAATCACCCAAATGAAACCTAGATCAAATTCAAACAGAAATAAAGCCAATAAGTACATAAAAGTTAAACAAGCAAAACTACACATTATAAGTCTATGTCAACTTACTATTTCTTCTAATTGTTCCAAAGCAAACTCAGATCAGAATTTAAAAAAAAAAATTCAATAAGTATATAAACAAGTTTTAATAGTTTAATCTCACTTTCATTTTCATGCAGACAGTTCATTATGGTGCCGACCTTGAGTCTGCAATTCAAACTGCATGGGCTATAGATATGAGGTAGTGTTTGAATTTGAATTCATATCTTATCTTGTTTTATTGACAAAATGCTTGACTTAAAAACATTTATTTTATTATTTTCAAGGAAAAGGCTTCATGGTTGGTGTGAAAATAAATCTGATTTTTGGCTTGCCATCTAGTTTTCCTGTAAGTTTTATATTTTCTTGAACTCCAAAAAAGCTTCTGTTCATTGTTCAAGTTCAACTCACAAAAGGGTAAAAAAGGAATTACTTCAATTCGTCCTGGAGCATGTCGGAGATAAGAACGTGGAACCCCTTCTTGAGGTACTTCAATTTTTTCTTATTGCATCTTTAATTTGTGTTTATAGCAAAAAATATAAATATATATTTTTTATTTTATTTTGGGACTACTAGAAGAACGTGCAAAACTTGAGCCACTACTTTCTACATCAAATGATCGTCTCAAGGATCTTCTTTTTATGGACATTGGCCTTGATTCTACTGTAACAACAACCATAGAAAGAAGCTTTGAAGAGTTAAAGAATGCCAAACCAGAGGTATTTAATTTAACTAACTAAAAGTTCATTATTATCTGAATAGTTTTTGCCTTACAATTTTCAATACTTCATAGAAAATTATGTATCTTGTCACTCTTCCTCTTGAGAACCTCATACTTTCATCAGACAACAACGGAGATCTTGTCTATTGGTGGAAGGTAATGTCTGATTATGCTCATATTATCTTATTGTTTAAATGAAAGTAGGATGCTAAAAAAATATTTTTTTTAAAAAAAAAAATATTTGTTTTGAGGAGATAGGATAGAGCACTAACCATGTTGAAAAGTGAAGACAATGATTGGGCTTTATTTGCAAAATCAGTCCTTGATAGAACTCGACTTGCTCTTCCTAGTAAAGAGAGTTGTACTATCAAATTTTTCAACCTTCTGCTGAGTACCTCGGAGCACTCCTTGGATTAGACCAATGGGTTGTATGAAACTATGAATTTCATGTTTTGCACAATGTTTTCAGATTTCAATTACTTTTTTCCATTAATTCTTAAAATCATTCCATTTCCAGGTCAACATTTTCACTGAAGAAATGATCCGTTCAGGATCAACTGCTTCTTTATCATCACTCGTGAAACGACTCGACCCTATTCTCCGTAGTGTGGCTATTTTAGGGAGGTTAGTCTTACTCTTATTAGTTATTAACTTATTGTACAACTTCCCAATATTTTTATGTTAATTTTTTTAAATTTCATTATGGGTACAGCTGGCAGGTTATCAGCCCAGTTGAAGCACTTGGATACATTATAGTGGTAGATGAATTACTTTTTGTTTAAAACAAATCTTATGAAAAGCCAACTATTTTAGTTGCAAAAACTGTAAGTGGAGAAGAGGAAATACGAGATGGGATAGTTGTTGTACTCACACCCGAGATACACACTATATCAACATGCGTAAGAGGTATCTTCCAATTACTTATCACTGCTACATCACCAAAAATACGGCTTGCTCATGCAGAGAATATTGTATTTTCTAATTATACAAACAAAAAAAAAGATCAAAGTTCAACCAATTGTGTTTGTAGGATTAGTCATAGCAAATGAACTACATTATCAAATTACGCAGCAACAAAGGGATCAAGTGTAGGATTTGATTCTATAATTTAAGAAGGATTCTCCTAAAAGGTTTTTTTTTCAAGATTCAAAGAAAATGACACTCTCAAATACACGTCAGAAAAATGGTCAAATGCAATTGTGTAAGGATTCATGAATTATGACACATATTAATCCCATGTATGTATCAGGATTGTTTTCATAATTAGGGTTGATTTGAGATTCCAGAAGTATGGATTTTGCATCTTAAATGACATTATCAACTGTAAAGATGCCAAAACCCAAACAAGCAAACAAAGGGACTTGCATCAAATTCATCTATATGCTAGGAATAGTCAACCAAGGAATCGCTTGGTCAATCAACAAAAAACAAATAAATCTTAATAAATATTTTACTTGTCTTTCACTTTCACAAAACGACAAGTATATATTGGGTTTGATGCTATAATTTGAGAGGGATAATAGTAAAAGGTTACATTTTTTTGATGATTACAAGAATATTAATCCCATTTATGACAAAAGATCTGCAACAGATATATTAAGACCCCTTTGTCTTTTGAGAGGATCCATTGATCCATTGGCTTTTATGATTTCTGCCAATCTCAATATATTTCTGCATCATATGATAGAGTGGAGAAACATCAGTCAAATTCAAAACATGGGATAACAACATCAAATAAAAAAGAAGAAATCATATTCCATACATGTTATATACTATACCCACTTAAAGCATTTACATCAAACAAAAGAAAAAAATAAGCACATACCAATACTCCTACCATGTCAACTTTCACCATATAAGGCTGTTTTTCCTTTTTATGCTTATTCCAAATTAATCAGTTGAATGGTATGGAAGGAAGCAATATATTACCAGTTTAAGATTTCCAACTCTTGAATTAAGCCCTAAATTGAATGGTTCTCCATTTAAAGAAAATACAGTATAAGGCTAGAGTTGATAATCTAGAAGAAAAAAGACGAAGAACAGAAGAATATGAGCTCGAACTAACGAAATGCAATATATAAAGGAAAATGCTTACCTTTTTCTTCGAACGGAGGGTCAATTGACTTTCAATCTTCAATGTTAGGGCTTAGCGATTGAAAGAGGAAGAAGATAGACATACTCTCATAGACAATGGTTGTATGTGCTTGATTTTGCTAAGAAGAGTTAAAAGAAAGAGTTAGGGGTTTCTTGTTGTAAGTGAGATCAGGCATTCGAGTTTCAACGAGTTTTAGACTTTCAGTAAATCACACATTTGAGTAATTGATTTTTAGAATATTCCAGGCTTTCAACGGTTTATCCAGTTTGGTTTTCGTGATGGGATGATGGAGACTGGAATTAAGAAATCTCAATCTAAAATCAAAATTAGATGGAAGAAATCAGAAATTATAACATCAGATGGATAGAAATCTGTGAAAAGAGTTGAAGTCGTTTGAGATACCGATGTTAATCATTATAAATATCAATACAGAAGAGAACAGAGAGTCGCTTCCTTTTTTGGCGTTGAATTTTTGGTAGGGCAACTTGATGAGAAGCGATTGTTTAAGATATTGATGTTAACCTTCGCTTCGTTTTTCGATCCTTCTACACATTATGCAGGGCAATATGGTCATTCTCGCCCTATAAGCACAATACCATTTGATTATGAAGAGAAGCGAAGAAATGGTGAGGGAGCAAGCTCTGAATCATTTCACTACCAGTCGATCACCACCAAAAACCCTTGCACATACTGGGTTGAGAGAAAACGAGAGAAGAGGAAGCTTAGAATAAAATAAAAACCTAGCACGTCCTAGAGAGAAGGGAGGTGGCGCTGCCTTAGGGATTGTAGAGAGAATGGAGATCTAGAGGAAAAAGTGAAGAAGCGGGCACTTCAAGATTTTAGACTTTTAGAGGATTTCATTTTCAGCCTTCAAAAATGCGTGTTTGATAAAAAAAAATATAAAGCAACATTTCTAGAGGACACACATTAAAAACAAATGCCTTACGGGTTTGTATTTTTTTGTTGGACATTAATTTTAAGGCACACAAAAATGTGTGTCCTCTATCCTTCAAATTTTGGAAGGCAGGCATTATTTTTAAGGTCACACAAAAATGCGTATCGTAAATCAGCGAGTGTCATTGTTTGCACGTAATTAAAGAGTATTTTTCTTGTAGTGTCGTCTCCACTTCAGCATCGCTTTCCACCCTCAGACGGATGGGCACAGCAAGAGGATAATTCAGACTCTCGAGGACATGCTACGCACATATGTATTGGATTTATGTGGCAGTTGGGATACGTATCTTCCGTTAGTGGAATTTTCATATAACAACAACTACCACTCTAGCATAGATCGACCTCCCTTCGAGATGCTCTTCGGGAGAAAGCGTAGGACTCCAATCTATTTGGGAGAGGTCGGTTAGAGGGTCATGGGGAGTAGTGGGGTAGTACTCAAGACCACAGAGAGGATCCAACGGGTCTGGAACAGGCTTCAGACTGCTCAGAGTCGACAGAAAAGCTATGCCGACAAGCGCAGTTCAGACTTGTAGTTTCAGTTGGGTGACATGGTCCTTCTGAAGGTATCACCTTGGAAAGGTGTCATCCACTTCAGGAAGCGGGGCAAGTTGGGCCCCAGATACATCAGTCCTTTCAGGGTTATAGCCCGGGTGGGCAAGGTAGCGTATCGGTTGGATCTTCCAGCAGAGCTCAGCCAGCTCCACAACACTTTCCATGTTTCCCAAATGCGGAAGTGCTTAGTGCATGACCACGCAGTTGTGCCTCTAGAGGATATACACGTTGAGGACAGCCTGAACTACATCAAGAGACCAGTACCTATTCTTAACAAGAAGACGAAGAAGCAAAGGAACAAGAGGGTTGAGCTGGTGAAGATGCAGTTGCAACACCGCAAGGTCTCGGAGTAGACCTGGGAGCCCGAGGATGAGATGAGGGAGCACAACCCGGAGTTTTTTTCGGATGCAGCAGACTTCGAGGATGAAGTATGATCCAAGTAGGGGAGAATTGTAACGACCGTCACTTAAGGTAATAATTATTTAATAATTCTTTAATTAATTGTTGGGCTAAGTATTTAATAGATGGATTATTTGAGTGGACCATTAGTGAGTAGGCCGAATAGTTGGGCTGCCCAGAAGACGTATGTTGGGAATAGGCTTGGCGTATGCGGGGCGTAGAGGCGCATTGGATGAAGGGGACGCATGCACATACGCACAACATACGTGAGCAGATTCCAAACCCTAATTTTTAGGGTTTAAGCTATATAAATACAACATTATGATTCAAACCCTAGCCTCCTTACCAACCTCTCAACCTCAGAAAAACCTAGAAACCCTTTAATACTTCATCTTTGTGTGCTGTTGGCCTTGTGAAGCTTACTTTGGTGATTTAGAGCTTCGAAGAAGAAAACAGAAGTTGGAGATGAAGAACTTGAGTATCTTGAGCTCAAGGATCTGAGATTACCTCACCTTTTGGCACTCCTTCGAGGTATAAAGTTTTCAACATTCCTCATGTATGCTTACATCTAGTATAGTGATGTTTTGGGATCTTTTCAGTCCCACGAATGGATCTTTATGACTCAAACTCGTTTACAGGCCTAGGGTTGCTACCCTTAGTGATATATGAGTCCCATAAGAAGTAAAGTTTCGATCTTTAAGGTCCATTTGTGACCATGCATGAGATCTAGCCATTTCCATATAAGTTAGTTGTTATATTCGAAGTTTGGGCTCATTTGGTGGGTTGCAAGCCACCCAGTAATCGACTATATGAGTTAAGACATGTTATTGGACGCAGATTAGTATTTTGGACTTAATGTCCTAAGTGATTAAGCAACTTTGAAGAATATGGCTTAACAGGGTAGTACATTGGGCGTACATACCAGTACATGCAGAGTACAACCCATGCAAGCTATACGCATAGCGCACAGAGGAGTACGCTTAGCATACTCTCAGGATTTGGGCTTCATGTCTTTTGGGCCTCGGATTGGGCCAAATCTTTGGAATTATTAGCTATTAGGCCTTAATGGGCCATAAGGAGTTAGTGTTGGGTCAATGACATATTTGGGATTTGGGAAAGGTCCATTTGAGGAGTTTGGCCCAATTTAGAAAATTAGGCCATTAGTGGGCCTTTATTTTCCCTTAGTGGGTTTAGAAAGAGTAGATGGAATTGGGCCTAGGTTATGGTCCAAATTAGATTAGGGGGTAAAATAGTCATTTTACACTAAGTAGGATTATTGGATTTTGACTAAGTGTTATTGTCATAATGACAGTCGAGGAGTCGCGGGAGCAGCCGATAGAGATTCCTCACCGCGAGATTGCATAGTCAGCTTTGCGAGGTGAGTTTTCCTCCAATAGGAACGGGTCGAAGGCACCAATGCCGGCCCGTTTATGTATGTTAGCATGTGTCAGGCTTAGGTCCAATGTTATGGTTAGCCCTATGTAGGTTATGTGTTTCCAGACGTCGGTCTGATGCCGGGAAAGCCCGAGGAATGTTTGTATGCTCGATGTCTTCGTGATTCTTGCATGTGTTTGTTTATATGTTCCGGGCTTCGGTACGATGTTGGGGCAATCCCTAGGAATGCTTTTCTTATATGTTATGTTTATATGTTTTGGGCTTCGGTCTGATGCCGAGGCAAGCCTGAGGAACGATTATGTACTTATGTCATGTGTATATGTTATATGTTTTGCTGATATGTTATATGTATTCCGGACTTCGGTCCGATGCCGGGCGGGATCCGATGCCGGACTTCAGTTCAATGCCGTTGGGGCCTGATGCCGGACTACGATCCGATGCCAGGCGGGGCCTGATGTAGCGGGAAAGGCCCAATGTATGTATTATGTGATTATGTGTAAACTATGTGGTAGTTTGGTGAGACTCACTAAGCTTTGTTCCTACAGTTTTTAGTTTTGGTTTCGGGTACTTCCGGTAGCAAGGGGAAATGCTCGGGATGATTGCAGTGCACACACCATATGTTCAACCTGGGATTTTAATACTCTGATGTTGTTGATAGATATTATGATATTTTAAGATACACTACATATGTTTTATGAAATAATTTGGATTATTATGATTTTATTTATAAATAAAAATGAAATTTTTGGACTGTATTTTTGGTATGTTACAAAAATAGTCTAGTAAATAAAAACGCACCTCTCACAAATCCAAAAAATAGTACTACAGGTTACCCATACAACAATCAAGGACCAATTCTTAAACTAGAGCCCAAAACCCTCAAATTGACCCTAAGTCAAACTTGGTTAAAAAGTTAACGGTCAAAATCAAAGTAAAAAAAATCAAAAGTGTTATATTCGACCACTACATCGTGGCCGTGCTTTTGCCACATCATGGCGGCCTCTAGACAAAACAATCGTGGAGACTGGCTGTCACCATGTCGTAGACTCAAATCCTCTATGTTATAGGAACTTCTCTAGCCTATTAAGTTCTTAATCGCTAACTCTACTCATCCATACATCCTAGAAGGCTTTCCTACACACCTAATGCATCATAGAAATCGGTGCTTTATGCACATGCATGTCCAATGCATGTCTCTTCCAATATAGGTCAAAAACATGGAAGAAATGAACTCAAACTTGTGAATGAGACCACAAACACCATAGAACTCTAGGTATAGAACATATAACTCCCAAGGGACCTCAAGGTTCTATAAAGTTGCTAACTTTATGGAATCCACTCATGCAAACCAATGAGAGCATGAAGAACAAAGCTCTAATCCTAGATCTAAAATGTTTTAACACAAAAGATAGCAACTTGAAGACTTATAATGGTCGATAAGATGTGCAACAAGATGATAAAGAGGTTTGTTTGTTGGATAAATGTTCAAGAACACCTTATTCTTCTTCTTCTTCAAGGTCACAAAACACCACAAAGCTTTAAAATGACAACAATGGAGGCTAAGGTTTCTTTGAGGGTGAAAGGATGTGATGGAAGTTGAGGGTGTCCAAAACGTTGCCCTCACTTCCTTAAATAGGGGCATAAACCCCAAAATTAGGATTTAACATAAAATGGTTGCCACGTTGTGACCAATATAACGCCACACTGTATCGCATACTTAAGCTGCACGATTCCATCGGGCATTGCCACGTTATCGTACAATCATCACCATGTCATGGCCATCAAAATCCATCCTTTTTGAAGTCGAAAGCCATAACAACAACAAAATTATATACTCGAAACTTGGTGTTACAAATTGTCCTACGTAGGATATTGTGAGCAAAATATAAAAAAAAAACAAAACAAAAAAACTGGTCATAAGGACTAAATGTGTACAAACACATTAAGAACTAAGTGTGTACAAACTGAAAAATAAATTACTCTAGTAAGTCATTTTTTCGGCTTAACCTGGAATAACCGGTTACAAGGACTGAATATGGACAAAAAAAATTAAATGGTCAAATATAGACAAAAAATAAACTTAATGAACAAATATATACAAATCAAAAAATATATTACATTTTTAATTCATTCTCCCTTATGTAACATAACTTTATCAAGCACTACTTGTATCGTCGTAGTTTAGGGGTCAGACTTACATGGTAATTAATCATAGAATTTTACAAATATCTAAAAAAGTAATTTCAATGTAAATGATGGGTTTTGAGCATTCTAACACTCCTATGGTGTACATGCAACCCTATAAACCTTGGATCTATGTTTTCTCTATTATACATGCAAATATTCAATATTCCAAGGTTTCATCCTAACTAGCATAATATGAAGCAACTATACTATGAGAATCTAGTAGAATGACATACCTTTTGATGGAGCTTGAAGTCTTGAACCTTGAAGAGCCTAGTTCCCCAAGTGTTGCACCTCAAATGGTTCACACAACACGAAGAACTCTTTGAATAACTTAAGAATAAGGATACTTGCACAAAATCGGTTTTGCCCTCTTGTTTACACACACTAGTGCCCATTTCATGAACTAGGGACCTCTTTATATAATGTGGAGGATTAGAGTTACATTCATGTAAACCCTAATACCCATGACCTTTCATTTCCATAGGATCCATGGGTTAAACACTCCATGGACTATCCATGAAAGCTTAGCCCAACCTAAATGAACTTGACCCATCCTATATATATATAAGAGTCCATACTTAATTAGTTCCTTTTGATCACTAAATTAATTCTAAGTTAATTGTTGATCAATACTAATTAAATAATGTGATTTCATATTAATATATTAGAACTTATAATATATTAATATAAATCATAAGTATCCTTTTTCTCATTTTGTCTAACCAATTGTTCTGATGCCATGTAACCCAAGTGGACCATGCCAAATCGGGTCAAGTACATACCAATTATAGTTATGGACTTCGACACTAATCCAACAGTCTCCTACTTGGATAAGTCTAAAACTATTATTGCGTATGACTCCAAAACCCGACTAGCAATAGTAGCTCTTAAAGCCGTGTCGAACTCTGACATAGTCAATGACTTGTCATTAGATAAGGGATCATATATTCATCCATTCTAGATATCATATGGACTGAGACATGGATTATAATCATTCTCTCTATCCATTTGTTGTTTCCCGATTCCGAATTATGACGACCAACTAATGGAACAAATCAAAATAGTCTAGGCTTGGCCAAGCACTTATGGGTGTCATCACTAAATCATCGAGGGGCCCACAAATATCGTTTTTATCCCTTCAAGGGTAAAAGGAATGGATAAACTTTGACTCCTATGCTTGTTCTACTACTTTTTGAATCATACACAAAGGCACATTTTATAACATCGAGTTACCAATGCGTTTTCGTACAATCAATGTATAACCAACTCATATCTCTAGGTTTGGATAATAAAAGATATTATCGTCTCATGATCACTCGTGATAAAATCCATGAAGTGATTCAAATGAGCGTGGGTTTAATCCAATACTTAGAACTTATGAGCACTCATGAATGTTGTAGCGACTCTTGCTATGTCCAACACCTTAGACATCTACAAGCCAACTTCATGACAGTCTTGCCTTAATACCTACTTCCAACGTATTATCGACTGTGGATGGTTTGAATAACTTAGTCATTCGGGAAGAATAACCTAGTTATTCTGGAAGTCAAAACATGCAAAGTGAAACACAAGAATAATCAAATCCAATATGGTCTCAAAACTTATGAATACAAATAGAACACCTTTTATTTATCACCATATTGATTACACATTATTCATTGCATAATGTTTCAAATCATCAACTTTATACATGAATCAAAACAATAGTCATGCCATGCTCTAAGCATGCACACTACGTTTATCCAAACTATAGTTATGCCACATAATGTTTCAAATCATCAACTTTATACATGAATCAAAACAATAGTTATGCCATGATCAGTTGAACATAATTCCAATGATTCTTATTTCACAATCCCAAATCCTTACCGTAAATGTAAGAATTCTAAATTCCTGCCATTTATCGAAACCTGTCAGATTCTAAACTTATATGCATTGATTCTCTTGTAATGACTATGCACAAAGTCATAAAGACTTGTCAACAGACATTACAGAGTATTCCAATGGAGATCATTCCATGGAAATGAAGTCTCAAATTCAAAGTACATTGCTTTGAACATCCTTCTTGCATTAAGTTTCCTAATCTTACATAAATTTAATGGATAACTTCCATCTATGGGAACATTTCCATATTCTCATTTTGACTATCACTTCTGAACAAAAATTGCCACTTTTTAGAATATGTCTATATGGTCCTCTCCAAAAAATTACACCATACTTCCAACTGTCCCTGAGCAACCAATCTTTGGTAAACCTTAGATTGTCCTCAACAATTGCTTAATCACTTTAGTCATATCCAGTTCTAGTACTTTTTCCCTCTTAATGCCATAGGCATTTGGAAGAATTTAGAACAGATGAATATTATAGCACATGCAATCGATCCTATATCTGAAGCATATGGGACACAATTCATGATGTCTCATATAAAGACATGATAGTAGACCAGTCTTTTGCTATAATATTTCTATTAATATTTGCCATGTTCTCATAATTCAGATTATGAAAAGGGATGCCATAATCACAATCGAATTTTAGAACGCAAATAATGTTCCCATAAATAGAATTTCCTTATGTTGAACCACTCCAACATAACATTCATATATATACTTGACTAAATTTGATTAAAATCTCACGATCTAAGCTTTTAGATTTGAAATGAAGGATAATTTCCTCTCCCTTAATTATAGCAAAATAACTTTTTCCAATTAAAACTTTTGTTTTCTATAATTAACATTGCTAACATGCAACACTTATTATAATTATCATGATCCCACTAACATGATGATTATTAGGATAACACTTATGCTCCCATTAGCTTTGACATATACTCAGAAATCAGCTGGACTTCTAGAAATCAATACTTTTTTTGACTTTCTTATCAAAGTTCAAATTTCTGATACGAGATGCTTTGATAAAACTTTATCAAAGTCATACACCTATCCTTAGATAGCACACATGTGTGTCTAACAATTTCAGAACTATGAAAAGGGATGTAGTAATCATAGTCTCAATTGTTTAGACCTTTGTCATTCCTTACAAATCCATGTTAGTGTGTCGGTTAACCACACACGCTCCACTAACAACTTTGATAATGCAAAATATCCCAATTCCTATCTACTTAAAACCACTTAGTGAAAGCGTTTCCTCACCATCATTTTCATGAATTAGAGAGAAACCTTATGACACTTAGATTTTATAGTGTATGTGTTCCTATCCATGTGAATTTGTTAAAACCATAATCACAAGACAAGGTTAGTGACAAATCCAAACTCATATGGACTGAACTTGTGCAGTCTTAACTTCTTACTACCTAGCAGCACAAGGGCCTGTAATTGCTTCCAAGTTGTTATGCAACCAATTGAGAACTCTCAGATGCATAGTCAACTTTAACTGGAACGGGCACGGAAATAGGAATATGTCAACATGATAGGTTATAAACCTCAAGTCATGTGCTAGTGATAACCAATAGGTTTTCTTCTTGATTAGTTCTTGAAACTATTCCAAGATCTTTAAGACTCTCACTGACCTCTTGACATATAAGCTTCTCCTGTCAAGAACTATTCCTTGACAAAGAAAACATTCAAGGGTTAGTGCGGATTATTATCAAGACAAACACTTCACACAATTGGCCTTAGTTGGTCTTTGTTTTATCCATAACATCACAACTTACCAATTTCAAATGTACAGGAGTAGAACATATTTTACTCTTACATTTGACAAGTGTTATAAACCTTTCTTTAAGATATGTCACTCAAGTTACAATCTTGGAGTATGACTCTAAGAATTGTTTTTGAATGAAGTATGACTCATCTTCTTGATTTAACCATTTCAAAAATTCAAGATTCCACTTCTTAGCCAGAGGAATGCACTAAGATATCCTTAGACGACCAATTGTGATATGGTTTCTTAATCATTAAGATAATCACAAAACATGTTACTAAAGTACTCTCCCATTTTTCAGATTTGAGAAACTTTTATCTTTCTGCCTAATTTGATTCTTCTCATTCATTTTGCCATACATCAAAAATTTTCCAATGTTTCAGAATTATACTTAAACTTGTAAGTATAACCATATTTAATAAACTTTAGTAAATCATGCTGAATAGTCTTATCGATCTTTTATGGTGGACTTGACCAGTGCACAAGAATGTGTACTCGATCCCTTAGTCCTTCACTTGACTCACATATACATGTGAATAAGGAATTAGTCTTAATTTACCAAAGATGAAAATTCTCATTCATAATACAATACAACTTGCATGATTCCATGTTTCTGTCCAATTGAAACTTGGATGATGAGAATCTTTCCTTATTTGGTAAATTTAGACACTACCACAAATGAAAGAATCAAATTCATATTTCCATTATTGCTAGAAACATACAAACATCAATTTTCCATAAATGTCATTGCAAGGAGATATAAAATAAAGTAAAACAAAATTTTATTTATTTATAAATGCAGAAAAAAAAAATTTCCTTACAATGCAACTTTAAATGAAAACTATGCTATTACATATTTTCTAGCAATCTATCATAAATCCTAAGTAGTAGCTCAAGAATCCGATCTTCGAATCATGCGATTGAAATCCATCTTTGCGATCAGATTCAACATACTCTTCCTTTAAGTTTCCTTCCCTTTGCTTGATCCTGCCAAACATCAAAATGTAACCGAGTCACATTTTTGTATTAAGAATCATCAATTAGGAATTTAACAGATTTAGATAGTAGACTTACCTGAAGTAGAGTCAAACTTTTTTATTCTTCCTTCTCTCAGATCTTTTAGGTAGCCAGGGCAGCTTCGCAACCAATGCCCCTTCCTTTGGCAATAGAAACATATGGACCCTTTGGGAATGGTACACGGGACTATATCAGACTTAGCCTTTCTCTTTACCATTTGGTCAACCGAGTAGACTACGGTCGATCCCTTTCAATTGGGAAGAGAAAGCTTTTCTGGATTTCCAATGTTACCATTGTCAATGTCCATGGAAGTTTGGGAAGTCTATCTTCCAGTCAAATTTGCTTTATAGGTGCTCTAAATCATTCTTGATTCAGCAGCATCAAGCAAATAGGTAAGATCATTAAGGGTCATGTCATATTCTGTTATATAGTAGTCCTAAAGGAACTCACTATGTAACTTAGGAAGTGACTGAAGAACCTAGTTAACATCCAACTTCCTCAAGACTTTGACACCCGACTTTCTCGGCTTGTCAATATGTGACTTCATTTCCAAGATGTGAGCACACATAGACTTTGCTTGCCAATAGGGTTTGAGTGACCTTGAACTATTCAAGAACTTGTGGGTTAGGGAGAATAATTGGAGGAGGTGGAGGAATTGAAGTATGATTTCCATGAGATTTGGGAAGATCATAGTTGCCCGAAACAGACATCTACAATGGGAGAATTTCAAGTTAGTTGATTTAAGTCCATAATAGAACACCCAATATGAAATATTAAGGCTATGACCCAACACAATATTTTATAACTTGGAAGAGAGACCGTAATCCAAGCTATAAAATATTTGAAGGTAGGTGAATGACGATTCACCAATTTCCACCATGAAAAACGAAATAATTTATTAGGTTTTAATTGGATTTGAAACTCCTAGATCTTTTGAGATTCATTAAACATTTCAATGGCATGTTTCAATCTCGATTGTGCCCTCTCAAGTTTGTGACTGGGATGCCGATGATCACAAACAAGGTATGAATAACTATGCAAATATACTTGGTACACTCCACCAATTCTATGATAAACCATAAGCCACCCTTTTCCAACCTTGTTAAATCCAATTTAGTATGCCGGTTAACCAGACACGCTCCACTAACGACTTAAGCAAATTGCAAAGTGTAATTTCATGGGTTAGCACCAAATTCACATTTTCCTAAAGTAACTAAGATTAGGAATTTATAAAAGGTTTAGTTACTTTATATTTATCATTATACTTATAATGCAGGGAGAATTAGAGTCCTGTCAAACCCGTTCGGCTAACGACCCTCCACCAGTCAAGGAAGTGGTGGGTGAGAGTGGACACCCATTAAACTGCCATTTTATAAGCAGTAACCTTATACTCCCCCCCCCCTTTATAGAACGACTTTGTGAATGAGGCCTACTAATGGTAAGACTGACTTTGTTCTTAATTCTTATACATATATATATATATATATATATATATATATATATATATATATATATATATATATATATATATATATATATATTAACTATTAATAATAGTATAAGGGTTGAATTTTAACTTTTAAAATTCTAAGGGTTTAACTTGGAATTAAAGTATTCATGACGGGAAACTTTACAAATTCCAAAAATTGAGGGCAAGTTTTGAACAATTCAAAAACAATTCAATTCCATAACTTATGAGTTTAAAGTAGTTTTAATGAAAAACTCTTCAAGTTCCATAACTTGAGGACAAGTTATGGAAGACTTTAAAACATTTAAAAAATGAGACTCTTCATTTACATAACTTATGGAAACCTTATGAGTTTTAATAGTCATAAATATGGCTTTTCATATAACTTGAGGACAAGTTACAAAAACACATATTATGAAAAACTTTTAGATCAATTTGGATTGAAAACATATTATCACATAACTTTTCTATTAATCTAAATCAAGTCATAAGAACAAGATAATTCAAATCAAACAATTTTCAAGAAATTAGCATAACCATTAAACTAATACAAAACATGAATCTATAGACAATTATTTATGAAATTAGATTAGCATGAACATTACCACATAAAAAATAGGTTTACAAGTTCAAAAACAGCTTAGGGTAATGTTCCTAGTCCAATTCCAGCCAAAAAACTCGAAAATATGTTGTCTGGTGGTCCAACTCGTCGAGTGCATGAACCAACTCGACGAGTTCGATGATTTTTTGCATGGACTCAGCGAGTCCATCAGTGGACTCGGCGAGTCCATTGTCCAAAACAATAGAAAATCGATTTTTTTCAGCATTTTTCAGCAATTTGCATCAACTATAATTAAAAACAAGCCTAGGCTCTGATACCACTGACGGGTTTTGACCATTCTAACACTCCTATGGTGTACATGCAACCATATAAACCTTGGATCTATGATTTCTCTATTATACATGCAAATATTCAATATTCCAAGGTTTCATCCTAATTAGCATAATATGAAGCAACTATACTACAAGAATCTAGTAGAATGACATACCTTTTGATGGAGCTTGAAGTCTTGAACCTTTAAGAGCCTAGTGCCCCAAGTGTTGCACCTCAAATGGTTCACACAGCACCAAGAACTCTTGGAATAACTTGAGAATAAGGATACTTGCACCAAATCGGTTTTGCCTTCTTGTGTACACACACTACTTCCCATTTCATGAACTAGGGACCTCTTTATATAGTGTGGAGGATTACGGTTACATTCATGTAAACCCTAATACCTATGACCTTTCATTTCCATAGGATCCATGGGTTAAACACTCCATAAACTATCAATGAAAGCTTAGCCCAACCTAAATGAACTTGGCCCATCCTATATATATATATATATATATATATATATATATATATATATATATATATATATATATATATATACGAGTTCATACTTAATTAGTTCATTTTGATCACTAAATTAATTCTTGATCAATACTAATTAAATAATGTGATTTCATATTAATATATTAGAACTTATAATATATTAATATAAATCATAAGTATCCTTTTTCTCATTTTGTCTATCCAATTGTTCCGATGCCATGCAACCCAAATGAACCATGCCAAATCGGGTCAAGTACATACCAGTTATAGTTATGGACTTAGACACTAATCCAACAGTAAATACTAATGTTGTAATATGAAATATAAGAACATAAAACTTAAGAAGGAACTAATGTAAAGCTAGTTTAGATATATTCATTAAACGAACGATCTGATAAACAATCTTGTGTATGTAAAAATGTTTGTTTGACTTTGACATTTAAAAAGCAAATATAACATTAATTTTTACATTGACAAAGATGCTATACTAAAGGTAATAAAACAAAAGAGCCCGCGATATTTGTTTTTACAGCAATTTTATGGCCGTCGGAAATCACCCAGTTTTCTAGTAGTGTCTGTTGCAGATCATTCTTGGGAGATCTCGGGCTTGATCCATGTAGTTATTGGTAAAAAAAATACAATTCGATTAAGCAAAGAAATAAGATGAACTTTTATGAAAAAAAAAATTCCCAAAAAAAAGATATATGATAACTATAATACATAACAGGAAAACAGAATGCTGTTTAATAAAAACAAGAAAACGGAATAACCCGAAAACATCATGCATCTAAAGGATGGGGCTTTGATTAAACCCTGAAAGGGTGTTGGGGCTCAAAAGTAGGGAAGAACACCATGATAGTGATGATGGAGATAAAGTTAAACCAAAAATGCTCATGAGTGCAACCCCAGATGGATCATAACCACGTATCACTGGCGACAAACTTAACCCCAGTGGACTCAAACCTGTGAAATAATCCATCACAGGTGACTTTGAATTAAACCTAGTTGTATCTAGTGTTTTATTCAAGAATTGGCAGAAATCTAGGGACAAAGTGAGGGTCGATAAGGGACTGACGTTTCCTCCACCTTCTGCGGGTGGAGGTGGTCTGGGAAATAACGATGGTTTTAGTACTGTAGAGAGGATGTAGAGAGGACAAGAGGTGACGGAGCGATGTCTTTTAGGCGGCGTACAGATGATGATTGATATTTGGTGTCGCTATTGAGTGCATGAACAGTTTCCTTTAAATTGGAAGAATCAACTTTGTAAACTTTAGGTTGGGTGGGTGGTAACGGTGCTATGAAATGTTTGGAGGTGGGTTTTTGGATAGATTTGTGAACTGTATGGAGAGAATTATGAAATAATAGTCGGTTGGAGCTGATTGTTTTTGGTGGATGGTCGTTGGAAGAAGACGAAGATGTAGTGTAGGAAAAACTATTTTGATCCATTTTTTGTCGTAATGAGTTTGCTTTTTTGTTTGAGACTTTCTAATATGTGCCTTGAGGGGACTTATATGAAACATTAATTGAAGTATTAATTATGAAGAATATTAACATAATTAAATGTGATAGATATTAAAAAATACATAGATTAAGGAAACATTAATTATCACTAACTTTATACAATAAAATGACAGTTTTGTCCTTATTTTGCATTTAATGTTCCATTGAATTTTTAGTTGTTTAAGTAATAATAAGGGGTATTTTGGTAAAAAAAAATGGTATTTATTTTTAGAAATTGATTATTATTTTGATACACAAATCAAAAAGAAAAAAAGATTGATTATAATTATGGAACGGAAAAAATATTTTTTATAATTAATCTATTTAGGACTCGGCTCCATTAAAGCACTAAATTTGGCGTTACTCTCAAAATGGAGATGGAAATTTTACCATGAAAGTAGTGCACTTTGCGCAAAAATCATACAAGGCTTACATAATCTGGATGCAGGGCACACAACTCACATGTCATCTAGATATCTAAATGGGGTTTGGAAAAATATAGATAAATGTAAATTCACTCTTAATAAAATGAATATTGCAGATTCTGATGTTATCCGAAGAAATCAATCTGAAACTGGATGGGAATCGGACTTTCAATCGGACGATCAGTTCTGCGTTGCAGCTTTAAGGGAAAGGATTGATCGTGCAGCTCACTTGCTTCCAGATTGTGTTTTTCATTGGAGTAAGTGGATCCCAATCAAAGTAAATTGTTTTATTTGGAGAGCAAGAATGGACCGCATCCCAACTGCGATTGCCCTTGAACAAAGAGGGATACAAGTTCAATCTACACAATGTAGTACGTGTGTCTTAGGAATGGAATCAGCGGACCATTTGCTCTTTAAATGTCCTTTTGCTGCTGATATATGGAACCGGATATGGAAGTGGTGTGGTATCAATCCAATGACACTTCCTAGTATAAAAGAGTTGCTAAATTATATTGCAACGACTTGGAAATGCCCAAAACGCAGAGCAACTTTACTTTCAATCGTATATGGGGCACTTTGGTGTATGTGGCGAACAAGGAACGATAGAATATTTAATTCAAAATTCTTCTCCCCAAAATTGATGTTTGAAGGTGTTAGATCAATGGTCCATGTTTGGATCAAACATAGGTATGGAATAGGAAACTTTGTATGGGAAGAATGACTTATGTCTCCTTTTTATTTTGTGTAATTGATGAAGTTTTGTATCTTTGGCTCCCTCTAGCTTCTTGCTAGAGGTAGTCTCTTAATAAAAATTGCGGGTTCAAAAAAAAATTTAATTTTGATATTATTATACATAATTAATGTATATCACATTAATTATGTTAATATCCTTTATAATAATATTTCTTATACGTGTATAAGGGTAGATATATTAGAAAATTCTTTTATGTTTCTGGGAGGATGTGTATATATAGAAGATGTCAGGAGCAATTATTGTTTAGAATCAACGTCGCATTTATGGTTATTCAATTACTGACTTCTTTTGAGAGTAAGATATTTCGTGTTTTTGGATAGACAATTCACTATGTAAAGAATATTCAGAAGATAATAGTCTAATGAGATTAGGGCACCAGGAGAAATTCAAATGGTAGCTTGTCAGTCTACGTCGGCTAACTACACACAGTGAGTTTATAAAAAGAAAGTCAACTATTTTATCTTTGACCAAGTGGTTTTCGTTTCTTTTTTTATATAAATTCAAATCTTAGTGCATCTTTTGGATATTATTTTTATACGGTTTTGTGACATATGATGTTCGTAATGTTGTAGCTATATATCGGCAGATGCAGCTTGTTGCTATGAACCTGGTCACAATAAGTTCATAGTTGACGCTAGAAATTGCGATATGAAACTTGTCATTTAGATAACCGATGACACTACTAGAAACCAGCTATATACATTTAGAACATAGACAATTATAAAAACATATAGGGACCTTAAGTTTTGATTTTCTTTTTAATTATTTTCATAGGTTCAGGAAAATATAGAACGTAACTCAAAATATGTAGAAAATTATATATATATATATATATATATATATATATATATATATATATATATATATATATATATATATATATATATATATATATATATATATTAGATGTGTGGCTGCGCAAAGCAGCAACAATAAATAACTCTTTTGACGAATAGCTTTTCTACATGTAAATAATTATTAGATTTTATTATTAGTTAATATGTAATAAAAAAGTACAACTTTTAATTGAAATAATTTATATTTAACGTTTATATTTATATTGTCTGATTATTCATTTGATGTAATTAGTTATTATCGGTGTCTACTTTAAGATATATAAATTAATTTATATAGATAAATTTAATATTTAAAAATTGTAATTTAGCTTCAAATTAAATTTTTAGTAACCCTCCATAATTCTAATCTTCAAAATTTTGACAAATATTAATGATTTTGTTATGCATAATTGATTTGTACAAGAAACTTTATATGTTATACCTCTTAAAATTCAAGATAAGACTAATATATTTTATTATATATATATTACTCTATAAAATTAATATTGTCATACAAAATTCAACACAGGTCATTAAAAGTTTATAATGCTGCATTAAATAAAACCAAGTAGATGAAATAATATAGAGGTTGGAAATTTATAGAGTAATTAAACAAAAGTTTTCTTTTTGTGTTGGTTTTCTCGACAGGAAGAAACAGGGAGGAAGGGATAAAAAACTAAAAAGAACTTCAATTGAGTCAATTGTAAAACCGTGCAGTGCAATACACAAAACAATTTAATTGGGCCTAAAGTCTTGGAAGAACAATAAGAGTTTGACTAAAATTGAATAATAAAAAGTTCAATTATACAATCCTTTAACATCCGGTTAAATTTATCCACATTCTCCAAACTTCCTCACGTTTGTTCGTAAAAAGTTCACTCTTAGTGAGTATGTCCGTCTTTTTCCACATATTTCCGAATGAAATGAATCTTCTGTTGCTTCACCTGTGAAAAACATTTCACAAAACACTTTTATCAGTTAAATCGTTGATTATATATATATATATATATATATATATATATATATATATATATATATATATATATATATATATATATATATATCCGTCTAACAAATTAATGACCAAATGGCTTCACAAACCACTTCCATAGTTGCGACAAATTCTGCTTCAGAAGTTGATAATACTATTTTTTTATATTTTTTTTTTACGATTGTCACATGCATGATAATGCTTTCCCTAACATAGAAAACCATCCAGTTGTGTGCTTTTATAGTCCATCACATCTCCACAGGTTCTTTGCTTCTTTGATAATACACGATACCATAATCAATTGTATCTTTCAGTTATCTATAAAAACTTGCTTCATTGAGTTTTTATATGGTGATGTTGATCTTCCGGTATAACGACTAAGACCCCATTTGATAGTTACTGACTGAGAAAGTGTTGATTCAGAAAGGTCTGTTTGGGTAAGAAATCATGACCGAGTAAGAAACCATGATGTTTGATTGTACATCTGACTGAATGTATTGACTGATGAAAATGACCATTTTACCATTTATATATATATATATATATATATATATATATATATATATATATATATATATATATATGTATGTGTGTGTGTGTTTGTGTTTGTGTGTGTGTTATTTCTATCCTTTTATTCTCTCACATTGGCGGAATATAAAATAATAAGAATATCATGTCGTTAAATAAATAAATGGTTATCAGAGTAGATTCTTAACTTCTTTTTGTTTCTTGTATCCATTTACAATTGTAGACACTTGCTTCAAACTTGACAATATAGTGTAGTTGATGTTTCCACTTATTCATAAACTTTACAATGTAGTGTAGATGATGTTTCAACTTATTCATTTCTTGTCGTTATATTAAGGCCACTTATATTAATTTGGTGTGATCGTATTAGGTGAATTGTGACCTCACACAACTGTGACTGATGGTATTATTGTTTGATGTCGATTTTTACAAATGGTTTTGACTTATATTTACGTGGTGATGTCGTAACTCTTTGATTAGTAAAGACGATAACCGGCTAGAATATTTGTAGAGAATTTGCAAGGAAGTTTTTGTAATGAACAATGTCACGAAATATGCATATTGTTGTATATAAATATAAAATATAAAACTTGTATGAATCAACAACAATCAAACATAAAATTCTCAAACTCATCACTAGAACAACAAAAATTCAATTCAAGTCCAATATTTTCCTAATATGAAAAGAACATAAATAGAAACATCAAACATGAACATAACAGAAGCAAAAACAGCAAACTTATCAGTAGAAGACATCTTATTTATGTAAATCTTTTGCAATCCAAAGTGAAATATGGACGCATTTTCTTGGATGGATTCCCTTGCATTGTTGTCTACTTTTCTAGACAAAAGACTAATGTGCCCCCATAAAAAATCATGAAACCTGGAAGTGGAAATTGCTATTTCTCACCTAACAACTAAAAATTCTGATTTACAATTGAACAACAAAATTCTGCAGCAAACATGGACAAAAACAACTAAAAATCGGAACTTTTAAACAATATCAAACATGAATAAAACAACAAAATTTTGCTGAACAAAAATTCAATAGAGCATCAGAATCCAGGATTCAAAAATCAAAATTTCAGAACAAGAAACAAATCTGAATCCAAAATTCAAAACAGCTTATGTTTAGGTTATGTTTAGGCTATGGTTATATTATGATCAGTTGAAGAAATCATACAAAAAAAGAAATCAAAATTTGAAAGAGAAGGATGGATATCATCGATGAAGAGGCAAGGGATCGTACCTGATGAATAGGCAGGAGATTGCCGATGAAGGCTGGATGTGGAGGAGATCGTCGGCAGGGGAAGATGCAGAATCGACGAGAAGGAGGCATTGTAAGAAAGAGAAGGATGACTGTATCTATCCGAATCAGATTCTTTCTTACCGACTTAGATGCCACAATTCGACTATCAAACGGCTTTTTCTGACCGAGTCGGCCAAAAACGTCTGACTCGACTCGGTCAGACACATTTCAAACATGACCTAAGTAACCAATCGATAATGGCAAATTAGGTCATGTGTGAGTTAAGTACCTCAAACTCCCTAGAATTCGCATATATTTTGCCTATATTTTATAGGATCGATGAGTTCTTAGCCTTTGTCTTCACCGATTTTTCCTCATTTAGAATTATTGCATCAATTGCACTTTGAATTTGTTGATTTCTTTTTTATTAGAGTTGCTAACGATAACATCATCCACATCAACACCAACAATTAGTGACAAACCTCATTTGTTTATGGTGTAGAAGGCTTGATCATATGAACACCTTTTCTACAAATATTCTTCAAGCATTTATTAAATTTGATATTTCATGTCCTTGGTGTTTGACGTAACCCGTACATCGCTTTAGAAAGTTTATAGACATAACATGTACATGGATTTAGAAAGTTTATAAACTATGTTCCATTCCTTTAATAAACAACCTCTGGGTTGCGATACATACACTTTTTTGTCTAGTTCATCATTTAGAAATGTGGTTTACATCTAAATGGTGTATCTCTTAATTTCGTTGAGCCACTAAAGCGTGAATATGCCAGATCGTATCAAGTAGAGCTTCTTATGCGAACACTTCCTCCAAAATCAATACCTTGTTTACTGTATGAAGCCACAAGCAATGAGATGAGCCTTATACTTGATGATCGTTCCTAAAGCGTCATTTTTAACCTTGAAACCCCACTTTAATCCAACAAGTTTGTTAGTGGAAGGTGAATTAACAAGCTTCCAACAAACATGTCATTGAATTGCATCTACCTTAATTTCCATTGCTTTTCTCCATTTTCATTAGTTGATGCTTCCATATAATTTAAGGGTTGTCTGGAATTAGCATGAAGAAATTCTCTTATGTCTAAGTTTATTGGATTGGATCTTTCATAGGCATCAATCAATGCTCGATAACCCATTGGTCTGTTTGTCTTGACGAATTCATTAACTTACTTCAGAAATGCGTTTTTAGGGATGTTTGGATATGAATGGATGTTGCATTTTGTGACAACCCAAAAGAATTGGAACAAGCAAGGTCTAGATGGTATCCTTGTGCAAGTGAATTCACAATGTAACCTTGTTACAATAAAATTTTGAAAGCCATAAGGACATTAGTGGCATGTGTATGTATATAAGTTCACATATATACACATTTATATATATATATATATATATATATATATATATATATGTATATATATATATGTATATATATATATATATATATATATATAGATAGATAGATATACACACCATGGAAATCATAATTGTGAGAACCTCTTGAAAGTAAAAAAAAAAAATTAACACATTAAGACTAGTCAAACAGTGAAATAGAAATCATAAACTTAAAACATGGTTTTATAATAATTAGCCCAGTACCCCACCCACCCTAGACCACATTAGAACCGAAAACACCTTATTGGGTATACCTCAAAACCGAAATCTCGAATTATGGCCCATTAAGAGGCCAAAAACCCCACAAGGCTAGAACTGAAATCACACCTTGAAGCCCATTAGGATCAAAATCCTCATGTATGGGGGTACCAACGGTTTTCGTTCCTACCTAAACCGCAAACCCCTTCTTATGGCCGAAATCCTAAAAGGTAAATCATGAAAAAAATGTTCCAAGGGGGGAATTTTCTATTAGATATGTTGTACTTCAAAGATATACCTGTTGGATTAGTGTCTAAGTCCATAACTATTTTGGTATGTACTTGACCCGATTATGAGCATGGTCCTTTTGGGTTGCCTTCACCATAGCAACTTGTAGGATGAATTAAGGAGAGAAAGGTTTAATTATGATTTATTAATATATTATGAGAATAATATATTAAAGGAGAAATCATATTGTTTAATTAATATTAGTCAAGAATTAATAAAGAATTAATTTTGTGGCTAAAAGAGATTAATTAAACTTAGGGGACTTGAATTGTAATTATAAGATAATTACAATTGGAATATGGATCACCTTGGAATAGTAGGTTTGACGAATTCTATGGGGAAGCGCA
Source organism: Lactuca sativa (assembly GCF_002870075.4). Classification (NCBI taxonomy): domain Eukaryota; kingdom Viridiplantae; phylum Streptophyta; class Magnoliopsida; order Asterales; family Asteraceae; genus Lactuca; species Lactuca sativa. Next base: position 349,125,819 of record NC_056626.2, read on the forward strand.
TTAGAAATCGTCCAAGGCATGTTCCAGAAGGGATCCATGGGATACTTAGGGCTTAAGCAGTCAAATTAGGGTTTCCTTGTTAGATAACCCTAATTGCCTACCTATTTAAGGAGCCCCTAAGCCCCAAAAACGTGGTGACTGAATCCTTAGGGTTTCCTGGACGTTTAGGAGCCTCCTTTCTCTTCTCTTCTTCATCTTGTTGCTTAGTGGTGTTTGTGACTCCATTAAAGGTGCAACAATTGAGGCATTAAGCTTTCTGAAACCAATGATTGATTTTTATTGCTATATAACAATCAAAGGTAAGATCTAAACCCTAATTTCAGTTATAGTTTATTAGATCTAGGGTTTATGGTTTTGGATTATCAATTACATGTTCATTAGACAAACTAGATCCAAAGCTATTAGGGTTTGCATGTACACCATAGGATTGATTTGTTGCTCGAAACCCATCAGTGGTATCAGAGCCTACGATTGTTTGTTAGTGAATCGATGCTTATTTGATAGTTTAATGGCTGTAAAAATCGTTGTTTTCCCTTCTGCTTGACTTACTCGGCGAGCCAGTTAATGAACTCGGCGAGTCTAAGAGTCTTGCAACGTTTTTTTAGCGATTTTCTTGCTGTTTTGGCTTGGGATACTTACCATAAACATTTTAATTAATAAAATCCGATTTTTTATTTATTTTGGGTGAATATCCTTACCAAAATAGTAGATAATTACCATTTAATCAAATATTTGTTACCTTATAAGATAATGTTTAATTATTTGAGTTATTTGATGAATTATCCTGCAAGATATTTGATTAGTCAAAATTAGATAATTGTCTTATTTGAATAGTTTCAAATTACTCCCATTAAGTTTTATAGTTTAAATTTGAACTTAAAAGTATTGTTTTGAAATTTAAATAGTTAAATCCTAGTGTTTTGAAAAGTTTCAAAACCTGCCATCAAGTTTTGGAATTTAAATTTTTGATTAAAAGTTTAATTTTGAAATATTTAAATTCTAAACCCTAATGTTTTGAAATGTTTCAAAACTTGCCCTCAAGTTTTGGAATTTAAAATTTCTATTAATAGTTTAATTATGTAATATTTAAATTCTAAAACTCTAGTATTTTGAAAAGTTCAAATTACACCCTCATGATTTTATTAAGTTAATTAAAAGTTTAATTAAAAGAGAAAGTTAATAAAATCAACTAGTATTTTAAAAGCGCAAAATACACCCAATACTATATATATGTAAGATTAAAAGTCTAATATTATATATATATATATATATATATATATATATATATATATATATATATATATATATATATATATATATATATATATATATATATGAGTAAAGAGTCAGTCTTACCGTTAGTAGGCCTCATTCACAAAGTTTGTCTATAAGGGGTGTTTAAGGAAATTTCCTATAAAATGGTGATTGAATGGGTATCCACTCTTACCCACCGCACTCTTGACTATTGGAGGGTCGTTAGCCGAACGGGTAGGATAGGACAGAAACCTTCCATTATAAGTATAATGAAGTACAAAGTAACTAAATGGTTTTCAAATTCCCAAATCATAGTTACTTTAGACAAAATGTAAAATTGTATGCTAATCCATGGAATGACACTTTGTACCCTTGCCGAGACGTTAGTGGAGCGTGTGTGGTTAACCGACACATTAAGTTGGGTTTGGCATTGGTAGCAAAGGGTGACTCGGTGTTTGTCATAGATCAATGGACCGTGTGTGGGTAACCAGCACATTGATTAGGTGATAGTAGCATTGAGTGCATCATGTACATTCACGTGTTTATTCACACCTTATTTGTGATCCTCGGCATCCCAGTCATAAATGAAGGGCATAATCGAGATTAAACATGCCACTGAAAAGTTCAATAAATCTTAAAAGATCTAGGAGTTTCAATACATCTAAAACTTAATTCTTTTTCGTTTTTCATGGTGGAAATTGGCAAATCGTCATTTACCTAACTTCAAATATTCTACAACTAGATTACAACATCCCTCTTCTAGGTTGTAAAGTATTGTGTTAGATCCTAGCCTTGATGTTTCATTTGGGTGTTACATCAAGGATTCTAATCAACTTGACTTGAATTTATCCCGTTTTGTAGATGTCTGAATCTAACAATGGTCTTCCGAAATCCCATGGAACAAGTTTTCCAAATGAAAATGATATTCCACGATATGATCGAGGAACCAGAGATCATGCTTCACTTCCTCCACCTCCTCCAATTATTCTCCCTGACCCACAAGTTCAAAGGCTTGAAAAGTTCAAGCTCACTCAAGCCCTTTTGGCAAGTAAACACGAAGATGGGAAACCTGTGTGTGCACACGTCTTAGAGATGAAGTCATACATTGACAGGTTAATGATGTTGGGTGTCGATATTTCAGGTGAGTTGGCTGTTGACTGGGTTCTTCAGTCGCTTCCTGAATTATATAGTGAGATCGTTAAAGAGTACTCTATGATGGATCATGACATGACCCTCATTGATCTCACCTATTTTGCTTATAGCTGCTGAATCACCAATGATTTGGCATGTTGGTCAAGAAAATTTGTCTGGTGAATCAAACTCCCAAACTTCAATGGACACTGGAAACATTGGAAGTCCAGAAAGGACTAAGTATGAGATTGTCCCATGTCTTGTACGAAAGGAGTCCATTTGCTTTTATTGCCAAGAGAAGGGGCATTGGAGACGAAGCTGCCCAAACTACCTGAGAGATCTAAGAGATGGGAGAGTCAAGACGTATGGCTCTACTTCAGGTAAAATCCAATAACTAACTCTATAAGTTCCTATTCTTTTATTTTCAATACATGATGTGATAAGATTACATTTTGATGTTTTGTAGGATCGAAGAAAAGAGGGGAAGCTTAAGGGAAGAAGTAAGTTGAATCTGATCGTGAAGAAATGGATTTCAATCGCATTGCTTGAAGATCGGATTTTTGAGCTACTACTTTAGAGTTAGAATAGATTTCTTAGAAATTGAAATAGCATAATTTTTCATTTGAATTGCATTGTAAGGACAATTTTTTCCGCAATAAAATGAATTTTGATTTCGTCTTATTTATTTATCCTTGCAATGGCATATGTGAAAATGGATGTTTATGTATTTCTAATTTTAGCAATGTTGAATTGGATGTGATTCTTGATTTTGTTATATGTGAAATGTCGAGAATTTACCAAATAGGGAGACTTTCTCATCGCCCAAGTTTCAATTGGACAGAAACTTGGAATCATGTAACATGCATTGCATGATGAATGAGAAACTTCATATTTGTAAATTAGACTAAATCTTTGGCAAAGTGTCAAGTGAAGTACTAAGAGATCGAGTACACTAGGTTGTACGTTGATCATGTCCACCACAAGAGTGATAAAGATTCATCATGATTTACTAAAGTTTAGTAAATATGATTATACTTACAAGATTAAGTGTTTTGAGTTGGTTGAAAGAGTTTCAAGGAATAGCATAATGAATAAAGAAGAATCAAGTAGGCAGAAAGATAAAAGTTTCTCCATTCTAAGAAGAAGGGAGAGTACCTTTTATTGTGTTTTATGATAAGTCTTAATGATTAAGAACCATATCTCAATTGATCCTCTAGACGAGTCTTAGTGCATTTGTATGTCTAAGAAGAGGAATCGAGAATTGTCAAAATGGTTAAATCAAGAAGTAAATCATACTTCATTCCAATATCAAGTCTTAGAGTTATACTACAAGATTGTGAATTGAGTGAAACGTCTTTAGTAGGTTTATAACACTCAACAAATGTGGAATTGGAAAAAGTCTTCTTGTTCCTGCACATTTGAGATTGGTAAGTTGTGATGTTGATAGCTTCATTTTATTTACTTCTTTTTATAGTTTATTTTAGCACATTTCATTCGCATTTTAGTTAACTTCCATGCATATTTTCCCTTTTGTTATTTTTATGACCATTTCGGGGTACTTTCTAGTTTCTTGAGCATTATTGCAGATTTTCTTGGAAACTAGCGGGGCGGCACTCTTGGGAGGCGATTGGGCTTAAAGATAATTGTGGATTTCGTGCTTGATGGCTATGAAGGTGATTCATGGGGGTGGACTTGTCAATTGCTTGAAGGCTTGGAAGAATTGAGTTTTAAATTTGAAACACGCGGGAGAATTCTTGAGTGTGCAAGATCAATATTTGGGAGTTTGCGGAAGTTTTGAGTGATGTGGATAGACAAATTGGGCTTTAATTAAAGAAATATTGAAGAAAAATGGGCTAGGAGCTGATTGGATTCGAACTGGGCCAATGGATTAGCTGAGGGGGCCCAAAACTTGAAGAAGCCCAAAAATCCCGTCAGACCCCGCGACCCGCGTAAGATTCCCCGCGGCCCGCGTGGATTCCTGATAAGGGCAATTTCGGGATTTTATCTAGAGCTCTATATTAGGAAGGTTGGTGTGCCTCTTCAGCCTTATCTTGAAGGTCTGAGTTTGACTTGTTCTCTCTGGTGTTTGGAGTGCTTTTGAAGGCCAAGAACACCTCAAGAACATCTTGATTTCACCTCTTGATTATTGTAAAATGTTTGGTACAATTTCATCTAACTTTATTTCTTTGAGTTTAGTCATGCTTGGCTAAACTAATCTTGGTTGAATTTTTGTTGAATACTTTGAACTTTTGTTGAATGTTGAAGAATCCATGAACTTGTTCTTAAATCTTTATGGAAATGTTTTGTGTTTTATCATATTATCACTACTAGTATGTTTTTATTCATGAGTTTAAATGTGTTTGTGGTGATTAGTTGGCTAATTTCTTGATTAAGTAAATGATCCTCAAATTAGCAAGCAAAAAATGATTTTTGTGTTGTTTTTGCTTCACACAATCATAAAGACATATTCTCCAACATGGTAGTGAAAGCAATTGACTCTTCTTGGATTTGGTGACTTTTTGGTTCTTAATGGTAGTTGACTTTCACTAATTACATGCTATTTGGAATTAGTGACTTTGACTAAGGAAATTGTTATGAGCTTCTATAGCCATTTCAACAATTAAGAAAAGTCTAGGTAATCTCAAGCTCCTTGGATTACTATAACCAAATTAAGGATTTAAATCAAAGTATTGCACCATTGGATTCTAATGATATGTTCATCAAAAGTCAAAGTGAGGAAACTTTAAGTCAACCATCTCTCCCTTATTGATTTTACATCAAACTCTTATTTTTGTTGCATTTGTCTATTTAAATCATAGTTAATTCTAGTTTATTTCAAGTATTTCAAAACACCAAAACCCCCCATTTTATTTTTATCGTCATTTTATAAGTATTTTTACAAAGAGATTTGTCATAGAGTTATAAATCGAACCAATCTCCGTGGATTCGATCCCTTTACCACTATACACTATTTTAGTGTGTAATATTTAGGGTTATTATTTGTGTTGGCCTCGACAACCACCAAATTTTTGGCGCCGTTGCCAGGGATTGGTTTATTTTTAATCAATTTGTTTCTTTATGCCCAGATCTCAGCGTACAGGTGACTTGATTTACAACCCAGAAATCGAAAAAGAAGCAAGGCGTTTGGCTAAGGAAAAACGAGTTGAACATGGTCAAACTTCTAACCCCCACGGGGACCCGGAGGTTGAAACCGCTTCATTAAGTGATATAGAACCCGATTCTAGTCCCGACCCTTGCCAAGAAATTCCCGAAACACCACCCCTACAACAAACCCACCCATTATTGAACCAATTGCAATGGCGGACGGAGGAGAAGTTCCCGAAAGAACTTTGAGGCAAATGATGGAGACCGATGTTACACAAACTCCAACCGGTATCAATTTCCCAGTTTTGGAAGGAGGCTCGGAGTTGAAGTCAAGCTTAGTCCATCATCTACCAACTTTTCATGGATTGGAGAATGAAGACCCTCATAAGCATTTGAAGATGTTCCACATTATTTGCACTAGCATGAAGCCACAAGGGTCAACCGATGACCAAATCAAGCTAAGGGCATTCCCCTTTTCATTGGCCGATAGAGCAAAAGATTGGTTATTCTATCTTCCACCGGGGTCGATCAACTCATAAATCATGGACCGACATGGCAAGAGCTTTCCTTGATAAATTCTATCCTGCCTCAAGAGTCTCATGTCTTAGAAATGAGATTTGTGGAATCCGACAAGGTCAAAATGAAACTTTCCATGATTATTAGGAGAGTTTCAACAACTTGTGTTATAGTTGCCACAACACCAAATTCTGGAACAACTCCTCATTCAACACTTTTATGAGGGATTGTTGCCAATGGAGAGAAGACTAGCTGATGCCTCAAGTGGTGGAGATGTCTTTAGTAAAACCCCACAACAAACAAGACAACTTTTCAACACCATAGCCGCAAATTCACGACATTTTGGCCCTCGCCAAGACATGAAGAGAGACACACAACACAAAGTCAATGAAGTGGGAACATCGAATCTTGAGTCTCAAATAAAAGATCTAACCTCCATTGTCCAAAAGCTAGCCATGGGACAAACTCCACAAGTGATGGTTTGTGGAATATGTGCAACAATGGGACATCCTATGGATATGTGTCCCATCCTTCAACAAGATGCGGAACCTGTGAATGCCACGGGAGAGTTCCAAAACTACAACCACAAACCATCCGGTTACCAAAATGCATATAATTCGAGTTGGAAGCCAAATCCCAACATGAGCTACAACTCAAGACCATTTCCTCAAAATGCATTGGTTAGACCGTCCTATCCACCACCACAACCTCAATACCAACATCAACAACCACACTATCAACCCAAACCGCACCCTCCACATCATCATCAACAACCTCCTCAATCCCAACCAAGTAGCTCCGGAATGTGTCTTGAAGACATTGTCAAATCTCTAGCCACTAGTACCCAACAATTCCAAAAAGAGACAAGGACTAGTATCTCCAACCTTGAAGCACAAATGGGAGATATAGTTACATCTATAAGCAAGTTGGAATCCCGTGGTAAACTCCCTTCTCAAACCGAAAAGAACCCAAATGTCAATGTGGTGACCTTGAGAAGTGGCAAACAAGCCGGAGAAAGTAGTTCAAAGAAGAAGCCAAGGGAAGAAGAGGAAGAAATATAGATAATTCCCATTGAAAAACCTACAGTCAAGAACGATGCACAAGCCAGAGTTCCAAAGAAGTCTACCCCTCTAGTAACACCAATAGCCAGTCAACCACCGTTCCCCTCCCGACTTACAACTTCAAAGAAGAATATAGAGGAGAAAGAGATTTTGGACACCTTCCGAAAGGTGGAAGTAAACATCCCTCTACTTGATGCGATCAAGCAAATTCCGAGATATGCAAAGTTCTTGAAAGAACATTGCACCAACAAGAGGAAGTTGAAGGGAAATGAGAAAATCTTGATGAATGAAAACGCATCCGCAGTTTTACAAAGGAAACTTCCACCCAAATGCAAAGATCCCGGAATGTTCACGGTTCCTTGCAAGATTGGAGATGTCACTTTTAGTAGTGCTATGCTTGATCTTGGTGCCTCTATCAATGTAATGCCCTATTCGGTGTATGAATCATTGAATGTCGGACCCTTAAGTGAAACCGGTGTCATAATCTCTCTTGCGGATAAATCAAGTGTCCTTCCTAGAGGCATTTTGGAAGATGTCCTAGTGCAAGTGAACCAATTGGTCTTCCCGGCGGATTTCTATGTGATTGATCTAGATGAGCAAGTGTCCTCTAAATCGGCTCTAATCTTGCTTGGGAGACTGTTTTTGAAGACGGCTAGGACGAAGATCGATGTGTATGCGGGAAGTTTGACAATGGAGTTTGATGGTGAAACAATAAGTTTTAATATTTATGATGCCATGAGATATCCTAGTGATGTTTCATCTTTGTACTTTGTTGATGTTGTCGAGCCAATTACACAAGAATTGTTCGAGTTATCTAACGGTGATATATTGGAGATGATCTTAAGCAAAGGATTTGATTGTTGGAAGCTAGCCGAGCAATTAAAGCTTTATTCTTTGGATCCGGAAGTTGAGAAGTTGGTAAATAAAATGGAGATTAAGAAATCCACAAGATTAGATGTCAAGCAAGTTGAATTGCCCCCAAATCATACAAAATTGCCTCCATCCCTTGTTCAACCACCCGAATTGGAATTGAAGGTCTTACCTCAACACTTGAAGTATGCCTATTTGGGAAAGAATGAAACCCTTCCAGTTATCATTTCAACTCACTTAACCGAATTTGAAGAAGAACAACTTGTCAAGGTGTTGAAGGAGCATAAAGAAGCCATGGGTTGGATGATTGCGGATATCAAGGGATTGAGCCCCTCCACTTGTATGCACAAGATCTTAATGGAGGATGAATGCAAGCCGAGACGGGACGCACAAAGAAGGTTGAATCCGCCAATGATGGAAGTGGTCAAGAAAGAGATTTTGAAGCTCCTAGATGCGGGGATGATCTATCCAATCTCGGATAGCAAGTGGGTGAGCCCGGTGCAAGTCGTTCCAAAGAAGACGGGAATCACGGTGGTCGAAAACAACAAATGTATGATGGTCCCCATCCGTGTGCAAAACGGGTGGAGAGTATGTATTGACTACCGCAAACTCAATGCAAGCACACGAAAAGATCATTTTCCATTGCCTTTCATCGACCAAATGTTAGAAAGGTTGGCAGGGAAATCCCATTATTGTTGTCTAGACGGGTATTCCGGTTTTCACCAAATCCCGGTGGCACCGGAGGACCAAGAAAACACAACTTTTACATGTCCATTTGGCACTTTCGCATACCGTAGAATGCCATTCGGATTGTGTAATGCCCCGGCCACTTTACAACGTTGTATGGTTAGTATCTTTTCGGAATACGTTGAAAACACAATTGAGGTTTTTATGGATGATTTCATGGTATATGGCAACTCCTTTCAAGAGTGTCTGACCAATCTCACGAAAATTTTAAAAAGATGCATTGAAACAAATTTGGTTCTAAATTTTGAAAAATGCCATTTCATGGTGAGTCAAGGTCTCATTTTGGGTCACATTGTGTCTAAAAAAGGAATTGTGGTAGATAAGCCCAAAATTGATGTTATTCAAAGCTTACCTTACCCGACTTGTGTTCGGGAAGTTCGTTCTTTTTTGGGCCATGCAGGTTTCTATCGAAGGTTCATCAAGGATTTTTCAAAGATAACAAGACCAATGTGCCAACTCTTGCAAAAGGAGGTTGATTTCAAGTTCAACGAGGCGTGCAAAGAAGCTTTTGACAAGCTCAAAGAGTTGCTTACATCTGCTCCCATTATGCAAGCACTAAATTGGGATCTCCCGTTTGAGATCATGTGTGATGCAAGCAACTATGCGATAGGCGACGTTTTGGGTCAAAAGAATGGGAGGGCCTCCCACGTGATCTATTATGCATCAAGGACACTAGACAATGCTCAAAGCAACTACTCTACCACGGAGAAGGAGCTATTGGTCATAGTGTTTGCTTTGGAGAAGTTTCGGCAATATCTACTTGGCACCAAAGTTATAGTGTATTCGGATCATGCGGCTCTCAAGTACTTAATGACAAAGAAAGATGCAAAGCCGAGACTCATCCGGTGGATCCTACTGTTACAAGAATTTGACTTGGAAATCCGGGACAAGAGCGGATGCGAGAACCTCGTGGCCGATGATCTAAGCCGGATCACTTCAAATGAAACTCCTCTCCCGTTGCGGGACGAGTTTCCGGATGAGCATCTCTTTTCCCTTACTCAATCTATTCCTTGGTATGCCGATATCGTTAACTTTTTGGTCACAAAAAGGTAACCCGACACATTTACACGTGCTCAAAAAGACAAGTTGAAAAGTGGTGCAAAATATTATGTGTCGGATGAGCCTTATTTGTGGAAACATTGCCCCGATCAAATCATTAGGCGATGTTTGCCCCAACAAGAGCACTAATCCATTTTGCAATTTTGTCATGAATTCGCTTGTGGGGGACACTTCGGACCTAGCCGAACCTTGAGAAACGTTCTTTAATGTGGACTATTCTGGCCAACCATGTCACGCGACTGCTACTTGTTTTGCATAAGTTGTGAACGGTGTCAAATGACGGGAAACATTTCGCAAAAGAACCAAATGCCCCAAAATCCAATCCTTGTTTGTGAAATTTTTGACGTATGGGGGATTGATTTCATGGGCCCATTTCCTGTTTCGTTTGGCAACGTTTACATCTTGCTCGCGGTTGACTATGTTTCTAAGTGGGTTGAGGCCACTGCCACAAGATCGGATGATGCCAAAACGGTTATCGAGTTTTTAAAATCTAATGTGTTTGTGAGATTTGGTGTGCCTAGGGCTTTGATTAGTGATAGAGGGACGCACTTTTGCAACAAAATGATGGAAGCTTTATTGAAAAAGTACAACGTGACCCATCGTGTCTCTACCGCCTACCACCCTCAAACGAATGGTCAAGCGGAGGTCTCGAATCGTGAAGTGAAGTCTATTATAGAGAAAACGTTGAATCCGACAAGGAAGGATTGGAGTTTGAGACTAGACGATGCCTTATGGGCCTATCGAACCGCTTATAAGACCCCGATAGGAATGTCGCCCTTCAGATTGGTTTTTGGGAAACCATGTCATCTTCCCGTCGAATTAGAGCACCGCGCATTTTGGGCGGTCAAGCAATGCAATTTCAACATTGACGAGGCGGGAAGGCATAGGAAACTTCAACTCCAAGAGCTAGAAGAATTGAGAAAAGATTCCTATGAAAACGCAAGGATTTACAAGGAGAAAACGAAGCTCTTCCATGACAAGTCCATCACCCGGAAGCATTTTGAAACGGGGCATAGGGTCTTACTATACCATTCACGATTGAAGTTATTTCCAGGCAATCTAAGGTCAAGATGGACTGGACGTTTTGTTGTGATAAAGACCTTTGACCATGGGGTGGTGGAAATTCAAAGTGAAAAGACGGGACAAATTTTCAAAGTCAATGGGCATCAGTTGAAGCCATTCTATGAAGGTTTCAGTGCTAATGCTCTTGAAATCATCCATTTGGATGTCCCGATGTGTTGAAGTAAGCAAAGAAGACATATCGTTAAAGACGTTAAAGAAGGGCATTTTTGGAAAGCAATGTGCTTTCACCATTTTTCAAATTCAAATAAATCATTTTGCAAAACGTTTTTTTTTGGGATTCAAATAAAATTTTGAAAGGTTTCACCAATCGTTCCCCGTTTTACTTCAAATTTTGTCAATTTTTTTATATCGGGCCTTACGGGGATCGTTTTGGCTTAAAAATCAAGTTTTTTTTGGAAAAATCTCATTTTTGATGTGCAGGCATACCCGCGGCCCGCGTAAGATGCATGAAGGATTACCTGCGGCCCGCTTAAGTCAAAAGATCAGATTGTTGAACAACACCCGCGGCCCGAGCCCAGCCCGTGTGAAAGGTCAGAAGGTTCAAAAGGTTTTCTAAGAAGTAGACGCGGCCAGAACGCGGCCCGAGCCCAGCCCGCATAGGCCAAAGCTCAAATTTCATTCAGTACCCGCGGCCAGCCCTCGGCCCGCGCCTGACCCGCGTGGATTTTCGAAGCACTTGGAAGTTTTTTCGAGCAAATCAGTTCCCGCGGCCTGCCCGCGACCCGGGTGCCACCCACGCAGCTTCCTTTCTTGTTCGCTATTGGACAGGTCCATTTTTGGGGACTAGACGCGGCCAGCACGCGGCCCGCGCCCAGCCCGCGTGTTGGTCGCTTGACTGTTTCCTTGGAGCTGTTGACTGCCTTGATTTTCGTTGACCAAGAGGTTTAATGAGTTGACCAACATTGACCCGGATTTGACTTTCCTTGACCAAAGATTAAACACCTCCAGCACCCTTCTTCTTCATTCTAACCTAACAAATTCCTCCATTCTCTCTCTAGAAGCTCAAGAACACTAAACCCACTTCTTACAAAAATCCAATTTCCCGGAGTTCTACCGGTCGGAATCTCGCGAAACCACCACCATTCTTCTCCATTTTTCATCCTCTACAAACCCCACCCAAATTCCGGTCCGATCTATGGCCAGAATTCCGGGCGCCACCGCCACCCACCACCACCGTCTTTCGCGTTTTCCGGCCAACTCCGGCCACCATTGGAGAATCCGAGCACGGGGTTTTGTTTCTCACATCAAGAGCTTTCTAGCCATAACAATTTCCCGCAAAAACTCACAAAAAATTTCTGTCTAATTCCGGGTGCCGCCACTCCATTCGCCGGAAAGTCATCTTGAAGCTAGTTTGTGAGGTTGTTTTAACGATTAAAGCGTCAAATACAGAGCAAAATTGCAAGCTTGGGGTATGTCTTGACGAAATCTTTTTGGTGGCACTAGTTCATCCCGGGTCTAAGAAATTGGGTAATCTCATTCCTTTAACTTGATTGTTTACATCCCAATTTCCCATTTGTTGTTAGTGTTGTGTGCCTTTGTTGTGGCTGAAAGTTATTATTGGTAAACTTTTGTCCCGATTAAATCTCAAAGCGTGCAAAAACGGGGACGGGAGCAACTTCCTCTAAAGGAGGGTCGAAGGGAAAATCCAAGGATCCCCGTTTCGTTTGTTGAATCATGAGGACCGTAAAACTTATGATTTTCTCGTTTCAAATAAGCGTCAAGTCAAGTCAACAAAATTCCTCCATAAAGAATCTTTTGCTAGTCTTGGGGTGCTCGATGGAGTCCAAGCGTTGTTTAACAACATCGGTTGGGGTCAATTCCTCTATAACCGCTCCGCCACCTATGTTGAACCCACCTTGGAATTTCTTGCCACATTCAATCCCGAGGAGGAAGCCCAAACCGTCACCTTCCAAATGCTCGGTGAGAAACGATCCCTACCGCATCGGGCCGTGAACGCCCTGATGGGCACTCCAGTGGACAACCTATATTACCAACATGACCCATGGCCCGGAAACTTCAATGAGCATCACTTTTGGCAGCAAATTACCAATGAGCCACAATATTCATCGTCTTCGTCAAAGGCCTCCTCCATAATCCACCCATGTTTGCGCCTAGCGCATCGAGTTCTCACATACACCATTTTCGCCCGCTTCGAAGTGGGACAAATTTCAAAGGCGGAATTATTTTTTCTTTGGTGCATGACTCGTGAGAACGGTCTGCGGCCTGATTTTGCCTCCTTTTTCTTCACCAAGTGTTACAACCTCACAACTATGGACAAAGGATACATTTCCATAGGGGGATTAATCACCCTCATTGCATCCCGACCACCGCTTCAACTTCATCTCTCTACTCTTCCATTCAAGAAGGCTTCCTGCCCCTCTAGCCTTGACGGCAACGCACTTCGCCGAATGCAACTCATTCGGGATTCGGTCGTCGGTCCCATGTGGATCCTTGACAACCAACCATACCTCATTCTCCCCCATGAGTATATAGGGAGTTTTGAGCCGACCGATCCCGAGGAATGGATCATTCCATCAGACTACCCTCCACCTGTAGATGATGAGGATGACCAGTTTCAGCCTGCACATCAATTCGCCAAGCCTCAGTTTCAGCCACAGCAGCAGGGGGGACACGAAGTCCCACCATATTTCCCCCTACGTTCTTTGACCAATTTGCCACAATGTTCTCCATGGTGCAGCGCTCGATACCCAAACGCAAGAGAATACGAGAGCCATCCAAGATGCGGCGAGTCGCGTTGGTCGATTGGAGCAGTCCTTCCCTCCCATTTCCCGCCAGGTCCAAGATATATGGGACTACCATTACCGCCACAGGCATTTCCCGCCGCCCGACCCTCCGATTTAGGTCCTTTCCGCCCTTTCCCTAAGCATTGAGTACAATGCTTGTTCTTAAGCTTGGGGTGGGGCATTTCCCTTATCTTTTACTTTTTCATGCATTTTTAACTAGGTTGCATAACATTTTAGTATTAAGCTAATTTTCATTCATTTTTTTTATTATTTATTTAAAATTCCAAAAAGATTTTATTTTCTTCTTTTTCACCTTTTATATTTTTGCATAACATTTAGCCTAAGGCATTAGCATTCATGCATTTTTGTTTTCTGTTTTTTCTCACCTCTCTTGGATACCATGGAACAGGTTCACAGTTATTGTATCATTATTGGTCCAGGATCTTGTTGCTATCTCACCCATCGAACCGGGACCATTGGCTGCAGTTTGGGATTTCATACTTGGGATCAGATGCTGGTAGCTTAAAGGGATAAGTGATCATGGCCAGGTAGTTTCATGAAAAATTATGCATACAATACTAACAACTGTAGGATATACTATAGCAATGGATGTTCTTAGCCTTGTGGTTACTACCGCTGAGAGGATCACACTTGATCATGTTTGAACTGTTAGGATGAAGCATTGGTGCTTGTCCCCGAGTAGAATACATATCCGGTCTCTTTACATCAACATATCTTTTTGCGATTTTCTTAGAATTTTAGAGAGTCTTTTAGTCCACATTTGGACATTTTCATTATCTTTGAAAAACCACAAGTTTGAAAAGGAGCTTACATTACATCTTTATGCTCCACACATGGTCATTTTCACACTTAGGCCATTCGGATTATATCATTACCCTTTCGATTCCACTTACACACCTTTGGGAACCAAATTTTGAGTCAAAGGGTTTCTTGTTAAAAGTTTCGATAGTTAATACATTACCTTCAAGTATTAAAAAAAAGAAACATGCAAATTTTCAGTTGCAACTATCTTAGATAGGTGGCCGGTTCAATTATTGAACAAATTTCCCAACATCTTGGTCACCCGGCGTTGATATTCATTTGTATAGGTCTGTTTTATTGTATATAGATTGAGTTGTTTTTTTTCGCAAATTGGTGATGTTAGAGAGACTGTCGAGTCGGATACTACGGGAGGTTTGGGCCAACACTAAGTGAACCGATTCCTACAACGGTGCCCGAGCGATTAAACCTAGTTACACATGAGGGAAACCGGAAAACGTGAGAACAGAGTGTGCACTTAAAGAAGAGCTCCACCCGAGCCCATCCAATTGCTTTCTCCCTACTACAGATGTTCTTCATTGCATGCATGTTCCATTAAGACTACGACTGACCATCCCTCCTTATTCACCTACAGGAGTTGTCCTGGCTATGGTTTATGGTCCCATTGTCATCGGATGAAAAAGTTATGAGACAGCAGCGAGATCAATTCTGACCATGTTGACTAACATCGAACAGGTTCCAAGGTTCTATCCATTCTTTTTATTTCTAGGGTAGTTCGTCCCAAGTTTATTTAGTCTTGTCTTACTTGAGGACAAGTAAGGTTTAATCTTGGGGTGATTTGATAGCTTCATTTTATTTACTTCTTTTTATAGTTTATTTTAGCACATTTCATTCGCATTTTAGTTAACTTCCATGCATATTTTCCCTTTTGTTATTTTTATGACCATTTCGGGGTACTTTCTAGTTTCTTGAGCATTATTGCAGATTTTCTTGGAAACTAGCGGGGCGGCACTCTTGGGAGGCGATTGGGCTTGAAGATAATTGTGGATTTCGTGCTTGACGGCTATGAAGGTGATTCATGGGGTGGACTTGTCAATTGCTTGAAGGCTTGGAAGAATTGAGCTTTAAATTTGAAAGACGCGGGAGAATTCTTGAGTGTGCAAGATCAATATTTGGGAGTTTGCGGAAGTTTTGAGTGATGTGGATAGACAAATTGGGCTTTAATTGAAGAAATATTGAAGAAAAATGGGCTAGGAGCTGATTGGATTCGAACTGGGCCAATGGATTAGCTGTGGGGGCCCAAAACTTGAAGAAGCCCAAAAATCCTGTCAGAGCCCGCGGCCCGCATAAGATTTCCCGCGGCCCGTGTGGATTCCTGACAAGGGCAATTTCGAGATTTTATCTAGTGCTCTATATTGGGAAGGTTGGTGTGCCTCTTCAGCCTTATCTTGAAGGTCTGAGTTTGACTTGTTCTCTCTGGAGTTTGGAGTGCTTTTGAAGGCCAAGAACACCTCAAGAACATCTTGATTTCACCTCTTGATTATTGTAAAATGTTTGGTGCAATTTCATCTAACTTTGTTTCTTTGAGTTTAGTCATGCTTGGCTAAACTAATCTTGGTTGACTTTTTGCTGAATCCTTTGAACTTTTGTTGAATGTTGAAGAATCCATGAACTTGTTCTTAAATCTTTATGGAAATGTTTTGTGTTTTATCATATTATCACTACTAGTATGTTTTTATTCATGAGTTTAAATGTGTTTGTGGTGATTAGTTGGCTAATTTATTGATTAATTAAATGATCCTCAAATTAGCAAGCAACAAATGATTTTTGTGTTGTTTTTGCTTCACACAATCATAAAGACATTTTCTCCAACATGGTAGTGAAAGCAATCGACTCCTCTTGGATTTGGTAACTTTTTGGTTCTTAATGCTAGTTGACTTTCACTAATTACATGCTATTTGGAATTAGTGACTTTGACTAAGGAAATTGTAATGAGCTTCTCTAGCCATTTCAACAAATAAGAAAAGTCTAGGTAATCTCAAGCTTCTTTGATTACTATAACTAAATTAAGGATTTAAATCAAAGTATTACACCATTGGATTCTAATCATATGTTCATCAAAAGTCAAAGTGAGGAAACTTTAAGTCAACCATCTCTCCCTTATTGATTTTACATCAAACTCTTATTTTTGTTGCATTTTTCTATTTAAATCATAGTTAATTCTAGTTTGTTTCAAGTATTTCAAAACACCAAAACCCCCCATTTTATTTTTATTGTCATTTTACAAGTATTTTTACAAAGAGATTTCTCATAGAGTTATAAATTGAACCAATCTCCGTGGATTCGATCCCTTTACCACTATACACTATTTTAGTGTGTAATATTTAGGGTTATTATTTGTGTTGGCCTCGACAACTACCAGATGTCTTGGATAATACAAAGACCAACTAGAACCAATTATGTGAAGTGATAGTCTTGATAAAAACTACACTAAATCTTGAATATTTGTTTTGTCAAGGAATGTTTCTTGACAAGAGAATCTTATATGTCAAGGAATCAGTGGTAGTCTTAATGGTCTTGAAAGGTTTCAAGAAAAAATCAAGAGTTAAACCTAGTTGACCATCACTGGCACACGACTTGAGGTTTAAAGCCTATCGTGGATGACATACTCTTTTTCTGTGCCATTCAAATTGAGTTAATTATGCATGTGAGTTCTATGAGTTCTCGTTTGAATGCATAAAGACAAAGCACATTGATCAATGGAAAGAGTGAGTTGCTTAGAAGACGTGGTGGGCATTCATGTTACCATGAGGCAACAAATCGAGATTGAGCACGTTCGGTCCATATGAGTTTGGATTTGTCGCAAACTTTGGTTTTGGCAAATTCACATGGATAGGAACATTTACACTTTAAAATCTAAGTGTCATGAGGTTTCCCTACTTCATGAAAATGATTGTAAGGAAATGCTTTCACTAAGAGAGATTTTAAGAAGATTGTAATTGTGAAAATTGTATTCTCAAATTCGATTATGATTACGGTATCGCTTTTCATATTTCGAATTGTGAGATTTGGCAATTGGTTTGAACATTTAGGACTTAGTAACATAAGTTCTGAATTTCATTAGACACACATGTGAGCTTTCTAAGGCAAAGGTGTATGAATTTAAGAAGCTTAGATAAAGGCTTATCAACGCATCAGGTATTTAGAAATATGAACTTAAGGAATTCAATAAGAATTGTTTTCTGGAAGTTCAGATGTTTTCTGAATATATCTTAAAGCTAGTGGGAGCATAAGTGTTATGCTTGTATGATAATAATCGTCATGTTAGTGTGAGCATGATTATTATTTCAAGTATTGCAAGTTAGCAATATTAATTATAGAAAACAAAGATTCACTTTGCCAAGTTGTAGGGGTTGAAAAGTTGTTTTGCTATAATTAACGGAGAGAATATTATACTTCATTTCAAATCTAAAGGCTTAGATTGTGGAATTTTAATCAAATTTAGTCAAATATATATATGAATGTTGTGTTGGAATGGTTCACCATGAGGAAATTCTATATATGTAAAGGATAATTGCATTCTCAGAATTTGGTTATGATTACGACATCCCTTTTCATAATCAAAATTGTGAGAACATGGCAATTAGAAATATTATAATAGAAGACTGGTAAAGTATCACGTCTTCATGTGAGACATTATGAATCGTGTTCCATACGCTTCAGATATAGGATCGATTACATATGATATAATGTTTTATCATTCTAAAATTTTCCAAATGCTTAGTGCATTAAGAGGGAAAAAGGACTAGAATGGTTTTGGCTAAAATAATTAAACAACTATCAAAGGAGGATCTAAGGTTCGCCAAGGATTTGTTGCTTGTGAGTAGTTGGAAGTATAGTATTGGATGGACCATGTTGACATTATATTGAATAAATATGACTCTATATAGAATGAGTTGTCATATGGCAAATATGGAAATGTTTCCATAATGGGAGTTGGATATTGAGAGTCTGTGGCTAGATTAGAAACTTTTATGCAAGAAGGATGTTCAAAGGAATGTACTTTGAATGTGAGACTTCGCGTCTATGGAATTGTATTGTAACAATTTCCGATAGAATACCTTGGAATTTCATTAGCCAAGTCTTGGTGACTTCTGTGCTATTAAATTACGAAAGGATCGTTGCATAAAATGTTAGAATCTGACATATTCCAAAAGTGGCAAGGATTTGGTATACTTACACTAATGATGAGGATTGGGAATTGTGAAATGAGTTTCATTGGAAAGGTTTTCAATTGATCTATTTCACAGAGTAAGGATCATAGGTAACATAGTGTGCATGCTCGGAGCATGGGACAGATATTGCTGGAATTCAAGTTATAAGTTGATTATCCGAAACATTAAACAATGAATAATGAGTAGTCAATATGGTGTTTAAATAAAAGTGTTTTATTTACGCTCAAAAGTTTTGGGGCCATATAGGATTAAGTATTATCGTTGTGTTTCATTTTTCATGTTTTGACTTCAAGAATAATTGGGTTATTCGAACCTCCACAGTCGGTCATACGTTGGAAGTAGGTATGAAGGAAGACTGTCATGAATATGTCTGTAGATTGTCTAAAGTGTTTAGACATAGCGCAAGTTTGCTGCAGAGTTCATTAGTGATTTGATAAGATTAAAGTATTGGATTAAAACCATGCTCACTTGAATCACTTCATGGATTTATCACGGGTGATTAGTGAGACGATAACATTGTATATTCTTGAAACCGAGACGTGTAAGTTGTTATTTGCTGGTCGGTTGCACATCGATGATAAGTAAATGCACCAGTAACTTGGTGTTATAAAACTTATTGTTGTGTGTGATTTGATTAGTAGGTGCAAGCAAGCATTTGAGTCAAATTTTATCCATTCCTTTTACCCAAAGTGGGATAAAAGCGATATTTGTGGGCCCCTCGATGATTTAGTGATGACACCCTAAGCGCTTGGCCAAGCCGGGACTAAGTTGATGTGTTCAATTATAGTCTGTTGTCAGTCGTCATAAATCAGATGTCGGGAAACAATACATAGATAGAGAGAATGACTTAAATCCATGTCTTGTGTCTATACGATATCTTGAGAATGGAGGAATATATATTCCCTTATCTAAAGGACACGCGTATCTGATAAGATCAGAGTTAACAGTGGCTTTTGAAAGCTACGGTTGCTGATGAGGTTCTGAAGTTATGCAAAATAGTTATTAGACTTATCCAAGTGGGAGACTGTTGGATTAGTGTCTAAATCCATAACTATTTTAGTATATACTTGACCCGATTATGAGCATGGTCCTTTTAGGTTGCCTTCCCCATAGCAAATTGTAGGATGAATTAAGGAGAGAAATGTTTAATTATGATTTATTAATATATTATGAGAATAATATATTAAGGAGAAATCATATTCTTTAATTAATATTATTCAAGAATTAATAAAGAATTAATTTTGTGGCTAAAAGAGATTAATTAAACTTAGGGGACTGGAATTGTAATTATAAGATAATTGAAATTGGGCTATGGATCACCTTGGAATAATAGGTTGGACGAATTCTATGGGGAAGCCCATTAGAAATCGTCCAAGGCATGTTCAAGAAGGGGTCCATGGGCTGTTTAGGGCTTAAGCAGTCATATTAGGGTTTCCTTGTTAGATAACCCTAATTACATACCTATTTAAGGAGCCCCTAAGCCCCAAAAACGTGGGGACTGAATCCTTAGGGTTTCCTAGACGTTTTGGAGCCTCCTTTCTCTTCTCTTCTTCATATTGTTGCTTAGTGGTGTTTGTGACTCCATTAGAGGTGCAACACTTGAGGCACTAAGCTTTCTGAAGCCAAGGATTGATTGTTATTGCTATATAACAATCAAAGGTAAGATCTAAACCCTAATTTCAGTTATAGTTTATTAGATCTAGGGTTTATGGTTTTGGATTATCAATTGCATGTTCATTAGACAAACTAGATCCAAAGCTATTAGGGTTTGCGTGTACACCATAGGATCGATGTATTGCTCGAAACCCATCAATACCTTGGGAGGAAAGACTCAGCTTTAGATAGATTTACCCAGCAAACTACCATGCACAACCCCCAAATAACTAACATATATCCATACTCACTCATTCCATTTATTCCACGATAAGAGACCCCTTTCCAGTTACCAACATCCTTCATTCTTTCTTTCCTCCATTTCCTTTAACATTCCAGCCTCAACTTTTCAAATACCTCAAGAACATGCTTGGTTCTTTCCAAAAATCCTCATCATTTAGGTGGTCGTTGGATTTTTGGTAAGTAGTTTTGACAACTCCTAGTGTTTTCACACATTATTGTGCTAGTTTCATATCATTTACACACAAATATTCATGTGTTAGAATCACTAGGATACTAGCATCCAAGAAGCTCCTCAAACTCATCATCTTCATCCTAGGTTCGACATCATTTTCATCTTATTTCCAACAACCCACTAAAATCACCAAGGTGAGTTCATACACCATATTTTCAAGCTTTTTGCATGTTTTTTTTTGTGGGGGGGGGGGGGGGGGGTAGAAGTAAAACTTTGTTTATCCCACAGATAATTACATGTTTTTCATCCTTATGTTGAAGATAAAATATTATTTGCGCAAGTTATGGTTTATACTAGTTTTGGTATAATTATTTGTGATATACATATTGTTAAAACAAACATAATCTATGTTATAAAATCCTAAGAAAATTTATGGTTGTAAAACTAGATGGTTTTTGGAAACTCTTACTAAAAGTTAGCTTTTCTAGCAAAAATGGTTACATTACACTCATTTACAAATTTGGTGAGTTACAACCCAAAAACATTATGTTTTGAATGTCAAATTTTGATACTAGATACGAATACACATAAACATTTATATAAAGGTTTATATGAATATTTTCAAACAAAACTAGTTAAACTATAAACAATATATTTTGACGGCTACACAACTATACTATCATTTTCAGAGAATACATATAATTACACAAAAGTATAATATTTAATATTACGAGAAAAAGGGAGTTATAGTTCAAGTAAATCTGTTAATGCTCTTTTGAGACGTTCCTTTACTGTACCTACTAGTGTACACCTGAATTCCTGCATTATAACCAGATTATCCTGGAGAGAGATCGAGACCATTGTGTATAGATCTATATGGGATTGACAACCCTACACCTCAGTTGTTCGCTACAGGTAGACCAGAAAGTCTAGGGTGACAAATATCTTATCAGCTCTAACGCATGAAGAACATCGTTCAGGCATATCAGTCATATTAGCATTGTTATAAGAACTCACATAGGGATTAGCAAAACTACTTGGTTTACGGGATATTTATACTTCATTAGTTTTATAAAAAGAAATAAAACTATATATACTATTTCAATACAACATTCACATACATCTTGGTGTTTGGGTTAAGACTATAGTTCACCTTTAAGAAAATATTGGATTTTTCTGGAAAAATATATTATTATTTTACAAAGAAAAGATACAAGGTAATTACATACAGTTACAGTTCATATTAAAGAAAATATCAGATTTTTTGGAAACATACATTGTTACTTTACAAGGAACAGATACAAAGGAATTACTTACAATTACAGTTCATATTAAAAAAAATCGGATTTTCTCGAAATATCAGAAACCATTTTTCGCAAAACAGTTACAAACCCTTTTCATACAAAACGCTTATGAACTCACCAATTTAATTGTTGACACTTTTGAAAATCACTTGTATTCTCAGGAAACCAGTAGACAAGTATTCAACCATTTTGAGGGTCGGCGTCGTCGTTTCATGCTTCGTACTTTTTCAGTTATTTGTATTAAAGTTTTGAACAACAAAGTGTTGTAAACAATGTAAACTTGTGTTGTTAATGTATGAATGTTTGGGTTGCTATGTTGCATTACTATTTAATTGTTATGATACTGTACAATGACGTCATCCGCCCCCAGAAATTTCACCGTTCCGGTTCGGGGGTGTGACAGATTGGTATCAAAGCATTGTTTATAGTGAACTAGACTGATCAATTATATTTATCCAGGGTGTAACTAGCATATGCTGGGAAATTGTCGTAGTAGACGACGAGTATAAACACTTACCAACATTAGTATACCCAGGACCAAATGCAACATTTAAAATACTATAGGAGTATTTTAGGATACCATAGAACCACACAGTTAAACCTTTTATGTATTTTTCATACCTCTATTCTTCTACAGACAACATAGTTGAATTTCACCATGAAGACCCCCACTACCCTGCCATGGTAGCCGACGGATCAATCGAGGGGGAGCCAGAAGAGTTCCATGAAGAGAACCCAGAAGTGGGTCGTGAAGAATACCAAGAGGTGGACTACGAGGGGGAGGATTCTAATGAGGAGTCAGACGAGGTTGAAGGCATCAAAGAAATCCTTAGTGAGTCATACCCTATCAGGAGAGGGCAAGAGACCCTTTCATCTCTCTCCTCCTGGGTACGTAAACATCCAATAGGACTTCTCTTGGGATGGACATACCTAGTAAGAAAATATTACACATGCAAGGTCAAGCTTCGTTGCTAACATCCACCTTGTCCAAGATGCACCTCCACAGGGGGCAACCCAACAGCATGCCTGGATTAGAGGAGACGGTCGACAATCCGTATTAGGCATGAACCCACTACACCATACTCCTGGCTCCAGCACCCTCATGAATCAAGCACTACCTGCAATTGTAGCACAGGTGGCCCACCTAGACACCCAGGTTCAGGCTCTCCATCATGAAGTAATGGAGATTGGAGGCGAAGACCAAAATGCGACAGTGCAAATCTGACGCCTCCGTGAAGAACAAGAACACCATCCAGGAGAAATACTGAACCAGCAAGCAGAGCAGGAGGACCTTACAAACAGTCTACACTCCTTAGAGGAGGAAGTAGCCACGATGAGACAACAGGTCATTGCAGCTGAGGTTAGGGCAGCCTTAGCAAAAAAGAGAGCAGAAGAGGCCACTCGTGAAATGAGTGAACTGGCTAGGAACCTTGCACGCCATTTTGGCATATAATAGACTAGGATAGCCAAGTGAGCTAGTGACTACACTACTCGCCCGATGTCCTAGGTTTATTATATCTTTCATCACAACTAGTAGTAGTAAATCAAGAGAGGTACACCCTCCAAGAACCCATGTAATATGAATCAACTAACTGTATTGATAGCTATGTTCTATTTTGATAAGCTTAATGTTCGTACAATACCGACTACTACTTATCACCATAAGTACATTTTGAGAATGTGGTCGAAAGTTTTGGGAATCATACCACCAAACAGGTGACTTACATACGTGTATACAAATATATATATATATATATATATATATATATATATATATATATATATATATATATATATATATATATAAATATTGATGAGATACAACTAGA
Organism: Lactuca sativa; assembly: GCF_002870075.4. Classification (NCBI taxonomy): domain Eukaryota; kingdom Viridiplantae; phylum Streptophyta; class Magnoliopsida; order Asterales; family Asteraceae; genus Lactuca; species Lactuca sativa. Next base: position 349,149,605 of record NC_056626.2, read on the forward strand.
AACGACCATAGTTACTTAAGAGCTCGTTTCTCGCCATGCAACATAATCATGCCTTCACATGGAAGTAACCAGCCAACCTACGAGACAACAATCTTGCAGATAGACTCCGCTACTTTTCAAGCCACGATCATAGCCGTCATGGCACAACTCAACGCTAACAACACAAACGAAAATGGAATCGGTGTCGACAATTCCAATCATAGTAATAACTAAGGATGCCAACGAGTGGCTGCCTACAAGGAAACCCCAAACCACAAACCAAGAACATGAAACGAAAGTCCTGGAATGGGAAAGGGGGCAGTTCGACTTAAGGACCTACCAAAAGCCAACAAGTTGTAGCAGTCCATACCCCCACTGACCGTACTACCTAAACACCAAGAAAACCATATGCTGGAAACCTCCCAAAATGCAACAAGTGCAGATTCCATCACAATGGAGTCTGCTGGGAGTTGCATTGTAAAAATTACAACAAGAAGGGGTACACTGCCCGCCACTGTAGGACCCCAACCCAATATATCATTCCAACCCCCGATGTTGGAGTAAGTCCAGTATGCCACACATGCGGTGAAATGGGGCATTTCAAGAGAAATTATCCAACAGAGAGGAATGACGGAAGAGTGGAAGGAGTTTAACAATAGGACATGATGAAGCAACAAGGAAACCTACTGGGATTTTTGGTACGTTTCCAAACAACAAGAATTAAGCATCGAATTTTCACAAAATTTTTGCCAATTAAAAACATAATCATAAATTGCTCCCTCATCTGAACAAATCATATCATACGAACTAAAGATTCTTACAGGTGATCTATGGTGGTTGGTGTAAACATAGGGGCCATATATAATTAAGATTCTACAGATTTAGAAAGTGTGATTCCGCCTCACTTCCTGTTCCTTGTTTGGTTGTGGACTTGGGCAGAGTCACTCATTCGAATCTTTTTTCAAATCCTAACTATATACGACTATTTTAAACCAAACTATCATAGAGAGACCTAGTAGGAATCATACTACGAAATTTCATCATTACTTATAAAAGTACTCGTACTGCTAGTACACACTAATTCTAGTGCAAAATGTTCACAATAGTAATAACAAGGATGAAACTGGCAGCATTAAAAACATGTACATAGAATACAATATCATTCAAAACAATCATCCCTTCCAAATCGACTTAACATTTGTTACAATAAGAAGTCAACCATCGTCATTCAACATGGACTGGCTTGATCCTCGCCATTCCAATTTCATGTGTTGCAAAGAGAGCCTTCGCCTTACCCGACCGATTAACGAAACTTTTTCAACCTATAACGACAAACCTCTAAATCATCTCTTGCATCTAAACTCATAAGTACCTATGTAAAAGGTACCACGCTCTTTGCTTGCCCATAATAGAAATAGGAAACAAGAAGCAAAAGACATCAAGGGTAACCCAAAGATTTATAACCTTTCCAAGGTATTTCCCAGTAGTTCCTTCCAAAATAGCACCGACGTGCCAAGTTGAATTTGGAATCGACTCGACTCTTGGAAAAAATTCCCGTAGCCAAATCCCCAATTCCACTTGGCACTAGCATAAATACAGAAATTGTCCGGTCGATGGAACGACCTATTAGGTAAGGAAATTATCAAATCGAGCCTTTAGCCTTAAAGAGCACCCTTTTGACTCATAAAGAGGAAAGGGCGAATTGTTCATAGGACCATTGACTACCAAGATTCAAACAACCCATCATCAAGGATCAATATTCCCTATTCCGAATCAAGGACCTGTTCGGTCAATTTCAAGGAACGAGCCAAAATCGGCATACGACTAGTTCAAAATCCTGTAGGAAGAAGTTCTCGAGACAACCTAAGATTCATAAGGCTAAGTGCACCGCACACAACCATAACCTTGGAGAAAATAGTGTTATCCTTAAGGTTTAAAGACACTACCCCTAGGGAATCAAGCACACAAACTTCATTATACCGTTCAAGATCCTTGTCGGGATTGGTCCTGTAATTCACAAACTTCGATTGCCGCAAGAACTCATCAACATACATCCCACATTCCATGTGTCCAACTCTAAGAAGTGTTTGACCAACGAAGGTCGTGTAGTCCCTCTCGACGAAGTCAAGGTAAACAAGAAACTACAGCCCAAAGGGGAACATGCAAGGATCATGGGCATGGAAACCCAAAAGAACAAGATCAACCACCGGTAGCAAAGGTCTGCCAGAATATCAAGCAAGAACCTAAATTTCCCTCGGAACAAAGAGACCAGACGAAACAAAAATACATGCAACTACCTTCCTAGTTGCAAGAGCCGTCCAACATACTAATTTCGAGACGAAATTCCCTTTAACGGAGGAATGATGTGACAACCTGAAAGATTTGGAACAAGCAAGGTCTAGCTGGTCGCCTTGTGCAAGTGAATTCACAATGTAACCTTGTTACAATAAAACTTTGAAAGCCATAAGGACATTAGTGGCATGTGTATGTATATAAGTTCACATATATACACATTTACATATATACCATGGAAATCATAATTGTGAGAACCTCTTTAAAGTAAACAAATTTTAACACATCAAGCTAGTCAAACAGTGGAATAGAAATCATAAACTTAGAACATGGTTTTATAATAATTAGCCTAGTACCCCACCCACTCTAGAACACACTAGAACCGAAAACACCTTATTGGCTATACCTCAAAACCGAAATCTCGAATTATGGCCCATTAGAGGCCAAAAATCCTACAAGGCTAGAACCGAAATCACAACTTAAAGCCCATTACGACCGAAATCCTCATGTGTGGGGGGTACCAAGGATTTCCGGTCCTACCTAAACCGCAAACCCCTTCTTATGGACGAAAACCTAAATGGTAAATCATGAGCAAGAAGTTCTAGGGGGAATTTTCTATTAGATATGTTGTACTTCAAAGATATACCTTGGGGGGACAAATTCAACTTTACATAGATTTACCCAGCAGACTACCATGCACAACACCCAAATAAATAACATATATCCAAACTCACTCATTCCATTTAATCCACAACAAGAGACCCTTTTTCCAGTTACAAACATCCTTCATTCTTTCCTTCCTCCATTTCCTTTAACATTCTAGCTTCAATTTTTCAAATACTCTCAAGAACAAGCTTGGTTCTTTCCAAAAATCTTCATCATTTAGGTGGTCCTTGGATTTTTGGTAAGTAACTTTGACAACTCCTAGTGTTTTCACACATTATTGTGCTACTTTCATATCATTTACACACAAATTTTCATGTGTTAGAATCACTAGGATAGTAGCATCCAAGAAGCTCCTCAAGCTCATCCTTTTCATCCTAGGCTCGTCATCATCTTCATCATCTTTCCAACAACCCACAAAAATCACCAAGGTGAGTTCATACCCCCACATTTTCAAGCTTTTTGCATGTTTTGGGGGGGGGGTAGAAGTAAAACTTTGTTTATCCCACAGATAATTACATGTTTTTCATCCTTATGTTGAAGATAAAATATTATTTGCGCAAGTTATGGTTTATACTAGTTTTGGTATAATTATTTGTGATATACATATTGTTAAAACAAACATAATCTATGTTATAAAATCCTAAGAAAATTTATGGTTGTAAAACTAGATGGTTTTTGGAAACTCTTACTAAAAGTTAGCTTTTCTAGCAAAAATGGTTACATTACACTCATTTACAAATTTGGTGAGTTACAACCCAAAAACATTATGTTTTGAATGTCAAATTTTGATACTAGATACGAATACACATAAACATTTATATAAAGGTTTATATGAATATTTTCAAACAAAACTAGTTAAACTATAAACAATATATTTTGACGGCTACACAACTATACTATCATTTTCAGAGGATACATATAATTACATAAAAGTATAATATTTAATATTATGAGAAAAAGGGAGTTATAGCTCACGTAAATCTGTTAATGCTCTTTTGAGACGTTCCGTCACTGTACCTACCTAACATACCCCTTAACTCCTTCATTGTAACCAGAGTCTCCTGAGGGAGAGCGATACCGTTGTATATAGATCTATACGGGATTCACAACCCCAAACCTCATCTGTTCGCTACAGTTAGACCGGCAAGTCTAGGGTGAAAAATGTCTTACCAGCTCCGACGCCTGAAGAACGTCGTTTAAGCATATCAGTTATATTAGCGTGGTTATAAGAACTCACATAGGGATTAGCAAAACTAGTTGGTTTACGGGAAGCTTATACTTCACTAGTATATAAAAAGAAATAAAACTATATATAGTATTTTCAGTACAACATTCACTTACATCTTGGTCTTAGGGTTAAGAGTATAGTTCACCTTTAAGAAAATATTAGATTTTCTGGAAAAAAAATACATTATCACTTTACAAAGAAAAGATACAAGGGAATTACATACAATTACAGTTCATATTAAAGAAAATATCGGATTTTATGGAAACATACATTATTACTTTATAAGGAAAAGATACAAAGGAATTACTTACAATTACAGTTCATATTTAGGAAAATATCGGATTTTCTGGAAATATACGAAACCATTTTTCGCAAAACAGTTACAAACCCTTTTCATACAAATGCTTATGAACTCACCAACTTAATTGTTGACACTTTTCAAAATCACTTGTATTCTCAGGAAACCAGTAAACAAGTATTCAACCATTTTGAGGGTCGACGTCGTCGTTTCATGTTTCGTACTTTTTCAGTTATTTGTATTTAACTTTTGAACAAACAGAGTGTTATAAACAATGTAAACTTGTATTATTAATGTATGTATGTTTGGGTTGCTATGTTTCATTACTATTCAATTGTTATGATACTGTACAAAGACGTCATCCACCCCTGGACGTTTCGTCGATTCTGGTTGGGGGTGTGACACATTTTCAAGGCTGTTTTGGGTTGAACTAGGTACTATTTTGGGACAAATTTGAGCTAACTTGGTGAATATTTGAGGTTGTTTCGTGCATGAAGCAAAATTGATATCTAGGGGTTTTTTGACATGAAAACGAGGTAACATCCCACTCTGGCGTATATTACAAAATTGTCTGCTTTGGATTCGCTACACAAAAACTTCCTAGAGGCTCACCCATCTTGGTATTGCTCTCATCCTACACACTTAAATGTAGAGTTCTTATGGAAATGCTGCATCACATATTTAAAATGTGTTGTGATAAGGAAGGCATCCATACTCCTTATAAGTAATGCTTAATTTTCCTTCCAAGATGAAGTAGGATCAGGTGCAAGTAGCCACCCATCTTCATCCCCTTTATTGTGTTTAACATCCCAATCAAAAACATTGATCGTTCCCTAGATTTGATACCATTTTTAACATATACTCTTGTGCATATCATAATTTTGTCCGTTTTGGGCTCTTAGCACGAAAACCTCCTGGGGGGCTACCTATCGTGGATTTGATCTTTTCCCCACATGCTTAACTATAGTGTTCTTATGTGATATGCTACCCCCATAAATTTAAGATGTGTTGTTAAAGAAAATGTATCCACACTCCTTATGAGGAATTCTTAGTTCTTATTCTCATCCAATGTAGGATTATGTGTAGGTAGCCACCCACCTGGTAATGTCCCAAAATTTCAACCTAAGTGTTCATTGAAAACCAGATTAATCATTCAAAACTCGTTTCTGAAACATAACATGATATTAGTTAGTTTCAAAGGTAGATGTTTAAACAAAGTTAAATTACAAAAAGCAACGGAAGTCTAATAACAATATAAATTTGATGCGAATGTACACTCACACCACACTCTTCCCTTGAGCAACCTGAATAACATTTAACTTAATAATGTAAGTACAAAGCTTAGTGAGTTCCACAGTATATACCATAAATATAATCTATATAAACGAAGGACCCCAGATCTTACCAATCCATCAACATGACATGTCAAAATACATATCAACCGTAAGCACCTTGCCAGGCAACCATTATACATGGACCAACTCTACGCCACCTACTCCTAATAATCATACAACCATCGATTCTTATCTGTCCCACAACGATACCAAGACTATTACTAATATTGACAAGTCCTCAAATTGATAATTTTGAAAACCTTGGAAACTAGTGTTGCAATACCCTCCCCCCCCCCCCCTCGCACTTATATACATTTCATCCTCAAACTCCACCTTCATAAGTCCTTTTAGTTACTTTACTCGCATTACTTTATAGGCTTTCCAAGACCATATACTGACACACCCTAAGTTGCCTCTCTACTCCTAATAATCCAACCAACAATTCTCAATGATTTGAAGCTACCCAACTCCGATTACAACAAAGCTAACAAATCCCTGAAGAGAATTTACCAAAATTGAAAAACACTCTTTCTAAAGCTCTAATTCTGATGATTACCACCATCGAGCATTAAACCAACGAGATCCCCCGACGAGGAATACTTCCAATCCATTCTGGAGTTAGTACCTTGATTAACACATCCAAAATGGCACAAAAGGAACTATATTCCTAACAACTATAAAAAAGTCTTCTAGAGCTCGTTTAGCTTCCGAACACCAAAACAGTTCTATACCAACCAATATATCACCCAATCCTACACGATGTAACATGGTTTGCCAAACACTACCTCACACTATGCCATACACATCTAGAAAATCACGGCCTCGTTCCAAATTATTTGACTCATTGTCCCACTCATAAGTACTCTACAATACTCTCATTTAGTTGCATTAACCGGGTCACACCCTGAAAATCGATACCAATGCAATCCCAAGATCCCATCATTACACCTCCCACCTACAAAGACTAAAGAATCTATTGGGTTTTACTAGTATCAATACACATCAAGAAGGTACCAGAATAATCTAGAGATTTACTTAAGTGTACATACAACCAAGATCTAGGTTTTACTAACTACGAACTTCAAAATAAACAACTAGATAGAATATACTAACCTTTTGGTTTCTTGCTTGAGATCTTTGAATGCTAGTTGAGACAATGGATGAATGAACCAAAGTGGAATTCCTCTAATGTAGTCAGACCCACATACTCCGAAAGCAAAAAGGAATACACTCTACGTTTAGGGCTAGTCCAAATTCTATAATCCTAGGGGAGAGATTAGGAATTTCGTATATAAGAGAGAGAGAGAGAGAGAGAGAGAGAGAGATAACCAAAGTTGATTAAAACAATACCATTGAAAATAAAACCAAAGTTGATTAAAACAATACCATTCGAATAGATCATGCAAGGTTACATCTGGGATAACAAAACATAACAGAAAACATACTGATGACACCAAAAAATGTTACACCCCAATAAAATAAAGAAAGCTGATGACTCATACCCCGGCCCTTGGGACTCTAACCGTCCTATGCCACCCAATCGGATAGTCCGCTCACTCTGACCATTAGTATGTAGGTGGAAAGTCGTGCTAAAGTGCAGTTGAGTACCCGAATCCTTATGGAATCTCTTCCAGAACCTGGAAGTAAGCCGAACATACCTATCAGAAACCACTGAAACCGACACCTCATGTCGTGCTACAACCTGCCAAATGTAGATGTCGGCCAGCTTCTCAGCCGAAATATTGTCTTTGATCGGGTTAAAATGTGCGGCTCTTGGTCAATCGGTCCACAATGACCTGTATCGAATCCACCTCACATGTCGTATGAGGTAACTTCGTTACATGGCCGCCAATCGATCCACGATGACCTATATCGAAACCACTGCATGTTAATCACCTCTCCACATACCAGGCCACATCCCACTTCATTCATAGCCACCAATAGTCAAGTCGGAGGTCTCTATACATTTTTGTCGCTCCAGATGAATAAAGAACCTCTACTTGTGTGCCCCCTCCATCAAAACCAGACGTCCACCACCCCAATATGGAACCCACACCCTCCGATGAAGGTTCGATAATCCCCGACTATCATAATCAAAGGAATCTACCTGACCCACTACGCGCTTACTCTTTCGGTGTTCTTACTTCAACGCCTCAACCCGAGCCTCTCGAATCTGCTCTAAAAGTGGGGTAATCACGGTCATCCTAAAACATACATCCTTGATCGCGGTAGTAACCGCCTTGCGGCTGAGAGCATCGACCACCATGTTGGCCTTCTCCGAGTGATAAAGGATCTGATAATCATAATCCTTCACCACATCTAACCATCTATGTTGCCTCATGTTCAGATTCAAATGATCTATTAAATACCTTAGACTCTTGTAATCCGTGTAAATGGTACAATGGACCCCATAGAGGTAACGTCACCAAATCTTGAGGGTGAAAACCACAGCCCCAACTCCAAATCATGCATAGGGTAGTTTGCCTCATTAGGCTTCAGATGCCTGAAGCGTATGCAATCACATGACCCCACTGCATCAAAACTGCACCCAAACCCATGATCGATGCATCACAGTATACTACAAAACCCTCGACACCCTCAGGCATGATCAGAATCGCCACCTCACACAATCTTTGTCTCATAGTCTCAAAAGATGTCTGCTACTTAGGCCCCCAACGAAATGTAATAGTCTTTTTCATCAACCGGGTCAGAGGAACTGCTATCTTGGCGAAATCCTGAATGAATCTCCAATAGTGACCTGCCAATCAAAGGAAACTCCAAATATCAGATGGAGACCTCGGAACCTACCACCTCATCAGCACCTTAACCTTGGACGGATCAACCAGAATACCATTCTGGTTGACAAGTTGTCCTAGAAACTACACCTCGTGCAACCAGAAATCACACTTAGATAACTTCGCATACAACTTCTCCTACCTCAAAGTCTCCAAAAACTCTCTTAGATGCTCTTCATGTTGTTCCTCAGTCTTGGAGTAGACTAGGATGTCATCACTAAACATAATCATTGACCGATAAAACATAGGCATGCATACGCGATTCGTGAGATCCATGAATGCAGTTAGAGCATTGGTGAGCATGAAGGGTATCACTACGAACTCGTAATGACCATAACGAGTCCAGAAGGATGACATATGCATATCCTCCTCTCTGACCCTCATATGATGATAACCCGAATGCAGATCAATCTTGGAAAACCAAGATGCTCCCTGAAGTTGGTCAAATAAATCGTCGATCCTCGAGAGTGGATAACGGTTCTTCATCGTTAGCTTATTCAACTCCTGGTAGTCGATACACATCCAAAGCGACCCATCCTTCTTCTTCACAAACAAGATAGGCGCTCCCCATGGTGAAGTACTCGACCTAATAAATCCCTTTGTATAATAGCTCATGTAGCTGTGCAGACAACTCCTGCATCACTGGGGGTGCTAACTGATAATGTGCTTTGGCTATCGAAGATGCACCTTGAACCAAGTCAATCTAAAACTTCACTTGCCTCTCTAGAAACACTCCAGGAAAATCCTCCGAAAAAATGTCTGGGTATATTCCCGAATAATCGGTACATCGCCCATGGTCACCTTACCCTTGTCCCAAGTATCCATCACATAAGCCACATATCTGGAACAACCCTGCTGGAGATAACAGAGGGCCAGTCCACGCCGAACACCCTCTCTTTGAATCACTAACTCTCCCCACATGGGGTCCGAATACGTACAAACTGATATTCACAATCAATCATTTCCCCATTGGGGCTCAACCAATCCATACCCACAATAACCTTTCTCTCACGTAAGGGAATAGGAACCAAATCGATCGGGCACTGTTAACTAAACAACTCTAATATGCATCCCCGATGAACCCTCGGTACTCGCACATGACGATCATCAGCAATCTTAACCTCTAGAGGAAAGTCCAGCTCCTCCGGAGTGTCAACAAACATCGTGTTGAGTGCAAGAGATACAAAGGATCGAGTAGCCCCCGAATCAAAGAGAACCATAGCGGAGACACCATTCATAAGGAACGACCCTATATGCAAAACACAGATATAAGCAGGAAAATCAAAATAAATAAAGCGACCAAGTTCTGAGTCTCAAAACAACAATCAGACAAGAATATGTAATGAGACCAAGTTCACATTCCCAACCTAACTACATTTCAGGTATTTTTTTAAATTATTTGAAAAAAAATCGTTCATTCCTTAGTTTGGGTTCAATCTCACCCTTGTTTTAGTCCAAATTCACTAAGACTTTGATACCAACTTGTAACATTCCAAATTTCAACAAAAAATTTCATTTAAATCCATATTAATCGTTTAAAACTAGTTTCTAAACACAACATGATATTCCTTAGTTTGAAAGGAATAGGTTTAAATAAAGTTAAATTTACAAAAAACAACAAAATTCTAATAACATAATAACCTTGATGCGAAAGTACAGTCACGCCGCTCCCTTCCCTCAAACAACCTAAAAAACAATTAACTTAAAAATATAAACACAACTCTTAGTGAATTCCCCAGTATACCATACATATAATGTATACAAATAAAGGCCTTCGACTTTAATCGATCCACTATCATGACATACCAACAAACATATTAACATAGGCTCCCTGTCATCATACCTCCACTGACTCTCATCCTTTAACGCCCACCTATAATACAATCATTGGCTCCCAACCATTATACAACCATACCAAGACTACTAATTTTGATAGGTCGTCTTATGAGTTCATAATCATATGTAGCTAGTAAATAACATAGATAGTCACACATATGATTTTACCAGAAACTTATCATTCAAACAAGAACCAAGCAATAAAGCCTAAAACAGAGTTCTCAAGCTATCTAGTTTAAACTATGTATAGTACCTACGACATTCACTTAGTGATCAGTCAATACTACCAATACCCATCCAATCATGACCCATAATAGTATCATACAATCAATCAAACAATCACGTACATAACAAATACTATCCTAGTCTACTGGCATATTCTTATCCAAACAGTACCTATATCCTATCATAAAAAGGATATAAGATGTCACACGTAGTACAGTGAAAAAACTCACCTCAAGTTAGCGGAACCACAAGCGTTGTGCATGAGTCAACACTGACGAATCTGACAGCATGAACCTTCTAATATCAACCAACCAGATACTGATCCTCAGTCCAAAACTCCTATCCTTCAAATTATGACCAATAGCCAAATTGATCAAAAGTCAATTATCAACAATCAAGTCAAAGTCAACAGTCAAATTGCTGAAAACGTCGCGATAAACCCTTTGTCGCGTCATGACAACTAGGCAAAAAAGTAATCGTCAATCACGATCAAGGATCAAGTTACGATACCCTATTGGTCGTGTTGCTACTTGGTACAAATCTCTTGGTGAGACACTTCTACGCTCGCATCGCGACTATGAATTTTTTCCAAAAACTCCATAACTTGTAATCCTCAAATTGAAAATTTTGCCAACCTTTGAAACGCGTGTTACAAATGTCTATTTTTGTATAGTTTTTGGCTGAAAATGCAACTCCAATTTCAGGACAGTTTGGAACTATAAAATGTGATGATACGTGGTTGTTTTCAAATGAAGGAACAACCCTTGTTTTGGTTCAATTCCATTTAAGTTTTTTTTCTTTTATCAAAAACCGTACCTTGACTTGTTTCAGTATCTTGACTTGTTTCCGTTCAATTCCATTAATGTTTTTTTTTTTAATCAAAATGTATCTCGTCTTACCGGTAGTTTCCTCTTTCGTGCGTCAAAAAAGAGGTCCTTTTATACCATCTTCGACTCCAAGATAAATAATTTGATCACCTCGATCATCCAAATTCTTTAGTTGCAAGCTTGAAATTTTGACTTGTGCAAAAAAAAATCCAAAAACTTTCAAAAGTTAAGGATTTTACTTCTTACCGGTCCTAGCCTCATATCATGTGACATCGAAAGAGCCTTTGTCGGTAATTGGTTAAGTAAGTACACTACATGTTGTACGACTTCTCCCATAATTTGCATGAAATTTAGATGATTCAAGCCATTTCCATAGTAGTTAGGTGTCAACGTTCCTCTACACCGTTTTATTGCTGTGCGGTAAGATGTCTTCTAATGTCGTTTTCCTCACAAACTAAAGTGAATTTTTTGGAAAGAAACTCTCCGTCGCAGTCCGTTTAAAGTGCATATATTTCACAACCTGAAGTTTTTTCTTCTAACACTTTAAGTTTCTTTAATGCATCAAGAACCTCATATTTTCGGACAACATATAAACCAACAAAATAAAGTGTGTATCCATAAAAGTCATTACTGGCTTCAACATTAGCACCGATATAGTTGCATTAGCAACGACACCAATAACGATTATTTATTATCATTTGCGTCAATGCAACAGTGACGCTATATTAATCGACAACATTTGCCATTGCAATTGCCTCAAATTAATCCTTGTATTTTGGGTGTGTATAATGGCGTTTTCTGCTTTGAGTTTTGGCCATTCTTATGCTCGTTATTTTGGATAGTTTCCTTCAAATTTTGGATGGGGACATTTGGTATGCCATATTTTCAACATGGGTGTTTTTCTTGATGTCGTGTTTTCTTTCGAGGGTGTCTTGGCTGCATGTGTCTTCTAGTTCCATATTCACTGCGTAAATAGGTGTACAAAATACAACATAAGTTTGTTTATTGGTGTTGTGTTTTCTTTTTTCGGCTGTGTCATGTGTTTTTTTCTTCTCTCGAAGGTTAATTTATTTGGTGTTTTGATTTCTTCTTTTGCGATTCTAACACATTTTTTCTGTGTGGAAATAAGCCCCCTATAAGATTTACATCTCTTTTATTAATCTTCGTATAGCCTTTTATTATTTTTTTTCTAAATTTTCGTGGCCATATCCGATACATTGAATTCATATGAATTAAAAGATTGTCACATGTAGATTTCACTTACTATATAATTTCTCCCTATTAAACTAAGAATGGAGATGACATACAAGATACACAAATCTACATCTTTTTTGCATTCATGGAGGTTTTCCATTTAAGTTAATGAACGAAATAGTATTTTTATGTGTATGGGGCCCAATGTGATGTTTATTTAAATCACGATCCATTTATTGTTGTTTGTAGTCTCCTGTATTTGTTTGAAGAAGCCATCTTTTCAACAATAATTTGATTATTAACAATAATTATTTTATCACAATAATGCGGCATGATATATAAATCCAAAAGTAAATTAAAATTAAAATTGAGAATATTTGTATGACCACAATAGGAAAACACCATGAAAGAAGCTATAGAGGGCTCAGAATAAGTGAAGAACACCAAGAGAGTGAAGTTGGTGACAAACTCAAATCCAATGGGCTGATGAGTGCACTATCGGGTAGATCATCAGGACTAGCCATCATTGAAAAATCTAACCCCACCTGAGTCAAACCCCCGAAACAATCCATCATCTCAGGTGACTCTGATATAAACCGAGTTGTATCCAATGTTTCATTCAAGAATTTACAGAAACCCGGCGACATTATGAAAGTTGGAAGCTTGTTTAATGCTCCTCCTTCTTCAGATTGGGGCAACAGTGATGGTTTGGGAAAACACGATGGCTTTGGGATTCTTGATATGATTAGGGGTGGAGGAGCCATGTCTTTTAGACGTCGTGGAGAGGGTTGTTGGAATTCCGGGCTGCAAGTGAGAACATGAACGAGTTCCTTAAAACTGCAGACATCGACATCGTAGACTTTGGGTGGGGTGCGTTGAAATGGGGCGATAAAATGCTTGGTGATGGGTTTCTGAAGGGACTTACGAACCGAATGGAGGGAGTTATGGTACAGTGGTCGGCTTGATTTGATTGTCTTCCGTGCAAGTTGTTGTCCAGAGGAAGAAGACGTAGATGAAGAGGAGGAATAACTATATTGATCCATTTTTATGATGAAATACTCTTGATTTTGTTTGAAAACGTTTTGGTTGGATGTGTTTATATACAGAGAGGGTGATGGCTGGTTAATTAATGGTTTCACTGAACATGCATTCAGTTAACTAATGGATAATAATAGAGAAATTAAAATATCCTTTTAATTTTCTTGCTAACTATGTTGCTATTTACGTAAATTAACGATAAACATTTAAAATACTATTAATTTTATTATAATATGATTATTTTATGAACCGACAAATATAAATATATAATGGATTCCTAAACTAACACTTAAATCTATCTATATTCATGATAAAACTTGAACCCTCTACTTTAAGAACGAAGAGTACCATATGATAACGCTAGATAGAAGCTCTTTGGTTTTATTAGAATATGATACTTATCAATATTTCATATGAGCAGATAGATAAATGGAAAGAAATATATATATATATATATATATATATATATATATATATATATATATATATATATATATATATATATATATATATATATATATATATATATATATATATATATATATATATATATATATATATATATATATATATATGGGACGGTTCAATTGAGAAAAAAAAAAGTTGATAATGGGGGAATCATTCTCGGCCAATCATTTATTTTTGCCACAAAAGCCTCTAACGTATTGGCGGAAATGGGAAACGAATGCACATGTGTTTTCCAACATAACATATTTCCTTAAACTATTCTAATCATTACCTTAATATATACAAAAACATAGTTTTTTTTTTCGTTTTTTTTAATTTTTATAAGCTATTTTTATCAAAAAATGATTTTAAATATATCAAAATTCATGATTTTTTATTCTCTACAAATACACATCCATATTGATATAGTTTTAAGATAAAATAAATTTTTTTTTTTTATATTTTCAGCTATCTTTATTCATAAATGAATAACAATGCGTTAGTTTTTTTTACAGTAAATTCGTTATTCACTTATGAATAAAAAGTATGATTTTTTTTACAATTTAAGTATCATTTATATATGAATATAACATATTATAAACATAGTATATTCATATTTTAATATTGGACGATGAATTCACTTGTGAATATTAGATGGTATATTCACTTATGAGTATTAAATGATATTTAATATGTGAATATTACATGATATTACATGATATATCACATGTGAATATTACAGAGTATATTCACTGGTGAATATTAGATGATATATCCACTTATTAATATTACACAATATATTCACATATGAATATTACAAGGTATATTCACTTATGAATATTGAAGGTATTTTGACAAATATATATAATTTTTATATGTTATTCACATTGAATAACATACAGACTTACATATTTGTTTTGTGTTTTTAATAATCATATACTGATTCAGGTGAGAAAACATATTCATATGTGAATATAACGTGGTAATTTAGTTTATGCATTTCATCAAACAGTTGGAGTGCAAACAAGTTAACTATTTTAAAAATGTTAAAAACATCAAGTTATCAATTCCAAATCATCATATACTTCCGATTTCGACTTCAGATGCGACATCCTATCTCTGATCGATTTCTCAATTTGATTTTGATTTCCGAAAATCCGATTGGGAACCTGTGAGTATCGATTCCAAGTCCCTCAATGTCGATTGTGACTGCGAGTCCAGAACCCCAATTCCAATTTCATGAACAGCGAAGAAATTCTGGTTTAGTTGAAGAAATCTGGATGATTATTGAAGGTTGGAGGAAAAATTTTGATGATGAACGAACAGTTATCGAATTCTCTATAGTTGCGTATTTGAGATTGAAGGTTATTACGATATTTACAAGTTTCCCCCATTCTCAACCTTTTTTATTTTCTCAATTGAACCCACCTATATATATATATATATATATATATATATATATATATATATATATATATATATATATATATATATATATATATATATATATATATATATATATAAACGACGATAAATAGTTCTTTTGACGAATAGATTTTTAACTGGGAAAAAATTATTTGATTGTATTATTAGTTATTAATATATATATATATATATATATATATATATATATATATATATATATATATATTAAAAAAGTCTAGAGTTAGGAATAGTAATCTTGTATGTTTTTTGTCAACTTCGCCCCTTATTCTTTAGCCATATCTCATAGTCATGAAATGAACCAATGGCTAGCATCACCCTAATAGATTTTATCTTCGCAACTGGTGAGAAGGTATCATCATAGTAAACTTCAAGAGTTTGAGTAAAGCCCTTCGCAACCAATCGCGTCTTATAGGTGTGTAACTTCCCATCCATGTCGGTCTTCTTCTTGAAGATCCACTTGCACCCAACCGTCTTACGGCCAGGCATATTGTCAACCAAATTCCAAACTTGGTTGTCACACATGGACTAAATCTCGCTGTCCATAGCCTCTTTCCCTTTTGCAGACTCTGAGCCTGCCATGGCTTACTTGTAGCTATTAGGTTTATCCAAATTTATTAGTGTACTATCACTAATAAATGTATCACCCTCACTTGTTATATAAAAACCATACAACACAGGCGGAACACTAACTCTATTGGAATGTCTAAGAGGTAAGGACTTGTCAATCGGTTCAACAGGAGTTTCCTCCTCAAGTTGAGTGCCAGTTTTAGAGGTTCCTTCATCGCTCGACTCTTGAAGCTCTTCAAGATCGATTTGCCTCCCACTATCCCCTTGGCTTATGTTTTCTCTCTCTCGGAAAACCCCTCTCCTTGCAACGAAGACAACATTGTCACTCTGGTGAATAGCAAAGATTATTCAAATCTAGTCCTAATCCATTACTAAGCTCTAAAGAGTAAACTCCAATCTTGGTGACAAGCGACGATCTTCTGTTCCCTATGATCAAGTTTATCTCCCCATGCTCCACATCCCTATTTCTTCTTAGGCCCTGCAAATCAGAACAAATGTGAAAACCACACCCTGTATCAAGAACCCAAGAAATAGCATGTGATCAATCATTAGATTAATAGTGTAAAAACTTGCGAAGGGCAACTTGATCTTCCCATCCTTGATGTCTTGCAAATATTTCGGGAAGCTTCATTTCCAATGCCCTTTCTCATGGCACTAGTAGCACTCTGCATCCTTTGGGTTGGATGTGGGTCCAGTAGAACCAGTCTTGGTTCCACTAGAAGAGGTTCCATCATGGGAACCTTCCTTTTCTTACCCTTTCCTTGCCCAATAGCCAAGACGGGGGCAGCAGTAGGAGTAGGAGTTTGTGCAACGGACTTGTCCTTGAGGTTGCTCTCAGCAGTCCTCAACAGACCTTGAAGCTTGCTAAATGTGACCTCCTCTTTGTTCATGTGGTAGGTCATGCGAAACTGGTTGAAGCAGGGTGTTAGTGAATGAAGGATGATGTCAATCGCCAGCTTTTCATCGAAGTTAACATTTAACTTCAGCAGGCAGTCAACATACCTCTACATCTTCTGCAGATGAGCTGTGACAGACTCTCCGTCTCTCATCTTGGTCGTGATCATCGAAGTGATGATCTCGTACCTCTCCTGCCTATCACTTTGGTGATACCTTTCAACCAAGTCCTGATGTATTTCATAGGGATAGAAGTCCTCGTATGACTTTTGGAGTTCAACAGTCATGGTCGCTAGCATGATGCAATGGACTTTCGTGGCATCACGCTCATGGGCCTCAAAGGCAGTGATCTCTTCGGTAGTAGTAGTGTTCATATCCACCTCTCTCAGCTCCTTGTCGATTACATACTCCTTGTCCCCATAGCGGGTGAACATCCTTATGTTACGGATCCAATCGTTAAAATTATTTCCGTCAAAGATCACCCTCCCACAAAAATTCATGAGTGAGAATGAGCCGGAGGCGTTTGAGCTTGAAGCGTTGTGGTTTGAGTTCGACATCTGAAAAGAAAAGAGATCAAGTTTGATTAGATAATAATCCCTAATTAAACACCCAAATAAGAAATTAGGGCTAGGATCCAGCAACATTATTTGCAATTTAGAAGACGGATGTCGTAATCTAAACAACAAATAATTTGAAGGTAAGTGAATGACGATTCACTAATTTCCACCATGAAAAACAAAAGAGATCTAAGTTTTAAATGTATCGAAAACTCCTAGATCTTTTGAGATTCATTGAAGTTTTCAATGGCATGTTTAAATCTCGATATGCCCCTCAATTTTGTGACTGGGATACCGAGGATCACAAACAAGGTGTGAATATGCAAATATACATGGTGCCCTCAATGTTACCGTCACCTAATCGATGTGCCGGTTAACCATACACGCTCCATCGATCTATGACAAACACTGAGTCACCCTTTTCCACCTTTGCTTAGAGACAAATTAGTGTGCCGGTTAACCACACACACTCCACTAACGTCTTAGCAAGGGTACAAAGTGTAATTTTATGGAATAGCATCAAATTTACATTTTGCCTAAAGTAACTAAGATTGGAAATTTTTGTAAAAACATTTAGGGGGTGTTTGGCTTAGCTTTTGAGAGGCCAAAAGTCCCTTTAGGAAAAGTTGCAAAAAGTCAGGTTTTCTTTACTTTTCCAAAAAGTTGATTTTCCTTATATCTAAAATCCGAAAGTAGCTTTTAAAAGTGCTTTTACCAAACATCTTTTGCCTTTTATATTTTCCTAAAAGGACTTTTTCCCTCTCAAAAGCTAAGCCAAACACCCCTTTAGTTACTTTATAAATCATTATACTTTTAATGTGGAAAGGGTTACTCTATCCTACCCGTTCGGCTAACGACCCTCCACCAATCAATGAAGCAGTGGGTGAGAGTGGACACACATTAAACAACCATTTTATAGGCCATAACCTTAAACCCCCCCCCCCCCCCCTTATAGATCGGTTTCGTGAATGAGGCCTACTAACGGTAAAACTACCATTATACATATATTATAATTATTCTTATTATATTATAATAGTATAGGGTGAATTTTTAAACTTGTAAAATTTTAGGGTTTGGAATTTAATAATTTCAAAATTAAACTTTTAATCCAAATAATAAATTCCAAAACTTGAGGGCTTGTTTTGAAACATTTCAAAATTATCTAGATCAAAATTTAAATAAATAATTAAACAATTAGTTATGGTGATTATCTAATTTTTGACCTAATTCAATTTCATGCAAGATAATGATCAAATAATCCAAATAATTAACATTTATCATATAAGGAAGTAATTATTCAATTAATCTGAAATTATCTTTTATTTTGGCAAGGATAATCACCCAATATGAACAAAATTCGTATTTTATCAATTAAAAACGATTTGGTAACTATCCCACAACAAAATAGGCATAAAATCCTGAAAATTCATCTGCATGACAGCCCGACTCGCTGAGTCCCCTTATGGACTCATCGAGTTCATCCTAATCGTCGAGCCCACTTTGGGACTTGACGAGTCTTTCAGGCAGACGACCAAAAATCCGATTTTTCAAGCAGGAATGAAACACAAAGCATCAAATACAACAGAAATCAATCAAGGCTCTAATACCACTGATGTGTTTTATACAAAAGAAAAATCATATGTGCTCATGCAAAACCCTAAAGCTTGGATCTAGGTTTTTCTATTGTACATGCAATTCATCCAAGACTTGAATACCCTATTCTAGCATACATTGAAATCGAAATATAACAAAACAAGTTTAGATGATACCTTTCAATAGTTGCTACAATTCTTGATCTTCAAGAAGCTTAATGTCACAAGTGTAACACCTCTAATGACTCACAAACACCACAAGCAAGAGGATGTTTTAGAACAGAGAAGTAGAGAGGCTAATTTTCGACTATAGTAACTCTAGGGTTCTTGGTGTAGCCGAAACTGAAGCCCTGGGGTCCTTAATATACCTGAGCTGTTAGGGTTTTAGTCAAAACCCTAATTGATTGACTTAGGCCCTAATCAGCTTGAGAACCTTCTGGAATAAGGCCTCCTTGGACGAAATAGAGCGGGCTTCCACTCCTAATTTCTTCCCCCTTATATCCAAGAGAGTTCACAGCCCAAAACCAACTATCACACAATTGACAGTTCCAGTCCCCTTTGTTTAATTATTCTCTTTTAGCCAAAAAATTAATTCATAATTATTTCTTAACTAATATTAATTAAACTATATGATTTCTCCTTTAATATACTATTCATATAATATATTAATAAACCATAATAACCTCTCTCTCTCTCTCCATAAATCATCCTGTCAAGTTTCTTTGGTGAAGGCAACCCAAAAGGATCATGCACAACCGGGTCATTTACATACCAAATATAGTTACGGGCTTAGACACTAATCCAACAACAACAACACAAAGGTCATTGGCTAGTTTATGCACATCATATGTATTTATATACTCAAAATTATATAAAACAAATCTTTTTTTTTCTAAGACAACTTTTATGTCTAAAAAGATGCAGATAAACTTTTATTCAAAAAATAACAATTATAAACATTTTAAAGTTGTCATAGAAAAAATATATATTTTTTTATTACAAAGAGAAAATCATCCATGTTTTCCAAAAAATGATTTCATCAATTTAACAAATAATCTAACCAATCTTGAAAAAATGGCTCTGATACCAATTATTGGGTTTTTATTCAAAAAAATGTTTTGAAAACATAAACATAAGAACAAAAGACTTAAATTTAAACAAAATAAAAATGTTTTATTCTCACTAAAAGATCATTTTGCAAGATTTAGAAAGTTTAAAACAATAGAAGGAAAGTGTTACAACCTTTGAAGACTTCCATCTTCATGGGAAGTTGGAAGTTGATGAAGTATGGCATTAAGCTGTAAATTAAGCTATCCATAAGTATCCACAAAAGCAAGATTATAACCATCAAAATATGCCAGTAAACACTTGTATTAAGTTGTTCTTAAGCGTTCAGACTTATAATGAACTACTTAAATAGAACCAACTTAAAGAGCCAAGACACTTGCAACAAAAGGCAAGACATCAAAAAAGGTAAGAAGGCTTCACACTTTCGGTCAAACAGGTTTGGACTAGCACCAATAGTCAAAAAGTTTTCATTTTGCTGCGATTTTGGTCCAAAACAGTTTAAAAATCTAAAGATGATGGAATTTCCCTTTTCCACTTGTTTTTTGATTTTCTTTTTGTTATTTAGTTATTTCCTAACTAAAAAATATAAAATAAAAGTAAAATAAAATACATTTTCTCTCTCTCTCTCTCTCTCTCTCTCTCTCTCTCTCTCTCTCTCTTTTCTTGCTTACCACTGGCCAAAGAAGAATATCGACAGCTGTCACCGACATAGGCTGCCCCTCCGCCTCCCACAGGTCAGGTAGCACCACCCCAAACACTCGCTTCATTCGTTGATGCCCTTCATTTGAACCTCTACAGCCAATGAAGAGAAAAAGGAGATCGAGATCTGAAAGTTAAGGCTTCTTGGCGGCTAACGGCTGGAAATCAAGGGGAAGACACATGGGGTCGATTTTTCAGAGCAGGGGTGAAGGGATGTGTGTTTGGTGGTGCTACACGGCCGGAGGGAAGCTGTAAGGGGCTGTGAAGGTGGTGGTCAGTAGCCTCCAATGGTTTATAGATAGGAGCTAGGGGTGGTGGTTGTTTTGGTAGAGGAATACAAAGTTGTTGGATGGACCCAAAATTGATTCGTCTTCTCCGATGAGAAGAATGCGTCATTGTAACCCAACATTAATTCCGACAACGACACCACCCCCTGGAAACCCTAATAATGTCGATATGGGTTACATCTCCCGACCACCGCCTGCCCCTTGTGGTCATCGTCGACTTGTGGACGCAAGAATCACCACCGTTCCCCATACATTCATCATAAATCTAAGCTAGATCATATTGTGTTCTCTATTGTAATCTACAAGAAATGAAGAGCTAAAGAAGCTTAATCCTTTTTCGATTGTCTGAAACACATTTTTGCCCTTCTGTTAGGTTTGATTTTAGAGTAGGTAGTCAATTTTGGGTCTTCAGAATAATTATACCACTCTCTTCCTCCCTAAATTTCAGATCTCAGAATAATCAATTTTGGGTTTGATTGAGCTTGATTGTAGAGGAGGTAGTCGGATATCAGTGCTTAATTGGAAACCTCTTTTTGGATTCAATCGCTTTTTGTGCGTTTGGATTTAATTTGCAGGTTTTTCTTGACAAAAAAAAAATCTCTTATCAAATGGGTTTCTGAATTTGATTGGGTTCTGAAAATGTAATGTGTTTGCAGGGTTAAGGTTTTATTATTTAATGGGTTTCATGATTTTGTATCTAGACATAGAAGGATGATGGATTTATGTTTCTTGACAAAAATTGAAACACCATTAACATGATTTTTAGATATGGGTTTCTTTGGAATTGGAACAAATATGCTGATGGAAGGTGGGGTTGTAGAGAGAGAGAGAGAGAGAGAGAGAGAGAAAGAAAGAAAGAGAGAAAGAGAGAGATATTCTTTTATTTTTTATATTTTATAGATAGAAAATAATTAAATAACAAAAAGAAAAATCAAAAAACAAGTGGAAAATGGCAAATCCATCATTTTTAGAATTTTTAAACTGTTTTGGACGAAAATCGTAACAAAATGAAAACTTTTGGACTATTGATGTTAGTCCAAACCTGTTTGGCCCAAAGTAGCATTTTTGGACATATCACATGGACCATTCTTGCAATTATATATATATATATATATATATATATATATATATATATATATATATATATATATATATATATATATATATATATATATATATATGGTGTGAATTCTGTGATGACTCAAAAATTTGTGAGGATTGTGATGATAATTCTCCACTATCCATATCATCAAGGGTACAAACGTCAAACACAGTAATTAGAAATGGCACGTTCACATGTGACGCGCATCTATGGTAGTTAATACGGACTCTAGACTTTAATCACGTGCGGCAAATGTTCATGGAAACTCATTTAAGTGGGTTTTATTATTTATTTTTGTTTATTGTATATTTTATTTAAAAGAACACTTTCAAAAAAAAATTAAACATATATATTCTCGGTGTTAAGGTTTCTAATTTTAATTATTTTTTTTATTTTTTTTTATTTTTTTTCTCTTTTATCTATTTTTTTGCGTTTTTTTTTAAATTTCTTTATGTTTTTTTATATTTTAATGTATTTAATATATATATTGGAACATACTAGTGTTTTTTTACTTTTGTTTTACGTTTACGATTTTGTTTCTGATTTTTTAATGTTTTTAAGCCAAATATCGGTTCGAGCTTTTAATGTTTAACAATTATAAAGGTTTAAATTAAAAATGATTTCAAACATCATAATATTTTCCATACACGTTATTTTTTAATCATATTATTTTTGGTCATGAAATTTTGAATCCAATTATTTTGAATCGTAGTATTTTGGATCATATTTTTTGAATCATATGATTTTGGAACAATAATATATTGAATTAAATAAACTTTTTGTTCAAAAAATAAATTTTAGATCATTATATATTTTAAATCATTTAATTATGAATCATAGAAGATATAATTAAGGATCATAAAATATTTGGATCGAAATATTTTTAAATCATAACTGCTTAAGAATTATAAATATGTTAAATGATAATATTTTTTAAATCATAAATATTTTGAATCGTCTCATTTTGAATCATATTATGTTCAACATTAAAAAAAACTTATAATCTTTTAAAATAAAATTTGGTATTTAAACAACCTTATTTTTAAATTTTTTTTTAAAAAAAAGTTCATAATATATGATATATGATAAACCTTTAAAATGATTTTTAATTTAGAGAACAAAAATTTTCACGTCATAATTTTGTAGGATCTCATGGAAATGACAATTACGAAATGTAGAATTGCATAATCGAAAAGACATGAATTAACTTTTAAGCACAAGTGTATAGATAATGGTGTAGTAAAAATTTTGTATAAGCATGTGCATGCTTATATACATATAGTCTTTCTCTAAATCTAAACTACTCATCCATACAAAATATGTAGCTTTCTCAACCTACAAAGTATATTAAACTAATATATATATATATATATATATATATATATATATATATATATATATATATATATATATATATATATATATATATATATATTCATAATTCCAATCTAGTCCAACAATCCAAAAGTGGGTCCCGGCAAGTCCCAATTACAGTTCCCAAGATTAGGGTTTTCTAAACCCTAATTAGGGTTTCCAACCCAAAACTAAGTCAAGTAGTCCTAATGGTTATGTTTTGGGCTGATTTAAGCCTCACTAGGTCAGGCACTACCCACTGGTACCCCTGGCAGTGGTGGTCGATAGCGTCTCACGGCGGCACCCACCACCTTACGGTGGTGGTGGGGGTTTTCTTTGTCTTTTCTCCGGCCAAAACATCTAATCAACATCCCAAACATATAGGAAACGCACTCATACACATCTAATGAAACACATACAACCAACCCCGCGGTGGCAGGCGGCAGTAACTGGTGGCAGCCACCACCTCAGGGTGGTGGCGGTGGGTTTTTGGTCAAATAATACACACATCACACTACAATTTCCAAAAGCAATTCATACATATGAGCACAACCGCACTTCGCCACCTCCCATGTGACTGACATCGCCGGAAAATGAAAAATCAATGGCCAAAGAACACTGGTGGCAGCAGTAGCACACACATCGTTCAAGGCACATAAACAAACAAGAAGAAGGAAGGTGGGCGGTGAATATTCTTACTGAGAGCCTTCCAGCCGTGTGTGACTCTAGTATCGTCGTTCACCGCTTCTTCTGTCGGTCTCGACGATCTTCCGGCTATTCTTGACATTAGTGGCGGCAGCCGGGGGGAGGGGAGACGTGACAATGGCGTTAGAAGAC
The DNA here is from genome assembly GCF_002870075.4 of Lactuca sativa. Taxonomy (NCBI): domain Eukaryota; kingdom Viridiplantae; phylum Streptophyta; class Magnoliopsida; order Asterales; family Asteraceae; genus Lactuca; species Lactuca sativa. Next base: position 349,174,166 of record NC_056626.2, read on the forward strand.
AAGGCAACAGGCGAAAAGGGTGGCTGTTTAGACCATAAATTCCCGAATTTATAACATTTTACTCCCAAGGCTGACACCAATTAACTATTATGGGTTTAGAGCCTCAATAAAATAATATGAAATATACTTCTCATCCCGGGGTTTATTTATTTATTTATTTATTTATTTATTTAATCTTATTTAATTAAATTCCAAAATAGAATGTTACAATTCTCCCCTACTTAAATTAGATTTCGTCCTCGAAATCATTCGTTACCATTCCCGATACGGCCACAACCCCGAGCACACCCTAGCCTTCCCAAGGTAACTGAAATCAACCCTCGTAGGACTCTACAATCCGCATATGAAGGAATCCTTTGCAACTTAATCACATTTACTTGAGCTGAAATCTAAAGCCTCGAGGTTGTTTGACTCCCTGACAGACCGCCCATACCGTACCATTGTTGAATCCATCCCACTTGTCGCCCAACTGGCTACTCAACTTCTGATAACTTGAGGTTCTTACTAGAAAGCAGAATCGCAGACTAAATTTCCCTGTAGTACACTTATACTTGACAGAAGGCTCAGATAACCCTTCAAGTAGGAAACTCATCCCTACAATGGTTATACTAAGACAAGAATTGCGCGACAGGACCAAACCATCGACTCTAAGATTATCCAAACTCATCTGCAAGTGACTTGAGATCTCCTCTGAATAACAAGCGACTCCACACTCGAGTTCCAAATCAATAGTACTGCCTTGACTTATCTTGATGTCCTTTACCAATAGAACCATTCCAAGTCACAACACAAGAGCTTGATCTATAATTAGAACTGAATCCATTCATTACCCTTGAACCCTTCTAACGATGCCCTCGGCACATAGATACCCTGATCCTCAACCCACAGAAACAAAAATCTTGCACAAAACACCCATGCTCCCGACTTGAGATCTTACCCAAGAATCTAACTCGATACTCAACTCATAAACCGGGATCCATAGATCTGCACTTGAATTTTACCCAAGACCTTCTGATAGCGCCACTCTTTGCTGGACCAAGATATAAAGGTTCCCAAACCAATGTTGAGACTACCAATCTCGTACCTGGTCCCACCACCAGGTTCCCAAGAGTCCAAATATCAAATCTATCCAGCCTATAACCCCTTCTTCGTCACACACACTGACCACTCATTGAATCTTGGAACCCAGAATCCAATACCTTGATCCAACTGTTGGGTTATGAGCATTCTAACACTCCTAAGTGTACATGCAACCCTAAATACCTTGGATCTATGTTTTCTCTATTATACATGCAAATAAGAACTTCCAAGGTATCATCCTAATCTAGCATACAAAACAATGAGTGTAACAAGATAGAATACATACCTCTTTGATGTAGAAAGTCTTCATGAAGCTTGAGTGCCTAGTGCCCCAAGTGTGACACCTCAAATGGTTCACACAACACCAAATACACTTGGAATAACTTGAGAGAAATCTACACTTCATGAAATCGGCTAGCCCTCTCTAGAATCATACTCTAGTAGTCGATTTTTGTCAAGAATAAGATCTTTATATAGTGTTACAATTAGCGTAAACCCTAATTCTCATGACTTTCCATTTCCTTGGATCCATGGGTTCAAATACACCATAGAGCATCCATGGACCATCCTATGGGTTTTAGCCCAACTTGATTATCCATGGAGCATTAGCCCACTATACAAGTATGGATGATTTACACAATCAACCCATATATTTAATTAGTCTTCTTTTGATCACTTAATTAATCCTAGATTAATTCTTGATCAATACTAATTAAATAATCTTATTATTCTTATTATTAATATACTAGAACTTATAATATATTAATAACCATAAGTGTCTTATTTCTCTTATTATAGTCTATCCAAATGCATGATGTCATGCAACCCAAATGGACCATGCCGGGTCAGGTCAAGTCTTACCAATTGTAGTTATGGACTTAGACATTAATCCAATAGTCTCCCACTTGGATAAGTCTAAAACTATTATTGCGTATGACTTCAGGAACCAACTGGCAAGCGTAGCTCTCAAAAGCTTCTGTCGAACTCTGACCTTGTAAATGAACTCTGACCTTTGTCAGTGACTTGTCCATTAGATAAGGGATCATATATTCCTCCATTCTAGATATCATATGGACTGAGACATGGATGATAATCATGCAGCGAGGCTCTACTCGACTCTCGGTCGGGGTCCATCCACAAACCTGTTATGCATAACAAGAAAATGTCGACCAGATGTACGGAGGTTCTTTGAACTCCCACTTAAAAACCTCGAAATAAACGATCACTTGTGTTGTCTCTATACCTGACTAGGATGCGAAACTTGTCCTAGTTCAACACCCGATCCAATTCCTAGATATTCTGATCGATTTTCCCCCACTTGGATTCGATGATGCTCTTTCATCCTATAAGTCTGATGGATTCCCAACCCATCGAACCTCATATAATTGGAACTGCATATAACCTGCGATTACCAATCTAGCAGTTCACTATAAACAATGCTCTGACAAAAATATGTCACACCCTAAACCAGAACGGTAGAAACGTCTGAGGGTGAGTTCGAATTTAGAGATCCAAGATAGAGGGTAGAAATTATGTTAGACATGCTTTAATAATAAGTCTTTATTGTTGAGGTCATAACTTAGATTTTCTACATGTATATATAAATTGACCAATTGGGAAAAATCCCACATGCCTTACATTACATATGTAAAAGTATAATCTTTCATTGTTTTTATCTTGATTTTATTGCTAACATTTAGCTATTTTGTTGGATTTAATGAATGGATTCATTGTAGATGTAAGTGATAAGTCCCAGAGCTTCTTTTCGATGATTATTTGGTTGATTTGTGAGTTGTATCTTCAAGTGATCAGTTCTATAGGTTTCCTTAGAGTTTATCAGGATGTTGCTCTAGTAAGCTATATATGAATGTTCCAATTTTCTCAAAACCTAATTCATTCTTTTTGCAGGTCATCACTCTGGCACATACTCTAGAGATTATGATTGATTGTTTTTGTATCTTCAAGCGATCAGTTCTATAGTTTGCCAGGGAAAGTTTGCGCTAGGCCACTGTTACATTACACATACAAAAGGAAGGGTAAAAAAGGAAAAACAGTCATTACCAATGAGCAAGAGGGGCAACATTGGATTTGTACTACTTCTAACTTTGTAGTGAGGATTAACATTGTAGTTAGGATTACCTATCATATGTTTAGTTATGCGAATTGTTTTTGGGTAATTGGATTTGGTATAATGCTTTTTTTTTGATAATTTGTAAGTACATATTTGAGGGTATTATTAAGGCATCTTTTCGTTCTTGTTTGTCTTAATTTGTATCTTGATTCTCAAGTATTACTATGTTGGGTATTGCTCCTGCTAATTTGGTTCACTATGCAAAAGGCTAAAACCATCATCTCTGCTACTGCTACCGATAAAAAACTTCATCGTTGGGGTACAAAAGAGGTGGTAGTGGGGGATGGTGGTTGGCTTTGTCATAATCTTATCATGCAATATTAGTTTTATACCGAATATGTTGATTAAAATATTGAATTTGACACCTAATAACAACACACTTTATTTTTAAGAAATAATGGTAGCTTATGTTTATATCTAACACCTAATAACATCATACTTTCTTTTTCAATCCTTAACAGCACCCTACTTTCATTTGTTTTACCAACAATAGCATGGTATTTTCATTTCTTACACATAATACCCCTGTACTTTCAGTTTTTACACACAAAAGCATCAAACTATCATTTTTTAACACATAATAGCATCGTGCTTTTATTTTTTTCAAATAATACCCCCATACTTTTTAATTTAACATATAATTGTTGGATAAGGTGTCTAAGTCCATAACTTATTTGGTATATACTTGACCCGACCCGACATGTTCCATTTGGGTGCACTTCACCCGAACTATTTATGGATAATATTATGAGAATTGTATACTTATGATTTATTAATATATTATAAGTTATAATATATTAATATGAAGTCATGTTATTTAATTAGTTTTTAGTCTTAAATTAATTATGAGTTAATTTAGTGATTAAAAGGAAGAGTAATTAAATCATGGGCTATTATATTTAGATAGTGTGGGCTAACACTCATTAGGAAATGGGCTAAGCTTAAATGGGAGTCCATGGATGGTCAATGAAGCTTTTAACCCATGGATCCTTGGAAGAGGAAAAGACATGGGTTATTAGGGTTTACCTTAATCATCTACACTATATAAACAAGCCTATGTTGCATGAATTGACACTCTAGTGTGTGTGAGAAGTGTTGGCCGATTTCTAGAGCTAAAGTATACACTTTCATAAGTTTTCCAAGTTTGTGGTGATTTGTGATTTCCATTTGAGGCATTCACATTATTGGTGCTTGGATCTCAATCTCCAAGGAATCAACACTCATCAAAAGTTATGTAATTCATCTAGTTCTTTTATGTTTAAAAGTTCCCCATGCCATGCTAGATAAGTTATAAACCTTGGAAAACAAATTTTGCATGTATTTTAGACAAACATAGATCCAAGGTTTATTAGGGTTGCATGTACACTTAGGAAGTGTTAGAATACTCAAAACCCAACAGTGGTATCAAAGCCTAGGCTTGTTTGTTGATACTTGATGCAAAATTGTGCTTAAAATCGAAACCGCTTGCTGTCTGAACAGGGGACTTGCCGAGTCCATGGGTGGACTCGATGAGTCCAAGCGTTTTGCATCCAACTCGCCGAGTCAGTTCATGCACTCGACGAGTTGGTCATGCAGAGTGCAGTTTTTCGATTGTTGCTGCTAGAAATGGACTAGAAACATTAACCTAAACTGTTTTGGTGTTTTAAAACTTGTTTTAGTTGGTTTAATGGTTGTTCTAATCCATTTACAATAGCTTATATCAAAATTTCATGCTTTGTATGTGTTCATATAATTCTTGAAACTTTGATGATCATGTTCACGTTCTTATGAATTCAGAAGATGATAGGAATTATTTGATGAATTGTTTAGGATTACTTCTTGATCTTTTATGTGTTTTAATGGAGTCCATAAGTTGTCCAAAGGTCACTTCTTTTAAACACACATTTAAAACACATAAGTTACATAAAAATGAAGAGTCTTCATTTTTTATGAACCTTTAATTCATAAGTTATGAAATAAAAAGTTTTGAATAGTTACAAAAAATGCCCTCAAGTTTTGGAATTTGTAAAGTTTCACACACTTTAATAAACTTTAATTCCAAACCTTAGAGTTTTAATAGTTAAAATTCAACACTTATACTATTTATAACATTAATGGTTAATTATTATATATATGTATAAGAATAAGTCGTTTTACCGTTAGTAGGCCTCATTCACGAAGTCGGTCTATAAGGAGGGTATAAGGTTGTTGCCTATAAAATGGCAGTTTAATGGGTGTCCACTCTCACCCACCGCTTCCTTGATCGGTGGAGGGTCGTTAGCCGAACGGGTAGGACAATGACTTTAAATTCTCATTAAAAGTATAATGATTATTATAAAGTAACTAAATATTTTAATTCCCAATCTTAGTTACTTTAGGAAAAATGTGAACATGGTGATAGCCCATGGAATTCACACTTTGTACCTTACCAAGTCATTGGTGGAGCGTGTGTGGTTAACCGGCACACTAACTTGGACTAGTAAGGATCATGAAGGGTGACTTAATGTATGAAGGGTGACTTAATGTTTGTCATAGATCAATGGAGTGTGTGTGGTTAACCAGCACATTGATTAGGTGATAATATTAAGGGTACCAAGTGAATTAGTATGGTTATTCACACCTTGTTTTGTGATCCTCGGCATCCCAGTCACAAAATTTAAGAGGGCACAATCGAGATTGAAACATGCCTTTGAAAAGTTCAATGAATCTCAAAAGATCTAGGAGTTTCAAACCAATTAAAATCTAATTTTATTTCGTTTTCATGGTGGAAATTGGTGAATCGTCATTCGCCTACCTTCAAATATCTTATAGCTTGGATTACGGCATCCCTCTTCCAAGTTATAAAATATTGTGTTGGGTCCTAGCCTTAATATTTCATATTGGGTGTTATATTAAGGACTTAAAAATCAACTAACTTGATTTTCTCCCATTATAGATGTCTGGTTCAGACAACTATTATCTTCCCAAATCTCTTGAAGATGGTGTCCTCAACATCATGCTTCACTTCCTCCACCTCCTCTAATTATTCTCCCTAACCCACAAGTTTAAGGTCACTCAAGCCATATTGGCAAGCATAGAATATGTGTGTTCACATCTTGGCGATAAAGTCCCATATTGACAAGCCGGGAGAGTTGGGTGTCAAAGTCTTGTGAAAGTTGGATGTTCAATCACTTTCTTAGTAACATTGTGAGTTCCTTTGGGACTACTATGAGACAGACTATGACATGACCCTTAATGATCTTATCTATTTGCTTGGTGCTGCGGAATCAACAATGATTTGGAACACTAGTAAAGCAAATTTGATTAGAAGATCAACTTCCCAAATCTTAAATGGACATTGACAATGGTAGCATTGGATATCTAGAAAAAGATTTCTCTTCCCAATGGAAAGGGATCATCCATAGTCAAATCGGTTGACCAAATGGTAAAGAGAAAGGCTAAGTTTGAGATAGTCTTATGTGCCATTACCAAAGGGTCCATATGTTTTATTGCCAAAGGAAGGGACACTGATTGCGAAGCTACCATATTTACCTGAAAGATCATAAGGTTGATTAAGTCAAGAAGTTTGACTCTACTTCAGGTAAAGTCCACTGTCTAACTCTATTAAGTTCCTATTTGGAGATTCTTATTACATAATGTGAATGGGTCAAAGTTGATGTTTTTAAGAATCAAAGAAAAGATAGAAAGCTTAAAGGAAGTATATGCGGATTTTGATTGCGAAGATGGGTTTCGATCGCATGGTTCGGCGATCAGAATTTTGAGCTATTTCTTAAGAGTTATGATATATTGCTTAGGAATATATAACAACAAGGTTTTCATATGGATTGTAAGGATAAGTTTTTCCGTAAAGTTTTAAAAAAAAAGGAAAAAAAGGTTTTAATTTTATTTATTTTAAAAATATCCTTACAATGGCATTTGTGAAAAATTGTTGCTTATATGTTTCCAATAATAGCAATATTGGAAAGTGAATTTGATTCTCTCATTTGATTCTCATCACCCAAGTTTCAATTGGACCGAAACTTGGAATCATGCAAGTTATATAGTATGATGGATGAGAATTTTCATCTTTGGAAAATTAAGACTAATTCCTTATGTGAACAAGGATAGGACTAAAGGGATCGAGTACACATGCTTGTGCACTGGTCAAGTCCACCACAAAGATTGATAAGACTATTTGTCATGATTTGCTAAAGCTTAGTAAATATGGTTATACTTACAAGTTTAAGTATAATTCTGAAGCATTGGAAAGCTTTCAATGTGTGGCAGAACGAATGGGAATGAATCAAATTAGGCAGAAAGATAAAAGTTTCTCAAATTTGAAAAGATGGGAGAGTGCTTTAGTATCGTGTTTTATGATCATCTTAATGATTAAGATACTATATCACAATTGATTCTCTAAGGACATCTTAGTGCATTCTTATAGCTAAGAAGACGAGCCATACTTCGTTCCAAAACAAAGTCTTAGAGTCGTACTACAAGATTGTAACTTGAGTGACACATCTTAAAAAAAGGTTTATTAACACTAGTCGAATGTAAGAGTAAAATGTTTTCTACTCTTGTACATCTGAAATTAGTAGCTTGTGATGTTTTGGATAAAATGAAGACCAACTTAGGCCAATTGTGTGAAGTGTTAATCTTGATAAGAATCCGCACTATCCCTTGAATATTTGTTTTGTCAAGGAATGGTTCTTGACAAGAGAGTCTTATATGTCAAGAGGACAATAGGAGTCTTAAAGGTCTTGAAAGTTTCAAGAACTAATCAAGGATAAAACCTATAGTTCTTCACTAGCACACGACTTGAGGTTTATAACCTATCGTGTTGACATTTTTGTGCCCATTCCAGCTAAAGTTGACTTTACATGGGAGTTTTGAGAGTTCTGAATTGGTTGCATAACAATTTGGAAGCAATGGCAGGCCCTTGTGCTGTCGGGTGGCAAGTGGTTAGGACTGCACAAGTTCAGTCCATAAGAATTTGCAAGTGTCACTAACCTTATCTTGTGATTATGGTTTTGAAAAAATTCATATGGATAGGAACTCATATACCATAAAATCTAAGTGTCATAAGGTTTCTCTCCGATTCATAAAAATGATGGTGAAGAAACGTTTTCACTAAGTAGATTTTTTGTAGATAGCAATTGTGACATTTGCATTCTCAAAGTCGTTAGTGGAGCGTGTGTGGGTAACCGGCACACTAACATAGACTTGTGAGAAATGGAAAAGGTCTAAACAATTGAGACTATGATTACGACATCCCTTTTCATAGTTCTAAAACTATTTAGACACACATGTGAGCTGTCTAAGAAGAGGTGTATGAATCTAAATTTCAGAAGTCCAGCTGATTTCTGGAAACATGTCAAAGCTAGTGGGAGCATAAGTGTTATGCTGATAATCATCATGTTAGTGGGATCATGATTATTATAGTATTGCAAGTTATCAATGTTAATTATAGAAAAGAAAAAGTTTCAATTCGTGAAGTTGCAGGGGTTGAAAAAGTTGTTTTGCTAGAATTAAGGGAGACGAAATTATACTTCATTTCAATTCTAAAAGCTTAGATTGAGTTTTTAATCATCTTTAGTCAAGGATATATATATATATATATATATATATATATATATATATATATATATATATATATATATATATATATATATATATATATGAATTTTATGTTTGAATGGTTCAAATTAAGGAAATTCTATATATATTGCATTCTCAAAATTCGATTATGATTACGACATCCCTCTTCATAGTCAAATTTTGAGGACATGGCAAATAAAAATATTGTAGCAAAAGACTGGTCTAGTATCATGTCTTTATGTCAAACATCATGAATCGTGTCCCATATGCTTCAGATATAGGATCGATTGCATGTGCTATAATATTCATCCTTTCTAAATTTTCCAAATGCTCTGGGCATTAAGAGAGGAAAAGTCTAGAACTGGATATGACTAAAATGATTAAACAATTATCGAGGACAATCTAAGGTTTACCAAAGATTGGTTGCTCAGGGACAATTGGAAGTATAGTGTTAATTTTGGCAAGACCATATTGACATTTTCTGAAAAAAGGCAACTCTTGTTCAGAGGTGATAGTCAAAATGGGACTATGGAAATGTCTCCATAGGTGGAAGTTATTCAATTTGTGTAAGATTAGCAAACCTTAATGCAAGAAGGATGTTCAAAGCAATGTACTTTGAATATGAGACTTTGTTTCCATAGAGTTGATCTTCTTTGGAATACTCTGTAATGACTAGTGACAAGGTTTTAGTGACTTTGTGCATAATCATTACGAGAGGAACAGTGCATATAAGTTTAAAATCTAACATTTATTGGTAAATGGAATGAATTAGGAATTCTTACATTTACAATAAGGATTTGGGATTGTGAAATGAGCATCATTGGAATCATGTTCAATTGATCTATTTCACAAAGTAAGGATCATAGACAAACATAGTTTACATACATGGAGTATGACATAACTATTGTTTAGAAAACAAAGTGTACATGCTATGAGCATGGGACAACTGTTGTTTTATTCAAGTATTAAGTTGATTATTTGAAACATTATACAATAAATAATGTGTAATCAATATGGTGATAAATAAAAGGTGGTTCTATTTATATTCAAAGGGGTTCTGAGACCATATTGGATTCGATTATTATTGTGTTTTACTTTGCATGTTTTGACTTCCAGAATAGCTAGGTTATTCTTTCCGAATGACTAAGTTATTTAAACACTCCACAGTCGTTCATATGTTGGAAGTAGGTATGAATTAAGACTGTCATGAATCGAGTTTGTAGATGGCTAAATGAGTGTTGACATAGCAATGGTTGCTACAACATTCATGAGTGCTTATAAGTTATGAGTATTGGAATTAACCCATGCTCACGTGTATTACCTCATGGAATTTATCTCGAGTAATCGTGAGACGGTAATATCATATAAGTCTTCAAACCTAGAGACGTGAGTTGTTGCCTATGAGTTGGTTGTGCATTGATTGCACGAAAACGCATTAGTAACTTGATGTCATAAAACGTGCCTTTGTGTACAACTCAACAAGTAGTAGAACAAGCATATGAGTCGAAGTTTGTCTATTCCTTCTAGAAATAGAAGTGATATCTGGTCCCCTCGATGATTTTGTTTTGACCTATGTATCGGGCCCGGTCAGAACTAAATTGATGTGTTCGATTAAGTTCTTTGTCAAACGAATCGGAAATCGGGAAACAAACTGTTGGACAATAAGTACGATGTTGTTCTGTGTATTTGTCCGGATGATATCATGAGAACAGAGGATTACATGATCACTTATCTAAAATGGCGCTTCATAGTTCAACAGAGTTTTCGAGAGCTACGATTGCTGGTTGGTTCCTGAAGTAATATAGGCAAATACAGTTATTAGAATTATCCAAGTGGGAGATTGTTGGATAAGGTGTCTAAGTCCATAGCTTATTTGGAATATACTTGACCCGACCCGGCATGGTCCATTTGGGTTGCACTTCACCCGAACTATTTATGGATAATATTATGAGAATTGTATACTTATGATTTATTAATATATTATAAGTTATAATATATTAATATGAAGTCATGTTATTTAATTAGTTTTTAGTCTTAAATTAATTATGAATTAATTTAGTGATTAAAAGGAAGACTAATTATATTATGGGCTATTATATTTATATAGTGTGGGATAACACTCGTTAGGAAATGGGCTAAGCTTAAATGGGAGTCCATGGATGGTCCATGGAGCTTTTAACCCATGGATCCTTGGAAGAGGAAAAGACATGGGTTATTAGGGTTTACCCTAATCATCTACACTATATAAACAAGCCTATGTTGCATGAATTGACACCCTAGTGTGTGTGAGAAGTGGTGGCCGATTTCTAGAGCTAAAGTATACACTTTCATAAGTTTTCCAAGTTTGCGGTGATTTGTGATTTCCATTTGAGGCATTCACATTATTGGTGCTTGGCTCTCAAACTCCAAGGAATCAACAATCATCAAAAGGTATGTAATTCATCTAGTTCTTTTATGTTTAAAAGTTCCCCATGCCATGCTAGATAAGTTATAAACCTTCGAAAACAAATTTTGCATGTATTTTAGTCAAACATAGATCCAATGTTTATTAGGGTTGCATGTACACTTAGGAAGTGTTAGAGTGCTCAAAACCCATCAATAATAGCATCGTACTTTTATTTTTTACACATAATACCCCCATACTGTTATTGTTAACATATAATAGCAACGTACTTTTATTTTTTTGCACATAATGCCCCTGTACTTTTATTTTTAACATATAATAGCAGCGTACTTTTATTTTTTTTACATATAATACCCCCGTACTTTTATTTTTAACACATAACAACAGTGTACTTTTATTTTTTACACATAATTCCCCTGTACTTTTATTTTTAACATATAATAGCAGCGTACTTTTATTTTTTTAGACATAATACCCCTGTACTTTTATTTTTAACATATAATAGCAGCGTACTTTTATTTCTTAAACATAATACCCCTATACTTTTATTTTTACTACATAATAGCAGCGTACTTTTATTTTTTACACATAATACCCTCGTACTTTTATTTATAACATATAATAGCAGCATACTTTTTTTACACATAATACCCCTGTACTTTTATTTTTAACATATAATAGCATCATACTTTTATTTTTGAACACATGATTCCCCCATGCTTACATTTTTTAACAAAAAATAACCATGTACTTTAATTTTTTATACATAATAACAGTAACTATTCAAAATTTTCATTCCAAAACAGCAACATACACAGTTTATGTCCAAAACTAAAAAAAAGACAATTCTTTAAAACAAAATTTTTTATTTTCTGACAGCAACTACATATCTCATCCTTGTTTCTCTTGCACCGATTCAATAACTCAGAAGTCAACAAATCCAGTAGAAGTGACAACCTCGGAAGCCAACAAATGGTAGCTTATCAAGGCACTCTAAACCCTAAACTTAAGAGTGGGAACCGAGAGTCTGGGAGTAAGAAAAAGTTGCAGCCAACCCAAGGATCCTCAAAGAAACAACATGTTGTAGCTGTCCATGCGGACATGACACCTACTACATCAACACCAGTAAGACCATATGTTGGAAGCCTTCCAAAATGAAACAAGTGCAATTTCCATCATAAGGGAGCCTACCAGAAGCCGTGTTGTAATAGATGCAACAAGAAAGGACACACCACCCGGTACTGCAGATCTCAATCACAACAGAACCAACAGTCAAACAACAACAACCGCAACAACAGCAACAACAACAATAATGTTGGGCCAGTCACACCTGCTATGGGTGTAGAGGAACCAGCCATTTATGACGCAATTGTCCCAAGGCTAACAACCAAGGGGCAGGAGGATTAGGAAGGGTCCTAACAAGGCGAAGCAATTCAAGACCCGACGGTTGCTACTGGTACGTTCCCACTTAACAACTCTTTCTCTTGCATCGTATTCGATAGTGGAGCTGAGTGAAACTTTGTTAGTAACAAATTCAAGCACTTACTAAAACAACAACCCCAGAAGCTAAACGAAGCCTTCATGGTGGAAATGGCTAATGGGAAAAACCGAATCAACCAAAGATTTTTATGTAGGGTGCACCTTAACACTAAACAACCATTCATTTCAAATAAATTTGATGCGAGTAAATATTGGGAGTTTTTGATGCGATAATCAGCATGGATGGGTTAAGCCCCCACCATGTTGATATTGTGTGTCGTGAGAAGGTTGTTCGCATTCATCTCCCCAATCACGAAACCCAAATAATCTATGGTGATAAACCTGGCACCAATCTTCGTCTCATTTTGTGCATCAAGGCACAGAAGTGCGTGAACAAGAAGAACTATGTGTTCCTCACTTATGTTGAAGATAAATCCAAAGAAGAAAATCAACATTAAAGACATCCCAGTGGCATGCGACCTTGTGGATGTAATTCCTGAAGACCTTCCAAGAATACACACAGAAAGACAGGTTGGATTTCGAATCGACCTCATACTAGGAGCCACATCAATTGCCAATTCACCCTATAGGTTAGATCCCACCGAAATTCAGGAGTTATCCAGTTAATTGATAGAATTGTTGAGCAAAGGATTCATCTGACCAAGCTTCTCATCATGGGGAGCTCCGGTCTTGTTCGTCAAGAAAACGGATCCTTCAGAATGTGCATCGATTTTAGGGAATTCAATAAGCTCACTATGAAAAACTGATACCCACTTCCTCGGATTGATAACCTATTTGACCAGCTTCAAGGAGCTAGTTACCTCTCGAAAATAGATCTAAGATACAATTATCATCAGCTCCGAGTCCGAGAAGAGGACATTCCAAAAACTGTTGTTCGAACTCGACACGGCGATTTCGAATTCGTTATGATACCCTTCGGTCTAACGAATGCCCCCACGGTATTCATGGACCATACGAACAGAGTGTTCCCAACCATTCCTAGTCAGCCTTTTAACTATTTTCATCGATAACATACTCGTCTGCTCACGAAACAAGAACAAACACTGTCAACACCTACAACCGGCTTTGAAGGCATCGAAGCCGGAGAATATCACGAAGGAAGCATTGCGTGGATGGGATAAAACTCTCGAAGTAAAAAGATGAAGCTTATTGTTACAAGAGTTGAATTGGGCGCTATCTAGGTGATCGTCGATAGGTTAACCAAATCTGCCCATTTCCTACCAATAAAGGAATCAAACAAGATGGAAAGATTAACACAGATTTATATCAAAGAGATCGTGAGACTCCATGAAGTGCCAGTGTCTATAATCTTGGATCAAGTTAGTAGATTTACTTCGAGATTTTGTCAATCTCTTCAGAAAGTAATGGGAACACAGCTTGACATGAGCACGACTTACCACCCTCAAACCGTTGGCCAAAGAGAATGAACTATACAAACACTCGAGGACATGCTACGAGCCTGTGTGATTGACTTAGGCAAATCGTGGGATACCCACTTGCCCATGATTGAATTCTCATGCAACAATAGTTATCACATGAGCATCAAGGTTGCTCCTTTCAAGGCTCTTTATGGTCGTAAATGTAGATCACCTGCCAGTACTCTCACGGGACCAGAAATCATTCGCGAAACGACAAAGAAGATAATCCAAATCAGAGCTCTACTTCAAGCATCACGAGACCGAGATAAAAGTTATGCTGACAAACGGAAAAAACCTCTAGAATTCCACGTCTTAGACTGGGTACTATTGAAAGTCTCTTCCTGGAAAGGAATGATTCGCTTTGGGAAACAAGGAAAATTGAACCCGCAATACATTAGACCATTCGAGATTCTTGACCGAATTGGTCTAGTAGCCTATTAGCTACAACCAAACTCTAAGCTCAGCAACGTACACCCTGTATTCCACGTCTCGAATTTGAAAAAGTGCTTATCAGATAAAGCTCTTATCATCCCTTTAGAAGAAATTGAAATAAACGAGAATCTCATGTTCGTCAAAGAACCAGACGAGATAATGGATAGGGAAGTGAACCATACTAAGCAGAGCCGCATTCCGATTGTGGAGGTTCGATGGAATGCCAAGTGCGAATCGGAATTCACATGGGAACGCAAAGATCAGATGAAGCAAAAGTACCCTCACCTATTCTCTCATTCATGAAACTATCTTTCGAAAGAATTTCGGAACAAAATTCCCTCTAACGGGGGGATGATGTTACAACTAGAATTTTAGCTAGGAAATTCTATTCTCATGTAGTCATTCAACTATTGAAATACATGTAATCTAAGTGAATATCATACTCAATACTTATTCCAATACATCTCATATGTTCAACTAAGGGTTGGAAACCCTAGAAATCCCGGTTCAAGCTCATTATGGACTAGGATTCTCTTATTGTGTTCTAATTGGACTCCATTCATCAATCTATAACATTTTGGGCCATTTGGGCCTAGAATGATTCATTCTACCTCCAATGGGCCAGGATGGGTCATAAATTATTTAATTAACCTTAATGATGGCATAACCCATTCCTTCTACCATTTTGGGCCATGAGCCTCCTTAAGAGCCCAATGGGCCGAAAAATAATTTTTGGGATTCATAAATTCGAAAAAGCCCAAAAATGGGCCAAATCACTTCATCCTTATCTCTCTCAAGCCCAAATTCTCGGCCCACTATGCTTAGACAAAAAAAGATATTAATGAAGGATTTAGGGATAAGTGACACCTCATAATTACATGGAAGACATCCATGCATTGTCTTCCATGTATCTAGGCATGCAAGATTACCTCCCATATATCAAGGCAACCCTCCCCCCCTTCTTCTCTCGGCCGTAACACCCCACAACACCACCTCCATTTCTTTCTTTCAAACTCTCTCAAGAACACCTCATCCTCCACTAAAAATTTTCGAGATTTTGGGCATTTCCAAGAAGTTTTTTTTCCACTAAGATCATCATTTTTGGTAAGTTATACTTGGATCTATGGTTTAGTTTCTTGATTACTTAAAAAATCTCTATTTAAATCATAATATTTCATGATCTATGCTCTTAAACTTCATAGAGTTCGAAAACTTCTTCAAGGTGTTGCTAGGGCCGAAAATCTTCTTATATCATCACCAAAAATCAAATCCAAAACTTCAAGGTGAGTTGATACCCCCTTGTTTCGGTTTTATATTGTTTTAGGGGGAGAATACAAGTCACCATGTGTTTAGATCTATGTATTTGTGCATGTTATGTGTGATTTTCTTAGTTTATGTTGTGATTATGTGATAAAATATGATGGATCTCGAAAACTATAACAAAAATGAGTGAGATTTGTAAACTAAAACACTCTAAGCAACATTATATAAAAGACGAAAGTGTTAAACATGACTAAGATGTGAAAAACTAAACAAAACCGTGTATAAGGTTCATTTTTGACAAATAAACGAAAGTTGGGACATTTATGACATTTACTATTTTACAAGGGCAAAAAGTGGTCATATTTGCATAAAAATGGGTCTTTATGATGAACATAATTTTCAAAGGGCCGAAAGTGTAAATTTTTGCATAATGGGCCTTGTTTTGGACCTTTACGGTTTATTTGGGCTTAAACTGGAAAAACTTGATTTTATGGATTAAATTGTCACTCAATACAAATATGTGCCAAAAATGTAAATCTATGGACTTATGGGCCGAAAATGTCACTATCTTAGAATTTGGGCCAAAAATGTTATTTTCATAAAAATTAGGCCGAAATCGTCATTTTCATCAAATAAGGGCTGAAAATGTAAATTCCTATAAAAATGGGCCAAAAACATAAATATATTTATATTTGGGCCAAATTTGCAATTTATTAGTTAATTGGGCCAAAAATATAAATTCTCATGAATTAATGGGCCAAAATGTCAATTTTAACCAAAATGGACCAAAGATGTTATTCTATTTGAAATAAGTCCAAAAATGCCTATTTTAAGTCATAAGGGACCTAAAGCGACAATTTTTATGAAAAGTAAACTCAAACCTGTCACGCCCCCGAACCAGACGGCGGAAACGTCCGAGGGCTCGCGTGACTTAAATTGAATACCATCACAATGAATATACATGAATCATAACATAAACATCACCATGCATCAATATATTACAACTGACATTGTTCACATCAAGTACATTGTTTTAACATTACAAATCCATAACATAAATTGTTTGATAGTTTCAAAAGCACAACACCCTAACATACTTGGTATTACTCCTCAGCTTACCTGTTACCTGAGAATACAAGTTATTTTGAAAATGGTCAACATATGGAATGTTGGTGAGTTCATAAGCAGGTTTGATATGAAAATGTTTTGTGTAGTTTGTAAGAAAACAACCCATAAAATCCGATATTTTTTGAAAAGACCATTGTTTATATAAAAGTGTGAAGATCCGTAAATATATGCATGATGATTTCCAAACGTGTATAGTTGAAAAGCTTTGTATTAAAAGTACCAGTGAAAAATGTTGATCTACCTTGGAAAACCCGATGTTTTCCGATAACAAAATATCATATAACTGTTCGAATTGTTATTCCATCACATGAATTATTTTGATTTGTCTTTATTACTCGATTAGTATTGGGTTTATTTATGTGAGTCCTTATAACCATGCATGATAATGACTAGTTCGTCTGCGTTGGCACTCTGGTGAACGTCGGAATTGATCTTAAGATTTTGTCATCCAAGACTGGCCGAGTCTAACTGTAGCGAACAGCTGAGGTGTGGGGGAGTCACCCCCGTATAGATCTATACACAAACTCTCGCTCTCCCTCCAGGAGACTTTGTTTATAACTACAGACTACAACCGACATACGTTGGTGCCCTCCATTATTACTCACTAAATCCCAATTGAATTTGATTACTATTGATTATCAACCTGTATTTGTTTACTTGAATTGATGGTGAGCCTAACAGACGAGAAGAAGAGGACCACGAGATCCTACTAATCACGTTTTTTATTCAAGGTTGTCGAGTATGCGACGGACGCGTTGGTCTATTTTGCATATGATTTATTTGGACCTTACTAGCAATGCTAATGGGTCACTGAGGCCCAATAGCACTTAAAAGCTATTGAGGGTCCCATAAGTAAGTAATTGGGTCACAGGAGGCCCAATAAACATTTACTTTTATCGTTGGGACCAAAAGTTATGTTAATGGGTCACAAAGGCCCAATAAGCATGATTTGAGACTTTCAAGCCCAAAGATTTCAATATTTACTTGTTTTAGGTATAGTATAATTGTCGGAATATTTGATTGAACAATTGTTAAATTTATATCGGTACGAGACCGGTCGGTCGTTTATAATGATATTTGGAAATTCTTTTCCATTCCACGTAACGCTTTGCTTGTTTTGTTTTCTGTCTTCATGGCATCAGACTGGGCCGCTCTGATTTGTGAGGTCATGTGGGATTGAATGGTTATGAAGAGAGTCTTTACACGACGATTCGAGTATTCTTTCCGACTCAAAGCATTAGCTACCACGTTAGCCTTACCTGGGTGGTACTTGATTTCACACTCATAATCGTTTAGTAGCTCAATCCATCTTCGTTGCCTCATGTTCAACTCTTTTTGATTTAAGATGTGTTGGAGACTCTTGTGGTCCGTGAAAATGGTACACCTTGTACCATAAAGGTAGTGCCTCCAAATTTTCAAGGCGAAGACCACAGCTCCCAATTCTAGATCATGGGTTGTATAATTCACCTCATGTGTCTTTAGTTGTCGAGATGCATAACCTATCACCTTCCCACGTTGCATTAGTACACAGCCTAAACCATGATTTGACGCGTTGCAGTAAACTACAAAGTCTTCTGTTCCCTCTGGTAGCGATAGTACCGGTGCACTACAGAGTGCTCGCTTCAGAGTTCGAAATGCAGCTTCTTGCTTATCTGTCCATTTAAACGGTACAACTTTTTGTGTAAGCATCGTAAGTGGCTTGGCTATCTTAGAGAAGTTCTGGTTGAACCTCCTGTAATAGCCTATGAGACCTAAAAATTGGCGAATTTATGTGGGTGTCGTTGGGATCGCCCATCCTTTGATGGCTTTGACCTTAGAAGGATCCATTTGTATCCCTTCTTGACTAACAACATGACCAAAAAAGTTCACACTACGGAGCCAGAACTCACACTTCGAGAGTTTTGTGTATAGCTTTTTGGTTCGCAGGGTTTCCAGGATTTGTCGGAGATGTTGGTCATGCTCCTCTTCTCTTCGAGAGTAAACTAGAATGTCGTCAATGAAAACGATGACAACGTTGTCGAGGAATGGTCGGCAGATTCGATTCATTAGGTCCATGAATGCGGTAGGGGCATTCGTTAGACCGAAGGGCATTATGACAAATTCATAATGTCCATAACGAGTTCGGAAAGCGGTTTTGAGGATATCCTCTTCTTGGACCTTGAGTTGATGGTATCCAGATCGCATATCTATCTTGGAGAAATAGCTTGTGCCTTGAAGTTGGTCAAATAGATCGTCGATTCGCGGAAGTGGATAGTGATTTTTTTACACTGAGCTTATTTAGTTCCCTGTAGTCAATACCCATCCTAAAGCATCTGTCTTTCTTCTTAACAAAGAGAATCGGAGCTCCCCAGGGTGAGAAACTGGGTCGGATGAATCCTTTGTCCAAAAGCTCGCTGAGTTGGTTGGACAATTCTTGCATCTCCGCAGGAGCCAATCTGTAGGGCGATTTGGCGATGGGTGTAGCTCTTGGCACAAGGTCAATTCAAAACTCGACTTGTCTTTCTAGGGGTATCCCCGGAAGATCTTCAGGAAAGACATTCGGGAACTCGCAAGCTACTGGAATGTCTCGAATATTGACCTCTTCCTTGGACTTATCCACTATATGAGCTAGAAATGTCAAGTATTTCTTTCGTACATACTTCTGTGCCTTAATGCATGAGATAAGACGAAGGTTCAGGCTGGGTTTCTCTCAGTATATAATTAAGGTTTCTCGATTTGGAAGGTGAAGGCGAATGGCCTTCTCGTGACACATAATTTCTGCATGGTGGGGGCTTAACCAATCCATGCCAATAATCACATCAAAACTCCTAATGGATACAAGCATTAAGTTTATTTGAAAGACATGTTGGTTCAAGGTTAGGGTACATCCGATATAGATTTCCCCAGTGGATTCTTTTTTTCCCATTGGCCATCTCCACCATAAAGGTTTCATTAAGCTTCTGGGGTTGTTGTTTTAATAAGTGTTTAAATTTATTGCTCACAAAGCTTCGTTCTACTCCTGTAACAAATAGGATGCATGCATAAGTGTGGTTTAGGAGAAACGTACCGGTGACAACAGCGGGATCCTGAACCGCTTCTCCCTGACCCATGGTCAGCACTCTTCCTGTTCCTCCATTCCCAGGATTGTTGTTGTTGGGGCAGTGTCAACGGAAATCCCAGGTCTTTCCACATCCATAGCAGGTGTGGCTTGGTCCCGCATTGTTGTCGCTGTTGTTGGTGTTGTTGTTGTTGCGGTTGTTACTGTTGTTGTTTCCTTGCTGCTGGTTATGGGGTAGATAGGTCCTGCAATATTTTTTCGTCTGACCCTTTCGATTGCAACTGGTACAATGCATCTCTCTGCATTCTCCATTATGATGGAGACTGCACTTGTTGTACTTTGGGAGATTTCCGGAATACTGCCTAGGAGCACTTGGAGTAGCTGAGACTGGAGCATGTGGTGTGGAGGGAACTTGGGTGGTTGCTGCATTGACTGTCACTGTTTGTTGTTTCTTCGACGACTCTGAGCCTTGTCGTCCTTTCCTCTTGTTATCCTTTCCCTTCTTGATTTCACCTTCTTTCTTGTTTTCGGCTTCCCTCGACTTCTTGCCCTTTTTGTTGTTATGGTCGTACAGCTTCTTGGCCAATCTCTTGGCACTGTCGAAAGTTTCAGGATTTGCAGCTATCACATTTCCTTGGATTGTGGAGGTTAACCCCTAGATGACTCGTTCGATTTTCTTTCCCTCCGAAGTAATCATGCCAGGACACAACAAAGATAGTTCACTAAACCTTGATATGTATGCGTCAATGTCGGAATTTTGGACGGTGATATTCCACAACTTCTGCTCCATTTTCTGAATTTCACCAGACGGGCAGTATTCGGCCATCAGCATTTCCTTCAGTTTCGCCCAGGGCATGGCGTTGGCTACGGTGAGAGTCATGGCTTCTACATGTCCGTTCCACCAGGTGAGAGCTTGATCAACGAACCTGCATGCAGAAAACTTCACCTTCATCTCCTCAGGGCATTCGCATATCTCGAACACTGATTCCACCTTCTCAATCCATCTTTTTAGGGTTATCATTCCCCCGGTGCCATTAAAGGTTCGTGGCTTGGCATTGGTGAAATCTTTGTAGGAGCACATCTTGGTAGGTCCTTGATTTATTCCGTTGTTCGAACTTCCAGCCCCTTGTCCATTGCCTCCTCCATTGTTCCCTTGGTGAATTTGTGTCATGGCTGCGGTGACCGTAGCAGATACAACTGCTTGGAATGCAGCTGAGTTGACTTTCGGGTGGGGTTGGCCCAGGGTTTCCATGGGTTGGTTGTTGAGGCATCTTTCTGTCACGAAACAGAAAGATGTTTAGTGCCTAGATTTTGTGGGTTTGTGGACTTATGACTAGGTTTATATCATGTATTAAGTAGTTTTGCATATCAACATATAATCATAGAAGCATAGCATATAACAGATAACAACATCACAACATAACACATATATTTTCCATTAATAATATCCATACTTTGATACATGAAAATTTTCTCGAGAGAGCATACATATAGGATATAAGTTCAGCAGCATAACGACTCTACGAGTAGTTTAATCACTTAAACATAGAGTCAGTGGTACATAGCATAGATCATAATACTGAAGGCGGGTACGACTAGTCATAGTCATGGTGGGATTTGCCAGGGGGTGGTGCTGAGGAAGTGGATGCTCCCTGAAGGCGAGCCACCTGTCGTTCTGCGTCTCAGAGCCGAGCCTCCCACCTCACCTGCCTCATGTGGAACTCTTGGATAGCCTCTTGCGTCTCCAGCTCTTCATGTTCAGCCCTAGTCCGCATCTAGTGTATCTGATCGGCGGTGCTCTGACCTAGATCGCCTGTGTTCCGCAAACGTTCTCACCATGACCGGAAGCGCGCGATCGGCCGGTCCTTCCTCCCTCAAGTCGTAGAACTCGCGTGACATGTCGTACGGGGGTCGTTGTCCCTGCTCTCTGCTCCACCTCAAAAGGTCGATACCCCAGGGTGGTGTAGAACCAGTTGGGCCCATCAGATGAGCGGACACCCTGGTCGGGTAAGGGAGGTTGATGACTTCGGACTCTGCGTCTGAATCACCGTCATCGTCATTGATGGGTTCCTCCTCGAGGTGTTCTTCGGCTCCCTCTTCCTCCGGGTCCACCACTGGTTGGCAGGTTCGCCCTCGGCTTCCGCCACAGGTTCCTCTACAGACTTCTCCTCAGGGTCTTATTCCGGTTCGTCTTCAGATTCCTGCAACCATCCGTTATTCTCCTAATTAGGGAAATACGGGTCTCCGGGGTGATGGAAGCCTTCATCATCCTCTAAAAATTTTTGAGATTTTGGGCATTTCCAAGAAGTTTTTTTTCCACTAAGATCATCGTTTTTGGTAAGTTATACTTGGATCTATGGTTTAGTTTCTTGATTACTTAAAAAATCTCTATTTAACTCATAATATTTCATGATCTATGCTCTTAAACTTCATAGAGTTCGAAAACTTCTTCAAGGTGTTGCTAAGGCCGAAAATCTTCTTATATCATCACCAAAAATCTAATCCAAAACCTCAGGGTGAGTTCATACCCCCTTGTTTCGGTTTTATCTTGTTTTGGGGGGAGAATATAAGTCACCATGTGTTAGATCTATGTATTTGTGCATGTTATGTGTGATTTTCTTAGTTTATGTTGTGATTATGTAATAAAATATGATGGATCTCGAAAACTATAACAAAAATGAGTGAGATTTGTAAACTAAAACCCTCTAAGAAACATTCTATAAAAGATGAAAGTGTTAAACATGACTAAGATGTGAAAAACTAAACAAAACCGTGTATAAGGTTCATTTTTGACAAATAAACAAAAGTTGGGACATTTGTGACATTTACTGTTTTACAAGGGCAAAAAGTGGTCATATTTGCATCAAAATGGGTCTTTATGATGAACATAATTTTCAAAGGGCCGAAAGTGTAAATTTTTGCATAATGGGCCTTGTTTTGGACCTTTACGGTTTATTTGGGCTTAAACTGGAAAAACTTGATTTTATGGATTAAATTGTCACTCAATACAAATATGTGCCAAAAATGTAAATCTATGGACTTATGGGCCGAAAATGTCACTATCTTAGAATTTGGGCCAAAAATGTTATTTTCATAAAAATTAGGCCGAAATCGTCATTTTCATCAAATAAGGGCTGAAAATGTAAATTCCTATAAAAATGGGCCAAAAACATAAATATATTTATATTTGGGCCAAATTTGCAATTTATTAGTTAATTGGGCCAAAAATATAAATTCTCATGAATTAATGGGCCAAAATGTCAATTTTAACCAAAATGGACCAAAGATGTTATTCTATTTGAAATAAGTCCAAAAATGCCTATTTTAAGTCATAAGGGACCTAAAGCGACAATTTTTATGAAAAGTAAACTCAAACCTGTCACGCCCCCGAACCAGACGGCGGAAACGTCCGAGGGCTCGCGTGACTTAAATTGAATACCATCACAATGAATATACATGAATCATAACATAAACATCACCATGCATCAATATATTACAACTGACATTGTTCACATCAAGTACATTGTTTTAACATTACAAATCCATAACATAAATTGTTTGATAGTTTCAAAAGCACAACACCCTAACATACTTGGTATTACTCCTCAGCTTACCTGTTACCTGAGAATACAAGTTATTTTGAAAATGGTCAACATATGGAATGTTGGTGAGTTCATAAGCAGGTTTGATATGAAAATGTTTTGTGTAGTTTGTAAGAAAACAACCCATAAAATCCGATATTTTTTGAAAAGACCATTGTTTATATAAAAGTGTGAAGATCCGTAAATATATGCATGATGATTTCCAAACGTGTATAGTTGAAAAGCTTTGTATTAAAAGTACCAGTGAAAAATGTTGATCTAGCCCGGAAAACCCGATGTTTTCCGATAACAAAATATCATATAACTGTTCGAATTGTTATTCCATCACATGAATTATTTTGATTTGCCTTGATTACTCGATTAGTATTGGGTTTATTTATGTGAGTCCTTATAACCATGCATGATAATGACTAGTTCGTCTGTCTTGGCACTCTGGTGAACGTCGGAATTGATCTTAAGATTTTGTCATCCTAGACTGGACGAGTCTAACTGTAGCGAACAGCTGAGGTGTGGGGGAGTCACCCCCGTATAGATCTATACACAAACTCTCGCTCTCCCTCCAGGAGACTTTGTTTATAACAACAGACTACGACCGACATACGTTGGTGCCACCCGTTATTACTCACTAAATCCCAATTGAATTTGATTACTATTGATTATCGACTTGTATTTGTTTACTTGAATTGATGGTGAGCCTAACAGACGAGAAGAAGAGGACCACGAGATCCTACTAATCACGTTTGTTATTCAAGGCTGTCGAGTATGCGACGGACGCGTTGGTCTATTTTGCATATGATTTATTTGGACCTTACTAGCAATGCTAATGGGTCACTGAGGCCCAATAGCACTTAAAAGCCATTGAGGGTCCCATAAGTATGTAATTGGGTCACAGGAGGCCCAATAAACATTTACTTTTATCGTTGGGACCAAAAGTTATGTTAATGGGTCACAAAGGCCCAATAAGCATGATTTGAGACTTTCAAGCCCAAAGATTTCAATATTTACTTGTTTTAGGTATAGTATAATTGTCGGAATATTTGATTGAACAATTGTTAAATTTATATCGGTACGAGACCGGTCGGTCGTTTATAACGATATTTGGAAATTTATGTATATTCATCTTTCCATTTTTCATAAGTTGTAGGTTGGTATTTTTGACCCAAATATCTTAATAATAAAACAATTGACTCAAAATATTGGTTTGACCTTTTCAGCCCTTCTCTAATAAAAATGACAATTTTAGTCCCTTATATATTAAAAAGACATTTTAGGCCCTAAAACCATTTTCTTGTCTTTTTTGACCCATAGACTTTGTTTAAGTGATGATTTTAGCTAAAAATTTACTCTTTGGCAGTTTCAGCCCCTCCAGTAAAGAGATTTTCAGTTTAAACCCAAATTTTTCGCAACTTTTACAATTTTGGCCCAAAATCCAAAAAGTTTACATTTTTTATCCTTGTTTGAAAAAAATCATTTTAACCCCTGAAATAGTTTTGTTTACCCTTTTCCCCATGTTTTGAGAAATATATCATTTTAATCCCTCAGAAATTACATTTTTCGCAGTTTTGGGCTTAATGGGCCGAAAAGCCCAAAAATTGGCCCATTAAGCTATAAATTATATTTGTAGCCCTTTAAAGAGTATGATATTCATAAACCTTTATTTTTACTATTTTGACTCATTTGGTCCTTAAGAAAACCATGAATGACAATTTTCAACCCATCTTTTGTTTATTTGACAAATATAGCCCAAAAATGAGTTTTCTGTTGCAATATGTTTATTATTGTTGGATTAATGTCTAAGTCCATAACCATAATTGGTAAGACTTGACCCGACCCGGCATGGTCCATTTGGGTTGTGTGGCATCATGCACTTGGATAGACTAAAATGAGAGAAATAACACTTAAGGTTTATTAATATATTATAAGTTCTAATATGTTAATAAGATTATTTAATTAGTATTGATCAATAATTAATTTAGAATTAATTATGTGATCAAAAGAATACTAATTAAATATATGGGTTGATTGTGTAAATCATCCCTACTTATATAGTGGGCTAATGCTCCATGGATTATCAAGTTGGGCTAAAACCCATTGGATGCTCCATGGTGTATTTGAACCCATGGATCCATGGAAATGGATACCCATGACAATTAGGGTTTACCCTAATTGTAACACACTATATAATGATCTCTTTCTTGGGAAAATTGGCGACATGATATGCATGAAGGGCAAGTCGATTCTTGAAGTGTTCTAATTTCTCTCTAAGTTATTCCAAGTGCTTATGGTGTTGTGTGAACCATTTGAGGTGTCACACTTGGGGCACTAGGCACTCAAGCTTCATGAAGACAAGCACCAACAAAATGTATGTTATTCTAACTTGTGTTATTCAAAGTTTTGTATGCTAGAATAGAACAATACCTTGGAAAGTTGATATTTGCATCTATAATAGAGAAAACATACATCCAAGGTATTTAGGGTTGCATGTACACTTAGGAGTGTTAGATTGCTCATAACCCAATAGTGGTATCAGAGAATAGGCTTGTTTTCTGGTTGTACTTGCTTAAATTGCTTAAAAATCGACTTTTGGTGCTGTCTGCCCAGCAGACTCGCCGAGTCCATGAAGGGACTCGACGATTCCAAGGCAAAATGCATCCAACTCGCCGAGTTTGTTCATGCACTCGACGAGTTGGACCCCCAGACAGCATATTTTCGAGTTTTGGTGTTGGAATTGGTCTAGAATCATTACCTTTGACTGTTTTGGGCTTATAAAACATGTTTTGAATGTGGTAATGAGTATGTTAAACCAATTTCAATGCTATAATAAAAGTTTCAAGTTTATATGTGTTCATGTTATTCTTGAAAATTGTTGATTATGAATGATCATGCTTATGAGTTTTGCTAGATCATAGGAATTGTGTGCAAATTGTTTGTTGATATAATTCTTGATCTTGTTGAAAATTGTATGGAGTTCATAACTTGTCCTCAAGTTATGAATTTTCAATAATTTTATGTTTCCTTGATTTATGAGTTAGTTTAGATTGATAATGAAAAAATTATGTTTTAGTTGTTTTCAATCCATATTAGTCTAAAAGAAGTTCATAAAATATGTTTTTGTAACTTGTCTTCAAGTTATGTGAAAACTCATATTTATGAATCTTAAAAACTCATAAAAGTTTTGTAGGTTACATAAAATGTAAGAGTTTTTTTCCATTAAATAGTTTAATGACTCCATAACTTGTCCTCAAGTTATGGATGTTGAAGAGACACTTCTTTAAAGTGTTTTTAAAGAATAAGGGGTTACATTAAAATGAAGAGTCTTCATTTTAATGAACCATTAAACTCATAAGTTATGATTTAAAGAGTCTTGAAATAGTTTCAAAACTTGCCCTCAAGTTTTGGAATTTGAAAAGTTACTCCTCATGTATACTTTAATTCCAAATTGAACATTGAAATTTTAAAAGATTTAAAATTCAACCCTTATACTATTTTTATAATTTTAATTATATAGATATGTATAAGAAGAAGTCAATGTTACCGTTAGTAGGCCTCATTCACGAAGCCGGTCTATAAGGGGGTATAAGGTTACTACCTATAAAATGGCAGTTTAATGGGTGTCCACTCTCACCCACCGCTTCCTTGACTGGTGGAGGGTGGTTAGCCGAACGGGTAGGAATGGACTATAATTCTCCCTTCATTAAAAGTATAATGAAAAGTACTAAGTAACTAAACACTTATAAATTCCAAATCTTAGTTACTTAGGAAAATGTGAAAAGGTTCTAGCCCATAAAATTACACTTTGTACCTTACCAAGTCGTTAGTGGAGCGTGTGTGGTTAACCGGCACACTAACATGGACTAGTAAAAGTGGCAAAGGGTAACTTGAATTTATTATAGATCGGTGGAGCATGTGTGGTTAACCGGCACATCGATTATGTAATATTGTTGAGGGTACCAAGTCAATTTGTATGGTTACTCACACCTTGTTTGTGATCCTCGGCATCCCAGTCACAAATTTGAGAGGGCACAATCGAGATTCAAACATGCCATTGAAAAGTTCAATGTATCTCAAAAGATCTAGGAGTTTCAAAACCAATAAAACCTAATAATAAAATATTTCGTTTTCATGGTGGAAATTGGTAAATCATCATTTACCTACCTTCAACTATTTTATAATTTGGATTACGTCATCCCTCTTCCAGTTATAAATACGTTGTTGGGTCCTAGCCTTAATATTTCTTATTGGGTGTTATATTAAGGACTTTAAATCAACTAACTTGAATTTCTCCCATTATAGATGTCTAGTTTAGACAACTATGGTCTTCCCAAATCTTTAGGAACAAGCTTCCTAATGAAGATGATATCCCAAATGGCAATGAAGGTGAAAGATCAATCCCTTTGTTGGGCATTTGTGGGACTAGAAATCATACTTCACTTCATCCACCTACTCCAATAAATCTCCCTATCCCACAAGTTTTAAGACTTGATAAGTTCTAAGTCACTCAATCCCTATTGGCAAGCAAAGTCTATATGTGCTTAGATCTTGGGGATTAAGACACATTTTGACAAGTCGGGAGAGTCGGGTGTCGAAGTCTCGAGGTAGCTGGCTGCTGACTTGGTTCTTCAGTCACTCCCTGATGACAGGTCGCAAAAAGACCCTTAATGATCTTACCTATTTTCTTGATGATGCTAAATCAACAATGATTTGGAGCATTAGTAAAGCAAATTGGATTGGAAGATCTACTTTCCAAACCTATTTGGACATTGAAAATGGTGACATTGGAGGTCCAGGAAAAACTTTCTCTTCCCAATGGAAAGGGATCGGCCATAGTCAACTCAGTTGACCAAATGGTAAAGAGAAAGGTTAAGTCTGTGATAGTCCCATGTACCGTTTCCAAAGAGTCCATATGATTCTGTTGCCAAAGGAAAGACATTGGTTGCGAAGCTGCTAAATTTACCTGAAACATCTTAAGGATGGTAAAGTCAATAGGTTTGACTCTACTTCAGGTAAAGTCCATTGTCTAACTCTATTAAGTTTCTATTCTGAGATTCTTATTGCATAATGTGACGAGGTCATATGTTGATGTCTTAAGAATCACAGAAAAGGTGAAGAAACTTAAAGGAAGTATATGCTGATTCTGATCGCGAAGATGGATTTCGATCGCATGGTTCGGTGATCAGAATTTTGAGTTGTTACTTAAGAGTTATGATATATTGCTTAGGAATAGATAACAACAAGTTTTCCATATGGATTGTAAGGATAAATTTTTCCGCAAAGTTTTAAAATAAAAAGAAAAATGGTTTTGATTTTATTTATTTTAAGTATCCTTACAATGGCATTTGTGAAAAATTGTTGATGATATGTTTCCATTGATAAGCAATATGGGTAAATGGATTTGATTCTTTCATTAGTGGAAGTGTCATAATTTACCAAATAAGGAAAGATTCTCATCACCCAAGTTTCAGTTGGATAGAAACTTGGAATCATGCAACTTGTATTGTATGATCATGAGAATTTTTTATATATTTGGGAAATTAAGTCTAATTCCTTGTTCACATGTATATGTGAATCAAGTGAAGGACAAAGGGGCCGGAAACACTTGGGTGTGCGCTGATCAGGTCCACCACAAAGTTGATAAGATTATTCATTATGATTTACTAAAGTTTAGTAAATATGGTTATACTTACAAGTTTAATTATAGTTCTGGATCATTGGAGAAGTTTCAATGATATACATAATGAGTAAGAAGAATCAAATAAGGCAGAAAGATAAAAGTTTCTCTAATCTGAAGAGATGGGTGAGTACTTGAGTATCTTGCTTTATGATTATCTCAATGATTATGAAACCATGTCACAATTGATCCTCTAAGGACACCTTAGTTCATTTTGTTTGGCTAAGGAGAGGAATCGTGAATTGTAGAAATGGTTAGATCAGAAGATAAATTATACTTCGTTCCAAAATTAAATCTTAGAGTCATACTCCAAGATTAAGCCTTGAGTGACATAATCTTAAGAACGTTTTAAAACACTTTTTAAATGTAGAGTAAAATGTGTTCTTACTCTTGTACATTTGAAATTGGTAAGTTGTGATGTTTTGGATAAAACAAAGACCAACTAAGACCAATTATGAGAAGTGTTTAACTTGATAAGAATTTGCACTAACTCTTGAATATTCGTTTTTTTCAATGAATGGTTCTTGACAAAGAGAATCTTATATGTCAAGAGGTCAGTGGGAGTCTTAAAAGGATCTTAAGATAGATTCAAGAACTAATCAAGAGTTTTGTTAATCACTAGACCATGACTTGAGGTTTGTAACCTATCATGTTGACATATTCTGTGCCCATTCAAGTTAATGTTGGTTTTGCATTGGAGTTCTGAGAGTTCTCAACTGGTTACATAACAACTTGGAAGCAATGGCAGGCCCTTGTGCTACCAGGTGGCAAGAAATTAAAACTGCACAAGTTCAGTCCATATGAATTTGGATTTGTCATTAACCTTGTCGTGTGATTATGGTTATGTCAAATTCACATGGATAGGAACACATACACCATCAAAATCTAAGTGTCATAAGGTTTCTCTCTGATTCATGAAAATGATAGTGAGGAAACTCTTTCACTAAGTAGATTTAAGTGGATAGCAAGTGTGAAGTTTGCATTCTCATGTCGTTAGTGGAGCGTGTGTGGTTAACCGGCACACTAACTGATGAGAATGGAAAAGGTTTAGACTCACATGTGAGCTATCTAAGGAAAGGGTTAGACTCTAGGTGTATGATTTGATAAAGTCTTATCAAGGCAATCTAGTATCAGAAATCTGACTGATTTCTAGGTACATGTCAAAGCTAGTGGGAGCATAAAGTGTTATGTCGGTTAGATAATAATCATTATGCTAGTGGGAGCATGATGATTATGTTGCAAGTTAGCAATGTTAATTATAGAAAACAAAAGTTTCAACTCGCTTTGAAAAAGTTGTTTTACTATAATTAAGGGAGAGAAATTTATACTTCATTCCAATTCTACAAGCTTAGATTGAGATTTTAATCAACTTTAGTCAAGAATATATATGAATGTTATGTTGGAATGGTTCAACATAAGGAATTTCTATATATGTTGCTTACTCAAAATTCGATTATGATTACGGCATCCCTCTTCATAGTTCGAATTATGAGAACATGGCAAATAAAAATTTTATAGCATGAATTGTATCCCATATGCTTTGGATATAGGATCGGTTGCATGTGTTATAATATTCATCCATTCTAAATTTTCCTAATGCTTAGGGCGTTAAGAAGGGAAAATGCATTACAACTGGATATGACTAAGATGATTAAGCAATTGTCGAGAACAATTTGGGGTTTTCCAAAGTTTGGTTACTCATGGACAATTGGAAGTATAGAGTAAGGATCGTATTGACATATTTTGGAAAGAGGCAACTCTTGTTCAAAAGTGATGGTCAAGATGGGAATATGGAATTGTTTCCATAGGTGCAAGTTATTCTTTGAATCTGTGTAAGATTAAAGAACTTAATGAAAAGAAGGATGTTCAAAGGAATGTACTTTGAATTTGAGACTTCATCTCCATGGAATTGCTTTCCATTGGAATACTTTGTAATGTTTGTTGCCAAGTCTTTGTGACTTGTGTGAATATCATTATAAGAGGATCATTGCATAGATTACGGTAACTGACAAGAACTTGGTATTCTTACATTTATAATAAGGATTAGGATTGTGAAATGAGAATCATTGATTTCATGCTCAATTGATATACATTTCACAAAGAGATGACCATATGTAAACATAGTGTGCATACTTGGAGTATGGAATAACTATTGTTTAGAGAAACATAGTATGCATGCTTGGAGCATGGCATCACTACTGTTTCAATTCAAGTATTAAGTTGATTAATCGAAACATGAATAATGAGTGATCAATATGGTGCTTAGATAAAAGGTGTTTTATTTACGCTCAAAGTGTTGAGGCCATTTAGGACTAGTATTATTTTGTGTTTCACTTTGCATGTTTTGACTTCCAGAATAACTAGGTCATTCTCCCGAATGACCAAGTTATTCAAACCATCCACAGTCGGTCATATGTTGGAAGTAGATATGAATCAAGACTGTCGTGAATTTGGCTTGTATGATTTGTCTAAAGTGCTTTAGACAATGCAATAGTTGCTACAACATTCATGAGTACTCATAAGGGCTGAGTATTGGATTCAACCCACGCTCATTTGGATTCACTTCATGGATTTTATCACGAGTGAATCATGAGACGATAATATCTTATATTCTTCAAACCTAGAGATATGATTTGTTGCCTATGAGTTGGTTATACATTGTTTGTACGAAAACGCATTGGTAAGTCGATGCTATAAAACGTGCCTTTGTGTATGATTCAACAAGTAGTCAGTACAAGCATATGAGTCGAAGTTTATCCATTCCTTTTACCCTCAAAGGGATAAAAGCAATATCTGTGGTCCCCTCGATGATTTAGTGATGACAAATGGAAGTGCTCGGCCGGGCCAGGACTGATTTGATTTGTTCAATTAGTCAGTCGTCATAAATCAGAAATCGGGAAACAACAAATGGACAGAGAGAATGATTATAATCCATGTCTCAGTCCATATGATGTCTAGAATGGAGGAATATATGATCCCTTATCTAATGGACAAGCCATTGACAAAGGTCAGAGTTCATCTACAAGGTCAGAGTTCGACAGAAGCTTTTGAGAGCTACGATTGCCAATCAGTTCTTGAAGTCATACGCAACAATAGTTTTAGACTTATCCAAGTGGGAGACTGTTGGATTAATGTCTAAGTCCATAACTATAATTGGTAAGACTTGACCCGACCCGACATGGTCCATTTGGGTTGCATGGCATCATGCACTTGGATAGACTAAAATGAGAGAAATAACACTTAAGGTTTATTAATATATTATAAGTTCTAATACGTTAATAAGATTATTTAATTAGTATTGATCAATAATTAATTTAGAATTAATTATGTGATCAAAAGAACACTAATTAAATATATGGGTTGATTGTGTAAATCATCCATACTTATATAGTGGGCTAATGCTCCATGGATTATCAAGTTGGGCTAAAACCCATTGGATGCTCCATGGTGTATTTGAACCCATGGATCCATGGAAATGGATAGCCATGACAATTAGGGTCTACTCTAACTGTAACACACTATATAATGATCTCTTTCTTGGGAAAATTGGCGACATGATATGCATGGAGGGCAAGCTGATTCTTGAAGTGTTCTAATAACTCTCTAAGTTATTCCAAGTGATTATGGTGTTGTGTGAACCATTTGAGGTGTCACACTTGGGGCACTAGGCACTCAAGCTTCACGAAGACAAGCACCAACAAAAGGTATGTTATTCTAACTTGTGTTATTCAAAGTTTTGTATGCTAGAATAGAACAATACCTTGGAAAGTTGATATTTGCATGTATAATAGAGAAAACATAGATCCAAGGTATTTAGGGTTGCATGTACACTTAGGAGTGTTACATTGCTCATAACCCAACAGTTATAACCTTAGAGGGTAATTTTTCTTGACTTGTTTAGTGTAATATATCATAGATCATGTTTATCTCCCTCTTAGATCCATAGATCTCAAAATACCATGTATTTTTGGCACATATTTACTCCATAACACAAGACATCACACATAGCATACAAATACACATAGATCTACACATTTTACTTTATTCTCCCCCATAAAACATATGAAAACCGAAAATAGATGGATATGAACTCACCTTTGCTTGTTGTTTTCAGTTTTGAAGAAGAAGTGGAAATATTTTTGGTCTTAGCACACCCTTGATGTAGATCTCGAATTTATGGAGTTCTAAGGTGTGATCATGGAACAAAAACCATGTAAGAAGGAGTTTTTCATATTAAGATTGAAGAAGATACTTGTGGTTGACAATAGCTTACCAAAGATTTGAATGGTTGAAGAATAATTCTTAGAACCCTAGCTAATTTTTGACATCATGGAGGAAGGATGAGGATGATCTTTGAGAGGTTTGGATTGAATTTTCAAGTGTATGTGTGTGTGTTTTGGCTCTCAGCCGAGAGGAAGAAAAAGAGAGAGGGAAAGAGAGAGGTGAGGTGACTTGCTTGGTTGCATGGTGGTTTAAAGCCCTGATGCATGTTAGATTTTATGGAGGTGGAACTCCAAAGTCAACTCTTCTCCCATTTCACTTATTTTCCCTTTTTTTATACATGGGCCGAAATGGGCTAAGGAAGAGGAAAGGAATCATTTTAGGCCCATTCGAAGTCTTGCTCCAAATTATGAGGCTAAATGACTATTTCTCGGCCCATTGGGCTTTTAGGGTGTTCACGGCCCAATTTAGCATAAAGGAATAGATTTGAGTCCATTAAAGCTAATTGGATTTGTTGTGGCCCAATAAGGCCCATTAAAGATAAACTAGTCCATTTTAGGCTTATAAGGACCAAAAGGTTAAGTTTCATGGAAGTGGGTCCAATTAGAGCCTATATAAGAGTTCTTAGCCCAAAATAGTCAAATTGGAAACATATTGGCCCATTAGGCCAATAAGGAAGTCCTAGTCCAAAATAGATTTAAACTGGGATTTTTAGGGTTTCCAACTTTTGTGGACTATTTGAAATTTTGAATAGGGTGTTTGATGGAAATTTTTGTTGTTATTAAATAGGCATCATACATGCTTTCACATTTTTGGTTCACAAATGTTATCATTGTTGTTGTTATAATGTATAGAAATCCTAGTTGTGACAAAACCGTAATGTTATGACTTAATGGACCAAAAATATCCTTATAATAAATGTGCTCTTTTTTCATCATGTTGATAAAACGTTCAAACTAAAATGGGCAATATCTTATCGAACAAACAAAATGCAATGATTTCATGTGTGTTGGGCCTAATACTCTTGATACATGGTTAATGGGCCTTGGTGGTCCATTCAAATGTATATTCGGCCTAATATTTTTCCATGACATGTTTATTGGACCTGGTGGCCCATTTACATGTTAATTTGGGTCTGAGCCATGAATCAAATGTTCATTGGGCCTTAGTGGCCCATTTACATTCCTATTGGGCCTAAATTACCCTTTTACATGTCTATTGGGCCTTAGTGGTCCATTTACATGCTAATTGGGCTTGGACGATACATCACTTATTCTTGAGTTCTTGAAAACTTAAAACATATATGTAAACATTATACTGGGTGCAATACATTACTCGTGAACCAGTTGAGAATCTAGTGAGACTTGTCGATTGACACCTTTGAGTGTATGATCGTAGCCTGTAGTTATAACCAGAGTCTCCTGGAGGGAGAGCGGGAATTTGTGTCTAGATCTATACGGGGTGACCCCCACATGCCTTAGTTGTTCGCTACAACTAGATTAGGCCAGTCTAGGGCGACAAAACTTACCTACATCAAAACCGGTGCCTGAAAACGCCAAGACAGGTGAATTAGTCATTATCAAACATGGTTGTAACGGCTCACTTAGAGACTAACTCCATCAAGGATTTCAGTATATTTATACAAATATTGACGATACTAAAAACATACATACATCGATACTCGGTCTTGGGATTTTATGATTACGATACTTTTGTATGCAGAAAATATCGGATTTTCTGGGATAAATACATTTATACATTACCTTCTACTTACAACAGAAAATACAGGATTTTATCTGGATTACATTTTTGTTTATCTATACATTCCAAAAGCAGCAAACACACATGCATTAGTACTTGATTTTGACACATTACTTTCAAACTACTTTACAGAAAATATCGGATTTTCTGGTGTTCTACAAACCATAGAAAAATTTTCATTCAAACATGCTTATGAACTCACCAACATTATATATGTTGACGTTTTCAAAATAACTTGTATTCTCAGGGACTCATTAAGCAGAAGAATCAACAAGAATATGGGATTTTGTTTTGTGTACTGTTAAACATCATACATTGAATGTTTTGGTCATGTAATTTAAAAGATTGTACTTGATGTAAACAATGACAGTTTATTATATTATGGATGGTGATGATGATGTTATGTTTCATTTATATTCATTGTGATGATATTTCAAGATGAAGTCACCCACAAGCTCCCGGATGTTTCCGCCGTCTGGTTTAGGGGTGTGACACAAAATCATCAAAAAAGGAATTAATACTCTCACTTCGCCCACTTGTTGACATATCGGTCAAGAAAATATCATTTAAGAAGGCTTTAGCCCAATGTATTCATTGGTTATACATATTAGTTATCCAACAATTGTTTTCAAGATAATACTTATCACATATAACTTTCCACCTAGTTTCAAATTCTTCAATTGTGTCACTCATTACCCATTCTTTATACGATTCTTGATCAATTCATGCTTTTTTATATGCCATGCACAAAAACGATGTCGAGCATTTGGAAACACTTTTTTATTGCATTACCTATAACTTTGTCTTGATCGGTGCTAATAGCCTTTGGATACTTGTTAAACATACATTTTAGGAAATGATCAAACAACCATAAAAAAGTTTCTTCCTTTTCGTTTTCTAGCAATGCTCCACCAAAAAGTATAGACTGTCCATGATGGTTCACCCCAGTAAATGGAGCAAAATGCATCTTGAATTTATTTGTTATATAAGTGACATCAAACACAACATCTCCAAATTTAGTAAAATCGTCTCTTGATCTTCCATCAGCCCAAAAAATATTTCTAGGACACCCATCATTGCACAATAATATTGATTATTATCCACCAATGCTTTATCTTGTAAATGTTTTATTAGTCCATAGAACTCCCTTCCTCTGTTGTGTTCTCGTTGCTCAGATAATACATCAACACATTGTTTTGAAGTTACATCAACTTCATTTGAGGTTTTCATTGCATTAATGGTCGACCGATGCTTCTTTTTTGAAATTCAAAGCATTGCTTTGCATCCGATTCTAACTTCTCTACGACGTTTTTTCTCATGTCCACTTGAAGTATCACCATCCTACCGTTTAAAACCTTCTTTGTCACATACAAATATCTTTCGATAAGGTTCATTTGTTACCTTATTTTTTAATGTAGTATGAATACGTATACCCAATCCATGTATAAATGCATAATCATTATAAAAGTTATACACATAATCAATTGTATCGAAAACCTTTCTCACTATGCTTTCATCGTTAACTTTATCTTTATCACATTTGACGTTCCCATCGACCTCATTTATATTTTCATATTCATATGTTTCTTTTGACAAATCATCTGCATCGACATCTTCAGTTATGTGAGTTCCGATAGGGTGAACATCAACTTCACTTTGATTCATTATGTACTGCACAAAAGGAAACAATGTATTATTTAACATTAAAATTATCATGATCAAGTAAGAATGTAACATTACATATAGAAATCGACATAAACAGAAATAATCACAAACTTCAAGAAACCAGATACTCGGAAATCAACAAATTTCACGAACCATAAGAAATTTGACAATGGCAATCACAAGCCAGAAGCAATTCACAAACTCAGTGCAATTCACGAACTAGAAAAAAAATCAACCAAAAATTAATTAAACTAATTTATTAGATTACAATCACGTAAGAATATCTTTAGAAAAAATAATTACAAACCTGATCAATATTCACAAACTCACACAGTCAATTCAATTGACGTAAAATCAATTGAAAAGAAAAATGGCAATACAAGCCAGAAGCAATTCACGAACTCGGTGTAACTCTCGAACTAGAACAAAATTAACTGAACTAATTTATTAGATTACAATCACGTAAGAATATGTTTAGAAAAAATAATTACGGACCTAATCAATATTCACAAACTCACACAGTCAATTCAATTAACGTAACATTAATTGAAAAGAAAAATCATGAAGTAAATTCAATAAAATTCAACAATAGTGTTCGTAATCATTTGCAATTCTCGAAGTCAATTAAATTGACAACCTAGAACAAAATCAAATAAAAAATCAAGTCAACTCAATTTACTAGAAAAATAAAATCACGTAAAAAAACAATTGAAAAAAAATCATGAACTTGAGTTATTTCTTATGTTGCAAGCAGTCAATCATGTTTTTTTCATGAACTTGAGTTATTTCTTATGTTGCAAGCAGTCAATCATGATTATAAGAGACTCACGAAGCAAGAACAGTCGGAATGTTATTAGCAATATACGTTTTCAGCAAATCACGAAATGTTATTAGCAAGATACGTTTTAAGCATATCATGTAGGCAATCTTTTCAGGAGCAACCTTATTAAAACGACGCAATTTAAAAAGTTTAGTACGCAAACTTATCTGGGGCTGTTGTGTGTGTGTGTGTGTGTGTGTGTGTGTGTGTGTGTGTGTGTGTGTGTGTATATATATATATATATATATATATATATATATATATATATATGTATATAACATCCATAAAATTTACACCAAATTTAAAATTTTTAATCATAAATAAAAAAACAACAAACGATTGTTTACAAAATGTTTTCAAATTATTATCCATCAGAGTCCCAAAATCATAGCATAAGAATGAGGAGCGGTACGATCACGCCTTCGTCTTGCCACGGTCTCCTGAAGTACCTGAAACAATAAACTGAAAACTGTAAGCCCGAGGGCTTAGTGATCTACCCCCAAAATACCAATACCACACTAACAAAAGCCATATCAGTAACAATTAATCAATCAACATGTATATTGGGGCATCGGCCTGACTGGTCCGCCCTACTGGGCTATAGTCTATCTGGATCTAACCCGAGCCTTCGGCATGACTGGTCCGCCACGTGGCCTACAGTCTCCCCAGACCGCTCATAGGGTATGTTGGCCTTCAGCATGAAGCAGGACCGCCTCAACCCAACCAACAAGCAAATAACCATGTGCGCATAACTATCATATACATGCATATACAAACATCAAGCATATCTATCTTACTGATCATCAATCATAGAATTCTCTAGGACACTGACCTAGCAGGTCACTAACATACCAATCCCTACGAATCATAAAAGCATAACCTACTGTCTACCCTGATTCCAATCAAGCAGAGCATAATCACATGTAGCATAGCATAACAATAACAACTAAAACGGTTGGCCTTGGTGCCGTAGACCCTTTCGATATAATGAGGATAACTCACCTCGCAGATGTCGACTCGGAAGGTAAACTCCAACTCTCGGATCACTCAACATAGGCTCCACCACCTATGATCATAGTACAATATACTCATAAGTCCTTAACCTTATAAGGTACTCCATAACCCACTAGTCAACCCCTGATCAAGGTCAAAGTCCTCAGTCAAGGTCAACAGTCCATGTTGACCTCACTCGCCGAGTCCCTTGAAGTACATTCCAACTCGTCGAGTAATTGGGGTGACTCGTCGAGTTCCTTCGATTTTCGATCAAACCTTAAGCCCACCCGTCGAGTTTCCTCCTTGTGACTCGACGGACATACACACAAACACATCCTAGTCAAAACTTATCTGACTCGCCAAGTTGTTCTTCAACTCGTCGAGTCTTATGGCAATCTTCATCGGACTCGCCGAGTTGTTCATCCAACTCGTCGAGTTCACGACCATCTTCATGCGACTCGCCGAGTCAACCTTGCGACTCGCCGATTCCATTCAGTCCTTTTTCCATACAGATCCATTTTGAGCCATGCAATGGTATCAAATCACAGATCCAAGCTTCTAGGGCATGCTTATCACGTAAAGTTGCAAACTTTACGTGCATGCATGGCTTTAAAGGCTCTAAATGCCAAATCTAAGCTCTTAATGGGGCTTCATGCACAAGAGGGAACTTAATCACGTCCAAAGCTATAACTTTATGTTTCTAGAATCCAAAGAGGGTCCAGATCTGAAGTTACAACTTCAGATCTAACCTATACTCACCTTATCCACTTCAAAGTCCATTCAAAACCCTAGAAACTCAACAAAAAGGAAAAAGGGAAGTAAAGATGGCACTTTGATACCTCCAAAGGATGCTAGCTGAGGTAACTCTGGCTTCCCACACTTTCCTTGCTTCAATCCCTTTGAACTCCTAGCTTTCTTCCTCCAAGATCCCTTTCCAAGCTTCAATCACCTACACAGTGGCAAACACACGAATCAGACTCTCAAGGACTCTTAGGAACTGTAAAGAGGTCCAAGGGAGGCTAAGGTCCCTTTAAATAAGGGTGAAAACCCCGAGATTTAGGGTTTCATCGGCCAGCTCCTACTCGCCGAGTCCCAATATAGACTCGTCGAGTAGGTCACTTATCACACGATCCCATCCCGCTGACGAGTAGGCCAACCAACTCGTCGAGTAGAGCTTAACCCAATAAATCATATTTAAGCAATACTTGAGAATCGGGGCGTTACAACTCTCCCCCACTTGAACTAGACTTCGCCCTCGAAGTCTGCTGGAATAAGAAATGTCGGGTAATGCTTGCGCATCTCCGACTCCGGCTCCCAGGTCCACTCGGATCCCATCCGATGTTCCCACTGGACCTTTACCAAAGGTATTTCCTTGTTCCGCAGAATCTTCTTCTTTCTTTCCAAAATAGGCACAAGCCTCTCCACATAGTTCAGGCGCTCATCGACCTGGATGTCATCCAACGATACCACTGCCTCTTGGTCCATAATGCATTTTAGCAATTACGAAACATGAAACGTGTTGTGGATCCGGCTGAGCTCCTCTGGAAGCTCTAGCCTATAAGCCACCCTGCCAACCCTGGAAACAATCCTGAATGGTCCAATGTAATGGGGAGCCAATTTTCCCCTCTTCCTAAAGCGGATCACACCCTTCCAGGGTGAGACCTTTAGGAGAACCATGTCACCCACCTGAAATTCCAGCTCAGATCGGCGTCGGCCCGCATAACTTTTCTACTGGCTCTGAGTGGTATGCAGTCACTGTCTAATCTACTGTATCATCTCGGTAGTTTGCAGAACTACCTCTGTCCGACCCATCACCCTATGCCCAACCTCGCCCCAACAGACTGGAGTCCTACACTTCCGCCCATTCAACAGCTCAAAAGGCGGGGCGCCAATACTGGAATGATAGTTGTT
Organism: Lactuca sativa; assembly: GCF_002870075.4. Lineage (NCBI taxonomy): Eukaryota > Viridiplantae > Streptophyta > Magnoliopsida > Asterales > Asteraceae > Lactuca > Lactuca sativa. The sequence continues at coordinate 349,214,756 of NC_056626.2, forward strand.
GTTGTAGGCGAACTCTACAAGCGGTAGGTGGGAATCCCAGCTCCCACTGAAATCAATGACGCACGCCCTCAACATATCCTCGAGGGTCTGGATGGTCCGCTCACTCTGCCCATCAGTTTGCGGATGGAACGCCGTACTGAAATGCAGCCTCGTACCCAGTTCCTCGTGGAACTTCTGCCAAAATCGTGAAGTAAACCTGACATCCCGATCGAAAACAGGAAATCGGGACCCCATGGCGAGAGACAATCTCGCGGACGTACAGGTCGGCCAACTTCTCTGCCGACGAACTCTCTCGTATGGCTAAGAAATGGGCACTCTTGGTCAATTGATCCATGATGATCCATATAGCATCGAACCCCTTTGCCGTTTTTGGCAACTTCGTGATGAAATCCATCGCGATCCGTTCCCATTCCTACATGTGAATCTCCAGAGGCTGCAGCTTACCATGCGGCCTCTAGTGCTCGGCCTTGACCATCCTACAGGTTAAGCACCTCTCAACAAACCAAGCGGTATCTCGCTTCATACCAAGCCACCAATAACTCGAACTCAAATCACGGTACATCTTGGTGGCTCCCAGGTGAATAGAAAAACGAGACTTATAAGCCTCCTCCATCGCTGTCTGCCAGACCCTTGTGGATATCGGAACCCAAACCCGACCGTAACGGGTCAACAATCCACGACTATCCTGAACAAATCGGGAGCTTTCACCCTTAATCCTTTCCATCTTCCAGTTCTCCGGTCTCATACCCTCAATCTGAGCATCCCTGACTAAACCCACCAGCGAGGAATCCACCGATATCCTCATGCACCTGGCTAGGGTAGAGAACCCAACTAACTTGTGGCTCAGAGCATCCGCAACCACGTTCGCTTTACCAGGATGGTAAAGGATCTCACAATCATAGTCCTTGACCACATCCAGCCACCTGCGTTGCCTCATGTTCAGGTTCGGCTGATCCATGATGTGTCTCAAACTCTTGTGATTTGTGTATATAGTACAACGGACCCTATACAGATAGTGCCTCCAAATCTTGAGAGCGAAGACTACCGCTCCCAACTCAAGATCATGTGTGGGGTATCTCGTCTCATGCGGTTTCAACTGCCTTGATGCATAAGCTATCACTCTTCCCCTTTACATGAGGACTCCCCCAAACCATACGGCATCACCACGAACTCGTAATGACCATAACGAGTCTGAAACGCGGTCTTCTCCACGTCTTCCTCCCCCACCCTAACATGGTGATATCCTAATCTTAAATCAATATTGGAAAACTAAGATGCACCCTGCAGTTGATCGAACAGATCGTCTATCCTCGGGAGTGGATAACGGTTCTTCACCGTTAACTTGTTCAGATCCCTATAGTCAATGCACATCCTATGCGAACCGTCCTTCTTCTTGACGAAAAGGATCGGTGCTCCCCAGGGGGAACTACTTGGATGAATAAACTGCTTACCTAGAAGCTCCTGCAACTGAGATGATAGCTCCTGCATTTCAGGCGGTGCCAAACGGTACATCGCCTTAGCGATAGGGGCCGCACCTGGCACTAGATCAATCCTGAACTCAACCTGCCTCTCCGGAGGAACTCCGAGTAACTCCTCCGAAAACACATCAGCAAACTCTCTAACCACCGGGACCTTTGAAACTGAGAGCTTCTCCCTAACCTGCATATCTACCACATACGCCAAATAACCGGCACACCCGTGCTGAATATACTGTCGAGCCCTGGCTGCCGAACAGAACCCTGATCCCAACCTGGTGCCCTCACCATATACTACAAGTTCTCCCCTACTTAGGGTTCGAACCACCACCCGCCGTCCCTCACAGTCAATCATGGCTCCAAAACGGCTAAGCCAATCCATCCCTACAATCACGCATACATCCCCCATGGGAATAGGAATCAAATCTATCGGGAAGGGCACCCCAAAAATCTCCAACTCGCACCCCCGGTAAACCGAAGAAGCAGAAACCCCGTGCTCATTGGCGATTGAAACCCGCAATGTGCACTCAAGATCATCCATCGGCACACTAAACCCTCTACTGAAAGTCCGAGATATGAACGACCGACTCACCCTCGAGTCAAATAAAACCAAAGCAGGCAAAGAATTTACTAAAAATGTACCTAATCACGGGTACAACACATAAGCATAACAAAAATACAATAGTTGAGACAGAGAATAGAAACGTACCAACAACCACATTCGGTGCTGCCTTGGCCTCCTCGGCCGTGAGCTGGAAGGCGCGACCCTGAGCCTTCGTAGGCTCCACCTTGCCTAGCCTCCCATCCCCAATCCTCCCAGTAGTTGGCGCGGAAACCTGTGTCGGCTTGGCGACAAGCTGCGGACAATTGGTCTTCACATGACCAACCTGATGACAATGGTAGAAAATCCTCATATATGTGGGAAGGGAAGACTGACGGCAGTCCCTGGCATAGTGCCCCTCCTTGCCACATTTGTGGCATCCACCTCCTACTCGACAAACCCCTGAATGAACCCTGTCACACTTTACATAAGCGCGGCTCTGCTGACCTACGAACCGTGTATCAGCGGTCTTAGACCGCTTAAGCGCCTACTGAGACTGTGTCGGTGCCTAACGCTGCTCCTTCTGCTGCAGCTCTATCTCCAACTCACGCCGTCTCGTGGCTTCCTGAAGATCCAGGAGGGTATCACAATGTTGTGTAGCCACAAACTGCCGTATATCCGTCTTGAGCATACTCAAATAACGAGTCATCTGAGACTGCTCCAACGCAAACTCCGGGAAAAACATAGCCCTCTCAGTGAACATCCTGGTAATCTCCATCACAGACTCCCCATCGTGTCTCAATGTCAAAAACTCTTGAGCAAGCTGCTCCCGTTCCACGCGCAGAACATAGAGGGTGCAAAACATATCCCGGAACTACTCCCAAGGATTAGCAGTCCGCTAATCATCAGAATATGAAACTGTCTTCAATCTCCACTAGTCCTTTGCCCCGAGCCTAAGCAGGTTAAGTGCACATCTGACCTTTGGGTCAGCAGGACATGAGCACGTGAAGAAACAACCCTCCACGTCAAACAACCATCGCATAGCCCTGATCGCATCTTGGGTACCATCAAATGTCGGGGGCTTCGTATTATCGAAGTCCCGGTACTGGAAAGCCCTGTCGGGTCCTCCTCCAATCCCTGCCGCGGTTACCGTCGAAGTGGCTGCAGCGGCTACTGTCTCTGCCAGAGCTACATATCACTCATCAAATACTCGACCATCGCGGTCTTGATTGACCCAAACATCTCTGGTAGCTGCGCTCCAAAAGCTGCAGCGACCTCATCGTGCAGAATCTCGCAAATCCTGGCATCCAGCTCCTCAGTCCCAATCTGAACTACGGGCTCAGGTGCTATCAGCATCTCTGACCCTCCATGCCCGCCCCCGATCCTGACCCAGATCCCGACCCGGATCCATCATCAAAGCGTCTCGTCACCACCATACTACAAATACACTCAATATATCAGATAAACAATATAATGTCGGGAAACCAATACCCTCAATCCCTAGGGGTTGTGACGTCCTTGCTACGCGTATAGGTCATGTTCTTTCAGTAGTACGGGCCCATACTACTTTCCACACCTACCCATATTTTTCCCAAGTATCACCACAACGCCCTAATACTATACTCAACATAATATGCGCTCAAACCTCACTAATAGGGGACGTCGCCTATCTCGCAACTGATCCTGCAATTCCACACCAGCCACATATCTATGAAAATTCCATCAGCCCTTGTAGGGCTAGTGTACACTGGATACACATAACGTTGGACCCGATAGGCTTTCGAATATCCGATCCTACACTAAGGCCGAATCAGACATTCTCAGGCTATAAGATCTTGACTATACACAGCCGCGGTGCATGCACTAAACATCTACAGTTATGATGTCAATTCCATATACAAGAAACCCTATGCTAATAGGCATCATATAATCAAGAAAATCCATCATGCGATTCCTGAAGATCCCTAGCCTAGCACTAGCATGTTGTTCTAACATATCAGAATACCAAATAACTGTATGGTATTTTGGGGTTTACTTACTGGCTCTGGCTGATCGTACCCTCTGCATCCTCCATCCTTATTTTGAAAACCATTTTAAAATTTTACTTTCCGAAAATCTCCTTGATTTGAGACTGGATTCACACGAGTGTTCCTCCAATTCACTCAAACCAAGGCTCTGATACCAACTTGTAACATCCATAAAATTTACACCAAATTTAAAATTTTTAATCATAAATAAAAAAAACAACAAACGATTGTTTACAAAATGTTTTCAAATCATTATCCATCAGAGTGTCCCAAAATCATAGCATAAGGATGAAGATGATGGGTTTTAGCCATAAGAACTTTCCTATGTGCGCATGCAAAACCCTAATGCTTGGATCTAGGCTTTCTAATTAAACATGCTTTGAATCCAAGACTTCTAATGACTATTTAGGAATAAGAACAATGTTAAAACAGATCTAGAATCATACCTTTGAATTCCTTGTTGATCTTGTTGTCTTGGAGCTTCTAGAGTCACAATTGTCACTCCTCTAATGGCTTACAAACACCAAATAGCAAGGACGATGATTTGGGAGAGAGGAGAGGGAAGGAAATCGGCCAGGGTTCTCTTACTTTAGATGAAGTGCCGATTTCCCTTTGCCATAGGGTCTATTTATACTTGTAGACTCCTTAAGGGTTACAACCTAAACCCTAATTAGATAATCTTCTCTTAAGGCTATCCAAATCCATTCCTTAGATAAGCAATGGACGATTTAAGCTATCCTTTAGCTTCTAGAATCCGTCCAATCCATATCTATATGGATTTACAGTCTAAAGTTTAACTATCAAACAATTGACAGTTTATACCCTCTTATTTAATTAATCTCTTTAAGTCACCAAATTAATTCTAATTAATTCTATGAATTATATTAATCAAATAACAATATATTATTCTTTATATTATTCTCATAATATACTAATAATATTTACTCTCTCTTAATAAATCATCCTATCAAGTTGCTATGGTGAAGGCAACCCAAAAGGACCATGCACAACCGGGTCAATTACTTGCCTAATATAGTTGCAGCCTTAGACACAATTCCAATAGTCTCCCACTTGGATAAGTCTAGTAACTATATGCACAAGTACAATTCGGTTAGCAATCATAGCTCTCAAAGACGCTGTCAAACTCTGATCTAATCAATCTTGTCCTTTAGATAAGGGATCGTACAGTCCTTTATTAGATATAATGCTGACAATCCTATGGAATGGTTAGTCAAGCATTTAGGTTTCTCGATCTCTGATTTATTCGACATAGAACTTAATCGAACACATCAATTCAGTTCTGACCGGGCCCGGCACATACATCAAATCAAATCATCGAGCGGCCGAGATATCGCTTTTACCTTCTAAGATAAAAGTTACAGATAAACTTCGACTTATATGCATTTACTTATTCAATAGTCAACTATACACAACAATGCGTTTTATAACATTGAGTTACCAATGCGTTTTCGCATTATCAATGTACAATCAATCAGCAAATAACAAACCATATATCTAGGTTTTAAGACTATATGATATTATCGTCTTGCGATCACCCTTTTATTTCATATTCCATAAGGTGATTCCAGCAAGCGCGGGTTTGTTCCAATGCTCAAAATCGGTTCATAAGCACTCATGAATGTCGCAGCAACCCTTTGCTATGTCTGATACCATTTAGACAATCTATGCACCGATTCATGACAATCTTCATTCATATCTACTTCCAACATATGAACGATTGTGGACAATTTGAACAATTCGATTATTCCTAATAAACTCAATTATTCTGGAAGTCAAAACATGCAAAGTGAAACAATAGCTAAACAATTAACATAAGATAGTAACATTACTCATAAATAAAACTCCTTTATTTAATCATCAAATGTTAATTACATTTATCTATTACACGTTTCTAATACTATCTAATCTATGCTAATATCATCCTTCAGCCCAATACTCCTAGCATGATGCAAGTGCTTAACCCTACTCAGTCCCTTCGTAAGCGGATCTGCTGGGTTATCTTCTGATGATATCCTCTTCACTACGAGTTGTCCTTCTTCTACACGATGTCTAATGAAGTGATATATTTTGTCGATATGTCGATATCTACCATGATCCCTCGGTTCCTTGGTCAAGGCAACCGCTCCTTCGTTATCACAGAAAATCTCCATGGGCTCCTTTATGGCAGGTACAACTCCAAGATCACCGATGAAGTTCTTTAGCCATATTGCCTCCTTCGACGCTTCGCTCGCTGCAATGTACTCTGATTCGCACGTTGAATTAGCTACGGTTTCCTGCTTGGAACTTTTCCATGTCACTGCTCCTCCATTCAGGGTAAAGACCCAGCCCGACTGCGAACGGTAGTTGTCCCTGTCGGTTTGAAAGCTGGCGTCACTATACCCTCGCACCTTCAAGTCATCACTCCCTCCGAGGACTAAGTGTTGGATATAGTGTCTAAGTCCATAACTATATTTGGTATGTACTTGACCCGACCCGGCATGGTCCATTTGGGTTGCACTTCACCCGAACAATTTATGGATAATATTTGAGAATAGTACAAGTTATGATTTATTAATATATTATAAGTTCTAATATATTAATATAAGATCATATTATTTAATTAGTAGTGATCTATAATTAATCTAGGATTAATTTAGTGATCAAAGATATTACTAATTAAATATGGGCTTCTATATTTATATAGTGTGGGCTTATGCTTATTTGGAATGGGCTAGGCTTGGATGGAGAAGTCCATGGATAGTCCATGGAGCTTTAACCCATGGATCTCATGGAAATGAAGAGACATGGGTATTAGGGTTTACATGGATGTAACCCTAATCCACCACACTATATAAAGGAGGCTTTGGCTCTTGAAATCATACTAGTTGACACATGTTGAGGTGAGGGCCGATTTCAAGAGAAGTGTGACTATTCTCTCAAAGTTCCAAGTTTGTGGTGATTTGTGACTTTCATTTGAGGCATCCACATTATTGGTGCTAGGATCTAAAACTCCAAGGAATCAACTACAACTACAAGGTAAGTGTTTCTACTAGCTTTATTTGATTCAAGTTCCCTATGCCATGCTAGTTAGGATATAAGCCTTGGAAAAATAATTATTTGCATGTATCTTAGACAAACATAGATCCAAGGTTTATTAGGGTTGCATGTACACTTAGGAAGTGTTAGAATGCTCAAAACCCAACAGTGTTATCAGAGCCTAGGCTTGTTTGTTTGATACTTGATGCAAAATAGTTGGAAAAGTCGAAAATAATTAAAAAAAAAAAAAAAAAAAAAAAAAAAACAGAATTTCGACTTTAGTTGCTGGAAATGGATTGGAAACATTACTCTAAACTGTTTTGGTACTTGAAAACTTGTTTTAGATGGAGTAATGTTTTTGCTAATTCATTTACATCAACTAGTTATCAAAATTACAAAGTTTTATGTGATTTTGATTCTTGAAAGTGTTCATATTCATATTCTTGTTCTTATGATGTTTAGATGATCATAGGAATTATTTGTAACCTATGTGGTAATTTAATTCTTGATCATAATGTGTTTTAATGGAGTCCATATCTTGTCCTCAAGTTATGGAAAACCAAAAGTCTCTTGGATTAAAAACCATTAAAAGAACATAAGAGTTAGAAAAATGAAGAGTCTTCATTTTATTACTCTATTAAACTCATAAGTTACAAGAAATGAAAAGTTTTGAAAGTTTACAAAACTTGCCCTCAAGTTTTGGAACAAGTAAAGTCAAGTTAAAACTTTAGTTCCAACCCTTAGAATTTTAAAAGTTAAAATTCAACCCTTATACTTATATTATTATGATTTAATAATTATATATATATATATATATATATATATATATATATATATATATATATATATATATGTATAAGAACAAAGTCGTCTTACCGCTAGTACGCCTCATTCACGAAGTCGGTCTATAAGGTGGGTATAAGGTTGTTGCCTATAAAATGGTGACCTAATGGGTGTCTACTCTCACCCACCGCTTGCTTGACTGGTGGAGGGTCGTTAGCCGAACGGGTAAGACAAGGACTTATAAATTCTCATTCAAAGTATGATGAATATTATAAAGTAACTAAATGTTTTATTAAATTCCCAATGTTAGTTACTTTAGGAAAAATGTGAATAAGGTGCTAATCCATGAAATTACACTTTACACTTTGATTAAGTCGTTGGTGGAGCGTGTGTGGTTAACCGGCACACTAACTTGGACTTAACAAGGTAGGTAAAGGGTGACTTAAAGGTTTATTATAGTATCGGTGGAGCATGTGTGGTTTACCGGCACATCGATTGAGTGATAAACCTTAAGGGTACCAAGTGATTTGCATGGTTACTTCACACCTCGTTTTGTGATCCTCGGCATCCTAGTCACAAAACTTGGAGGGCACACTCGAGATTGAAACATGCCTTTGAAAAGTTCATTGAATCTCAAAGAATCTAGGAATTTCTAAGAACCAATCAAAAACCTAATATTTAAACATTTCGGTTTTCGTGGTGGAAATTGGTGAATCGTCATTCACCTACCTTTCAAATATGGTATAGCTTAGATTACGGCATACCTCTTCTACGTTATATTATATTGTGATTGGATCCTAGCCTTAATATTACATTTGGGTGTTTTATTAAGGACTCTCTTATATCTAAACTAATCTTGTTCTCTTCTTTTCAGATGTCTTCAAACAATGCTTTTGGCTCTAATCCTAATGGCTCCTTTACCCTTATGAACTTGTGTGGGAAAGTCACCTTTGATGGATCCAACTTCAATGAGTGGATCAGAAACATCAGGATGATTACCCGCTACGAGGACAAAGAATATGTCCTTGACAAGGAGCTTAAGGAGATTGATGAGACCACTGCAACTCCTCAGGAGATCGCTGACTTTCGGGCACATGAAAGGGATGCTACGAAAGTGGCTTGCATCATGATGGCCACGATGACAGCGGAACTCCAAAATTCTTATGAGGATTTCTACCCTTATGAAATGCACCAAGATTTGATGGAAAGATACCATCAAAGTGCAAGACAAGAGAGGTATGAAATCATCTGCTCCATGATAACAACCATGATGAAGGACGGGGAATCCGTCACGAGCCACATGCAGAAAATGCAAAGATATGTGGATCGTTTGCTGAAGCTTAATGTGAACTTCCCTGAGGATCTTGCAATAGATATCATTTTGCACTCCTTACCATCGTGCTATGATCAATTCCGCATGACATATCACATGAATAAGGAAGAGGTCACACTCAGCAAACTTCAAGGACTTCTCAAGACTGCAGAATCAGGTCTTAAGGGGAAGTCGGTTGCTATCACTCCTACTCCAAACTCAACTCCGGTTTTAGCAATTGGGAAAAATCGATGGAGGAAGAGAAAGAGGTCCTCGAAGGGTACCAAGGCTCGGACCCTTGATGGCTCTTCTTCAAGTGGAACCAAGAAAGGTTTCGTCACTCCTTCTTCTGACCCAAAAGAGGCTAAATGCTTCTATTGCCATGAAAAATCTCATTGGAAGCGGAACTGCCCAAAGTACCAGCAGGATGTGAAGGATGGGAAAGTCAAACCCAACCATGCAGGTACTTACACTATCATTTTTAATAACTCACCCCATTCTAAATCTTGGGTCCTTGATACCGGTTGTGGTATTCATATTTGTTGTGACTTGCAGGGACTAAGAAGAAGTGAGAATGTGGAGCAAGGAAGAATAAACTTGATCATGGGGAATAGGAAAGCTTTACCTGTTACCAAGATTGGAGTTTATACTTTATCGCTAAGTAGTGGGTTTAATTTAGATTTGAATAAATGTTGTTATTCGCCAGGAATGGCAAGAAATATTATTTCCTTTGATGCTTTGTACAAACAAGGGTTTACCTTTTCATTTAATAATGAAGTTGGTTCTATAGATGTTTTCTATAATAATGTTTTTTATTTTAAAGCATTACCTTGTGATGGTGTGTATGAAGCTGTATCCGTTGTAGATAACTTAGGAAATAATGTTTTGTGTATTGATTCTACTAATAATAATAACTTGGATAAAGCATCATTATGGCATTGTCGTCTTGGACATATAAGCAAGAAACGCATAGGCCAACTCCAAAAGGATGGAGTCTTGGAGTCGTTTGACCTAAAGTCAGATGATAGTTGCGAATCATGCTTACTTGGAAAAATGACAAAGTCACCCTTCACAGGCTCGTGTGAGAGGGGTGAAGGTTTGTTGGACCTTATACACACGGATGTGTGTGGACCATTCAAACATGCCACAAGGGATGCTAATCGTTATTATTTGACTTTTACTGATGATTACAGTAGATATGGATATGTCTACTTAATCAAGCATAAGTCAGAGACTTTCGAGAGGTTTAAGGAATTTAAACAGGAAGTCGAGAATCAATTGGGCAGGAACATTAAGATGCTTCGATCCAATCGAGGAGGTGAGTATCTTAGTTCAGAGTTCCTCGACTATCTTAGGGAATGTGGGATTGTCTCACAATTGACACCTCCCAGGACACCACAGTTGAATGGTGTGGCTGAGAGGCGTAATCGAACCTTGTTGGATATGGTTCGTTCCATGATGAGTCGAGCTACGCTACCAATCTCATTCTGGGGGTATGCCTTAGAGACTGCCACCCATATTCTTAATCTTTTCACTACAAAGAAAGTTGCCAAAACTCCTCACGAGATGTGGACTGGGAAAGTACCTAAGCTAGACCACATCAAGATTTGGGGTTGTGAGGCTTTCGTGAGACGCGAGACTCATGATAAGCTCGAACCTCGAAGCGAGAGGTGTATTTTCATCGGCTACCCACAGCAATCCTTTGGTTACCTCTTCTACAGACCTAGTGACAATGTGGTCTTTGTAGCAAGAAGAGGAGTCTTTCGAGAGAGAGAATTTATAAGCCAAGGAGACAGTGGGAGGCAAATTGATCTTGAAGAAATTCAAGAATCAAGCGTTGAAGGAACTTCAAACACTAGCCCTCAACTTGAGGAGGAAACTCCTGTTGAGCCAGCTGATGTGCCTGTACCTCTTAGGCGTTCCACGAGAGTTAGGAATGTACCTGAGCATTATTATGGCTTCCATATTACTGCGGAAGGTGAGACACTTATTAGTGATGAGACACTAGTAGGTCTGGATGAACCTAATAGCTACACGGAAGCCATGGCAGGCCCTGAGGCTGCCAAGTGGAAAGAGGCAATGGATAGCGAGATACAATCCATGTATGACAATCAAGTTTGGAACTTGGTTGAAAATGTACCGGGTCGTAAGACAGTGGGGTGCAAATGGATCTTCAAGAAGAAGACCGACATGGACGGTAATGTACACACTTATAAGGCACGACTGGTTGCAAAAGGTTATTCTCAAACTCTGGGAGTTGATTATGATGAAACCTTTTCACCAGTGGCCAAGATAAAGTCTATTAGGGTTCTGTTAGCCATTGCTGCATTTCATGATTATGAAATATGGCAAATGGATGTCAAAACCGCCTTCCTTAATGGAAAGTTGGCTGAGGATGTTTACATGGTTCAGCCAGAGGGTTTTGTCAGTACAGAGTACCCCAATAGAGTGTGTAAGCTCGAGAAATCCATTTATGGATTGAAACAGGCACCTCGCAGATGGAATCTTTGCTTTGATGAGAAAGTCAAGGAATTTGGCTTTTCGAGGAGTGAAGATGAATCTTGTGTCTATATCAAGGCTAGTGGGAGCATAGTCAGTTTTTTGGTACTGTATGTGGATGACATACTACTCATAGGAAATGACATCCCAACCCTGCAGGAAGTAAAGTCCTGGCTTGGGAAGTGTTTCGCTATGAAGGACCTTGGTGAAGCTGCCTATATCCTAGGGATAAAGATTTTGAGAAACAGGAGTAAAAGACTAATTGGACTTAGTCAAAGTACCTACTTGGACAAAGTGTTGAAAAGATTCAACATGCATAACTCCAAGAAAGGTGAGTTACCCATTCAGTGTAACACCAGATTAAGTAAGACACAAAGCCCTAGTAGTGAGGCTGAGATAGCAGAAATGAGTCGATTTCCTTATGCTTCAGCTGTAGGATCGATCATGTATGCCATGACGTGTACTCGACCTAATGTAGCCTTTGCTTTGAGCATGGTTAGCAGGTATCAGGCGAACCCTGGCAAGGAACACTGGACCGCGGTAAAGAATATCCTCAAGTACCTGCGAAGGACTAAGGACTGGGTCCTTACCTTCGGTGGGAGTGATGACTTGAGAGTTGTAGGGTATATTGATGCTAGCTTCCAGACTGATAGGGATAATTTCCGCTCTCAGTCAGGCTGGGTCTTTACCCTAAACGGAGGAGCAATTTCTTGGAAGAGTTCCAAGCAGGAGACAGTGGTTGATTCCACTTGTGAATCAGAGTATATAGCAGCGAGCGAGGCAGCAAAGGAGGCTATATGGCTAAAGAACTTCATCGGAGACCTTGGAGTTGTACCAGCTATAAAAGAGCCAATGGAGATTTTCTGTGACAGCAATAGTGCGGTTGCCTTAGCCAAGGAACCAAGGGATCACGGGAGATCCAGACACATCGACAGAAAATACCATTTTATCAGACATCGAATTGAAGAAGGACTCCTCATGGGGAAGAGGGTATCATCGGATGAGAACCCGGCAGATCCCCTCACGAAGGGACTGAGTAGGGTTAAGCATCTCCAGCATGCTCAGAGCATAGGGCTGAAGGATGATATAAATTTTAGTAGTTAGATAACCCAGAAATTTTTAAAGTGTAATTGACATTAGATGATGAATAAAAGGTGTTTTATTTATGAGTAAAGTGTTGCTATCTCTTGTCGATCTTTTACTATATTCCTTTTGCATGTTTTGACTTCCAGAATAATTATGTTTGGTATATCATATTATTCAAACCTCCACAATCGGTCATATGTCGGAAGTAGGTATGAATCAAGACTGTCATGATTGGTTGTAGAGGTCTGAGGTGTTGGACATGGCTACAACAATCATGAGTGCTCATAAGTTCTGAGCATTGGACTCAACCCACGCTCACTGGAATCACTTCATGGAATTTTATCTCGAGTGATCGTGAGACGGTAATATCATATAAGTCTTCAAACCTAGAGATATGATTTGTTACTTACGAGTTGGTTATGCATTGATTGTACGTAAACGCATTGGTAACTCGATGTTATAAAACGTGCTTTTGTGTGTAATTCAATGAGTGGTAGAACAAACATATGAGTCGAAGTTTATCTGTTCCTTCTTGGATTAGAAGCTGATATCTGGGCCCCTCGATGATTTTGTTTTGACCTATGTACCGGGCCCGGTCAGAACTAAATTGATGTGTTCAGTTGAGTTCTATGTCAAACAAATCGGAAATCGGGAAACAAATGCTGGACAATAAGCAAGACAATGTTCCATGTATTTGTCCGGCTGATATCTAGAACAGAGGATTATATGATCACTTATCTAAATGGCGCGTTCTAGTTCAACAGAGTTTAAAGAGCTACGATTGCTGATCGGTTCCTGAAGTTATACTTGCAAATATAGTTACTAGACTTATCCAAGTGGGAGACTGTTGGATATAGTGTCTAAGTCCATAACTATATTTGGTATGTACTTGACCCGACCCGGCATGGTCCATTTGGGTTGCACTTCACCCGAACAATTTATGGATAATATTTGAGAATAGTACAAGTTATGATTTATTAATATATTATAAGTTCTAATATATTAATATAAGATCATATTATTTAATTAGTAGTGATCTATAATTAATCTAGGATTAATTTAGTGATCAAAGATATTACTAATTAAATATGGGCTTCTATATTTATATAGTGTGGGCTTATGCTTATTTGGAATGGGCTAGGTTTGGATGGAGAAGTCCATGGATACTCCATGGAGCTTTAACCCATGGATCTCATGGAAATGAAGAGACATGGGTATTAGGGTTTACATGGATGTAACCCTAATCCACCACACTATATAAAGGAGGCTTTGGCTCTTGAAATCATACTAGTTGACACATGTTGAGGTGAGGGCCGATTTCAAGAGAAGTGTGACTATTCTCTCAAAGTTCCAAGTTTGTGGTGATTTGTGACTTTCATTTGAGGCATCCACATTATTGGTGCTAGGCTCTAAAACTCCAAGGAATCAACTACAACTACAAGGTAAGTGTTTCTACTAGCTTTATTTGATTCAAGTTCCCTATGCCATGCTAGTTAGGATATAAGCGTTGGAAAAATAATTATTTGCATGTATCTTAGACAAACATAGATCCAAGGTTTATTAGGGTTGCATGTACACTTAGGAAGTGTTAGAATGCTCAAAACCCAACACTAAGAACCATTCCTTTGTCCTCCGAAGGTACTTAAGGATATTCTTCACCGCAATCCAATGTGCTCTGCCAGGAATCCCTTGATATCTGCTAACCATGCTTAACGCAAAGGCTACATCAGGGCAAGTACAAGTCATAGCATACATGATTGAGCCAACTGCGGAAGCGTATGGAACTCGGCTCATTTCTGCTATCTCAGCTTCGGTACTCGAACTTTGAGTCTTACTCAACTTGGAATTACTTTGTATTGGTAATTCTCCCTTCTTTGAGTTTTCCATACTAAAACGTTTTAGTACCTTCTCCAAGTAATTGTTCTGACTAAGTCCAATTAGTCTCTTACTTCTTTCTCTTACTATCCTTATTCCCAAAATGTAAGAAGCCTCTCCGAGGTCCTTCATAGCGAAGCACTTCCCGAGCCAGGACTTAACCTCCTGCAGAGTCGGGATGTCGTTTCCTATGAGTAATATGTCATCGACATATAGAACGAGGAAGCTTACTATACTCCCACTGGCTTTGACATATACACAAGACTCATCTTCGCTTCGTACAAATCCAAACTCTTTGACTTTCTCATCGAAGCAAAGATTCCATCTGCGAGACGCTTGCTTAAGTCCATAAATGGACTTCTCAAGTTTACACACTCTATTCGGATGCTTCGGATCCACAAACCCCTCTGGCTGAGCCATGTAAACATCCTCAGCCAACTTTCCATTAAGGAAAGCGGTCTTGACATCCATTTGCCAAATCTCATAATCATGAAATGCGGCAATCGCTAGCATCACTCTAATAGATTTTATCTTCGCAACTGGTGAGAAGGTCTCATCATAGTCAACTCTACGAGTTTGAGTAAAGCCCTTCGCAACCAATCGCGCTTTATATGTGTGTACATTTCCATCCATGTCGGTCTTCTTCTTGAAGATCCATTTGCACCCAACGGTCTTACGTCCGGGCACATAATCAACCAAATTCCAAACTTGGTTATCATACATAGATTGGATCTCGCTATCCATTGCCTCTTTCCATTTCGCAGACTCCGGGCCTGCCATGGCTTCCTTATAGCTATTAGGTTCATCAAGATTTATTAGTGTACCGTCACTAATATACGTGTCCCCTTCGGTAGTAATATGAAAACCATAAAACTGGGGTAGAACTCTAACTCTATCGGAACGTCTAAGAGGTAAGGATTCGTCAATCGGTTCAACCGGAGTTTCCTCCTCGGGTTGAGTGTCAGCGGTAGAAGTTCCTTCATCTATCGACTCTTGAATCTCTTCAAGCTCGATTTGCCTCCCACTGTCTCCTTGGCCTATGAGTTCTCGCTCTCGGAAAACTCCTCTCCTCGCAACAAAGACAACATTGTCCTTCGGTCTATAGAAGAGATATCCAAAGCATGTCTGCGGGTAGCCGATGAAAATACATCGCTCACTTCGGGGTTCGAGCTTGTCGTGAGTATCACGTCTTACTAAAGCCTCGCAACCCCAAACCTTGATATGTGCCAACGAGGGAGCTTTCCCTGTCCACATCTCGTGAGGTGTTTTGGCAACCTTCTTAGTAGGGACTCGGTTAAGGATATGGGTGGCAGTCTCTAAGGAATACCCCCAAAAAGAGATAGGTAGTGAAGCACGACTCATCATAGAGCGAACCATATCGAATAAGGTTCGATTACGCCTTTCTGCCACACCATTCAACTGCGGTGTCCTAGGAGGCGTCAATTGCGAAACTATTCCACACTCCTTGAGATAATCGTGGAATTCAAGACTTAGGTACTCTCCTCCTCGATCGGATCGAAGCATCTTGATTTTCCTGCCCAATTGATTCTCCACTTCATTCTTGAACTCTTTGAACCTTTCAAAAGTTTCTGACTTTTGCTTGATTAAATAGATATACCCATATCTACTATAATCATCGGTAAAAGTCACGTAGAAGCGGTTCCCATCCTTCGTGGTTGATCTAAACGGTCCACATACATCGGTATGTATTAGGTCCAATAGGCCCTCATCCCTTTCACACGTACTTGTAAAGGGTGATTAAGTCATCTTTCCAAGTAAACAAGACTCGCACGTGTCATCTTCCCTAAGGTCGAATGACTCCAACACTCCATCCTTTTGGAGTTGGGCTATGCGTTTCTTGTTGACATGTCCAAGACGACAATGCCACAAGGATGCTTTATCCATACTAGTGGAAGAATCTATGTTCAAAACATCATTTCCTAAGTTATCAACAATCATAACAGTTTCATAAATTCCATTACATGGTATAGCTTCAAAGTAAAAGACACCATTTAGATAAGCCAAAATAGAACCATTCTCATTATTAAAAGAAAATCTAAAACCTTGTCTATATAAACCATGAAATGAAATGATGTTTCTAGCCATTTCTGGCGAATAGAAACAATTGTTCAAATCTAAACATAAATTATTCCTAAGCACTAAAGAATACACTCCAATCTTGGTCACAGGTGACGATCTTCTGTTCCCCATGATTAGATTGATTCGTCCTTGCTCCACATCCCTACTTCTTCTTAGTCCCTGCACATTAGAACAAATGTGGTAACCACAACCGGTATCAAGAACCCAAGAAATAGCATGATTAGAATCGTTAGATTTAATTGTATATATACCTGCGAAAGATGGCTTGATCTTTCCTTCCTTGATGGCTTGCAGGTATTCCGGGCAGCTTCTCTTCCAATGTCCTATCTTGTGGCAGTGGTGGCACTCTGCCTCCTTCGGGTTAGGGCAGGGCTTAGCGGGATCAACTTTGGTCCCACTAGAAGAGGCACCATCTCGGGCTTTAACCTTGCGATAGTTCGTAGACGAAGCCTTCCTCTTCTTTCCCTTTCCTTGACCAATAGCCAAGACAGGAGCAACGGGTGGATTGGGAGTTGGTGCAACAGACTTGTCTTTGAAGTTGCTCTCAGCGAGCCTCAAGAGACCTTGGAGTTTGCTTAGGGTGACCTCCTCTTTGTTCATGTGGTAGGTCATCCTAAATTGATTGTACATCGGAGGCAATGAGTGAAGCACCATGTCGATCGCCAAGTCTTCCCCAAAGTCAACATTTAACTTGCGAAGGCGGTCGACATACCTTTGCATCTTTTGCAGGTGCACGGTAAGAGACTCTCCATGACCCATCTTAGTGGAAATCATGTTAGTGAAAATATCATAACGCTCTTGTCTCGCGTTTTGGTGGTATCTCTCCAATAAGTATTGATGCATCTCATACGGGTACATGTCCTCGTAGGACTTTTGGAATTCGGAGTTCATGGTGGCTATCATGATGCAATGTACCTTCGTTGCATCTCGCTCATGAGTTTCAAAAGCGGTAATTTCAGCCGGAGTAGCGATTTTAGGGTTGATTTTCTCGAGTTTCTCATCGAGGACATACTCCTTATCCTCATAGCGAGCAATGGTGCGAATGTATCTTATCCATTCGCTAAAGTTCGTTCCATCGAAGGTGGCCTTTTGGCAAAGGCTCATCAACGTGAAAGAACTAGCAGCAGCATTGTTTGCGTTCGACATCTACAAATAGAAAGGACAAAGATAGATTAGAATATGAATCCCTAATTATCACCCAATAAGAAAAATTAGGGCTAGGATCCAACAATAACATTTACATATGAGAAAAGGGATGTCGTAATCTAACATGCAAATAAATTGAAGGTAAGTGAATGACGATTCACTAATTCTCCACCATAAAACCTAACTATTAGTCCTAAATGTATTGAGAA
This sequence comes from Lactuca sativa, assembly GCF_002870075.4. Lineage (NCBI taxonomy): Eukaryota > Viridiplantae > Streptophyta > Magnoliopsida > Asterales > Asteraceae > Lactuca > Lactuca sativa. The sequence goes on from NC_056626.2 coordinate 349,232,845, forward strand.
TTCCTAGGATCGGATGAGATTCAAAGGTATGATTCTAGACAATTAAGCAACAATTTAATGAAAACCAAGCTAAGCTCTAATGACTATTTAGGAATAAAAACAATGTTAAAACAGATCTAGAATCATACCTTTGAATTCCTTGTTGATCTTGTTGTCTTGGAGCTTCTAGAGTCACAATTGTCACTCCTCTAATGGCTTACAAACACCAAATAGCAAGGAGGATGATTTGGGAGAGAGGAGAGGGAAGGAAATCGGCCAAGGTTCTCTTACTTTAGATGAAGTGCCGATTTCCTTTTGCCATAGGGTCTATTTATACTTGTAGACTCCTTAAGGGTTACAACCTAAACCCTAATTAGATAATCTTCTCTTAAAGCTATCCAAATCCATTCCTTAGATAAGCAATGGACGATTTAAGCTATCCTTTAGCTTCTAGAATCTGTCCAATCCATATCTATATGGATTTACAGTCTAAAGTTTAACTATCAAACAATTGACAGTTTATACCCTCTTATTTAATTAATCTCTTTAAGTCACCAAATTAATTCCAATTAATTCTATGACTTATACTAATCAAATAACAATATATTATTCTTTATATTATTCTCATAATATACTAATAATATTTACTCTCTCTTAATAAATCATCCTATCAAGTTGCTATGGTGAAGGCAACCCAAAAGGACCATGCACAACCGGGTCAATTACTTGCCTAATATAGTTGCATCCTTAGACACTATTCCAACAGAAGAGCGGTACGGTCACGCTTTCGCCTTTCCACGGTCTCCTGAAGTACCTGAAACAATAAACTGAAAACTGTAAGCCCGAGGGCTTAGTGAGCTACCTCCAAAATACCAATACCAGACTAACATAAACCATATCAGTAACAATCAATCAAGCAACATGCATACTGGGCCATCGGCCTGACTGGTCCGCCCTACTGTGCCTACAGTCTATCTGGATCTAACCCGAGCCTTCAGCATGAATTGTCCGCCACGTGGGCCTACAGTCTCCCCGGACCGCTCATAGGGTATGTTGGCCTTCAGCACGAAGCAGGACCGCCTCAACCCAACTAACAAGCAAATAACCATGTGCGCATAACTATCATATACGGGCATATACAAACATCAAGCATATCTATCTTACTGATCATCAGTCATAGAATTCTCTAGGACACTGACCTAGCAGGTCACTAACATACCAATCCCTACGGATCATAAAAGCATAACCTACTGTCTACCCTGATTCCAATCAAGCAGAGCATAATCACATGTAACATACCATAACAATAACAACTAAAAGGGTTGGCCTTGATGCCGTAGACCCTATCGATATAGTGAGGATAACTCACCTTGCAGATGTCAACTCGGAAGGTAAACTCCAACTCTCGGATCAGTCGACACAGGCTCCACCACCTATGATCATAGTACAATATACTCATAAGTCCTTAACCTTATAAGGTACTCCATAACCCAGTAGTCAACCCCTGATCAAGGTCAAAGCCCTCAGTCAAGGTCAACAGTCCATGTTGACCTCACTCGCCGAGTACACTCGGCTACACGCCGAGTCCCTTGAAGTACATTCCAACTTGCCGATTGATTGGGGTGACTCATCGAGTTCCTTTGATTCTCGATCAAAACTTAAGGCCACCCGTCGAGTTTCCTCCTTGTGACTTGACGGACATACACACAAACACATCCTAGTCAAAACTTATCCGACTTGCCGAGTTGTTCTTCAACTCGTCGAGTCTTATAGCAATCTTCATCGGACTCGTCGAGTTGTTCATCCAACTCGTTGAGTTCACGACCATCTTCATGCGACTCACCGAGTCCACTCAGTCCTTTTTCCATAGAGATCCATTTTGAGCCATGCAATGGTTCGAAATCACAGATCCAAGCTTCTAGAGCATGGTTATCACGTAAAGTTGCAAACTTTACGTGCAAGCATGGCTTTAAAGGCTCTAAATGCCAAATCTAAGCTCTTAATGGGGCTTCATGCACAAGAGGGACCTCAATCATGTCCAAAGCTGTAACTTTATGTTTCTAGAATCCAAAGAGGGTCCAAATTTGAAGTTACAACTTCAAATCTAACCTATACTCACCTTATCCACTTCAAAGTCCATTAAAAACCCTAGAAACTCAACAAAAAGGAAAAGGGAAGTAAAGATGGCACTTTGATACCTCCAAAGGATGCTAGCTGAGGTAACTCTAGCTTCCCACACTTTCCTTGCTTCAATCCCTTTGAACTCCTAGCTTTCTTCCTCCAAGATCCCTTTCCAAGCTTCAATCACCCACACAGTGGCACACACACAAATCAGACTCTCAAGGACTCTTTGGAACTGTAAAGAGGTCCAAGGAAGGCTAAGGTCCCTTTAAATAGGGGTGAAAACCCTAGGATTTAGGGTTTCATCTGTCAGCTCCTACTTGCCGAGTCCCAATATGGACTCGTCGAGTAGGTCACTTATCATGCGATCCCATCCCGCTGCTACTCGACGAGTAGGTCAACCAACTCGTCGAGTAGAGCTTAACCCGATAAATCATATTTAAGCAATACTTGAGAATCGGGGCGTTACAATATATATATATATATATATATATATATATATATATATATATATATATATATATATATATATATATATATATATATATATATATATATATATATATATATATCATGGATCATAATCCATGATTCAATTTTAATGATCCAATTTTTTTTTTAATTTTTTAAGGTGTACTCACTAATCATCACCGAAAAAAGACTCCTCACCGGAACCGGAATATATATATATATATATATATATATATATATATATATATATATATATATATATATACTAGTAACGTACCTGCGCGTTGTAGCGGTGCTAGATTTACGTCGATTATTGTGCATGGGGCGAGTAGTAGTTTTTGGCACTAGATAGTTCCCGTCGGCCTTTTGGCAGACTGTTTTATGGACAAGGAATAGTTATATATAATTGAGTTTTGGACAACTAATAGTTGTCTTTCTACATAATTCATTTCAAACAAAAGTTAAGCTTCAACATTTGAGTCATATACATTTTAGTCAACCTCTTTAGTGAGGGAAAACTTTATGTCAATGCCTTTTGGTTTGGCTTGTACCATCAGGACACATTCCCAAATCGGACTTGAACTTATAATTTATTTTATTTTATATTGTTAATATTTTTTCGAAATAATTTTCAAATTTTAAATTATCGATTGCTGGAGGAGGATTAAATGGATAAATATTGAATGATAAAACAAATAGTAAAACATTATATGGAAAAATTTTACCAGAGATGTTATGCATTATTATGTTATTTATTTATTTTTTTTCTTATATGATATATAACTTTTATCCTTTTAGCATCACCTTTTGGTTATTTTGTAAATATTTATTTATTCCAAGTAAATTCCTTTTGATGAGAACTAATTAGTTTTTTTTTTAAAAAAAATCTAACATATTCCTAAACTACTCCTTAAACTACTTACGTCCACAACAAGACGTGAACCCTCAACATCAAGAAATGAAAGAAATAACAGATACCACTGGACTATAAGTACTTTGGAACCAATTAGTTACTCTTAGATATCTCCATAACATAAAACAAGTTAGTTACTCTTGATATCTCCAACTACATCAAATAATTTTTGGATATATTTTGCAATATCACATGTCTTTTGTTTATATATTTGGAAAATACTTGAAGCACAAAAGACAGTCCACTTTCATATGCTTATATCTTTAAATTTTTGGTTTCTAACCTTATCAACATTTCTTATTTAATTTTAATGTGAATTTATATTTGTAGTTAAAAGTTTTAATGATGCAGTTTGCAAAAATGTCAATTTGTATATCTTTTTATTTAATAATTAATAAAGTTTGAAATTTAAATAAAAGGTGAAATAACTGTTTATAAATTTTATTATATAACTTTTCATATGATAAGTAACATATTCAATATTAACATATTCAATATTAACAAATTAAACACCATAATCTTTGTGTTTTAACCCTAACTATCCAAATTAGACCACAAAAGACATTTGTTTTTCTTTTACCAACTAAACAGAAGTAAAATTATATGAATATCTTCCAAAAATATAAAATTTAGATTATATTAAATTCAAAAAAAATATGTTCTCTTTTGATTTTAAAATATGACATAAAATTTGTATTTATCTTCCTCACATAATATATAGTATTACTTTTTCAAAAGATAAACTAATTTATTGTGCATATCATTATCAGGATGTTATTTATATGTTTTCTATATGATTTTGCTCTTTAACAATTCTAATAAATTATTTTAACACATATCTTATTTTTTTAGATAAATCTGGTATTTTACACTTACAAATAAATTATTTTGAAGATTATATAAATATAAAATTGTATCCCAAAGGACCCAAACATTTGAAATTAACTTCAATATTAAAAATGGATGATGTTTTTATAATATTGATGTTAATAACCTTTCGAATTTTAATATTCAAACCATATTTATTCTTGGAAATGAAATACTAACAATATTTAAAAGGGGTGGACAATCCTTATTCTTGGAAATGACAAATATGAACCTTAGAAATTAAAAAGAAGGGTTGTGCTATAAGGCTATAAGGAGTGGTAGCATTCCTAGCACTATATCACATCATTTTTTTTTGTCATGTCACTTTTTGCTCTGCCACCTTGTTATCATTTTTCCTTAACATTTTAAAGGGAGTGGTAGCTCCCTAAGAGCATCTCCAACCCACTCCTATTTTCCAACTTTTCTCTCATTTCTTCCCCCATTTATCTTCAACCCTACCCCATTTATTCCCCCATTTTGGGGGAAATGAATAGTATAATACCATATTTGGTGTTATATTATTTATTTCCCCCAAAATGGGGATGAACTTTGAGTTGTCAATTTTAGTCCCTCTTTTTATATATTTATACATTATTAGTTTATTTTATCTACTAATTATAATTTAAATGTATTATTTAATACTTATAATATTGTATTATGTATTAAATTATATTAATTAATTATAAATATAAAGTTTATTTTTTTTATCAAGTTCATATGAAAATTTAAATACATATTGAAATTTTAAAATACGATAACGTATTTTACAAAAGCTTATAACTATGTGTTATACATATAATCTTATTTATTTAATAGTATTGTAATGAAAAAAAAAATATTATATATTTGTTAAAACCAAATTAGTAGAAGGGGTATAATTGACAATCTATATAAGTTGGAAAAATGGAATATATTAGGAATATATTTTTTGGGGGTAAAAATGGGATAAAAAATAGAGTAGGGTTAGAAATGAAACACCATTTACCCTAATTTTTACTCCATTTTTGGGGGGAAATGGGAGTGGTTTGGAAATGGTCTAACACTTCTTATTTTTTTATAATTTTCTTTATCAAAATTAAATAAATTATATTTTTTAATACACACATTTCATATTAAATAAATTATATTTTTATAAAATACAAAAATTTAACATTAAATAAAAAGGTTTTTATTTTTGGACAAAACATACTAAGTTGCTGAAACTTTAGGGACCATATATATGAATTTTTTATTTCTTCTTCAATAATTCCCTTAAAAGAACACATTTTCTTCCCCAATTCTCTGTTAAACAAACGTAGCAAAAATGGAACAATCGAATCATTTGAAAAGAAGAAGAAGAAGAAGAAAATGAAGCCAGCAGCCAATGATTTCTCTTTCTTTTCTCTTGCTCTTTCTCTTTCTTCTCGCTGTCCGGCTAGCGAGCTCTCTTTGGCGAGGGACCTGGCGACTTTAATGGAAGTGGTGGAGACCAGGCTAGCGAGCCACTCCCTCCAACCTAAATACCCCTTAACCAATTTTACTCTCCTTAACCTCAATCTAATCAACCTCTTATTTTTTATTTGACATCATTTTTTTTTCTTTTCTTTATTTGTTTTTTGCCCTTTTTTGTTTTTTGTTGTTTTTTGTTTTATTATTATTATTATTATTATTATTATTATTATTATTATTATTATTATTGTTGTTGTTGTTGTTGTTATTATTATTATTATTATTAAAAATTTCGATATCCATATAAAATTCAGACAACATTTTAAAATTCGGACGATATTATAAAATTCGAACGACAATATAAAATCGAACAAAAGTAAAGTTTGCTTTCAATCCACATAATGCACCACGCAAATGTAATATCGAACCAATTAATATATCAACGATAAATAAAGACAAACTTTACTTTTGTTCCGTTTTATATTGTCGTTCGAATTTTATTATGTTGTCTGAATTTTAAAAATTCATCCGAATTTTAAAAATTTTTCCGAATTTTATACGGTTATCGAAATTTGCAATAATAATAATAATAATATTAAAAATTAAAAAAAATATAAAAAAACAAAATAGGGAAAAAACAAAAAAAACAACAACAAAAACAAAAAAAAATCACATCAAGTGGGGTGTAATTGGAAAAGAAGTAGGGGTACTTATAGCATTAGCTATAAAAGAAATATATATTTAATATAAAAGTTGTAAACTATAGAGCCAACTATGCAAGGGATAATGACTTGAAATGGTAAGAACTTTCGATTTTGTTTACATTTAGTCACTAAACTTTTTTTCGTTATCTATTTGTCATTGAACTATTGAAACTGTTCACATTTTACCCTTATGACCGATAACAATCGGCCATAAGGGTAAAATGTGAACAGTTTCAATAGTTCAATGGCAAATAGATAATGAAAAAAAGTTTAGTGACTAAATGTGAACAAAATCGAAATTTCGTTTCCCTTTAAAAAAGGTCAATGACTAAATGTGAACAAACTTCCTCTTGTATTATGTTTTAGCAAATTATTTATTTTTGATAAATTCTAGCAACATTTGTTGATGAATAAATCTATGAAATAGAAAAACCTCGAAAAATATATTAAAAAAACGAAAAACCGAAACCAAAATAAAAAACTAATGGTTTGGTATTTTACAAAATAAAAATCAAAATTTCCAATCTGATTTTGGTTTTACAAAAATTCAACTTTCGAATTTTCATACCAAAATCTCCCCTCCCCCCTTTTATAATCGAAAAATGATTATAAAATCAAAAAGGGAATGAGAAAGCCCTAAATTTGGAAATTTTCTATCCAAAACTCCTCCTTAACACATGGCATAAACATTTTGCTTCAATACGGAAAATCCAAAAAAATCTTCAATTTTAAGCTTCGTTCACGGACCACCTTTGACAAAAATTTGGATAGAAATTGTGAATTTCAAAATTCTGTCATGTCACACCCCCAAACCAAGGATAGCGGAAACGTCCGGGGGTGGCGGACTTCATGTGTAGTATCATAACGAGTATAATAGTGCTCAAAGTAAAGACAACCATCATAAATATAATTAAAAAAGTTACACCATAATATGAGTTTACATATTTCAAAATCAATTACACTATGATGACAAAATGAATTGTTTGACGCCTTAGCATCCCATCCTCAAAAGTTGTGGGTTACTTGTTTTACTGATTTCCTAAGAATACAAGTAGTTTCGAAAAAGTGTCAACAATTAAGTTGATGAGTTCATAAGTTTTTGGATGTAGAGTTTGAAAACCCTGGTTACTACCAGTATGTATAGTATGTTCTGTTTGAAAACCCTACCCTGGTTACCACCAGTATGTATAGTAGTTTTATTATTTGAAATAAAACCGAGTATTGTATCCCGAGTTTGAAAGCCTTTGTTTGTAAATGTAATTTATACCCAAGAAAAATCCAATATTTTCCTTATAAAATGTTATGTAGTCTTAAATCCCAAGACCGAGTGTATGTATGTTCGTACTTGTAACGATGAATGCAGTTTTAAATAGATAAAACCCCTTTTTAAAATAGAAATTCTCGTAAACTACATGTGTCGTTATCTCCCTATATGAGTCGCTATAACCATACTATAACAGAGATGATTGTTGCGACGTTCTTCAGGCGTAGAAATCGAAATGACATTTGTCACCCCCGATCAGCCGATTGGGCTGTTGCAAGCAGCATGGGTGTAGGTTGTCAATCCCAATATAGATCTATACACAATTATCATGCTCTCCCTACAAGAGACTCTGGTTATAACTTTTTAGGAATTTTAACTCGTACTCTAATAGTACAATGAAGACGAGTCTCACAATTTACGATAACAAGTTTATGTGTAGTATGCGTGTAAGACCTTTTCTGTGGTGGAATTGAAATCTCCCTTTGTGTAATAAGTTTGTGATGCGAAATCCTAAACTATACCTATTATAGTTTATCATGTCGTATATGAAAAACCCGTTTGTATTGAGAGTAAAACCTTTTCTGTGGTGGAATTAAATCCCCTTTTATCTAGTATGATTGTATTGTAAAATCCATAAACTATACCTATTATAGTTTATTGTACTTGTTCGAACTGTATGAAAACCCTTAGCATGAATGACTAATTTATGTTATGATGATATCTAACAAGAATTACATTCAAATTTTAGAAACTTATTGTTATACACTTAGCTCAACATGTTACAAGGTGTTGTAAATATTGTAAGCTATTTAACTAGTTTTTAACTTTTCTGCACTGTTTTAGAAAAATCACAAAAAAATCATATAAAGCCGAAAAGTGAATCCGTAAACCCTGAGAGTTTAGAAAATCTGTCTAGTTTGTTCAGAATTTTTATTATAATTTCTAGAAGTCTCTAACTTGTGTGAAAGTGTTCAACTTCACAGACTGGTTCGAAGTTGTAGCTACAATGATAGACAGTTTTGTAAAAATCAGCATAAATTGTAGAAAAAACATAAGAATATGTGCAGGTAGTCATTTTCAAGGTATAAACCTGAACTATTTTCATATTAAACAGTTTTGAAATATTTTAAGTTTAAGTTGGTCAAAATAGTTCGTGAATGAACCTTAACTTTCCGGTTGAAAGCTGATGTTTGAATTTAGTTAACTTTTTTGTTTTTTTAACTTGTATTCCCTCCCTAAAACTTGAAGAAAACATGAAAATGTGGAGGTATGAACTCACCTTGAGTGATTCCCTGAGATGAATCTTGAAGAAAAGAGGTTTCCAAGTCAAGAACACTTGGAAGATGCTCGAAGATTTGATATCCTAAGAACAAATATAAAGATATTTGTATGAGAAATCCATAATTAGTGAAGGTGTGTAGAATGTTCGAGTGTAGGGTTAAGATACTTACCAAAAGTAGATGAAAAGCTTGAGATCAGCCCTTGAAATCTCGAGTTTTGAGCGGGAGGAAATGAGAGAGTGATATGTTTGCTTTTAATGAAAGAGAGAATATCTTGGAGGAGAGATAAGGATTTCCCCAGAATTTGATGAGTGTAACTTATTGGAGAAGGGTGTGAAAATACAAATAGTTGACTAGCTAGAGATGAATAGTGACTGGAGGTTGTCATAGAATTGGTATGGGGGATAACTTGCTGCCATAGCTTTATGGAAAAGTCAACACTTTTAGACAATATCTTGCACAAAAGATATTATCCATAGATAAAAGTTTCCCCCAAAATATGATTAAAATATGAATATATGGGGTATTATATGTCAAAATATAAGTTTGGGTGAAAATCTCACGTTAAAATCATGAAAACAGGCTTAAAACGCGAAAGTGGTCGAAAACCAGGACCAAGTGACGAACATGCGAAGTTTGGTCTCTAAGAACCGAGAGGAGGCTTGGTCCGAGAAGCTCACAGGCGAACTCGTCAGAAGGGAACCGAAAGCGAAGGTAGGCGAGAGTATAAGAGGATCGAAGGCGAAGCGAGCTGAACCGAATGGAGACGACCGAAGCTGCTGCAGGCGAAACTAGTCTCAGTCCGAATTGCTGCTTTCAGTTTGCAAGGAGGTTTCGGCTTTTAGAGGGTTCGGTCTTTAGCTGTTCGGTTCACTTAGAAGTTGTTTCGGTTCCTGGCAGGTTCGGTTCCTAAGAGGGGTTCGGTTCCTAAGAGGTTTCGGTTCTTTAAGGCTGTTTTTCCATTTATCTTCCCGTTTTGAGTGATTTTTGACTAAGTTAAGGGTCAGGATGGCCCAAGTGATTATAAAAAGTTGAGTGAGGTTGTGAGAGAGATTTGGGAGAGATTAGAGAAAGATAGAGATAGAAGGATATAGATTGAGAGAGACTTTGTTTTTGACCTTTGCGAGTGTTTAGCTTCGAAATGCAAGGTTTGTAAACCCCATTAAGCCTCGTTATGAGTGTTATACGTCCCCGGAGAGTATGTAATAATGTTTTATCGAGTAGTTCCATCACTTACCTCGATTAGGTTTTAGATTTTCTAAACACGTGAAGACTCAAAGTGATACTCTACATTAAGATAAGGTGTTGTACAATAGTAAACATAATGTAAACCCTAATATACAAGGGTTAATTGAGTTGACCGGTTGACTTGTTGACTTTATTTGACTTTGACTTGACTGGAAATTCACAGTTGTCACATGTCAAAGGTGGTCTGTGAACGAAGCTAAAAATTGAAGATTTTTTGTATTTTCCGGATTGAAGCAAAATGTTTATGCCATGTGTTAAGGGGGAGTTTTGGATAGAAAAATTCCGAGTTGAGCGTTTTCCCATTCCCTTTTTGGTTTTATAATCATTTTTCGATTATAAAAAGGGGGAGAGATTTAGATATGGAAATCAGAAAGTTGAATTTTTCATATTATACGGACTTGAAGACCGAAGTTCCCTCGAGTATTTGATGTTTATGAAATGATTAGATTGGAGATTCGAAAGTGATTTCGGTTCATGATGGGTTTGGACATATTGAAGATTTTTGGAGTATGCATAAATGCTCAAATTTGGGGTAATTTTTTGTAGAATGAGAAACTCCTAAGTACATTTTGATGCTCGGTTTGTATGGTCTCACATTCTAGAACCCAGATTAAAAAGTCATGGAAGAATTGAAGATTTGATGTTTATCTCTACATGTGTCATGTTTGAGGCTCGGTTCATGAAGTTGCTCGAGTTTGGAAGATTTGAAGCACTTCATCCATTTCTAACTTTGAGGGGGAGAATGTTAGGTACAAAGTTATCAATGTATGACTTTGTAAATGGTTTGACTTTTGTAGAACCACTTGCATGTGGTAAAGTAGCTCTGTGACATGAGAGAAGGAGAGAGAGATGTAAACACCTCTATATAAGGTGGGTTCATACCACATGTAGAGGTGTGCTTGAGAGATGTAACCTTGAGAGTGTTAGTGTGTGTTACTTATGTAGATTTAGATCTAGATCCTTTTTGTAAATACCTTTCATAATCGAATGCATCTCTTAAACACCCAAATCACCGTATTCTTTATGTGTTTTTTTAATTCCGCATGTCAAACCAATGGTCATAATTCACATCAGTGAGAATGGTTCATTTTTTGTAAAACCAAAATCAGATTAGAAACTTTGATTTTTTATTTTGGAAAATACCAAACCATTGATTTTTTATCTCGTTTTCGGTTTTTCATTTTTTTTAATATATTTTTAGGGTTTTGTTTTCTTTATTTCAAAGATTTCTTCATCAACAAATGTTGCTAGAATTTAACAAAAATAAATAATTTGCTAAAACAGAATACAAGAGGAAGTTTGTTCACATTTAGTCATTGAACTTTTTAAGAGGAAAAAAAACTTTCGATTTTGTTCACATTTAGTTACTAAACTTTTTTTTGTTATCTATTTATCACTGAACTATTGAAACTACCGGTCATAAGGGTAAAATGTGATCAGTTTCAATAGTTTAGTGGCAAATAGATAACGAAAAAAAAAGTTTAGTGATTAAATGTGAACAAAGTCGAAAGCTCGTTACCCTTTCAAGTCATTATCCCACTATGTAATTTACACCGAGACAATTACGTACTTATGAGGACTAACACTAACCAAATCTCATTCCAATTTCCTGAGCCGCCCCATCCCCACCGGCTACCGCTCCACTTCTTCCGCCACCACAACCGACGCCACCTCCTTCGGAACCATTAATGCCATCTACTGCACCTATATCGCCTCTACAACTGATTCATCAATCTCCGTAAGTGACACCACCATCTGTTACATGCTACTTGTCTTTCAACCTCTTCCTCCCCTTTGTTCGTTTATTAAAAGATATAAATCGGAAGATAGAAATGATTACCGAAGCCACCACCTCCTCGTACTCCTACAGTCACCATCTATTCAACCTTAGTCTTGGATGCAACTGACACCACCACCTCTTTTCGACGTCTTGGTTACAAACCATACAACCCATCTCGATCGTCAGTCAAACCAAGTCTGGTTCATGCTTGTTCACACTAAACTGGATCTGATGGAAATGTTAAACAGCAAATAGATTTATTAGTTTAACGATAGGTATTTTTCTTTACTTCTTCACCAAGCTCTAGTTTATCAGATCTTAGATCTTTATATCTACAGTGTCCAGAAATCGTTTTTATATGTTTAGAAAGAAATGTTTGCCAATAAGAACAATTGTAGCTTTTTTATTTTGGTTCATGTAAATCTGAATTTTATTTTAGTTTAATGTCAAAGGTTTTTTTTTTTTTTTTTTTTATCAAAATGTTTTTCTTTAAGTAGATAACAATAAAAAATGAAACCCATTTGCTAATGATTTTTTTCTAGAAAAGCAAATCCAAACAGCTTAGATATAACGATTTATAGGCACTAATTTATAGGTGTTTTTTAATATTCCATATTATTTAGCCTTCTTAACTTATGAATAAAGGACAAAGCAAAATATTAAGGGATCCCAAATATTAAAGTAAGCGATACTTCGGGAAAACCTTCTCTGTTGCAAGGTTGAAAATTCGAGCATGAAAAATAAAAGAAAAAGAAAAAAGCATGAGAAATCAAAAGAAAAAAAAAACAAAAAAGATGGAACAAAAATAAACATGAAGGAAAATACTTTGGTGTTTAACTTTGGGTTTGCAAAACTAATCAAATATGTAATATAAAAAACAAGCAACATGAATAAGATGGAAAAATATAAGAAATTATAAAATTTAAAATAATCAAGCTATCTTTAGCTTGTTAATTTACAACAAGTGAAATCGGGGTTTCTTATTTTGGATTTAAGGTGACATACATCATAAGGGGTTTATTAAGTATATCTGGAAAAAATTGCATTCCGAGTCATTTGAGGATTTGAGTTTCTTATATTTATCTGTATCCGTTGATTAATATTGTATTTGTTCCAGATGTGCATTTGTCCGTTGGATGAAATAAATTTAATGGATTGTAATCAATGTAATGACTTTTGATTGGCTGTGAGAGCTTGCTTTCCTCTTTTTTCCCTTTAATATATAATCGTAATTCATGACATCAGTTTAATAATATAGTTGTATGTTATGCATGAATTATTGTACCTTTTAATTAAGATATTGTGTTTTATTTGTTGTAATTTGTGTTTGAAAATTTTTAAATTACACATTAATTTTATGTTCCTTTAGGAACAGGAAATGGTTCCTATTGGACCATCATTAATTTTTTTTTTTAAATCTCTCATATTTAATACATGTTTGATACATGGCCTTCAACATGATTACGAGCTGTCCAATGTTTCTTCCACCGCCGTTGTCTTCTTAAAACTTCTTTCTCATTAATTTGTTTTCATTGGTTCTACAATTCATCTCCTCCATGGTTAGTTAACACAACCATCACCACCACCAGTCGGCTTCCGCTTCTCCTATAGATTGTTTCCACTAACACTGACATCTGTCTACTTCCTGCTTATTCTTTTATTCATCCACTGAATGAACAATACACACAGTTAAACCACTGCCGTTCATTACCACACCAAATCACAGTGCGTTGATTGCAATACTCTCACTCTTGATGTCGACTTTGAAGTTCCATCCCTCTTTTATACCAATTGTGGAACCAACACCATTCACCAAATCGGCTCGATTGCATTCGTTTGCTCTTCTGTGCTCCATCTGCGCTTCTTCGATTTTGCCTCACCTCTACCCTCGCCATCTTCCTCCTTTGTTATGTGTATGTTCTTACAGGTTGGATTTCTTCATGTATCCAAACACAAAGTATGCTTTCTTCCTTCATCCCTTCTACATTAGGGTTTTTTAAATGTCATTTTCTGTAATTGGATTTTCCTACTTTATTTTTCTTTTGATTTGATCTTCATTCTATCATTGAGGTAACAATTACAAATTTATGTTTTTATGAAATCTGTTTGCCTAGATCCAGTTTCATCCACCACAATCATCGACACCTAGAAAGGATACCTGCAAAGATTGGCTCATTGAAGCTCTACAATCGATTCGGGTAAAGGGCTTTACCTCTATTTTTGTTTCTTCCTATCATGAATTCTGTTTTTAAAATTTTTGTTCTTCTCTATTTTTTGTTCTCCTCATGCCAACATATGTTGTTTGATTACCCTGTGCTGATTAGAGGTTGAGAGCGACTGTAACAACCTGTTTATTAAATAAATAAATAAATTTATGAAAGAGTAGCAACCCTAAAATCCATCATATTCAATGAGATGTTTGTTTTGGAAACTAAATGTTATGATTCTTGGAGTACTGGGGGTTAAATGTAATTAAGTAGTGATTATGTGAGGATTTTAGAAGTCAGGGGGGTGTTTGGTACCATTTGGACGGAATATGAAAGGATTTGTGGAGTTAGGGGCTAAAGAGTAAATGTTGGACCTAAGTTGAAAACAATTTGTAGAAGCAGGGGCTGTTGGGTGAATTTCGGACCTAATTTGAAGGGTTTTTGGTTGGCTGGGGTTAAAAAGGTAATTTGTGGGTTTGTTTTGAAAGAAAAGGGAGACAGAAGGACCATTCTTGTCAATATGGCCTTGAGTTTTAAACACCGGGTATTTTACTGCGTTATTGTTTTCATAACGCTAACCCTAATGTGCAACAGTCGTCACCCTCTCCATCTTCACTTTTTGTAGCAGCCACCACCATTGGAACCCTCATCAACACCGGATTTTGTGATCAACAGAGAGAGAGAGAGAGAGAGAGAGAGAGAGAGAGAGAGAACCGTCGGAGTCAAAGCTTTAAACGTGGATGTATGGGTGGAGAACAACGGGGGTGCTATGGCCGCTGTTTTTGTTGCTCACGGCTCCATCATCATTTCACTTCGTCGGTGATTCGTTCTAGCTATGACCACCATGATGGGTTTTATACAAACAATCCTATGTGTGCATGTAACCCTAGATACGGATCTATGTTGTCACTATTAGTCATACAACACTATGAACACAAAAGGAAACCTAGCATGCATCTACTATTTTCGAAATTGACATAGGAGAATAGAATACATACCTTTTGTTGTTATATAGTAATAACAACTAATTCCTTGAGTTTGCTTAGCTCTTGAAAGCAAGTACCACAAGTATAGTACCTCTAATGGCTCACAAACACACTTTGAGTGAGAGGATAAATATGAGAGAGAGGAGGAAAGGTACTAAGATCCAAAATTCAGCCCTAGTAAGGTTTTCCCAAGGGGTGGTAGAATTCTAGTGCCTTAGGGTGCTATTTATACTTGAGGCTAGCTAGGGTTTCAAGGTGGAAACTCTAATCCCTTAGCTTAGGGCCTAAGCAAGTCCATGGACTCCTTTCCTTAAGCCCTTGGACGAAAAATCCTAGATCCTTCTAGGATTTTCGTTCAAGCCTTAATAAAGGTGATCCAATAGCCCAAAGTCTAAACTATCAAATAATTACAAAACAGCCCCGGTACTATGAATTGATTCCTTTAATCCCGAAATTAATTCCTAATTAATTTCTGATTAAATACTAATTAATAATATGATTCCAAATTAATATATTGTTCATATAATATATTAACAAATCATATTTATACCCCAATTTATTATTCTTAACAATAAACCAGCCTCTTTCCTCAACAGTCATCCTGTCTAGTCACTAGTGTGAAGGCAACCCAAAAGGACCATGCTCATAATCAGGTCAAGTACATACCAAAATATTTATGGACTTAGACACTAATCCAACAATCTCCCACTTGGATAAGTCTAATAACTATTCTACGTATGACTTCAGAACCTGATCAACAATCATAGCTTTCAAAAGTCGTTGTCAACTCTGATCTTATCAGAAGCGTGTCCTTTAGATAAGGGATCATGTATTCCTCCATTCTAGATATCATATAGACAGGATACATGGATTGAAATCATTCTCTCAGTCTATGTGTTGTTTCCCGATTTCCGATTTATGAAGACTGATAACAGCCTACAATGCAACACATCAACTTAGTCCCGGCTTGGCCAAGCACTTTGGGTGTCATCACTAAATCATCGAGGGGCCCACATATATCGCTTTTATCCACTTTGGGTAAAAGGAATGGATAAACTTCGACTCCAATGCTCGCTTGTATCTACTCATCAAATCACACACAACAATATATTTTATAACACCAAGTTACTGGTGCGTTTACATATTATCAATGTGCATCCAACTTGTAGAATACAACTCACGCGTCTCGGTTTCAAGAATATAATATATTATCGTCTCACCAATCACTCGTGACAGAAATCCATGAAGCGATCCAAGTGAGTGTGGGTTTAATCCAATACTCTAATCTTATATCAGCACTCATGAACCCTGGAGCAAACTTTTTGCTATGTCTAAAACACTTTAGACAATCTACAGTCAGATTCATGACAGTCTTCATTCATACCTACTTTCAAAGTATGAGCGACTGTGGAGGGTTTGAAAAATCTTATTATTCGGGAAGTCAAAACATGCAAAGTAAAACACAAGAATAATACTAATCCCATATGAGCCCAAACTTTGGGTATAAATAAAACATTTTATTTAATAACCATATTTAGTACTCATTATTCGTTGTTTCGGGTAATTAAATTCTTACTTGAATTATAACAACTGTTGTCCTATGCTCTTAGCATGAAAACTATGTTTACCTATGGTCCTTACTTTGTGAAATAGTATAATTGAATAAAATTTTCAATCATCCTCATTTCATAATTCCTAATCGATTAGTGTAAGAATACAAAATTCTCGCCACTATTAGAATATCTAACATTTTATGCAACGGTCATTTCGTAATGTCATGGCACAAAAGTCACCAAGACTCGGCCAATGAAATTACAAAATGATCTATTGGAGATTGTTACAAGACAATTCCATAGTCATGAAGTCTCATATTCAAAGTACATTCCTTTGAACATCCTTCTTGCATAAAAGTTTCTAATCTAGACATTGATTCTCGATATCTAACTCCCAATATGGAAACATTTCCATATTTGCCATATGAAAACTCATTCTAAATAGAATCTTATATATTCATAATAATGTCAATATGGTCCATCCATGACTATACTTATAACTGTCCACAAGCGACCAATCCTTGGCGGACCTTAGATTGTCCTTGACAGTTGTTTAAGTATTTTAGTCACAGCCGGTTCTATTCCCTTTTTCCCTCTAAATACCCTAGGCATTTGGAAAATTTTAGAACGGTCGAATATTACAGTATATGCAATCGATCCTATACCCGAAGCGTATGGGATACAATTCATAATGAAAAATGTGATATTTTACCATTTTCTTACTATAATATCGTCATAATATTTCTATTTGCCATGTTCTCAAAATTCAAATTATGAAGAGGCATGCCGTAATCATAATCGAACTTTGAGAGTGCAAATAATAAATATACCCTTGACTAAATTCAATTAAAATTTCTCGATCTAAGCTTTTGGATTGGAAACGAAGTATAACATTCTCTCCCTTAATTATAGCAAAAACAACTTTTCAACCCCTGCAACTTTGCAAAGTGAAACTTTTGTTTTTCTATAATTAATATTGCCAACTTGTAATACTTAAATAACAATCATGCTACCATTAACATGATGATTATATCCATTCCAGCATAACATTTATGCTCCCACTAGCTTTGACACATATTCACAAACCAACTAAACTTCTAGAAAACAATACTTATTGACTTCAAAAGTTCATATTTTCTAATATGATATGCTACGATAAGCCTTTATCTAACATTTCAAACTTATACACCTCCCCTTAGATAGCTCACATATGTGTCTAAACTATTTTAGAACTTATATTACTAAGTACCAAATGTTCAGACCAATTGCCAAATCTCACAATTCAAAATACGAAGAGGGATGTCGTAATCATAATCGAATTTGAGAATGCAATTTACATAATCGCTATCTTCTTAAAATCTCTATTAGTGAAAGCGTTTCCTCACAATCATTTTCATGAAGGAGAGAAACCTCATGACACTTAGATTTTTACAGTGTATGTGCTCCTATCCATGTGAATTTCCATAACCATAATCAAAAGATAATGTTTGTGACATATTCAAACTCTTATGGACAGAACTTGTTCACTCTTAATTTCTTGCCATCAAGGGTCCCACCATTGCTTCCAAGTTATTTAGCAGCTCACATATGCCAGTCAATGTACTTTCATTGAACAAGGTGTTTGCCCTTATGCAACCTATTAAGAACTCCCAGAACTCATATGCATAATCAAATCAACTGGATTTGCACAGAAAACAAGAATACGTCAACACGATAGGTTACCAACCTCAAGTCGTGTGCTAGTGATTAATAATAGGTTTACTCTTGATTAGTTGTTGAAACTTTTCAAGATCATTTAGACTTCCACTGACCTCTTGACATATAAGATTCTCTTGTCAAGAAAACATTTCTTGACAAACAAATATTCAAGAGTTAGTGCGGATTCTTATCAAGACAAACACTACACACAATTGGTGTTAGTTGGTCTTTGTCTTATCCAAGACATCACAATTTACCAATTTCAAATGTGCAAGAGTAAGAAAAACAATATTCTACTTCACATTTGATGAGTGTGTTAGAACTTCTTACGATGTGTCACTCAATTCACAATCTTGGAGTACGATTCTAAGACTTGATTTTGGAACGAAGTATGACTCATCATTTTGATTTAACCATTTCAACAACTTCTGATTCCTCTTCTTAGTCATACTAGTGCACTAAGATGTCCTTATAGGATCAATTGTGATATGGTTCTCAATCATTAAGACGATCATACAACACGATGCAAAAGTACTCTCCCTTCTTCTTAGATTGGAGAAACTTCTATCTTTCTTCCTAATTGATTCTTCTTATTCGTTCAACCATTCATTGAAACTTTTCAATGATTTAGAATTGCACTTAATCTTGTAAGTATAACCACATTTACTAGACTTTTAGTAAATTATGACGAATATTCTTATTGCTATTTGTGGTGGACTTTACTAGTGTAGAACATTGTGTTCTAGTCCTTTAGTCCTTCACTTGACTCACATACTTGTGTGATCAAGGAATTAGTCTTAATTTTCTAAGTACCAAGATTTCCATACATCACATGATTCAAATCATATGATTCCATGCTTCTATCCAACTAAAACTTAGGTGATGGGAATATTTCCTTATTTAGAGAAATTTGAAACTTCCATAAATAACATAACTAAGAATCACATCCATTTATAGAAATACACAAACATCAATTTTTCACAACGATTTCATTGCAAGGATATATACCAAAAAATTTATTTTATTCATAAAGCAGTGAAAGACACATCCTTACAATGCAAAATCAACTGAAAAACTATGTAATCAAATATTCGTAACAAATTTATCATAACTTCCTAAGCTCAAAATCTGATCTTTGAATCCATGTAATCGTGGTCCATTTCTTCGTGATCAGACTCATCTTACTCTTCCATCAAGCTTCCTCTCTTTTCTTTGATCCTGCAAAACATTCAAATGTAATCTTATCACATTATGTATTAAGAATCAATGAATAGGAACTTAATGGACTTAGATAGTGGAATTTACCTGAAGTAGAGCCATACTTCTTGACTCTCCCATCTCTTAGATTCTTTAGGTCCTCTGGGCAGCTTCATAGCCAACGCCACTTCTCTTGGCAGCAGAAACAGGTGGCTTCTCCTGGAGCAACCACGGAAGCATGGTTGGTTGAATTACCAGACAAATATGCTCCATTACTTTGCCAAATCATTTCTGATTCAACATCAATAAGCATGTAAGTTAGGTTAATGAGGGTTTAAGATCCATCACATAATACTCTCTTATGAACTTATCATATGATTTAGGGAGTGACTGAAGAACCCAGTCTACAGCCAACCTCTTTGGAAAAGATGCACCCAACTTTTTCAACCTATCGATGTGTGATTTCATCCCTAGGACGTGAGCACACACGGGTTTTCCATCTTCATGTTTCATTGCCAACAGCGCTTGAGTGATTTTGAACTTTTTAATTCTTCAGTCTTGTGGGTTTGGGAGGACAACGGGAGGAGGTGGAGGAAGTGAAATCAAGCTAGTCCACAAGGCAGGGATTGATCTTTCACCTTCATTGTGGAACAAATTTTCACTTTGAGCAGGAAAACCTTTTCCATGGGATTTGGGAAGACCACAGTTAGAATCAGACATCTACAAAATGGGAGAAAATTCAAGTTAGTTGATTGATTGATTGAGTCCTTAATAAATTACCCAAATGAGATATTAAGGCTAGGACCCAACACAATACTCTATAAATTGGGAGAGGGATGCCGTAACCCAAATTGCAGAATATTTGAAGGTAAGTGAATGACGATTCACTAATTTTCCACCATGAAAAATGAAAATGAGATTAAGTTTTAAATGTATTGAAAGCTCCTAGATCCTTTGAGATTCATTGAACTTTTCAATGACATGTTTAAATCTTGATATGCCCCTCGATTTGTGACTGGGATGACGAGGATCACAAAATGGGGTGTGAATAACCATGCAAACTTACATGGTGCCCCCAATGTTACAGTCACCTATTCAATGTGCCGGTTAACCACACACGCTCCACCGAACTATGAAAAACATCGAGTCACCCTTTGCTACCTTTGCTTAGAACTCATTTAGTGTGCCGGTTAACCACACACGCTCCACTAACGTCTTCCCAAGGGTACAAAATGTAATTTCATGGAATTGCATCAAATTCACTTTTTGCCTAAAGTAACTAAGATTGGGAATTTTGTAAAACATTTAGTTACTTTATACTTCATTATACTTTTAATGGAAAGGGCTTGCCCTATCCTATCCGTTCGGCTAACGACCCTCCACCAATCAAGGAAGCGGTGGGTGAGAGTGGACACCCATTAAACGGCCATTTTATATGTCATAACCTTATACCCCCCTTATAGATCGGATTCGTGAATGATGCCTACTAACGGTAAGACTAACATTTAAGTTATACATATATAATATTAGACTTTTAATGTTATATATAGTATAAGGGTGTATTCTACACTTTTAAAATACTAGGTGGTTTAATTTAATAAATAACACTTTTAATTTAATTAAATACAAACCATATCATTATGGATTTATTAATTCTCTTTTAATTATACTTTTACTTAACTTAATAAAACCATAAGGGTGTAATTTGAACATTTCAAAAACTAGGGTTTTAGAATTTAACATTTAAAAATTAAACTTTTAATCAAAATTTAAATTCCAAAACTTGAGGGCAAGTTTTTGAAACTTTTTAAAACAGTTAGGTTTTAATTATATTTAAAATTTTCAAAAAATTAAAACCTTTTAATCTTAAATATTAAAATTTGATTTAATAATTATCCAAAATTAAACAATTAATTTGAATTATTAAATCTTGGAGGATATTTATTAAATTAAATAATTAATTTAACCTAATCCCTTAAATCCCCTAAAATTCAAAATTATGGGATGAGATAGTTTAAAATCTTTAATTACCAAATTTAAACACTTAAAAGATAATTACAAGATATGGTATTATCCAAATCCCTAAAAATTAGGATCTAATCTTGGGGAGGAGGCCAATTTCGAAATCCTAGGGTTGGATAACCCTAGAATTCGAAATCTTGGAGGCTAAGGAATGGGTTTGGGAAATCCTAACCAAATTTTGAAATTTAGGGTTTATGAACCTTAATTTCGAAAATCATGCCATTTGGGTTTATTGGCTATAAACCCTAATATGTCAAATTCATACTTTTGTATAGAAAACTAATTGAAAACAAAAAATCAATGGCTCTGACACCACTGATGAGTTTTATACAAACAATCCTATGTGTGCATGCAACCCTAGATACGGATCTATGTTTTCACTATTAGTCATACAACACTATGAACACAAAAGGAAACCTAGCATGCATCTACTATTTTCGAAATTGACCTAGGAGAATAGAATACATACCTTTTGTTGTTATATAGTAATAACAACTAATTCCTTGAGTTTCGTTAGCTCTTGAAAGCAAGTACCACAAGTGTAGTGTCACACCCCAAAACCGAGAACGGCGGAAACGTTCTGGGGTGGAGGACGTCATGTAAAGTATCACAACAATGCAAAGTAGTAAACAAGCAACAACATCATCCATTGCATTAATAGTATAATTATAATCACAGTGTGTTCTTTCATAGTAATAAACAACATAATGAATAATCAAAATAAAAGACGAGTCTTGACTGCTCCGTCTTCACAAAATATGGTCGTCGTACCTGTCTATTTGTGACCTGAGAATACAAGTTATTTTGAAAGCAAGTATCAGTAATAAAGCTGGTGAATTCATAAGTATTTATGTGTCTTTGATTTGTAAAACTGTAAAGAGAAGAGTTGTAAATGTTTGAAGAAAAGTTTGTATAAGTATGAAAAACCCTAGAAAATCCCATATTTCCTATTAGATAAAAAGTAGTCTTCTACCAAGACTCGACTATTTTGAAAGTAGTCTTCTACCAAGACCCGACTGTTTTGAAAGTAGTCTTTTACCAAGACCCGACTGTTTTGAAAGTATGCATCACTATGAATGTGACGGTTTTTCCCCTGTATAACTATTATTATAAAACTATAGTCTACCTCATCGTTTATGTGAATGAGTCACAGAATAAAGGTAATAAGGAAAAATAGTATATTTATCAAATATAATCTACCTCGTCGTTTATGTGAATGTGTCACAAAGTAAAGGTGATAAGGAAAATAATATAATTATTTAAATCGTATCCATTTGTATTTGTCGTTTGTAAAGTGTAAGTACTGTAGTATTGTATAAAGTGACTACTATCGTACTAATTGCCTTAAATTGAGTATAAAGGTATAATGTGATGGCTAGATCCCATACTAAACGCTCTCCCTGTCATAAGATTTTGGGAACCAAACGCGACCCCTGCAATGATTGCAAGCCGTGAACATCCACATTATGATTATATGATCATGTATACCCAATATAACTATCACCTTTTGTTTAGAACAATGCGTTAGTGATTCATTGGTATAGTTAGATCATGTACTTGTTCCATGCTATAACACATTATTATGTTTGTTTTGTTATCATGTATTGTATCTTCCTCCCTGTTTCTCTTTATTGTGTGTTCTCTTATGTTATCGTGTATTTTGATTGTAGTCCTGTAATTGTATCTCTTCATATAGTATGTATTGTATTAGTATAGACTCATGAATGAACTGACTCATGTGTGATTCCTTGTACTTGGAGTAGTAAGTAGTATCTCCTAACTATACCTATTATAGTTACTAGTAATGTACGTGTATAACCGAAAGTATGCCTTTGCTACCCAAAGGTACCGAACTGACTGATGGAACTTTTTATGAATATATATGTATACATGATATATAACTAATATTTAGACGACATTCGGACGAATAACCGATACCCTAAGGCCACATCCAAATGAGGAAAAGGAAATTAAGCGAGCTAGCCGTCCTAAGTCCTTTAAACATTACTTATATAACTATACATATATAGGCATGCATTTGACAATATAAAAGTATAAAAGAAGTTTGGTAAAGCCTTTGAAAAGTTAATAACTAAGAAACGATGACTTGATGTCAGTTTATAAAACAATCTGAAAGTAGTTTGTTTGATAAGACAGTTTTAAGTATAAGAAAAACCTTTTTTTGAAACACAATTATAACAGAGTTTGAAAGGAAACATACAGTACGTAAGACAGCTTGATAAAGAGTATTAACATGTAAAAAAGTTTGAGAAAGTCATTTGAAGTAATATGTCTGGTAAAACAACTAAAAGTGTAGTAAATCCATTTGTATGCTAGTTATTAATCACATGTGATTGATATAATAACTAACATAATTCAACTTGTATTCCCCCCCCCCCCCATAAAAGCATTTATAAACATTTAAAAACATTTAAAAGGTTAATTAAGGGGTATGAACTCACCTGAAGTAAGTGGATCGTATGGAAGTGTCGGACAAAGGCTAGGTGTCAAGTGAAGATTTGAACACACACAATGATCCTAATAACATATAAAGACATATCTATTTATACAATTAGTGTTTGTAACAACTAATTATTGAATTAGGACCACCTTAGGGACTAGTAAACACTTATATTGAAGTGTTACAACAATATATGATCGAATATAAGGGGTGTATGGCTATACAAGGGAGTGTATGGTCAAAATACACCATTTTGGTGTGTGTGCGGCCAGGGTGTACGTCCAAAGTGTGTGTGCGGCTGCACACTCGGGTGTGTGGCCACATACTCGGGTGTGTGGCCGCACACTCCTAAAGATCATAAGAAATGGCGTTTTTCCAGAAGATCTTCAAGTGTTCTTGGCATATAACAAGCTATGATAAGTGTTTATACGATCTAGAGGCTTAGAAGTGTGGGTAAACTCCAAAAAGTTTAGTGTGTGTTCTTGGTGTTCTTGGTGTTCTTGAAGATCTAACACCAAAAACGTGTTTTTCATGGATCAAAGTAGGGAAGAAGGCTAATTAAGTTCAAGAATCAATAAATCAAAGGAAGTATTACTTACTTTTATGAAGAACAAGATGAAGATTTGGATGATACTTGAGAGAAAAACATGTTCCAACTTTGAAGATGAGAGAAAAGTGTTCAAAAGTGACTAAGGATGGCTTATATAGGCAAGAGTGGGTGACTGGGATGGGTGTGCGGCCGCACACTCGGGTGTGTGGCTGCACACTCGGGTGTGTGGCCGCACACTCCACATGTTGGAGTGTTTGGCCTGAATTTGCTTTCTACGACTCGAGTTAACCCATTTATAGGGACCTACCTTGATTATACTAGGTTTAGAATACTCAATTAGACCATAAACCACGCTAAAAGATAGAAGAAGAAAAAAATGAGTCTAACTTTGGTAGATTTGAATAAGTGTACAAGGTAGAAATTTTTGGGTTGTCATATGTAGTACCTTTAATGGCTCACAAACACACTTTGAGTGAGAGAGTAAATATGAGAGAGAGAGAGAGAGGAGGAGGAAAGGTACTAAGCTCCAAAATCTGGCCCTAGTAGGGTTTTCCCAAGGGGTGGTAGAATTCTAGTGCCTTAGGGTGCTATTTATACTTGAGGCTAGCTAGGGTTTCAAGGTGGAAACCTTAATCCCTTAGCTTGGGGCCTAAGCAAGTCCACAGACTCCTTTCCTTAAGCCCTTGGACAAAAACTCCTAGATCCTTCTAGGATTTTCGTTCAACCTTTAATAAAGGTGATCCAATAGCCCAAAGTCTCAACTATCAAATAATTACAAAACAGCCCATGTACTATTAATTGATTCCTTTAATCCCGAAATTAATTCCTAATTAATTTCTGATTAAATACTAATTAATAATATGATTCCAAATTAATATATTATTCATATAATATATTAACAAAT
This sequence comes from Lactuca sativa, assembly GCF_002870075.4. Lineage (NCBI taxonomy): Eukaryota > Viridiplantae > Streptophyta > Magnoliopsida > Asterales > Asteraceae > Lactuca > Lactuca sativa. The sequence continues at coordinate 349,258,478 of NC_056626.2, forward strand.
CATATTTATACCCCAATTTATTAATCTTAGCATTAAACCAGCCTCTCTCTTCAACAATCATCCTGTCTAGTCACTAGTGTGAAGGCAACCCAAAAGGACCATGCTCACAATCGGGTCAAGTACATACCAAAATAGTTATGGACTTAGACACTAATCCAACACACCGTCATCTGCCACTGTTGCATCCGCTGTCGGCGAAGCTATTCACTATTGTTGATCCGTTATCGTTTTCCTCCTCCGTCGCTGCTGCTTCATTTCATCTCCTCTTCTCCCTCAGTTCGTCGAAGCGCCATCAGGTGGGGGTTGGTTCAAGATCGTGTGTGATGCTGCTGTGATTATGTTGCTATGTGTGAGGGATAGCTTAGCCGAAGATCGAAAAAAAACCCACCATGGCAGCCGACCACGGTGGTTATCGCCCTGAAACAGTTTTCTGCCACCACAAGCCACCGTGAGGTGGTGGCTGTGAGAGTGAATCTTTGGATGAGTTTGTTTTTGAAGTTGGTTGCACAGTATATGGTCCGAAAATCAAGATCACCCACCGCCGGCCACCACAAGGTGGTTGTGTGTGTGTTTAGCTTAGTTGTGAGTTATTTTGGAGATTAGCATTGTAAAATGTAATTAGAAATGTGAGTAATGAAAAGAAACCCTAACCACCACCGTGAGGTGGTGGCTGCCGCCTCCTGCCGCCACCGGCCGCCGTGTCGGGTGACGGTGTGCTTTGATGGTGTTTTGACTCGTTAGGATGTTTGGACAAAGGGACTAATAAACCCTAATGGGCCCAAGGATGCTTAATGGGCTTAATAAACCCAAATGGGCCCAATGAAGCTTAATGGACTTAAAAGCCCAAACAGATGACTAATGGGCTTAGTGAAACCTTAATGGGCCTAGTGAAACCTTAATGGTCCTAATGAACCTTAATTGATCAAAAGACATATCAATTGGGCCTATTGGGCTAAGATGGGGTTAGAAACCCTAATTAGGGTTTAGAAAACCCTAATTAGGGTTTAGAAAACCCTAATATTAGATTTATGGGCTTGGACTTATCGGGACCCACTTATGGGCCATTGGAATGGAATTGGGTGATTAAGCCCAATCATGCCATATGACTTGTTTAAAAGAATGATGAACTTAATGGATTAAGTCCTTAATGGGTTAAGTGAGAAACACTTAACCCTAATCGTCATTTTATGTGAAAACCCTAATTTCACTTGGGGGCCTTTTATTGGGCCTTGATGATTGGATTATTAATGGGCCATCCAAGATCAAGAAAATGGATTAGAATATTTAATGGGCTTTGAGGTAAGGCCCATATGAGGAGTTGGGCCTAATTTGGAAAATTAGGCCATAGATGGTCCATAGTTTGGGCCTTTATGATTATGTGATATTAAGCCATTAGAATGTTGAATGTTGGACTAGACTAAATGGTTGGGCCTTATGGTAAGACCTTATAAAGATTTGGGCCTAATTTGGAAAATTGGGCCATGTGTTCGGTTTTGACTCATAGTTGACTTTTGGTCCTTTGGATTGGGCCTTGGGCTTGAGTAAAGCTAAGTTAGGGGGTAAAGTAGTATTTACCCCCAAGTATGTTTTTATGGTTATGTGTTGGAACCCAATTATTAATTGGGTGATGTTTTGATATTGACAGTTTGAGATTCTGTCATCCAGCAGCTAGGGATTGTCTTCGGGACTTCAGCAGTGTGAGGTGAGTTACCTTCCAGTAGAAGTGGGTCTAAGGCACCAAGGCCGACCGACTAGTAGTTGACTACAGTTGAGATGATTATCTTTGTGATAATTTTCTGGTTTGCTATTACATGGTATGTTTATGTGTTAGCATGATATGTTATATGTGATAGTGGTAGTAGGTAGGGAATAATCCCCATGTTCAGTTATTAGGACCGAAGGGTAGGTTAGGCACCCCATATATGACTGACAATATTATTATGTTATGATATGTGTGGTAGTAGTAGTAGGGGTGAAATAGTCCCCGTGAATGGGTGAGACAAACCGGTGGGTAGGCAGGCAACCCAGAATGGCCTGACACGGGTAGGTCAGCACCCCAGAATGGCTTGACATGGATAGGTCGGGCACCCCAGAATTGTCCGACAGTATGTATGATATGTGATTGTATAGTTTGTGGTATGATGGGCGAACTCACTAAGCTTCGTGCTTACAGTTTTCAGTTTTTGTTTCAGGAAATTCCTTTTCAAAGGGAAGGAGCCGGCTTGATCGTAGCGCATCACACCATGTTTTCCGCACACAGGATCCTTGGGATTACACTTTGATATGGTTTTATGATTCTGTATTTTGATTATTGACACTCTGGTTTTGATATGAGATATTATTATGAACATTTTTATACTGGTGGTTTTATGTAATAACTTAATTGAAAACGAAAATTTTGGCCTGTATTTTGGGGATGTTACAGCGACTTAAGTTGAAAACGAGATGTTCATAAATCAAGGTTTTTCTGTTATGGGTTTTCAAATGAAATCTGAGTAAACACAAAGCCCATAAGAATCAATCACATTTAATTCATACACTTAAACTTTGGTTGTTGTCACCTTTAGGTTTGTGCTCAAACGTTTCCTCAGTTTAAAGTTTGTGTGGTTACTTTCCTTCTTTTACAGATCTTTGACATTAAACGCTTTTTCGGTTGGAACCTTTTCAATTTTTGCCACTAATGTTGAAATTGTGTTCGTTAATTAGAAAAAAGAGGACTAGTGTGAGGTATGACATATGGAGGATTTTCCCACGAAACTACCATGTTCAGTGGTGGAGCTGAAGCTCTGCTCACCAGGTATTCGATGAAATTATTATGTTAGTTTTTCCATTTCTTTTTATTATTTTTACATCTGTAATTTATTATTTGATCTAAAACAGTTATCTGAATCCATGGTACATAAAATATTCTTCTTATCTTTATATATTTTCATGTGCATAGAACTCATCCAAGTTGTTAGTGTAGTGCAGTCCCATAGATAATATATACTACGATAAGTTTCTACTCTTTGATTAGGTAAACTGAAAAGAGTTTAGAATTTTATAAAATTTACCCTTTTAGCCTTGATGTTCCAGCTAGAAGGTAAAATGATTGGTGTTCTTCCAACAGCTGCACACGATACATTATTTTTAGGAAACCTTAACAAAGGTTTGTTTTAACTTTTAATAACCTCTTCATTACAATGTCAGTCTTTCAGTTCCTTTTATTTTTGTTGTTTTCTTCATTTAGGGTGCAATGTTGATGATTTTAGTAAAGTTGTATGCAGGATAAATTTATATACATAATTTTTTGTTTTTCATTATGTCTAAACTATATATAACTTTTCTTTATGGTGTATAGGGTTTTCATTGTTTCCATTGATCTTGCTATGCCCCCATGGTAGTGAGACAGCGAGCAAAAAATTTAAAAACCATAGTTTTGCTTTTGTGAAGTTCTCATCTCATGTTGTAAGTGATTCTCTTCTACAAAAATATCAACCATTTTAATTTACTCACTTTATTATATTTTATATTTCTACTCTTTTAAAAATATAAAAATCTCAGACTGCAGCATGTGTATTTAGGGCTGGATGAAAGCGAAATTTTGCACAACCGGGGAGTTACCAAATATTCAGTTTCTAAAGACTCTTCCACCAAACAGAGTCTTGAGATCCGTCTAAAAAGATTCGGTTTTGACCAGGAAGAGTACGTGTTATACTGGAGATACCAAGAAGTGAGAGCTCTTACAAGCGTTTTCTAGTGGACAGTCCTTTAATTTTTGTCCCAATAAGCGAGAACAGTGATTCCAACGTTCCACCAAGTAAGACGTTAAATTGGACAACAAAATGGACGTGCCTCAGAATTCTGATTTTACTTATTTTATTGCTAGCTTTTATAATATTACAACTACTAACATCCAATGTTTACACTTTACAGGAATATATACGATAAAAGCTACTTGTATAATATAATACCTTTCTAGTTTGCCAAAAGTAATCATATGAGCCGGGTTTGATTTTGGAGCTACACAAATTTTATAAAAAAAAAAAAAAAAAAAATCAACCCACATATAGAATTGTTCTGCCATTTTTTTTAAACTCTACTCCAATATGGCACTTTATTTTCATTTCTTTAGAGCTACCAGCTATCCTAATGATTTAATGGAAAGGTACCAACAATAACAATCACCTCTGCCCCATGCGAAAGCATGGGGTAACCCCCTGGTTGTATTTAAAACTTTGATTATATATATATATATATATATATATATATATATATATATATATATATATATATATATATATATATATATATATATATATATATATATATATATATGTGTGTGTGTGTGTGTGTGTGTGTTTAGTTTCTATGGAAAACAAAAAAACATAAAAGTCATAAAAATGCATAAAAAAATACTTAGAGATCACAAAATTTTTTTTTTATTATTTTTTATCAAAAAATCGCATGTTTTTAAATAAATTCGTTGATTTTTAAAATATTTTTTTTAAAAAGAATTGATTTTTTTTATTTTTTTTTCAGTGAATTTATTAAAAAACCTGCAATTTTTTATAAAAAAATTATTTTTTTTTTGTAATCTCTAAGTATTTTTTTTTTATGTATTTTTATGATTTTTAGGGTTTTTTTTTTGTTTTCCAAATAACACTTCCCTATATATATATATATATATATATATATATATATATATATATATATATATATATATATATATATATATATATATATATATATATATATATATATATATATATATATATATATATATATATAGGGTTAGGTTCATGTGAGACGGCCTAATTTTGTGAGACCGTGAGACGCAATCATAGCCACTCATTTAGTAGATAAAACAAAAATATTTTTAAAATGCAAAATAATATTTTTCGAATTCTTTTTCCAATATTATTTTCGAAATATATATTTTCAAAAAAAAATAATAAAATTTAAAAAAAATTAAAAAAATACATTTTTTTACATGTTCTATTAATATTCTATTAGAATATTTCATGTCTTTTTAAAAAAAAATAGGATTTTTTTTTTATTTTTTTAGTTAATTCAAGTTTCGAAAATAATATTTAAAAAAAGACCTTTTGGATTTTTCCATTTATTTTGCATTTTAAAATTATTTTTTAGAGTGTGTACAGTGTAGTATTCTATTAGAATATTTCACGTATTTAAAAAAAAACGGGATTTTATTTATTTGTTTTTTTTAGTTAATTCAAGTTCCGAAAATAATATTTAAAAAAATAACTTTTGGATTTTTCTTTTTATTTTGCATTTTAAAATTATTTTTTAAAATATATACAGTGTAATATTATATTAGAACATTTCACGTATTTTTCAAAAAAAAGGGGAATTTTTTTTAGTTAATTTAAGTTCCGAAAATAATATTTAAAAAAAGAATTTTTGGATTGTTTCCATTTATTTTGCATTTTAAAATTATTTTTAGATTTGATCTCACGGTCTTAGAAAATTAGAATGGTTTTAAATGAATCTGAATATATATATATATATATAACACGTAAGGTTTGGTTAGCCACCGATCATTTCAAAGTATGATAGATCTCGAATTCAGTCAAATATATAAGATATTGCTATCACCACGTGATGAAATGCAAGTTGTTGATCAAGTAGTAAATGTCGAGATGGACCTCACAGGTTGATCAATAAATGTATCAATGTATAATGTTGTTCGAATCCAATAACACTTCGAAATATTAAATCCTTGTATCTCTTAAAAGTATTTTCCTTCTAGAATTAAATGTGTAATGTAAAATGAAAGGGAAATGATATAAATGCCTTGTAATCTTTTTGGGTTGGTCTTTTTAGTTTTTAAAGTTACTATTATGTTGTTTTATAGTAACATAAAATGCGTTACTAGTATTATATTTTTCTATGACAGTGACGAATCTAGAACAAAATATCATGTGGTTCGCAAATTAAGTGAAACCGATAAAAAAAATCAACAATACTTGTGGGGGTCTGGTCAGGTCGGATCGGGTCGTGTACAATTTAATGAAATATAACTGAAAAAACCGATCAGGCACCACTGATTATAATTTAAAAAAAAAAGCCGACTGAAATATTACTGAAATTACCGAACGATTTAATGAAAAACTAGTTAATTATTAATGCATTGATACCTTATTGTTTGAAAAAAACTATATATTATATTTAACCGTATGTATTTAACAACACAATTGCACTTTATAACTTATTTTTTTTTCTCCTTTTAATATAGTTTTTTAAGACATTAAAAAAAAACAAACTTAAGGTAGGTCTTTTATTTTTTTTAAGATAGTTCCTAATTTTTATGGTATATATATTATAAATGAAATTGAAATCTTAGGTAGGTACTAAGACATACATTCTTCTTTATTAGATATGCCCTTGGTGACATGTAATAGAGGATTCATTGTGCTACATAATCATTTAAAGAATATGTGGCTGGTGACATGTAATAGAGGATTCATTGTGCTACATAATCATTTAAAGAATATGTGGCTGCCCAATTAGTGCCACAATGGCCAAATTTTGTATAGAATGTATGCATCCCATTAGATTGGTTCTCTGATGACTGATAGCATTTGTCGGAGCTCCAATATTAACAATTGTGCTTTTAGGAAATCGTTATTGGAAACAGATTTAGCAAAAGAGATTATGATTTATTTCATGTATCATCATGAAAAACCCACCATCGTCTCTCTAAATTTCTAAATATGACAAATCTACTACACTGTCGGCGAATGATTTCCCATTTTGGGCATTATCTTCAAATATGAATCGTTGAACATTAGAGTCTCTAATTGTTAAAGTTTATACTTGAACCAGTTTATATCAGGGGAATGAGGTTCGTTATTCGAGAAAAAGAGAGTAAGGGTGAGTAGTATGTGGTACAACTGTAGTTACCAAATGAGGATTGGAGGGTTCAATAGGGTTCCGATTTAGCCAAGGTCCCACGACCAAGATCATTTAAACATTGTGATGGAAAATAAATCATTCATGTGGCCATTAGACTATTTTGTAATATTTTTATCAGTTAGGTACGATTATATTATGGGAAAAAGTGAATATACCTTTAAAGATATATAAGCTTAGGTATCCAAATTCACCATAATACGTTATTTTGTTTGTTATGTTCATTATAATGGTCTTAAACTTCAATCCTTACTTGAATTACTTTCAAGATTTTCAAAATTTCACTATTATCTTCTTCTTAGATTACATCTTTTTGCTGAACACATAGTAGACTATATGTAAAAGGAAGATAAATGTGAAATTTATAAAAATCTTTGAAGTAAATAAAATTAGGAGTTAAATTATAAGAACATTAGACAATTGCAATGTATGTATGATAGAAAACGATGTAGTATGATAATTTTGGACACCTAAGCTTATATACCTTTAAGGGTATATTCACTTTTCCCTTATATTATATACCATAACATTTGTAATAATGACACAACAGGTCCCTTGACCTAAGTATATGTAGTATGATGAATATGTCATTTTGTCTATAACTTAAGGGACTAAATCTATGGGGTTCTATAACTTACCTATAAGCTATAACTGATAATTAAACACATAATTATTAAGGGAATATGAATTGATTAATCTCCTCTTAACATATATTCTTTCTCACTATATAAACACCATGATCACATGTCTTATCAATCCATCATAAAACACAATTACGGGAAGTGAAGAGAATCATGAAATCATCTTCAAGACCAAGGGGATATTATGTTCTTGTAACTGTTCTCTGTTACGTTTGAGGTTTATCAAGTTTATGTTGAATTAATTATATTATTATACCAATACTTTCAACATGTGGTATTAGAGCTATGGTTAGATTTAAATTTTATGCTTTAATCTCTACTTTGGTGTTTGATTCTATATAATCCACACTTCACCATACAAACCCTTAGTTTATATCTGATTTTCGAATCTGAAATATTAGATGATAATGTTTGGGGTTGTCTCTTAAAACAAATGGGTTTAAAATAGAAATTAAGTAAACGAATAACCGGTGATCGCCTGTTTGAAATTTGCAATTCGTTTTCTTGAGACTAAAACGAAGCTCTTTCATTGCGCTATTTAAATATTTGAAATTTCATTTTTCTTTTAAGATAACGAAGACTGTTTTGAAATCCAAAGTTTTATCTTTAAGCAATTCGTAAAAAATTCTGTAATTTTCCACTCACCTAATTCGATCAGGACATCAGGTCGAAAGAAAAGAAAACCACTATTTATAACGGATAGTTTTTCTCAAACCTTTTGATTTGTGTTTTCCTCCTTGTTATTTAACAGAATTATTTTCAATGGAATTATTATATAGAAGAATAAAACCATAAAAGATCCACCGGTCAATACTTATAGTTGTGGTTTCAATAAAATACGCATATATGACATCGCATCCTACATGTATATAATAATAATAATAATAATAATAATAATGGACAATAATCATAATGATAAGAAAAACAGTCCGAATAAAAGAAAGAACTTTCACCATTTCTCCCTATGTCTTTATCCACAACTATGACTCATAAAATATGTTTTTAATGTCTTTGCATGAAAATCTCCAAAACATAGGGTTGTTTATTATTAGTTTTCTCCGAACAACAATTATCTTCATAATGGAAATATAATGCAAATAAAAAATCATGTATTAATGTTTCCAAAGTTTGCGTATTTGAATATTTATAAATTGACGTTTTCTTAAATATTAGTGGGAAATCTTTGAAAAAGTGTCAAAGTTTTGCCCCAGTTTATGATTTAGTCCTAAATTAAATTTGACTTATGAAAAAGGCAAGATTACTGTCTATTACACTCAGTCTAGCCATACGAACCGGTAACCCTTATAATAGCTGGTTACCCCAGCTGACTATCCTTATCACCCTCCATTAACCTCCCCGTCATCCGCTCGTCCTCTGTAAAAACCCTTTTATACCCTCCATCGAAGCAAAACTCTACCCGAGAAGAATCAAAGGTAAGAAAATCCACGTGGTCCTCCAATATCTTGTTTCCCTTATAATGTTTGATTATTTTTTTTGTAGTGATAATGGAGACAGTAGATGACTTGGATACCATTGACGTGGAATTGGATGAGTTTTTCAAACACAAACAAAGAAGTCGATGCAAAGATGAGTTCTTAAACACTTTCACAATCGAAGCGCTTGATGAATGCACCATACTTGAGATAAACCTAAATGATTTTGAAGGAATGTCGGAAGATGAAGCACCATAGGAGAAGCAGAGTGATAGTGAGGGTGACGATGAAGACAAATTGCGGTTTCAATACTCAACCCATGATCCGAAGGTGAAATGGAACAATATGAAGCTAGTTCTTGGGGAGAGGTATGAATCACCACACCAACTAAAGCTTTGGTTGACAAATTACTCTGTAAGTAGGGATTATCCAATTAGGTTCAAGAAATGTGATAGTGTAAGGCTCGTGGCTATATGTGCAAGTGACCCTAAGAAATTTCAATGTACCTTTGTTGTAAGGGCCTCGTGGATGAGCACTGAAAGATCATTCCAAATCAAAAAACTGGTTGAACAACATACATGTGTTAGGAATTTCCATAGTGCTAATCTTATGGATCCCACATGGATAACTAGGAATTTCCTCATCCTGTTATATAGGAAATAAAACCTAATTGGAAGAGATTTGAGATGTAATTAAAGAGGATTAAGGGATACTTACCCGGAAATTAGGGCAACCGATGAACCTCCTGCCAGGGGTTTGTTAGCCTCCATCATGTCCACTTACCAATGGGGTCTTCACAAAAGCATGTTGCCCTTAATGCTTGCTTTCGTGATCGGATATTGCTCCTGCTTCTCACCGAGCTTGAAGATGCCATTTTGGTAGAGTTTTGCTTCGATGGAGGGAATGAAAGGGTTTTTTTTACAGAGGAGTGGGTGATGGGGAGGTGAGTGGAGGTTAATAAGGACGAGTCAGCTGGAGTAACCGACTATTATAAGGGTTACCGATTCGTAGGGCTTAACTAAGTGTAATAGCCGGTAATCTGTCCTTTTTTATAAGTGAAATTTAATTTAGGACTAAATCATAAACTGGGGCAAAACTTTGAGACTTTTTTGCAGATTTCCCAATATTAGTAATACATTATGTCTCAAGAATATGTAGGGGTGGACGCAAGATTTAACAGTAGGGATATCACGGAAAGTCAGGGGTTGCACGATAATAGAAAAAGTAAAAATTTCGAAAAATTTTCCACTGCGTCCGAAAAAATGAAAAGTTGCCTGTGTCATCATGGACCCATCCTAAAACCGCCCTGACAATGTGTTGTACCTTGTTTCCTATGGAGCATCTTCATGTTCTTTTAGTTTGCACTTATATATTAACATAACAAGGACTAAATTACTATCATGTTGATGGCTCTTTAAGTGAATATTGTATGTTCATTATTAGAAATATATACAATAAGTAAACATGCCTTTATGAGATATGAAAACTTTAGCTAAAAGTGGTACCTAATATGCACCATGTACAAGAAGCAATCGACCATAAAATTTAATATTTGAATTGAATTGTGCTTACGGTTTTACTACGATTTTATTAATAAGTCACCCACTTACAAACACCCCCCCCCCCCCCCCCCCCCCCCCCTTTTTTTTTTTCACTTAGAACCCAATTAACTTGCCATTTGCAACCTTTTTACCTTCATATTTTTTTTTATCCTAATAATATATATATATATATATATATATATATATATATATATATATATATATATATATATATAAAATAACAATAGATATCCTTTTTTACTTGCCATTTGAAGTCCTTTAACTATTTTTTTTAACTTTTATTTTGAAAAACTATATTTTTATATACACGTATCGCTATATACAATGTTATGGACTTTATGTATAGTTTTCTACCAATAAATACAACTATACCTATTTTTTATCAACACAATTGTTAAATTCAATTAAAAATAGATTGGACCCGTCGCAACAACTTTTTTTTTATAGTTATATCCTCTACATTTTTATAGATTATTAAAAACATCCAACATATAAAAATAGTCTCTAAACTCTTCTATCAGACATTACACTATTTTTATTTAGACTTATATATTTATTGATTGTGAAATATGAACACTATTTATATTTAAATTTAATTAAAAATAGTCCCCAAAATGCACCATGTACAAGATAGCTGCCCGTAGAATTTAATTTTGAATTGTTTTTGAAATTAACTTACATCAATTGCCCTTACACTTTTACGTTCTTTTCATAAGTCACCCACTTACAAGCCTTTTTTTCTTTTCTTCATCTTTTACCCTTATAACCGAATTAACTTGCCATTTGCAACCTTTTCTCCTTCTTTTTTTTTTCCGTTTTTTATCGTTATAATATATATGTTATCAGGTCTGTCACAGAGGATGGACAATAGGCACGAACGTGCAGCGTTCATCTTTTATAGGGGCCCAAAGTTTTTAATGAATTCATTATATATATATATATATATATATATATATATATATATATATATATATATATATATATATATATATATATATATATAGAGAGAGAGAGAGAGAGAGAGCTAGGTTCAAATGTTTCTAGCAACTATTGTGTGCGTGAATGCACCAATAGGAATTTAGGAAAAAATAAATCATTAAATAAATCAATTAAGGGTATTATAGTAATATTTGCATAGTTAATTATGGTTGATAATTAATATTCCTGATATCACGCAAGAAGAAAAAATAAATTTAGATTAGCCCTAAATCAAACTCACCAACGGTTGGCTTCTTCTTCTGCTCCGCTTCATCACAACCTAACCCTAAATCACGAAAGTCATCGGACACCACGACCACCACAGCCGCAATAACCCCTAAAATCACAAGCGGAATTCCTCTTCAGTATCGTGTGTTGATTTTAAATAAAGCAAAAAATTTGATTTCAAGTTCTCTAGCCTTCAAGCTCTTCAGGTCTATCTCTTTCGTTTTTCATACACACAATTGTTATCTGTTCCTCTTTTGTCACTTTAAATGGGTTGTCTAAGCTCTAGGAAGATATGTAAGGTTTGGTAGCAAGGGTAGACAGGAAGAGGAAAAGATGTGTGAGAGGATTGTTGTGATTGACGAGGGGGAAAGGAAGAACGTGAGGCGACTGCTGCCTCGAGGTCTCGCCTGAATCGCCACCACACCTGGTGGTTCTTGATATGGGACGAAGAAGAAGATGATGTTGAATCTAGATTCATGTGGAATTGGGGATAAAGGCCTAGTTCACTTAGTAGGTAATTACACCATATTAAAAATTCTTTCAATTTTAGCATTTGGTTGAGCCAATAAACGAAGTTTACTGTCAACTCTAGTAACAACCCTAGATTCTGAAGAAGAAGATGTTTACTCAAATTTGAAGCCGATTTAGCCATCAAAGCCTTGTCAGAATCCATTTAGCTCTCTCATGATGATGCTTCAAAAGAGCTTCAACAATGCCTGTATAAGCTTCTTGTTTTAAAGGTATAATGCCTGTCTTCTCACATTTCATTCATATTTACACATGAGCCATATATTTGCTATGGTCTACTTATTTCACTACTAATCACTTGAACCGAATGAGGCTACTATTCTTTTAGAATGAAAAAGGGAAATATTCTTCACATGTAATCCTTCAAATTGGATCAGACCTAGACAACCAAAAAAGGCAGGGAAACTGTAATTTTATTCTTTTAGAATGATTGTTAAACTCGAATTTTATTCTTTAATTTTTTTCATATCAGAATGCAAACACATGTTCATTCTAGAATTTAAATATTACATAAAACATGTGTTGCTAGTAATTTTGACATATACATTTATACATGCTTTAGAATGTTTATGCATATAGAACAAGAGACTATGATTTAAGTGCATTCTGTAATGTATTCTTTTAGAATTTATTTATATAAATGCATTCTGTTAGAATGTCTTTGAGAACGTTTGTTAACAACAAGTATATTTGTTTAACTGGTAAGACTAACGAGTAATGTATCTTATTCTTTCAGAATTTCATGGAGAAGGAATTCACTATTGATCATACAAGAGAAATATTTGGAATCGAGGTCAATAACTAGTATATATGCGAAGATCAAGTGGATATTTTGTTAGAATATGTATAGCTATATTAAAATGTATAAGGATATTAGTATGTAAGAATGTGTATGAATTTGTATTTTATTTCGGAATTGTATTAAGAATACAATCATAGACCCAACTTGGATGTATATGAATAATACCTAGAATTCTTAAATCAGGTTAATTATAAAAAATATATGCATTAAAAATAGATTCTGCAAGAATAAAATCGAAAATATATTTACTAGTTTATGGTTGACATTCTGTCATTCTGACAGAATAAAATCATATTTTTAAATTTGAATTAATTTAAAATATTCATATTTTTTAAAATAATGGAATTAATTATCCCTAAAAATCCGAAAATTTACTTTTTTAATATAGGTTAATTGACTAAAATGCCCTTATGCTGAAATTTGTGTGATTATATAGTACATGGTACCCTATTGTAGTATATAGACCCTCAAATTATGACCTTTGATTCTATTCAATCCGCTGGTCAAGATTTGTGCATTCTAGCACACAATAGTTAATAAAAACAAAATAACCTAAACATATATATATATATATATATATATATATATATATATATATATATATATATATATATATATATATATATATGTTATATTTAGAAGCTAATACAAGTAAACTTCTTTCAATTATTGAGTTATTATAAGAAAAACTTGATGAAATTTGTATATTTAACGGGCTTTTTTTCCTCTCGTCCCGGTCCCAAAATATGTTTGAACGACCCTGTATGTTATTACAATAGATACCCTTTTTTACTTGCCATTTGAAGCCCCTTAAGTTTTTTATTTTCATTTTTATCCCGAAAAACTATATTTTTATATACACACTGCAAATCGGCATACGCAATGGTACGGATTTTATATACTTTTCTACCAACAAATACAACTATACCTACTTTTTATCAACACAATTGTTAAATTTAATTAAAAATAGATTGGACCCGCCGTACCAATTTTTTTTAGAGTTATATCCTCTACATTTTTATAGATTATTCAAAAGCATCCAACTTATAAAAATAGTTTCTAAACCCTTCTCAACTTTATTTATACTGGGCATTGTACTATTTCTATTTAAAGTTACATTTTTATTGATTATTTAAAAACCATCCAACTTAAAAAAAATAGCCCCTTAACTTTTCTCAACTTTTGATAATTCACTAAACGCTTATTTCTTTTAAACTTTTAGTGCTTTTTTAAAACTATGATATCTACATGAAAAAACACACATAAGAACTCGCTGCAAAACATATACTCAAATATTAGTTTTATACATATATCATTATATGTATATATTACTTGGTTGAATGTTTATGTTCTAATTCTTATTTATATCTATTGTTATGGTGACCAAATACCATTGGACTATGAATAACTAATAACTCCAAATATAATTGGTAACCTTGATGTTAAACTTATATGAATTGAATAAATAAAAGTTGTTTAAGTTTGATATTGAAGTTGATTGAACTCCACACTAAAATATTGTTTGAATTATTGTTCATGATCAAAAAGACTAATTGGATAATGATTCATACAATAAATTTTAAACATAATATGCATAAATATTGCACAAATCGGATTTCCGGATATATACATGGATTTCGCGAAGGTGAGGTCTGAGGACTCCGTAGAATCCGCTATAGCTTTGCAGAATGGAAAAATTATAATTAAATCAGGGGTATTAACGCACAAAAAAAATGATGATCATTTCCGCAGAGGTGCCTCCGTAGACCTCATTAGTAGCTACGCGGAACAGTTCATGGTGGTTTTTTTTTCATAAATTCCCCGTATTAAGATCGGAGGATTACAATAAGATGTCTTATTAAGATCGATGATTATTCCCCCTTTTGGTCCCACTAAGTTAACATATCTTATTATTATTTATTTCTTTGTAATAATTATAAAACTGACTAATATAATGAGAAAGTTTATCGCTTATTGTAACGCCCGCAGATCCGGACTAGTCAATTTAGAGACAATGAACGTCAAAAATGAGTTTTTAATGGAAGATTATTTAGAAGGATTAATCTTAACCAAGTTTTAGTATATGTTACAAGGGTTCCGTACATATAAAAAACGCCGAAATCCGAGTTATAACAAAGAAATTATGGCCCGTCGAAGTTTTACGGTAAAACCGGCATGGCACCGGGAGACGTAAATAGTGAATTTACGATAGATGACTTTTTAGCCTTAGTGATCTAACCAAAATTTGTAGTATGCGTTAAACCGAGAACATACAAAAAAAGAACGCCCAAATCTGACTTCGTATGATGAAGTTGTGAATTTTCTAAGATTTGACATAGCAGTGCACGACTCGAAACTCAAATTTTAGTTCGAACGGTTTTTGGGCTACGCGACCTAAATGAGAGTTGAAGATATCATTAATAGGAACTCAACGATAAAAAGACCGACAAAAATGGAGTCCATATGTAGAAGTTATGAATTTTACGTGGACATTTAACAGTCTAATCTCCTCCTACTGTTAAATTTAAGACCAGTCGAGAATTAGCCGACGGAGTCTAAAGTTGTAGATTATGATCTCACCTATGCGTGGATATAAAGAACATCGAAAACAGAGCTCGTATGCGAGAGTTACGATTTTTATAAGTCGGGAGGGTGCTGTGCAAGTTTGGGTGACAAGTGGCACATTACGCCCAACGTAATTTTGAGTATCACAGCTGTTACTTCCTCCCCAAGGCTAGCCACCAGATGGTGACACGTGGCACATTACGCCCAACGTAAATTTGAGTACACTCAACGTAACCATTAAAACCCATTACACTTAGCGTAATTTTTGAGTACACTCAGCGTACTCAACGCTGACAGCCTATAAATAGAGGCGCAAATCTCTCATTTCTTCACAACTCTCCACTTCTTTCCTCCCAAATACCCCAAACCTTCAAGGTTTTTCCCTAGCACCTCCAAGGTGTTAGAAGCAAGTCCCGGAGCACTGGGAAGCTCCGAGAAGAGGAGCCTTTCGGCTCGGGAATGCTGCTCCACCGAAGCTCGGTTTTGCGAAAAACCCGCTATAAGTGAGCTACGCCTACCCTATCGTTAGTATATCTTATGTTTTAATATACTAATGTTATTAGGAACTTATAATAAGTATTTGGGCTAGTATTATGAGTTATATAAGTGTCATTATAATATCTTTTAACCAGTCACGGTACGGGGAATCTGGTTTAAAGGGCCGTATAGGATTATTGAATTTCAGAAGTGCTATATGCCAAAATGGTCCTGCCCTCCGATGTTTTATGTTTGGCCCCTGTTTGTATATAGTGGTTGATAAATATTGTTTCGTGCTTATATAATAGTAATTATAGCAAGACTATTAATTAGTCTCGCTGAATATTAGACTAAACCCTAGTGGTAATGATACTAGGTTTTGTTGAAGGAAATTGTTTTAAGAGTAATGAAGCGTTGTCTGAGTTCGGAATCACCACCTTAATAAGTGAGTTCATAGTTACTTTTATCTTACACATAGATATGAATTATCTAATATAAAATACATGCTATGTGTGCATATTGTCTATATACTTGCCGTCTATGCTGGGTGGAATATTTTTATACATGTTTTAAATGATTTAAACTGTATATGTATTTTATATCTACAAAATGTGTTGGGGTAAAACATGGGTAGATAAAATAGTTGTTGTGTGACAAAAACAAAATTATGAGAGATGATATAGACCATGAGATAGGGGTGAGAGGTGAACCATGAGAGAAGCCTTTTACCTAAATGTTGGCCTCATCATCTAGCAGAGTATGGATGATACCCACAGATTATTCTAGACAGTCCAGTGGAACACTCGCAGACTCACAACCTGTAGGTGTTATTTGAACTGTGTGTTCACCAGCTGTACTCTAAAAACCCATTGACATGTATTGCGAGTGGATTCTCGGAAACGATACTGTCGATAAACGAGATAACCCTGGCAACTATGGATTTAGTGTCTGTTGAGCAAACCCTGGCAACTATGGATTTAGTGTCTGTTGAGTAAACCCCGACAACGATGGATTTCGTGCCTATTCCTTAGGATAATCCTTAGGAAAGAATGAACGAGGAATAGCTAATTCTTAGGGTAAATCCTTAAGAGTAAAGAAGATATTGGGGATGGGTAATTGGGTTAATTGTTTGATGATTAAACATAATAATTATATTATTGTGGGTTGAAAACCCTATGTACTCACCAGGTTTCCCAACCTGACCCACTCAGTTTATTTATATCACAGGTGTTAATATGAAGTCACATTACACGGAGAGATTAAGGAGATATAAATCCCTAGTGATACTGAATGTATGTTTTGTTTATGCTTATGTTTCTATATTGAAAATGACATCCCAAATGTTTTAAAATTAATAAAAATACTTTTCTTCAGAAATGCCTTGATAACTTATTTATCATGTTTTACTGGGAACAAAATCCGCAACATTTTTATTAAAAGAGGTACTCTGATTTTTATAAAGCATAAAAAAATCGGTCTTTTCTGGCCTTGAAAATGGGGATGTCACAGTTGGTATCAGAGCATTAGTTTAAGCGAACTAGGAATAAAGATTCATTTCTAGACATAAACTTAGAATGCTAAGCGATGATCGTGAGGAGTGTGTCTAATATATTTTAGGTAGTACACCTGAATAGACACAAGCACTGGCTTAATTAGGGAAGATGCCTAAAATGCTTTTATGTACTAAATGATTTATGATGCTTTATGATATCGTTTGATTGAATCTATGGTCTGTTGCCGACCGGATCTGGAAATTTTATGTGTTCAGATTTCTAAACGTTTATTTATGGTGTTAGAACTGGCATGTAACTTTTCGGAGTAATAAGGAGGAATACACGTCTAAATCTTCCTCTATCTATATTCTCGTCTCAATACACCAAACGATTGCTTTGGTGTGTAGAACATCATGGTGAAGACTCGTAGTGAATTGAGTAAATGGAGGAAATGAGAAGGCTTACGATATTGAATGGTACCTATCGGAAGATATCGTAAGAGTGATATCTTACCTTTAGAATGCATCCTATAAATAATACGTCTAGTATGGGAGAAGTACACTTTCGATTAGCAGAAAGAAATATTTTTGGTATAATCCATGAAGTTATCCCATCGTCTGAAATTTCCATCACCAACCGAGTTGAAACTGTTAGGTCTAGTTTATGTTGTGTCTTGGGCTCGTTAGCTAGTCCAGTTTAGTCTCCGGTATGGGCCTGTCCAACCGTGAGTTATTTTTTAGGGTTTATTATTTATAGATGCTTGCATGCATTCTAGAACAAAAGATTTGATAGAGATTTTTATAGCGTTCACGTTCTTATTCTTTTGTAACCCTAATATCCTCTACAACGGAAGTTCTTCATCGAGCTCTGCTGAGAATTGAGTTAATTGAATCATTCGACTCATTCAGATCCATTCTTATGTTTTTATCTTACTGTTATTACTTTCTTGATTCGCCTGTTATAAGATCTAATCGATCAAAGAGTTTTATAAACTCATCAATTGGTATCAGAGCAGGAGGCTGTGTAATTCATACACATCTCTTCTGTGAAAGAAGTGATTAGGGTTATTCCGCATTAACTGATATTTATTGAGCCGTCACTCCATAATTGATGTATCTCATTATTTATTCGTTTTGCCCTAATATTACATACTACAAGTCTGATCTTGCAACAGGTTAAACGATCAAGCATGGGCGATTCTCAATCTAATCCTATCAACATCTAAAACAGTATTGGATCAACAACAAAGATTCCAATTCTTTACACTCAAGATTACGAGGTATGGGCACATCACTTTGAAGACTATGTCATCGGATCTGAAGATAATGGGTATCTTATATGGGAAGCTATTGTGTCTGGACCATTTGCTCATTCAGGAACATCCAGAATCATTAAAACTCAGAAAGAGTATAATGATCTGTTAAAAGATGTGAAAGACGTTGCTCAAGACGAAAAGGAGAAGTTTCAGTGCAACATCAAAGCATTGAGACTGATCCGATTCGCTCTTCAGTCTGACACGTTTAGGTTGGTGAGTTCCTGCAGTACAGCTAAAGAAATCTGGGATCGGCTGCGAGAGCTGTATTCTACAGATGAAGATTTGGAACACTCAATTCAGACCTTGCTTTTGTCTGATTTTGGTGAGTTCAAGCAAAACCCCGATGAGTCTGTTACATAGACGTTTGATCGCTTCAATCATCTTCTCGGCAAGATGATCAAACATGATATAGAAAGGAAGTTGATTGAATAGAAGGTCACCTTTCTGAATGGCTTAAGATCCGAATGGAGAGCAGTTGTGTCTACAGTTAAAGCTCACGAGCAGTTCAAGTCATATTTGCTGGCGAAACTGGTGGGAATTCTGAAATCCCAAGAAAAGATAGTGATACAAGAGAAGAGTGTGGTCTCAAATTTGGGGTCCTTGGCTCTCCTGTCTAAAAGCAAGAATGTAGTAGAAGATGAAGATCTGAACCTGGAAGACTACGATCTAACTTCAGAAGATTATGCTATGATGGTGTCCAATCCAAAAAGGTTCATCAAGAAGAGGTTTCCTACCAATAAGAACCGAAATTGGCAGGGAAGCTATAGTTCAGAAAAAGTAAGGGAGGAGCCGAAGACTGAGGATCCAAAGAAAGAGGCAAAGGTTGAAGGAGATTCTGGTGTCAGCTGCTATTACTGTGGATGAAAGAATCATTATGCCAAAGATTGTGTTTTGAAGAAAATGGTAGAGAAAGATGAGGAGAAAGATGAAGAAGAAATCCTGATGAAAAAGCTAGAAGAGATTAAGAGAAAGAAAGCTGCTACTAATCCTTCTATGAATGCTCTTATTGTACAGGGTTCGGTAGAGGATGACGAGTTCGGTGGCATACAGGTGTGGTCGACCGACTCAGAAGATGATGAGGTGAGAAAGCCTTCGCATGGAAAGGCGTATGTCGCAAGAGGTGGTGAAAGCAGTGGAAAGTGTCTGATGGTGACTGACGTATCTCACATGAGGGGATACAATACAGATGGTGGAAATGAGGACACCAAGGAGCGAGAGGACTTATGCTTCACAGCAAAACCTCTCAGTGTGCAGATCAATGAACTTGATGAATTGATCAAGAAGGTACAATCTCTTTTTATTTCGTTCAAAATTCCACAGAAATCATATGAAAATTAATTAAATAGCTTAAATTCTAGAATCTCAAATCTGGATAGTTGTTTAACTCAAACACGGGTCACCAATTCTAACCTAACTGACCAAATAAGCAAGGTGTCATCCAAGAGTGAGGAGCGAAGGATGTGGATTGAGTAGAAGGAGTCAGAGCTGATTAAGTCTAAGGATGAAAACATTTATTTGCAAAGAGACAATTTGAAACTTTTAAAACAAAGAAATGTTTTTTGTTTGATTGCTAAAAGACTTTATGCTAACATTACTCAACTGCATCTGAATTGTGAAATAAGGCAGAAAATACATCGCATGATTTTACCCTTCCTTGAGTTTAAGGAGGATGAAATCGATGCTGAAGCATAACACTGTGAAAGTGTTGTATCGTCTGATGATGTGAATCCTACTTATATGTATGGTCTGGACAAAATAGAATCTTTTATAAAGTCCAAAGACCATAAGGACATGCTGAAAAATCTTTTGGATGAAAACGATAAGCTGAAACTAAGGACCGAAACCATACAAAAATTCGACTCATTGAGTGCCAATTTAAGTTCAGAAAATAAAATTGATGTTGAAAACGTATATGAAGTTAATGAAGACGATGATATGAGTGAAATTTCTGTAGAGGTTGAAGTTGACTGTTCTGAGTTTGTCAAGAGCAAACCCGAAAACCACAAAAACCTAATTTCTGAAAATTCTGTGGAATTTGCTCGTTTGTCCAAGAATAAGTCCTCAGCCCTCAAAGAAAAAGCTCTTGTGTTTCAGAAGGTTAGAACTACTCCAAATCAGGTGTATAAAGTCACAGGAGTAACCGAATATCAAAAAGCCGAACTCACAGCCATAGTGAACGAAGATAACACAGATGACTGATGAGTTCTTCTGGTAAGCTCCTATAGATAATGCCGACGAAACAATTGGTTTGTCAGAGCGAACGTCCTGGAAAACAAAAGGAAGATATGTACCAGAGCCGCTGAATAAGCTTGACAACTTTGACGTGCCAAGCACAAGTGGCACAAAAGAAATACCTGTAGAAGAAGTCAACTCCACAAGCGAAACCTCATCTACGAAGAGCGAACCGGCTGTCAAGAAGCTAAAGCAAAAGGCTAATATCCATAGACAACCGAAACAGGTGAAAAATCAAAAGCAGCAAAGAAACCTAAGATACAAAAAGAATCTCTTAGAGCGAAAGCAGTTTTGGCGCTCTCAAAACACTCATTTCTCTTATCATGATAGAAATTCAAAGTCAGAGAAAAAGACTTTCGGGCCGCATGAGGAACAGAACCAAAAGGTTAGGTTCGGTCCTGAAAGCAAAAGCAACCGGAAGGACAGGTTCGGTCCCGAGAGCAACAACAACCGAAAGCATAGGTTCAGTCACGAAGGCAAAAGCTAGCGAAGGTCCAGGTTCGGTCCCTCAAATGACCAAAAACAAAAGGGTCATTTAGAACCTCAAGCTAGGAAAAACTCCCAGTCTAAATTCACCCATTCTAATTCTTCTCATTCTCAATTCTCTTCTAAACCCTATTCTGTTCCTGCACAAAATTCAAAATCATCAACGAACTTGAAAGGAAAATCGAAGATTTCCTCAGTCTAGGAAGACCGAAAGCAGACTAATTCCCAAACACCAAAATCTGAAACCAAAACGTCTGTAACTAACCCTAACAAAATCAAAGTTTTCACTATTAAGAGGAAAGATGAAACAACATTAATAAAAAGAACATATCTTGTTGATATTTCTCTTACTATTCCTGTTCCTATACAAGGCTCACGTGGACCCAAGAAACTTTGGGTTCCTAAATCTGCTTAATTTTTGCAGGTTATAAGTGACGAGCAGTTCGATGAAGAATGGTACATTAACAGTGGCTGCTCACGTCACATGACAGGAAGGAAGGAAGAGCTAAGGGAGTTTCGATCTCTTCAAAATGGTGGGAATGTCAAGTTCGGCAACAACTCTTATGGAACGATAAAGGGTTATGGGATGATAACCAATGGAGACTTTACAATAAGAAAGGTGGCGTACGTTGAAGGGTTGCAACACAATCTCATCAGTGTATCTCAACTGGTGGGCGGTACCGGTCTCAAGGTTTCATTTGACCACGAAGGTTCATAGATTATAGCGAAGAAATCCAACATGGTCATTCTTAAATCAGACCGAAAAGGCGAAATGTTTCCTCTCAATCTCAAACCAATCAAAGGAAATCCAACTATATGTCTTTTGTCCAAAGCTCATTCCGACGAAAGCTGGTTGTGGCACCGAAGGCTCTCACATCTCAACTTCAAAGACATCAACAAGCTTGTCACCGGAGGTCATGTTCGGGGTCTACCATTGCTCAAGTTTGATCGAGAACACTTGTGCGCTGCATGTGAAATGGGGAAACAAAGTCGTCAAAGTCACCCATCCATCATAAACACAAAAGTTGTTGAACCACTTGAGTTGCTTCACATTGACTTGTGTGGTCCATCATCAATCGAAAGTATTGGCGGTAGCAAGTATATTCTTGTTATGGTTGATGATTTCTCACGTTTTACATGGGTGTTCTTTTTGAAGCACAAATCTGAGGCTACTCCTAAGCTAAAGATGTTCATCAAGCAGGTTGAAGTGCAACTGAGAAAAGTCGTTCGCAACATTAGGAGCGACAATGGACTGGAGTTCAAGAACAGAGAATTTGAAGACTTTTTGGCAGAAAAAGGAACCAGTCACAACTTCTCAGCCCCCTACACGCCTCAACAGAATGGAACTGTCGAAAGACGAAACCGATCCTTGTGTGAGGCGGCCCGAACTATGCTAAGTTTCGCTTCTCTTCCTTTATATTTCTGGGCTGATGCTATTGCTGCAGCGGTTTTTACGCAGAACAGGTCTTATCTCAACAAGCGTTTCTCTCTTACTCCTTATGAGATCATCAATAACAGGAAGCCAAACGTAAAATTCTTCCATGTGTTCGGCTCACGATGCTTCATCTTGAACTCCAAAGAACATCGTAACAAGTTTGACGTTAAAGCTGATGAAGGAATATTTCTGGGATATTCTCTTACTTCAAAAGCATACCGGGTCTTAAACAAGCGTTCTAGGAAGATCAAAGAAACATATTATGTGACTTTCGATGATAACTACGTCAAGTAGCTAAAGGCCGCCGAAGAAGCAATTGGAGAGATTTTCTCTCAAACAGGTCAGGTCACGGCCACCATTGCTAATTTGTTTGATCAGTTTGTGGAATTATTCGATGAACCTGAGAAAGCTACTCTCTCGGAAGCCAAGGAAGCAGACAACAAAATCGACCATCTAAAGCAAATCGTCGAAGATGCAGCTAAACAAATGGGTGAAGGAGAATAAGTTCCAAACGAACCTCCTCAGCAAGGTACTTCAGTCGAGGGGGAGAATCCATTTCCTTCAAATCAACCGAACTCACACTTTCAGGGGGAGAATTCTATTCCTGCTACACCCGAAAGTCCTGTAGCACCCAAAAGTCCTGTAGCACCCGAAAGCTCTGCTACACCCGAAAGTCCTGTAGCACCAGAAAGTCCGGCTACACCTGAGAGTTCTGTTGCACCTGAGAGCTCATCAGTCGAGGGGGAGAATTTCGACATGTTTTTCGATGACGATAGTCAATCTGAATTGGAAGAAATGGTCAACGCCGAATTGGATCCATCTTATGATCCAAATTATCCTCCTCTTATTAAATGGACTAGAGATCATCCTGTATCTCAGATAGTGGGTAATGTCTCTGAAAAGGTCCTGACCCGATCTCAACTGAAGGCCAAGCAATCATCTCTATTCTCCAAAGTAGAGTTCTGCATGTATAATTCTTTCGTATCCAAAGTTGAGCCTAAGACTGTCAACACAGCTCTTGATCATTCCGATTGGGTACAAGCCATGCAAGATGAACTCAATGAGTTTGAAAGAAACAAGGTATGGCGCCTCATTCCAACTCCTAAAGATGCCTCAGTCGTTGGTCTCAAATGGGTTTTCAGAAACAAAATGGACAAGGAAGGTAATGTAATTCGAAATAAAGCTCGTCTCGTGGTGAAAGGATACTGCCAGGAAGAAGGAATTGATTATGAAGAAACTTTTGCTCCGGTAGCTAGACTGGAATCTGTTCGAATATTTCTGGCCTATGCTGCACACAAGAACTTCGAGGTCTACCAAATGGATGTAAAATGCGCCTTTCTGAATGGAGAACTTGAAGAAACAGTTTACGTGGAGCAACCTCCAGGTTTTGTCAATGAAAAGTACCCAAATCACTGTTATATTCTGGACAAAGCAGTTTATGGTCTGAAACAAGCACCTAGGGCATGGTATGAAACGCTAACTAAGTTCTTAAAGATGTCAAAATTCAAACAAGGTTCGGTTGACCCAACCTTCTTTCGTAAGAAG
The DNA here is from genome assembly GCF_002870075.4 of Lactuca sativa. Taxonomy (NCBI): domain Eukaryota; kingdom Viridiplantae; phylum Streptophyta; class Magnoliopsida; order Asterales; family Asteraceae; genus Lactuca; species Lactuca sativa. Next base: position 349,283,113 of record NC_056626.2, read on the forward strand.
GAAGGTAACCACCTTATGATAGTTCAAATCTATGTCGATGATATCATCTTTGGCTGAACGAATCCTAGCTTAACAGCTGAATTCAGAAAGCTGATGGAGACTAAATTTGAAATGAGCTCAATGGGTCCGATTAACTTTTTCCTTGGTTTAAATATTAGACAGGGACCCGAAGGCATCTTTATCAACCAGGAAGCATACACCAAGACTCTTCTTGCTAAATTTGGCATGACGGGAGACTCAAAGGTTAAAGTTCCAATGGCGTTTGGCACCAAGCTCACACCATCCTTGGAAAAACCGGCAGTCGACATTATGTTATACCGCCAGATGATTGGTTCTTTGATGTACCTCACTGCTAGCAGGCCTGATATAACGTTCTCTGTGTGTTATTGTGCTAGGTTTCAGGCGAATCCTCGTGAACCACATATGCTTGCTGTGAAAAACATACTCCGGTATCTGAAACGAACCACCTCCCTCGGTCTTTGGTATCCATCAAAATCAGGTTTCTTCGTTCAAGCCTACTCAGATGCATACCTTGGAGGATGTGGTTTAGACAGGAAAAGCACCACTGGAGGCTGCCAATTTCTAGATGGGAAGTTGGTTAGCTGGCAATCGAAGAAACAGACATGTGTTTCTTTGTCTACAGCCGAAGCAGAGTACATCGCAGCTGCCTCCTGTACATCTCAAGTGATTTGGATTCAAAGCCAACTTCGTGATTATGGACTCAATATGAAAAAGATCCCACTTTATTGCGATTCAGAAAGTGCAATTAGGATCTGTCATAATCCAGTGCAACATTCCAAGACCAAGCATATAGCACTGAGGTATCACTTTATAAAGGATCATGTGGAAGATGGAAACGTCGAAATTCACTTTGTTCGAACCACCAATCAACTGGCCGATATCTTCACCAAAGCTCTTCCTGAAGCGAGTTTCAATAAAATTTTACAAGGGCTAGGAATGATGGAATCGGAGTCAGTACCAAAAACTACTTCTCAAAACTAAAAGTTGGAAGCGAAATGAACCGAACGTTTGGGTTCGGTTCACGTGTGTGCCGAAATGAACCGAACGCTCGGGTTCGGTCCTATTCTCTTATCTTTGCTTATCACTCAAAGGTAGTTTCTTTGGCTATAAACCTTTTGTATCTTTTTCAGATTTCATCTCCCTTATTTTCAAAGTTTTTTTTTTCTCAAAGTTCTTTTATTTTTCAAGTTTATTTTTTTTTGCAACCGAAATAGACCGAACGCTCTGGTTCGGTTCCAATTTTTTTTTGTCTCAATTTTTTTTCTCTTTAAATCAAAAATTCCAAAATCTTTTTCTTATTTTTTTTTATTTTCTATCTATCAAAAACTCCAAAAACAATTTTTATTTTTGTGTTCGTTAATTTTTTTGTGTGGCTATTTGTGTGGAAATTCTTTCATTAGTTAAGTGTCCCTAGAAGCATGCTGCTGTATGTGTCCAAAGCCTCACTCGATTCTGAATAATAGCCTTACTGACTTGGTATATACAAACTTTGTCTTCCCAATTAGGCTTTTATATTTATTCTAATCATGAGCTACCTTACTCTCTTTTCACATGAGATAAGAGTTTTCTGCTTGGTCCTTATTTCAATAGCAGAGGTACTTTGGTTTCTTTACACCCTCTACACTACTTTTCTCCATCTCATTCGCTTCATAAACGTAACCCTTGAGACTCTCAGAAATTACCACTGAGGTTTATGGTTACACAATTTCTGTATTTATGATCTTAGCTTCGTGTCACTACGTGCTAAGTGAAATCCACAATTCAATACCTACTATGCATTGACGGTGAACAATCAACTTTGTTCTAGCTTTCACTAATGAATTGACGAACTTATCCATGGGGATGTACCATGAAATCTCTAATTTCTTTTTGTGTGATTCCTATGAAATTGTTAAATCCCATAACATTTCTTCCCTTGGAATCCAGTTTTATTTTTCTTTGAGATTTCACATAAAATATTTTCACGATGCCACTTAGATTCTTTTCAAACCTACTTGTTCAACAGACTACATTGGTCTCACAAGTACTTCGATAGATTTCTGTCTTATGTCAAGATCAGGAATTCTAAACTGAAGCGAAGGCCACCAAAATTAGCCTGATTAAAAGAAGCCTTTCAACACTTCTCAATAAGTGTCTGATCGTTATTCAACGGGAAACCAAACAATCACTTTAAGGTCTCTCTTGACTTTGAAGGAAGAGATTCGTGCCCGGGATCCATTGTTTCGTGTCTTTATTGACATCACAATTTCCCACATATGTGTTGCTTTATTCCTTTTCTTTTACACACTAAGCACGAAAATCTTTTTGATTTTCCATAATTCTGGTCTCATTACTTACAAGGCAATTTTTTTTAAAGAGATATGGCTCACATTGTTACACGTGGTCATTTTGCTTTAAGATGGCATTCCCTCTAAAGGGATAAGATGCTGACTCAGGCGGGAGTTCAATCGCTTTGATTTTCAAACGGCACTTGACTGACAGGCGTGCGAAGTGGAACCGTTTTTTTTAAAACGACGTCTGATGGGAAGGCGCGTGAATCGGGATAGTTCTTCTCTCTCCTGCGTAATCATCGGGGCTACCAACTGTCACGCATCAATCACCTCCGAAAAACCCTTCGTATTTCCTTCGAAGATTTGGGAACAGATTCTTCTCTCTCCTTTAGCCACAGTATAAAAGGTAATCTTGACCATTATTTACCTCTTTACTGCACCCAAAATTCAGAGAGTAAGAAAAGCTTTGAGAATTCTACTGTTCATCATCTCTCCCAACTTCTTTACTTCAATGGCAGATTCATCATCAGTTCATGCCACTTCCCACATCCTGCCGATTTGTCCTCAACAGAGTCTGATCATCGATCTTACTCCACATGTTTATGATGCTTTCATGTTCCCGATCATCGAATGCCTCAAATACTCGCCGCTTGCTCCCGATCTCACCAAAGCTGAAGCTGTTCCAATGGAATGTTTATCCCAAATCTTTGCCACTACTCATTATGATAAGTCTGTCGATAGGATCTTCTTCGACACTCTTCATCACAAGGCCTCAATCTCCAAGCAGCGATTCTGCTCACTTTTAGGGTTTGAACCCGATTCATCTAGTGTTAATCCTGAATCCATTTCGGTGGGTCACCTGTTTTCTATGTTCTATAACATGGGATACACCGAGGTTTTGACGACGGTCACTAAGTTCAAGAAATCATGCCTGCCTCCACAATGGAACGGGTTATTTACGGTGCTATTCAAGGGGTTATCGGAACGTCGTGCCGGTTCAGACGGAGCAAGTCGTCTGTTCATCACGATTCTTTATGGGGTATACAACGAAATCAACCTCGACTATGGGTCGGTATTATGGCAGCAACTGATCCAGAGCCTTGCATCCACGTCTCGACACTCCGAGATCTCCTATGCTCGATTCTGGACTCTAGTCACAAAATGGGTGATGGACAAGTATCACGTCCCCATTGTTGCTGATTCTCCACTCTCTTCGATAGGTAATTTCCATACCACGAAGATAATAGTCTCCGATACATCAAAATTTCATTTTATCGGCTCCATCCCTGAATCAATGTTTGGAGACGTTCTTGCCAAAAGCCGTATCATCCGAACTTACAAGGAGTTTCGTCGCTCTAGTCATAGAGAGCTCACTCCTGAGATGATCAAATCCATCCACGAAGCTGATAAGCCCGCTCCAAGGGGAAAGAAGAATGAAAAGGGAAAAGACAAACAGGTTGGCAAGGGAGCGAAAGGCCCTTCTCCCAAGAAACGAAAACCTACCAAGGCTGCTCAATCTCCTCCACTGAAGAAGTGAAAAACCCAACCTAGGCGAAAACTGATACTCGCTTCCTCCTCAAGCGAATCTGAGGAAGAAAATTCAGACTCTGACGAGTCTCCTCGTGGTAACACTCCTCCACGATCGCCTACCCCAGAAGTACACTTTTCCAATTCACCTGTCTCTTCTCCACCAATCACCATTCCTATTTCCATTCCCCCCATAACCTCTACCACTAAAATACCACCTACCTCTATCACAGTACCCCCTCCCATTTTTACTGAAGCTACCACAACAACCGCTGAAGTAAGAACCAATGTATCTAATACGGGGGCTCCTACTAAAGCACCCGAACCCACTCCCACTACCGAACACATATCAAAACCCAAACCTACTTCCACAACCGAGCCTCCACCATCCCCTCCACCCTCATCTCCTGCTCCCTCCGCAGACAATGAAGAACCTTTTCTTGGTGGGGAGGACATGACATTTGATTCGGTCTATTACAGTCCATATCAGGTGCAGAGTGACGATGATGATGATGCTCCCGTCACCAAAAAGCATCTCAAGGAGTTTCACGAGAAGATTGATTCTCTCATCGCTTCCTCTTCTTCTTCATCACGGTCTACCATCTCTGAGGCTGCTATTCAAAAGATTGTTGATGCTTTTTATAAGGCTCATGAAGCCTCTGTTAGCTCAGCTACTGCCGCCATTGACGCCTCCACCAAAGCCTGTGCTGCTGCGACCGAAAAAGTTGAAAAACTATTTACTGATGCCTCCTCTCTTTTGTAGTCTTTACAGGAAACTGCCGAAGCCACCAAAACAAAGCTTGACCCGATTGTCAACAAGCTGGCTACCTCAGTTGCCTCTAAACTGACGTCTTTCTCCATTCTTCGTCAAACTCTCACTGACGACAACTCAACATTTAAGGCGACCATTGAGGAGCGCCTCACCAAGCTTCATGAAGATCTAGCTGCTGAGAACTCCCTCATGGATGCTCTCGCTAGAAAGACAACTACTCTTAAGGTCAAGAATCTTCAACTCTCCAATTCTCAAAAGGAGATTGAGTCTCTTCGATCTGAAATAGAGGTGATTTCATCGTGTGTTTCGGATGTCCACACAGCCCTTTCAAACATCCTTGAAGCACATGATCAAATTTTAAACTATTCAGTGAGGCGTACTCTTGCGGAAAAGCTTGCTCCCGCCCTTTCTCTCCTGAGCAAAAATGAAGGGCTTCTTGAGTTCGTGTCCATTCCGAAACAAGGGGGAGAGAATGTATCTCAACCGCCTCCCACTTCTATAGCAACAAAAAGAACCGAACCTCCTCCAATAGGCCAAGGCTCAGGTTCGGGTGTCAAAGACAAAGGGAAACAAATTGCTGAAGATAGTGACGATGACAAAGAGACGATTGGTGATCTCTTGAAAAAGCAAGGTCGAGACAAGGACGCTGATATGAGCGCTCGGGTTGCTAGAGAGGCTGAGGAAGCTGAAAGAAAGATGAAAGAGGCTCACGACCTTCTTGAGAGTAGGAAAACTCTTTTTCCTCCATGGACTCTTGAGAAGTTGCTGAAAGAAGCGATTGAAACCCCAAGCATCATGTGGCTCGAACCGGTGATCTCACTAGATCGTATCAATTCTGTCGATTCTCAGTTCGACATGCCACTGACCCGAAAGGCCTTCATTTTCCATGCCTTTGACAACGTTGCAGATATCCCTCATCCTCATCCTAAAGTTGACAGGGATCTGATGGGTTTTGAGCATTCTAACACTTCCTAAGTGTACATGCAACCCTAATAACCTTGGATCTATGTTTGTCTAATTATCATGCAAAGTTGAATTCCAAGGTTATATTCCTATCTAGCATACATGGGGAACAATTTTAACTTGAATCATAGATAGAATAACTTACCTTGTTGTTGCTTGTGTTCCTTGAAACCTTGTGAGCCTAGCACCCCAAGTGTGATGCCTCAAATGCTTCACACAACACCAAATACTCTTGGAAAGACTCTTGAGATAACACACACTTCTCAAAATCGGCCAAGCCCTCTTGTTTCTTAGTAGTAGTGCCGATTTTGGTGGAGAATATGCTTCTTATATAGTGTTGACACATCTAGGGTTACACCATGTAAACCCTAATGTGTCATGACTCTTCATTTCCATGACCCATGGGTTTGTAACTCCCATGGAGCATCCATGGAGCATCCTATGGGTAGAACCCAACTTGATAATCCATGGAGCCTCTTAGCCCACTATACAAGATATGGATGATTTACACAATCAACCCATATATTTAATTAGTTATCCTTTGATCACTTAATTAATTCCAAATTAATTCTTTGATCAACTAATCAAATAATATTATTAATATATTAGAACTTATAATATATTAATAATCTCCAAGTGTTATTTCTCTCATTTAGTCTATCCAATTGCATGGTGCCATGCAACCCAAATGGACCATGCCGGGTCGGGTCAAGTACAAGCCCGAAATAGTTATGGACTTAGACACCTTATCCAACAGTCTCCCACTTGGATAAGTCTAATAACTATATCTCTAGTACTTCAGGAACCGATCGGCAATCGTAGCTCTTTACAAGGTTTCTCAAAACTTGAGAAGATGATGGTACGCCATTTAAGATAAGTGATCATATAATCCTCCGTTCTAGATATCAGCCGGACAAATACATGGAACATTGTCTTACTTCTTGTCCAGCATTTGTTTCTCGATTTCCGATTTGTTTGACATAGAACTTAATTGAACACATCAACTTAGTTCTGACCGGGCCCGGTACATGGGTCAAAACAAAATCATCGAGAGGCCCAGATATCAGCTTCTAATCCAAGAAGGAACAGATAAACTTCGACTCATATGTTTGTTCTACCACTCATTGAATTACACACAAAAGTACGTTTTATAACATCGAGTTACCAATGCGGTTTCGTACAGTCAATGCATAACCAACTTGTAAGTAACAAATCATATCTCTAGGTTTGAAGACTTATATGATATTACCGTCTCACGATCACTCGAGATAGAATTCCATGAAGTGATTCCAGTGAGCGTGGGTTGAGTCCAATGCTCAGAACTTATGAGCACTCATGATTGTTGTAGCCTTGTCCAACACCTTGGACCTCTACAACCCATCATGACAGTCTTGATTCATACCTACTTCCGACATATGACCGACTGTGGAGGTTTGAATAATATGTTACACCAAACAAAATTATTCTGGAAGTCAAAACATGCAAAAGAAATATAGTAAACGATTGACAAGAGATAGCAACACTTTACTCATAAATAAAACACCTTTTATTCATCATCAAATGTCAATTACACTTTACAAATTTCTGGGTTATCTAACTACTAAAACTTATATCATCCTTCAGCCCTATGCTCCGAGCATGCTGGAGATGCTTAACCCTACTCAGTCCCTTCGTGAGGGGATCTGCTGGGTTCTCATCCGATGATACCCTCTTTGCCACGAGGAGTCCTTCTTCGATCCGATGTCTGATGAAATGGTATTTTCTGTCGATGTGTCTGGATCTTCCGTGATCCCTTGGTTCCTTAGCTAAGGCAACAGCACTTTCACTATCACAGAAAATTTCCATTGGCTCTTTAATAGCTGGTACAACTCCAAGGTCTCCAATGAAGTTCTTCAGCCATATCGCTTCCTCTGCTGCTTCGCTAGCTGCAATATACTCTGATTCACAAGTAGAATCTGCCACTGTCTCTTGCTTGGAACTCTTCCAAGAAATTGCTCCTCCGTTTAGGGTAAAGACCCAGCCCGACTGAGAGCGGAAATTATCCCTATCAGTCTGGAAGCTAGCATCACTATACCCTACAACTCTCAAGTCATCACTCCCACCGAGGGTAAGGACCCAGTCCTTAGTCCTCCGTAGGTACTTGAGGATGTTCTTTACCGCAGTCCAGTGTGCCTTGCCAGGGTTCGCCTGATACCTGCTAACCATGCTCAAGGCAAAAGCTACATCGGGTCGAGTACACGTCATAGCATACATGATCGATCCTACAGCCGAAGCATAAGGTGTTCGACTCATTTCTGCTATCTCAGCCTCAGTGCTAGGGCTTTGTGTCTTACTCAATCTGGTGTTACTCTGGATGGGTAACTCTCCTTTCTTGGAATCCTGCATGCTGAATCGCTTCAGCACCTTATCCAAGTAGGTACTCTGACTAAGTCCAATTAGTCTTTTACTCCGATCTCTCAAGATTCTTATCCCTAGAATATAGGCAGCTTCACCAAGGTCCTTCATAGCGAAACACTTCCCAAGCCAGGACTTTACTTCCTGCAGGGTTGGAATGTCGTTTCCTATGAGTAGTATGTCATCCACATACAATACCAAAAAGCTAACTATACTCCCACTAGCCTTGACATACACACAAGATTCATCTTCACTCCTAGAAAAGCCAAATTCCTTGACCTTTTCATCAAAGCAAAGATTCCATCTGCGAGGAGCTTGCTTCAATCCATAAATGGATTTCTCAAGCTTACACACTCTATTAGGGTACTCGTTGCTGACAAAACCCTCTGGCTGACTCATGTAAACATCTTCAGCCAACTTTCCATTAAGGAAAGCGGTTTTGACATCCATCTGCCATATTTCATAGTCATGAAATGCAGCTATGGCTAACAGAACCCGAATAGACTTAATCTTGGCTACTGGAGAAAAAGGTCTCATCATAGTCCACTCCAGGAATTTGAGAGAAGCCCTTTGCAACCAGTCTAGCCTTATAAGTGTGTACTTTACCATCCATGTCAGTCTTCTTCTTGAAGACCCATTTGCACCCTACTGTCTTACGACCTGGTACATTTTCAACCAAGTTCCAAACTTGATTGTCATACATGGATTGTATCTCGCTATCCATAGCCTCTTTCCATTTAGCAGACTCGGGGCCTGCCATGGCTTCCTCGTAGCTGTTAGGGTCATCTTGACTTACTAGTGTTTCATCACTAATAAGTGTCTCACCTTCTGCAGTAATATGGAATCCATAGTAATGCTCAGGTGCACTCCTAACTCTCGTGGAACGTCTCAGAGGTACAGATTTGTCAATTTGCTCAACAGGAGTTTCCTCCTCAAGTTGAGGGCTAGAGTTTGAAGTTCCTTCATCGCTTGACTCTTGAATTTCTTCAAGATCAATTTGCCTCCCACTGTCTCCTTGGCTTATAAACTCTCTTTCTCGAAAGACTCCTCTTCTTGCTACAAAGACCACATTGTCACTAGGTCTGTAGAAGAGGTAACCAAAGGAATGCTGTGGGTAGCCGATGAAAATACACCTCTCGCTTCGAGGTTCGAGCTTATCATGAGTCTCGCGTCTCACGAAAGCCTCGCAACCCCAAATCTTGATGTGGTCTAGTTTAGGTACTTTACCAGTCCACATCTCGTGAGGAGTTTTGGCAACTTTCTTTGTAGGGACTAGATTGAGGATATGGGCGGCAGTCTCTAAGGCATACCCCCAGAATGAGATTGGTAGCGTAGCTCGACTCATCATGGAACGAACCATATCTAACAAGGTTCGATTACGCCTCTCAGCCACACCATTCAACTGTGGTGTCCTGGGAGGTGTCAATTGTGAGACTATCCCACATTCCCTTAGATAGTCGAGGAACTCTGAACTAAGATACTCACCACCACGATCGGATCGAAGCATCTTAATGTTCCTGCCCAATTGATTCTCGACTTCCTGTTTAAATTCCTTAAACCTCTCGAAAGTCTCTGACTTATGCTTGATCAAGTAGACATATCCATATCTACTATAATCATCAGTAAAAGTCAAATAATAACGATTAGCATCCCTTGTGGCATGTTTGAATGGTCCACACACATCCGTGTGTATAAGGTCCAACAAACCTTCACCCCTCTCACATGAACCTGTGAAGGGTGACTTTGTCATTTTTCCAAGTAAGCATGATTCGCAACTATCATCTGACTTTAGGTCAAACGACTCCAAGACTCCATCTTTTTGGAGTTGGCCTATGCGTTTCTTGCTTATATGTCCAAGACGACAATGCCATAATGATGCTTTATCCAAGTTATTATTAGTAGAATCAATACACAAAACATTATTTCCCAAGTTATCTACAACAGATACAGCTTCATACACACCATCACAAGGTAATGCTTTAAAATAAAAGACATTATTATAGAAAACTTCTATAGAACCAACTTCATTATTAAATGAAAAGGTAAACCCTTGTTTGTACAAAGCATGAAAGGAGATAATATTTCTTGCCATTCCTGGCGAATAACAACACTTATTCAAATCTAAACTAAACCCACTACTTAGCGATAAAGTATAAACTCCAATCTTGGTAACAGGTATAGCTTTCCTATTCCCCATGATCAAGTTTATCCTTCCTTGCTCCACATCCTCACTTCTTCTTAGTCCCTGCAAGTCACAACAAATGTGAATACCACAACCGGTATCAAGGACCCAAGATTTAGAATGGGGTGAGTTATTAGAAATGATAGTGTAAATATCTGCATGGTTGGGTTTAACTTTCCCATCCTTCACATCTTGCTGGTATTTTGGGCAGTTCCGCTTCCAATGAGCTTTTTCATGGCAATAGAAGCATTCAGCCTCTTTTGGGTCAGAAGAAGGAGTAACGAAACCTTTCTTGGTTCCACTTGAAGAAGAGCCATCAAGGGTCCGAGCCTTGGTACCCTTAGAAGAGCTCTTTCTCTTCCTCCCTCGATTCTTCCCGATTGCCAAAACCGGAGTAGAGTTTTGAGTAGGAGTGATAGCAACCGACTTCCCCTTAAGACCTGTTTCTGCGGTCTTGAGAAGTCTCTGAAGTTTGCTGAGGGTGACTTCTTCCTTGTTCATGTGATATGTCATGCGGAATTGATCATAGCACGATGGTAAGGAATGCAAAATAATATCTATTGCAAGATCCTCCGGGAAGTTCACATTAAGCTTCAGCAAACGATCCACATACCTTTGCATTTTCTGCATGTGGCTCGTGACGGATTCCCCGTCCTTCATCATGGTTGTTATCATGGAGCAGATGATTTCATACCTCTCTTGTCTTGCACTTTGATGGTATCTTTCCATCAAATCTTGGTGCATGTCATAAGGGTAGAAATCTTCATAAGACTTTTGGAGTTCCGCTGTCATCGTGGCCGTCATGATGCAAGCCACTTTCGTAGCATCCCTTTCATGTGCCCGAAACTCAGCGATCTCCTGAGGAGTTGCAGTGGACTCATTAATCTCCTTAAGCTCCTTGTCAAGGACATATTCTTTGTCCTCGTAGCGGGTAATCATCCTGATGTTTCTGATCCACTCATTGAAGTTGGATCCATCAAAGGTGACTTTCCCACACAAGTTCATAAGGGAAAAGGAGCCATTAGGATTAGAGCCAGAAGCATTGTTGAAAGACATCTGAAGGAAGGAGGACAAGATTAGTTTAGATATAAGAGAGTCCTTAATAAAACACCCAAATGTAATATTAAGGCTAGGATCCAATCACAATATAATATAACTTAGAAGAGGTATGCCGTAATCTAAGCTATATCATATTTGAAAGGTAGGTGAATGACGATTCACCAATTTCCACCACGAAAACCGCAATATTTTAGTATTAGGTTTTTGAATGGTTCTTAGAAATTCCTAGATTCTTTGAGATTCAATGAACTTTTCAAAGGCATGTTTCAATCTCGAGTGTGCCCTCCAAGTTTTGTGACTGGGATACCGAGGATCACAAAACGAGGTGTGAAGTAACCATGCAAATCACTTGGTACCCTTAAAGTTTATCACTCAATCGATGTGCCGGTTAACCACACACGCTCCATCGATACTATAATAAACCTTAAGTCACCCTTTACCTACCTTGTTAAGTCCAAGTTAGTGTGCCGGTTAACCACACACGCTCCACCAACGACTTAATCAAAGTGTAAGGTGTAATTTCATGGAATAGCACCTTATTCACATTTTTCCTAAAGTAACTAAGATTGGGAATTTAATAAAACATTTAGTTACTTTATAATATTCATCATACTTTGAATGAGAATTAATAAGTCCTTGTCTTACCCGTTCGGCTAACGACCCTCCACCGATCAAGCAAGCGGTGGGTGAGAGTGGACACCCATTAAGTCACCATTTTATAGGCAACAACCTTATACCCACCTTATAGACCGGCTTCGTGAATGAGGCGTACTAGCGGTAAGACGACTTTGTTCTTATACATATATATATAATTATTAAATCATAATAATATAAGTATAAGGGTTGAATTTTAACTTTTAAAATTCTAGGGGTTGGAACTAAAGTTTTAACTTAACTTTACTTGTTCCAAAACTTGAGGGCAAGTTTTGTAATCTTTCAAAACTTTTCATTTCTTGTAACTTATGAGTTTAATAGAGTAATAAAATGAGAACTTTTCATTTTTCTAACTCTTGTGTTCTTTTAATGGTTTTTTAATCCAAGAGACTTTTGGTTTTCCATAACTTGAGGACAAGTTATGGACTCCATTAAAACACATTATGATCATGAATTAATCTACCACATAGGTTACAAATAATTCCTATGATCATCTAAACATCATAAGAACAAGAACATGAACATGAACACTTTCAAGAATCAAAATCACATTTAATCTTTGTAATTTTGATAACTAGTTGTTGTAAATGAATTAGAAAACACATTACACCTTCTAAAATAAGTTTTCAAGTACCAAAACATTTTAGGGTAATGATTCTAATCCATTTCCAGCAACACAAGTCGAAATTCTGCACTCTGTCGACCCTACTCGCCGAGTGCATAAATCTACTCGCCGAGTAGGTTGAAGATACACATGAACTCGTCGAGTCCTCCCCATGGACTCGCCGAGTCCATCAGTCAGACAGCAAGATTTTCGACTTTCTTCAACTTTTAAGCACAAATAACAAACAAACAAGCCTAGGCTCTGATACCACTGATGGGTTATGAGCATTCTAACACTTCCTAAGTGTACATGCAACCCTAATAACCTTGGATCTATGTTTGTCTAATTATCATGCAAAGTTGAATTCCAAGGTTATATTCCTATCTAGCATACATGGGGAACAATTTTAACTTGAATCATAGATAGAATAACTTACCTTGTTGTTGCTTGTGTTCCTTGAAACCTTGTGAGCCTAGCACCCCAAGTGTGATGCCTCAAATGCTTCACACAACACCAAATACTCTTGGAAAGACTCTTGAGATAACACACACTTCTCAAAATCGGCCAAGCCCTCTTGTTTCTTAGTAGTAGTGCCGATTTTGGTGGAGAATATGCTTCTTATATAGTGTTGACACATCTAGGGTTACACCATGTAAACCCTAATGTGTCATGACTCTTCATTTCCATGACCCATGGGTTTGTAACTCCCATGGAGCATCCATGGAGCATCCTATGGGTAGAACCCAACTTGATAATCCATGGAGCCTCTTAGCCCACTATACAAGATATGGATGATTTACACAATCAACCCATATATTTAATTAGTTATCCTTTGATCACTTAATTAATTCCAAATTAATTCTTTGATCAACTAATCAAATAATATTATTAATATATTAGAACTTATAATATATTAATAATCTCCAAGTGTTATTTCTCTCATTTAGTCTATCCAATTGCATGGTGCCATGCAACCCAAATGGACCATGCCGGGTCGGGTCAAGTACAAGCCCGAAATAGTTATGGACTTAGACACCTTATCCAACAGGATCTTGTCGAGTTCTATCTGAGAGCTGCTCAACCACAGTATCAAACATGGAGTGCTCAGAAGATTATCAATGTTCGGGTCCTCAAGCCGTATCGAGAAGGGAACTTTACGAACGTTCGGTTCAAGGTGCTGAGAGGTTCTGCCAAGACCGAACATGCCATTTCGCTAGCTGATCTTCCCAATTTAAATCCACATGATTGGATAATTTTGCACAACATCCTTCTCACAAATGAAGCAGAGTATGGTCCGATCATTGACCACTTCAAGAGGATGCTTGTCTGCTACATAATGGAAGTTTCCAAGATGGATCAGGAGATTGCTAGTGTCTTCAAGAAAAAGCCCACTATTTCTCCTGTTGGCTCTGCAAGTGATCTGAACATGATGCAGATGGGGAAGATAGACCCGAAAAGAAATTCTGTTATGTTTACCAGAAACGAAGGCCAAAAATGCCTGTTCGCTTTGGCAGACAAACATCTATACACCACTGCATGCCTAGAACATGTTTTGGGTATCATTCATCATTGCAAGCAAAACTCAGCAGACGACAAGAAGTACTTCGATGATATGATCCAGTGGTACATTTGCTTCAGACATACAATCCTTGCTCTTATCCCTCGTCTGTTTGATACCACTAAGAAGGTTCCGACAGCTGGACCCAGAAAGAAGAAGTGATAGTCTCGCTCCAATTGACGAAAAGGGGGAGATTGTTAGGTCTAGTTTGTGTTACGTCTTGGGCTCATTAGCTAGTCCAGTTTAGTCTCCGGTATGGGCCTGTCCATCCGTGAGTTATTTTGTAGGGTTTATTATTTATAGATGCTTGCATGCATTCTAGAACAAAAGATTTGATAGAGATTTTTATAGCGTTCACGTTCTTATTCTTTCGTAACCCTAATATCCTCTACGGCGGAAGTTCTTCATCGAGCTCTGCTGAGGATTGAGTTAATTGAATCATTCGACTCATTCAGATCCATTCTTGTGTTTTTATCTTACTGTTATTACTTTCTTGATTCGCCTGTTATAAGATCTAATCGATCAAAGAGTTTTATAAACTCATCAGAAATAGAATTGATGATTGAAGATACGCATGGAAGAAGTCCTAGAAGAGTCTATGGAAAATTATATGATTTTTTTGGACACATTTATATGTGTTAAAATTGTTTATGTGATAATCAATTGGAGAACTGCGAGACAATACTTGGGACGAGTATGAGTAGGTGTGAAAGGTAGTAGAGGCCTACACTACCGGAAGCACATGACTCAGACTTGGATCAGGGAAAGTCACAAGGTTACCAAGAAGCTAGTAATTAATACCATTTTATTCAAGTATGTCGTTACCATAGTTTCGGTAATGACTAAAAAGATTTTTGTTATTCTGACCCTAGTGGTCATTCCAAATTGAGTCCGATTACAACGAGTATGTTACGTGGTTCTGAGAACCAAGTTCGATGTAGCACCTAACTTAAGCTAGAAGAATTAATCAAATCGATCAATAGAGGTATCGTGACGGTTGCTTGTAGCTAGAAACGCTACCTTTTAAGATGAAATTAGAACATGAAGGAAAGTATAGCCTGTTCTGGAAGACTCTAAGAGACCTGAGTCTAAGCATTGCAACATATGATGATAGGTCATTAGATTATGACACATCGTTATATTGTAGTAATTAAAGAACTTATCTTAATTTCGTATCCAGTGAGGATCGAGATTGTGACTTGAAGTTCATAATTTAGAGTCTAATGTGAGATAGGGAGCAAGTGCAAGATCGAGTACCACCTGCAGTCAAGGAGTCCAAGAGTTAGATACTCATTCGAAGGGACAAGGAAGTTACAATTATTGCCTAGGATGAAGAGATAACATATGGAATCATTATACTGCCCTGTTTCATTGATGATTTCGGGACGTAATCATCCTAAGGGGGAGATAATTGTAACGCCCGCAGATCCGGGCTAGTCAATTTAGAGATAATGAGCGTCAAAAATGAGTTTTTAATGGAAGATTATTTAAAAGGATTAATCTTAACCAAGTTTTAGTATATGTTACAAGGATTCCATACATATAAAGAACGCCGAAATCTGAGTTATAACGAAGAAGTTATGGCCCGTCAAAAGTTTTACGGCAAAACCGGCACGACACCGGGAGACGCAAATAGTGAATTTACGATAGAGTACTCTTTAGCCTTAGTGATCTAAACAAAATTTGTAGTATACGTTAAACCTAGAACATACAAAAAAGGAACGCCCAAATCTGACTTCGTATGATGAAGTTGTGAATTTTCTAAGATTTGGCATATCAGTGCATGACCTGAAACTTGAATTTTAGTTCGAGCATTTTTTGGCCTACACGACCTAAATGAGAGTTGAAGATCTTATTAATAGGAAGTCAACGATAAAAAGACAGATGAGAACGAAGCTCGTATGTAGAAGTTATGAATTTTACACGGACATTTTACAGTCTAATCTCCTCCTAGTATTAAATTTAACATCGGTCAAGAATTAGCCGATGGAGCCTAAACGAAATTTGTAGATTATGATCCCACCTATGCTTGGATATAAAGAACGTCGAAAAAGGAGCTTGTATGGGAGAGTTATGATTTTTCTAAGTCGGGAGGGTGTTGTGCAAGTTTGGGTGACGTGGCGCGATCACAACTGTTGCTTCCTCCCCAAGGCTAGCCACCAGATGGTGACACATGGCACATTATGCCCAGCATAATTTTGAGTACGCTCAACGTAACCCTTAAAAACCCATTACGCTCAACATACCCGACGTTGGCAGCCTATAAATAGAGGCGCAAATCTCTTATTTTCTTCACAACTCTCCACTTCTTTCCTCCCAAATACCCCCAAACCTTCAAGGTTTTTCCCTAGCACCTCCAAGGTGTTAGAAGAAAGTATAGGAGCACCGGGAAGCTCCGAGAAGGGGAGCCTTTTGGCTCAGGAATGCTGCTCCAGCGAAGCCCGGTTTTGCGAAAAACCTGCTGTAAGTGAGCTACGCCTACCCTATCATTAGTATATCTTATGTTTTAATATAGTAATGTTATTAGGACCTTATAATAAGTATTTGGGCTATTATTATGAGTTATATAAGTGTCATTATAATATATTTTAACCACTCGCGGTACGGAGAATCTGGTTTAAAGGGCCGCATAGGGTTGTTGGATTTCAGTAGTGTTATATGCCAAAATGGTCCTGCCCTCCGGTGTTTTATGTTTGGCCCTTGTCTGTATATATAGTGGTTGAGAAATATTGTTTTGTGCTTATATAATAGTAATAATAGCAAGACTATTAATTAGTCTCGGTGAATATTAGACTAAACCCTAGTGGTAATGATACTAGGTTTTGTCGAAGGAAATTGTTTTAAGAGTAACGAAACACTGTCTGAGTTCTGAATCACCACCTTAACAAGTGAGTGCATAGTTACTTTCATCTTACACATAGATATGAAGTATTTAATATAAAAAACATGCTATGTGTGCATATTTTCTGTATACTTTCCGTCTATGCTGGGTGAAATATTTGTATACATGTTTTAAATGATTTAAACTGTATATGTATTTTATATCTACAAAATGTGTTGGGTAAAACATGGGTAGATGAAATAGTTGCTGTGTGACAAAAACAAAATGATGAGAGGTGATATAGACCATTAGATAGGGGTGAGAAGTGAACCATGAGAGAATCCTTTTACCTAAGTGTTGGCCTCATCATCTAGCAGAGTATGGATGACACCCACAGATTATTCTAGACAGTCCAGTGGAACACTAGTAGACTCGCAACCTGTAGGTGTTATTTGAACTGTGTATTCACCAACTGTACTCTAAAAATCCACTGACATGTATTGCGAGTGGATTCTCGGAAAAGATACTGTCGATAAACGAGATAACCCTGGCAACTATGAATTTAGTGCCTATTAAGCAAACCCTGTCAACTATGGATTTAGTGCCTGTTGAGTAAACCCTGGAAACAATGGATTTCGTGCCTATTCTTTAGGATAATCCTTAGGAAAGAATGAACGAGGAATAACTAATTCTTAGGGTAAATCCTTAAGAGTAAAGAAGATAATGGGGATGAGTAATTGGGTTAATTGTTTGATGATTAAACATAATAATTTTATTGTTGTGGGTTGAAAACCCTATGTACTCACCAGGTTTCCCAACTTGACCCACTCAGTTTATTTATATCACAGGTGTTGATATGAAGTCACATTACACTGAGAGATTATGGAGATATAAATCCTAGTGATAATGAATGTAAGTTCTATTTATGCTTATGTTTTTGTATTGACAGTGACATCTCAAATGTTTTAAAATGAAGAAAAATATTTTTCTTCGGAAATGCCTTGATAACGTATTTATCATGTTTTACTGGGATCAAATTCCGCAACATTTTTATTAAAAGAGGTACTCTGATTTTTATAAAGCATAAACAAAATCAGTATTTTTTGGTCGTGAAAATGGGGATGTCACAGTTATTGATATCAGAGGTTTATAATGAGATTATTCCCTCTTTTGGTATAATGAGGATTGCCACTTATACATTAGCAGATGACTTTTTTTTTTTGACGCTGTATAAAAACCTCTTTTCCCCTTTAAAATCGTAGATGTACTAAGGTCATCTGCGATTTCCTCTCCTTTTCAACTGTGATTTTGTGTTTTTTTTTGGATTTTTTTTATTACGAAATTGATAGGGTTTGACTACGAAACAACCTTATTATATATAAACTTTTGCAAAAAATTATAAGTTTAGTTGTTATTTCTTTGAAAAATTTGTTTAAAACCTTTCTAAAAAAATTATCAGTTTAGTTGTTACCATATTATCGTGATTGTTCATGATATCGTCCATAATCGTAGATGGGGTAAGAAAATCGATTCCCAGAGAGAGTTTTCCAACAAAAAAGAGTAAAAAATGAACCAAAAAAATTACTTTTTTATAGTACGCTAGGTTTATTTTCGCAGATAGACTGATATGTTGGCAGATGGACTAGTCCATTAGTGAACATAGGCAGTCCATCTATGAAATTGATGGCTAAAAATGTAATTTTAGTTATTTTGGGACAAAACTGCAAGATTGGTCCCTGTGGTATTCAAAAAGCTTTGGATAGGGTCCAAAAAGTTTTACACTTGCATAGAAGGTCCAAATTAAGGTTTTTCTGTGTTTTTGGTCTAAAAAATTTTGAAAAGACGATTATACCCTTTTACTTTATTTTTTATATTTTTTTAGTTTTCTAAATACTATATTAATTAAATAATAATAATAATTATCCCCAACCCACCTCTCTGTCTGTCTGTCTGTCTCTCTCTCTCTCTCTCTCTCTCTCTCTGTCTCTGTCTCTGTCTCTCTCTCTCTCTCATTCTCTCCACCCAAAACATAGTCAAGAACATATACATACATACTCTATTTTTTTTTTCTTGATGATGGTTCCTAAAATCGATTTGTGTGTGGGTTTTGTTTCTGCAAACTGGTTTATGGGTGTATATTCATCTACAATTTTGATTTGTGTCTTTGTGTGTTTTTATTTTTGAAGGCGTGTATATGAATCTGAATCATAGTAGACACACCACCATCTTCTTAACAACATTATCACCATTATCTTTCCCCTATCATCATCTCATTCGAACAAAATTATCACCACACCTTCGTCTTTACTAGAATTTGATACTCGTGTATGTAGGGTACTGGATTGTAATACACTTATGATCGATCTTCATCATCCAGGCACCCATCACAATTGATTCTCAATGAACTGTGTTTTGTGCTCCCCTGGTGATGCTGAAAAATGATCCAGACCTTCTTCTCCATCGATCCTCTCTTTCCTCCAAACCGACATTGCTGCCTTTACTGTCCGGTGAAACCACCGTCGCCATAGTCGGCGCTGCTCTAACTATCAGATCGTCGACCCTCTTCTACGTTCCATCCACATTCGATTGAGACGATTTTTTTGTTCAGATGTTTAAGAAATAGACCCATGACAACGTCTCCTGTTTTAAATATTCTTAACCCTAATTTGTGTGTACTTCTCCTTTATTCTCCTCATCAAATCTACATCTTCATACACACACACACACACAAAGAGAGCGAGAGCGAGAGAGTGGGTCAATTAAATGACAACCCCTAGCGAAACTTCTTCTTTCTTAATATATATTTTTTCAAGTTGCAATTTGATCATAAGATTAATCGAAGAATAGGGAAGATGGGGATGATGGGTCTCGATGGTGGTGATTTTCATGGATGAACCATTTTGGGGCTAGAGTTGTTTCTTTAGGTATGTTTTCTTGTGGATCGAGTTCTAGTAAGTAAACAACATGGATAAAGGAGGTGATGATTGTTCTCTATGAATCACATCGTGGAAAAATAAGTTTTAACCCATACTTGAACAAAATCCAAGCAGGCAATCCATACCCTTATTTGAGGAAGAAGATGGATCGGGTGGTTTTTTGACTTTTTGGAGAGAGAGAGAGAGAGAGAGAGAGAGGGTAATTATTTTCTTTTCTCTTTATTTTTAAATTAAAATAGTATTTGAAAAATTAAAAAAATATATGAAAATGAAAGTAAAAGGGTATAACCGTCATTTCAAGTTTTTTTGGACCAAAAACACAGAAAACCCTTAATTTTGGACCTTCTATGCAAGTGAAAAACTTTTTGGACCCTATCCAAAGTTTTTTGAATACCATAGGGACTAATTTTGTATTTTTGTCTTTTTTTTGGCTATTTTCCACAAAGTAATTAACATTTTTGGTTAAATTTGTAATTTTCTCATAATTATAACCTATACGATTAATCAGGAGTATTAACGTAAAAAATTAAAAAAAAAATCGATGAACAGTTCCATGGAGTTGCTAACGGGTCCGCGAAGGCATCTTCGTGGAACTTCATCGAGGTTTTTTTGTTTTGTTTTTTTGTTTTTTTTTTTGCATTAATACCCATATTTAATCACGATTTTTTCAGTCTGTAGAGCTATAGTGGATTCCGCAGAGCCCTCAGAGCTCACCTCCGTGTAATACATGTCTATACCCAGAAAATCTGTGTTTTTGTTTCTATTTTATGAAATTCAACCCTAAAAAATGTTTATAGTCGGTATTTTCCAAATTATTTTAGTCTTTAATATTAAATACTAGGTTAAAACCTGTATACTACATAGTTGATAAATTAAAATGACGTTAAATTTATAATAACTTAAAATAATGTTAAAGAGGATAGACCTAGGCATGTACGAACTTAATATAGGAAACATGTTTGTTTTCTAATGATTTGTATGTGCTTAATACTCAGAGAAGAAAAACTAAAATAATGAGTATACATAAAGAATAGAGTTATACACAATACTATACATTCACACATATAGTTACACCTACATACAAAGTGAAACACATACACAATCACACACAAATATTCACAAAATGGAAGCGAAATGAAATCGAGTGTATTTAACAAAACAAAACATGAACGACTATTATCTTGAAAAAGCTACAAAATTATAGCATTGTACTTCCAAAGTAAAATGCTTTAATGAGAAAAAGGTAATATACATTGCTATAATTAGGTGCATTTATTGGATTTCAATGTGCTAAGCCACATTGTACTTTCAACTAAATACACATCCTTTCGTAAACATCTCATATTCCGATGAAAAACGCAATTACTTCATAGATCAGAGTAGTTTCAAAATGTCATGTTTGTTTGTGAGTAGACCTTGTAAACATGTTGTGTAGCAATATCATTCAAAATCAAAGAAATTTCCATTGCAATAGTTGGAATAAGAGTGGCATGAGTTAAATACTACTGGAAAAGTAAGATGTTATAAAAGAAAAAGACCGTCAAAAAATAATGAAAAGCTGTGAACGCATAGATTATATTGATTTGGTTGTTGAATTTACATAAAGGAAAATGCTACAATAGTTAAGGTTTAACTATGATATGTTTTACCTAAATAAAATGATGTTTTATATAACAAAAACTAATAATATGTCTAAACATATAAATTATAACTTAAAAAGGACAATATTCAAAAATAAAAAATCGAAAATAATCGATTGTAAACAAAAAACAATTAAAAGCTCCCACATGGACTTAGCCGTTAGCATCTTCCTCATTCTCTTCTCACATGGTTTATTCTTCCTTCTACCTGGTGAACATGGAGAGCAGGCTAGTGGCTCCAAAAAAAAGACAAACTAAAATAATAATATGTGCAAAACAAAATTATAAATGGTTTTTACACCGGAAAATAAAATACCGCATTTTAAAGAATCAATTGAGAGCTTAGAGCATCTACAATGATAAGTTCAATGGAAGAGTTAAATGAGGTGACAAGTCTATGTGTCATTCAATAGACGAAACTCCACAATTGTGAGATGTCACCTTGACATTCAATGAATTTGAAGTTCAATGGGAAAAAAGGTTTTTTATTCTTAAATATTTACTATAAATTACATTTTGTAACATTCAATTGAACTTTGTAAAGTTCAATGTATTGTAGGGAAAAGAAATAATAGAATTGTATGGATTGTAAAAAGATGACATGACAATCCATTAGGTTCTATGGAGTTCATTGTGGATGCCCTTAGCTAATTACAATAAAATTAGCTCAATCAAGTTGTACCATAAGAGACAAATTTTCTGGTATATATGTTACAAATTATTGTTATA
The DNA here is from genome assembly GCF_002870075.4 of Lactuca sativa. Taxonomy (NCBI): domain Eukaryota; kingdom Viridiplantae; phylum Streptophyta; class Magnoliopsida; order Asterales; family Asteraceae; genus Lactuca; species Lactuca sativa. The sequence goes on from NC_056626.2 coordinate 349,305,243, forward strand.
CACTCTAATGAATTAGGGCAAACCAATTTTAGGCTAAATAATGAACTTAAGTTGTAACGTCCCAAAATACGGGCCAAAAATTTCATTTTTAATTAAGTGATTTGCAAAATGTTTGTTACAAAATATCATACGATCATATCATTTAATAAAACATGTCTCGTGACTGTAAACCAAAACGTAAAACATAATAATTTCAGAGTACAAATCCCAGAATGTCTCATAGTGTGGAAAACAAAGAGCGTGTGTGTGATGCGCCGCTACCGCGCCAACTCCTTTCCCTTGACTGAAGAGGTACCTAAAACAACAACTGAAAACCGTAAGCACAAAGCTTAGTGAGTTCCCCCACTATACCACATATCATATAACCACATAACATACATATAGTGTCAGACATATCTGGGTGCCCAACCTACCCCTTCGGTCCTCTCGACCGGATACTGACTAGCATATCTAGGTGTTGGCCTCCCCTTCGGTCCTCTCGACCGGATACTGACTAGCATAACTGGGTGCTGGTCTCCCCTTCGGTCCTCTCGACCGAATGCTAGGGGCTATTTCACCCCTTACTACTACCACATAACACATATCACAAAATCTATCTAGCATGGCTGGGCATGACTGCCCCTTCGGCCCTATCGACCGGTAATCTGGGGACTATCTTCCCTACTGTCACTAGCACATAACATCATATCATACTAGCACATAAACATATCGCAGGTAGTGGAAACCCTAGATGAATATCACAGAGACAATCATCTAATCATACAACTCCTACTGGTGGGCCGACATTGTGGCCGTAGACCCACCACTACTGGAATGTAACTCACCTCGAACGTAGCTGCTGAAAGTCTGCTTGCTAAGCTCCTGACTGCTGAACCGGTAATCCTCCAGCTATAAATCATAAACATAGATTAGTCACTCAGAAATACCCTTAGGTCAAATGACTGACCCACCCCTGGTCCAATGTCAACTCCGTGGTCAAAGTCAACTTCCGGTTGACTGGACTCGCCGCGTCCCTCTCCTGCTAACCCGGTCCTACTCGTCAAGACCCTCTTCCCACTCACTGAGTCACCCTTAACTCACTACTTGGGACGATTGGACCGCCTCGCGATCCGACTCGCCGAGTCCGAGAACGACTCGCCGAGTCCCCATGAGCAGATCTCCTACTCGCTTCCAAATCCTCACCAGAGCATCCTTTATGAGGATTTGGGTTCTTGGGACTATTGCAACACGTGAAATTGCTAATTCCGCGTGCATATACGAAGGGTTGGACCTTCAACACTTAAACCCCTCTTATTCAGTAACAGTTCATATGACTCGCCGAGTTTGAAGAACAACTCGTCGAGGTCCAGGCAATCTTCATAGGACTCGCCGAGTTGTTCATCCAACTCGCCGATTCTAAGTCCATCTTCATAGAACTCGCCGAGTTCCACTTTGGGACCCGCCGAGTCCCTTCGACCCATTTCCCATACAGACCAAATCTGAGACATGCAACGCTTCCAAACCATAGATCTATGTTCCTAGGGCATGCTTATCACGTAAAGTTGCAAACTTTACGTGCATGCATGGACCTATTAGCTAAAAAAGGCAAATCCAAGCTCTTTAAGAGGTCATACATTCAATAGGGACCTCAATAAATCCAACCACAGAGACTTTATACTTCTAAGATGCCCATAAGGTCCAGATCTGAAGTCCTTTCGGATCATAGAGCACAAACACATGGAGTTTGGGGTTTTAGGGCTTGAAAACCACCAATTAGAGACAAAAAGGGGATCTAATGAACTAGTGATCAAGGTAGGAACTTTTCTACCTGAATGGAAGCCTCTTGCAGGTTAGATGTCGGATCTACTTCCCTTCCTTGCACTCTTCCACCTTCTTCTCCTTCTCTTAAGCTTCAAACTACCTTCACATGGCCAAAATCACTCACAAGAACAATAAGGGGGGCTAGGGTTCGTCCTTCAGCTTCTCTGGAAGTGTTAGGGGCAAGGGAGGCCGAATTAGAGTGTTTAATAGGGTGCAAACATTCGGGTTAGGGTTTTTGCCCAGACAGGGTCTACTCGCCGAGTCCAAAGCTTAGACCCCGTGTCGTATCCCGCTTCTACTCGACGAGTTCGTCCTTCAACTCACTGAGTCCAAGGCAAAAATGCATTATTTAAAGAATATTAATTACAAGAAATACGTACTACAAGAAATACGTACCAGGAACCAGGTGCTACATAAGTAATTGTCAAAATCAACACCAAAGTGAACGACAGTCTAATTTAAATTAGTCTACATGCATACACAGTTAAAATTTTACACTATATTCCTATTTTACTTCCTTTTCTCTATTATAAATTATAAATGAGTTTACACACACATAAAGCAAAGATATACATACCAATACCATCAAAGAAACAAATCTCTAAATATTATTAAAAGAGACCCCTTAATTCACCAATGAAGCAATCATGACTATTGATTGTATTTCAATCCTATGATTTCCACCCTCAGATCAAACTGCTGACATCATCTTCTCCAAATAGAATTCAAACATTTAATTATAGAGTCTTTAAATTTAGCAATTACATTTCAATCAGAATCACATTTAATTATAGAATCTATCATATTTTCTAAAATATATTTCACAATTCAAGCACAATTACATTTAATTATAGAATCTTTAAAATTAGCAATTATGTTATCAATTGAATCATATCATTCTAATTATATATTAGGTATCGGTTTCTCCATAAATCTTGTCAAAAACATGAATAGCCACCCTATCTTTCTCCTCTATTTTTACTTTTAAACATAATTCCCTAATCCTCTTCATCCTTATATCAATGGTTGTGCTTCAATTGATGCTTTGTGTGTTCATAACAGAATGTAGCACCATAAGTTGGTTCCTTTTTGCTCATGGATTCTTAGAATTTGCGTATTGCCTCTTCCTTGCATCTCCAATTATCACACCTCTGTTTTGGCTTCACACAAATCTCTACAAACTGAAGCAAGCATCTCCATCTTTTGATGATCTATGCCATCATTTACCCTAATTAATATTGTTTATAATTTAACTCCATTATTTATATTTTTTGGCTTCAAAATTCAAACATGTTTAGTTTTTCTTTTTTTTAGAAAACTCATTAAATAAACATATTAATAATTTTGTTATCTTTAATATATATTAAAACAATCTGGGCCATTGATTGTATTTCAATCCTATGTTTTCCACCCTTCAAATTGATGACATCATCATCTCCAAATGAAATGCATTTAATTCCAATAAAAGCTTTATAATTGTCAAACAAAATTAACTTAAATCCATTGAAATGGAATGTATTTAGTTCTAATAAAAGCTTCCCATATTTTAAATCTTGAATTTCCGATTATAAAGGTTTTAAAATGGTCAACATTAAAAACATATTACAAAAAACATTTCAATTAAGGCATTAAATATCAACCATTAATATAAATTTGTTTATATTAGTAAACCATTAATAAAAAATCCATTTTTATTAGGAAGCCATTAATACCAAAAATCATATTCAAATTATGATATACATATACGATTCATCCTTGAATCTGCAGCTCACACTTATTTTCAATCGTTGCTTTGCTTCAAACCTTCTCCTACAACATCATTCTTATTGTTTATAACTTCCATATCATTATTTGCTTCAAACCTTCATTGTTGTGCACTAGAAGGTCGGTACCTTCTTTCGTTTAATTAATAAAGATATATTTTTTTTGTGTTTGAATGTAAATTAATATCCTAATATGATGGTTGAATTACAACATTTCTAACTTTAAATTGAAATCAGAACTAAAGGTTATTGATATTGTTGGATGAATTTTTTTTTAAATGTTAAGTATGATTTGAAGGTTTAGGGGCAGAAATTGTGATAGAATAAAGAAGGAAGATTCAAATTTACCTTTTGAAGATATCAATAAACTCCTAAATTTATGTGATTTATTTTAATTTGATAGCAAATTAGATGTAGGAAACCTTTAAGTAAGGAAATGTAAGGGCAAAAGGGTAATTCGACTTAGGAAACTATAAAAGCATTGAGATGGAAAAGCAACTCAACAGTAGATATTGAGATGACACGTATACTAAAATGACTCTTTTATCATGATACTTCCATCTTTTATCCGAAGGCTAAATCATTAATTTAGTATGGACTATATTCATCAGAAGGGTAAATCGGTAATTTAATTTAAAAATGGATCAAGTAGATTGTTGCTACTATTTATGTTTGTTTGATTATCTCAACTTGGCTATTGTTTCTGACTTTATTGTCGAATATAATAACTTCATATAATACTATTTTTAAGAATGTATGTTTGAAGTACATTGTTATACTTTTTTTAACAGTAACATGTGATTTTTTTGTGTTGTAAATGTCTTTTAATTTATCTTTTATTCACTATTAATGGGTTGGATTTTATAAACAATTTAATCCATAAAGGGTTAAACTATAACTATTCTAATTTGTATATGTTTCTGTATAGTAAATACAACATTTCAAAGATTGTTTTCTACGACTAACAAAATTATGTTTCTATTTTTGAAATCTCATAAAACATTATATAGGGTTTTTTTGGTTTAACATATTACATCATTCAGTCAAGATTAAGTAAAAAAAAAAACAACAATGTACAACTTTTCATATTAAATGCTTAACCTATTAACTTGAACTCGATCCTCAACAACCTCTATAAACTGAAATAGCTATGTGATTTTTTTTACAAATTATAGCAACATACTTACCATGACAAAAGAACTTTTAATGTAAACTACAACTTAGTTTTTTTTTTTATCGGTAACAACAATACACCACACTTAATATCAACATCCTTGCCTACCGGTCTCTCTAAATATTAATACATGAACCATATCAAATGTAGGCTAAGAAGTTAGAATCTAAATTAGAAATGATCTTATTTACTTGAATATCAGATTTACGATATTATAGACAAAGTTTTTATTTGATTCTTAAATTTTCTATGTGGTTGTATTTATATGGTAGAATCAAATTGCATAATTACAATTAACATTTTTTTTATTAAACTTTGTGTGTAAGGATGAAACAACAATAAGTATATTTTTGAAGGAAGATTGTTTAAAATAAATTGCATAATCTAAATACATGTTAGTTTAGTTCATTTCCTATACTTTCTTGTAACAATGGATTTTTTTGTCATGTTACATTCAAAAGATGGGTTATTAGAACAGACACCTTAGGTGTTTGACAAAATGTTTCAAAGAATCTGACACAAGTTCTCTACACTCATCTCACAACCAGGTATAAAATTTGCTTTTGTTTTGTCTCAAGATTTTTAGCATCATGTTTTTTAATGTTTGCAACTTTGTAGTGTTACGTGTTTTTTTTGTCTCGTCCTCAAGTTTTTCTATCTCTGATAGGGCTTCATTTTTTATATTTATTGTAAACTATCGATTCAATCTATTGCATTTTATTATGACTTTTATCAGCATGATAAGATTCTAATAAATTGTCCATTTCTTGGTCTTTAAGAAAAAGATGTTCTAACTTGATTACCATCTACGACCGTGACATTTTATTTTGTTGATTAAGCAATCTATGATTTGGCTATGATGGTTTTTATGGATTATGTTTGGACTGATAATTGTTCCTATCATCAAAAAATATATCAAACAAAAAGTGAAAGACAGTTTTCTATATTAATACCCTCATCTAACTTTAACTGATCTTTTTTCAACTTTGATGGCATGGAACAGAGTTTTGGCTGAAATTTTCAATTTTATCGGCATATAACTGGTTATGACTTAAATAATGATATTAGATATTTGGGCAATCAGGTTTTTCTTCGGTTTAAAAATTATTTTGTAGAAAATGGTCTAATTTGATATTATTGATCTCGCAAAAGGCAAGTCTCATATCTCTTTTAGCTTATCTATTGAGTTTAACAATTTCTTGTCTATATTTGCTTTTTTAAAAAAATGTTAAATCTTGATTTAATGAATGCAAGTCAACAAGTAGTAAAGGTGCAAGAAGAGCAAAGCATTAAATATGGAATGATCATACCTATGTCAAGCCAAAATAAAATTCTAAAGTAACAAATGCTAAATTCGAAAGATAGACACTTGTAATGCAAAATACATATTATACTTCCCAAATAATAACCAAAAACTAACCTCATCGCCAAATAAATTACATTTTAACTAACATCAATAAATTATGATTATACTGTCTTGATTTTTAATTATAAATTATAGAGAATCGGTTAATATATAGTCAGTATTTTTATATTCGTATCGGTTTTGAACTACAAAAACTTTATTCCAATAATAAAAATGAAATGGAACATATAAGATGGTAATAGTACAAAAATAACCTTCAAATTTGGTCTGATACAAAAAAATAGTCTAAAACTTATTTTTAAAATCAACAAGAAACAACAATGGACTTTTAAAAAGAAATAAGAAACTGAAGCGAACTTTTCAAAACCATCAAGAATGTATAATATAGGATGATAATTATGTTGAAAAACACCAAGTTTGGTCTGATGTGAAAAAAATAATTTTATATGAAAGTAGGATTGCAATAATAGTAAAAGAACCTATATGTTTTTTATCTGATGCAAAATGGTCGAAACATACTTCTAAATCGGCAGGAAATAGAAATGAAATTTTTATTCATCTTTAAATAACCATTTAATAGCTATATGTAAAACATATGAATACTCAACAGTTAAGACCATAGACTTTACACAAACGTCTGCAAATGTCTTGAAGTAAGCATTCATTTTTCCATTATCATAAAAAATAAAATAAAAAACGACATTATCATGTGTATTGTTTAATTCGTCTCATAATAACAAGTAATTTGTGTGCCAATTATGTATTTTTGACACTTTCAATGAGTCACGGGCAAAATCTAAATCGAGCAAACATAAATGTTTTTTATTTATTTGTTAGAGTTTCTTTATATTTAATATTGTGGGGGATTTATGTGGTTCATTTCGAATAAACATAAATACGTTTCTATTTTTTGAAATAAACAATTCTATTTTGCAATATAACCATGAAATAACAATGTATTTTGAAAGTATATTATCAAATGTTGGATTATACTTGTGTAGACCTGTTTTCGTGCATGGTCAGCAATATGTAGCTGTTTTCCATGTCACAAGTAAAAAAGATTTGAAGATACTTTGTGACGAGAAAGATCGTTCAACTAATCAAACAAAAAAATTGTTCACAAAGAGGTCCTTCAACGACTATATATATTTACCGATTTCAGTGTATTTTCTACACATTTCAATAATACCAATAACCCTGATTTTTTATAATTATTCTGCAATATCTATATACATTTATATTTTATTTATGCGTTCCCGGCGTTTAACGCGGGTCATAATCTAATATAAAAAAATAACATGAAAATAATGCTCGCAATCTACCATACGTATATATGGCTCCGCAAACATAAAATAATACTCTTCAAAACTTGATAAAAATCAAACATTAGTAAGAAAAAGATGAAAATTAGGCATGGTGCAGCTACAACAAAGAACACATAAGCTCCTAATACACTCCCAAATATTAATTATGCGGGAAAACCTCATACAATCATAGATATAATTTTACACTAAGATGGTACAAAGAAAAATAAGTATAGTACCAAATTTCCAAAAGTCTAAAAATTTCAAAACTATGTCCTATCCAAAAACACTGAAATTTGAAGAGAAGGGTGGAAAAGAAGAAGGTGCGCACTTTTACATATCATATCAAGAGGTTATGTACTGTAGTGTGCTGCTGGAGTGCCCCCTAAAATAATCACGTAACATAAAATTTTGAGATAGAAAAGTAGAATTAAACACAAATACAAACGAATTCATTTAAGATGGTGAAAAATATGACAAAAAGAAGACAAATCGAATTGAAACTCCGTTGTTGTTGCTGTTCTTATAAGAAATATGGTGAACCTCCTATGCCGGATCCGAGGTGCGGTTGTTTCTAGAGTCACAAACAAAAAAATAGCATTCATAAATCTTCTAATCATTGGGTTGTGGCAGCCGTTAGGGTCAGAGAGGATGTAAAATGGGTTAATGAAAAATAATAAAGAGAAGACGTAGGAACAGTTTAATTGATACCTTTAACGTTATTGAAAGAGATCATAAACCAAGAAACTTTGTTGTTGATAACAATGCATTAAAGATGTGAGAGCAAAGCATTAAAGACAGAGAACTTGTTTCTAGAGCATTTCAAATTTTGAATATCGAATAATAATGGATCAATAGAGAGGGGTTTTGATTACCACCATCATCAAAATCATAGCTTGACTAACCAGTTTCAAGTCTAGCAAACAAATACAGTAACATCCGCAAGCAGTCTGCAGAAAAAACGATCCGGAAAAGTGAATGTAGAAAATTTGTTCAAATCATGGAACTCTAGAGGTATATAAGAATGGAAGTAAAGGGCATCGTTTACATTTTTTTTTATATGTTCATATGCATATTTTATTGCCTAATATTATTCCATTTAAAATAATTAGAATAATATTTTGCTGATTTATTGGTATAATCCAAAAGCTTCTAATTTGAATTCCTTAATTTTAAGGATGATATTGATGAAGGATCGGCTATATTTGTATTTCCTTATTTTCAAGAATGGAATTCAAGATTGGAGAGTAGGAATAGGAGGAAAAGAAAAGAAGGTTAACTTAAGGATGACACGTACGATAGTATAGAAAGATAACATGTGGCCTAAAAAATGATTTTTTTTATTAGAAGAAGGTAGAGGTTGATTAAAAAAATTAAAAAATTATGATCCTAAGATTTTACTCTTCAAAGCCTATTGTCAAATGGTGTCCCGCAAGATAAAAGAAGATGTCCCACAACTTAAAAATGAAATATAATATAATTCTAGATATAATACTATTTATTTTAAATTCATGTATTATAACGTGACATTTTTATTTATTGTTCTTGTTATTCTATACACATATATTTTTATTTTTTTATTTTTTATAAATATTATGTATATTTTAAAGTAACAAATTTGATAACGGTGTAGTATAAAATATTTAATAAAGTTGTGGATAAAATTTGTCAATTAGAAAAGATGGCCAATGATTAAATAATCTTTGACTTATTTGATAAAGTTAGTTAAAATTGTTTTCACAAAACAAATTATACAGATTATGGATAAGATACTATATTATTAGAAGTGCATCAATTTTAATGTAAATAGTATCTCCAATATTCTTTATTAATTATGCTACAAACAGAGTATAAGGAAAACCTATTTGATAACTAACTAACAACGATCAAGCAAGAAGACAGGCCTTTGATCAACGGGGAAATATTGGGTCCCTAGCTTTGCCGACAAACCTAATCCACCGGACTCCAACCCTGGAAATGATACGTCTCAGGTGACTTTGAAGTACAGCTAGTATGCAATGTTTCATTCAAGAATTTGCAGAAATCCGGCGACATCATGAAGGTCGGCAGGGGGCTCACCATTCCTCCATCTAGATCAGACTGCGGTGGTGCTGGTTTGGTATATAAGGATGGTTTTGGTATTGTAGAGAGATCTAGAGGCGGCGGAGCAATAGCTTTTAGGTAGCGTGGTGACGGGTTCTGAAATTCCGGTGAGCTAGTGAGCAGACGAACGACTTCTTTGAAATTGCATGAATCCACGTTGTAAACTTTAGGTGGGTTGGGAGCCATTGGTGCGATGAACGGCTTCGTGATGGGTTTTTTAACATACGAAGATCTGTTGGATTTGGTTACTTTTTGTGGATGTTGATGTGAGTAAGAGAAAGAAGACGAAGGTGAAGCATAGTAGCAGGAACTTTGATCCATCTTTAGGGTTAATGAATCGGTTTACTCTTTGTTTTATCGGGTTTGGGATACGAGGGAACGTCGGAGCTTTAGAAAGAGTCTTCGGTCTACCAGGGGATCTTTGGATATTTATAGTGGCAGTTTAGTTTGTCCACTCTTTAAAATTTTTAACACATTAAAAGATACTAAGAGAGTGTTTGGGATAGCTTTGTAATTTATTAACTTTTTACAAAATTAGTATATTAAAAAAATGTTTGGTAAAGATTAATTCTTTGAAGAAAAGAATTTTTTTTTTTTAAAAGAAATCAGGAATACTTTTTAGAAATATTTCCAAAAAGCCATTTTTTTTTTTTTTTTTAAATTTTGAAAAAAGACTCCCAAATAATACGGATCACTAAATTTTCTTACCTCTGTTAAAAAAGTAACATTTATTCTTAAAAAGCATAAGAGTTCATTGAATTCAAAGAGTATCATATTATTATCCTATTTTTCAACCAATTTTGTCATTTGCAAAAAAATAATACATTCAGTTTTCTAAAAGTTTCATGGACTTAAAAAGCTTTTATTTTTCAATTGAAGAATTCAATGGTGTGAACTTCATATTAGGGGTGAGCATTTTGATCGTACCGGACCGGTTTCAGAGAATATTATGGACCGTGGACCGGAACGGATATATGAGGCTTATTGAATCCAGCTCCAGGTCGGGTTTTCCGGTTTTTGGATCCGTTTGGACCGGTAAAATTTTATATGCATATGGTACAACTTGTTAAAATGCGATTTTTGAGTTAATACAACTCATTAAAACAAATACTTTTTTAGATTTGATACGGTATAACTTGTAAAAATGAATACGTTTTTATTTATTGTGCCCTTTGGACCGGTCAAACTTTAATTATTTATACTTTATACAATTTGTTTGAAGGATTGTAACTCGTTAAATATAACACCAAAAACAATAAAATTATTGTCTAATATTATCTAGAAACTCTAAGTTAAATGTTGAAAAAAAGAATAAGTCAATCCAACTTAAACGAATGTACAAAAATTTAAATTTCTTTCTAAAAAGTTGAAATATTTCGGCTTTGATATCTCATCTTTGAAACATTGTAACTCATCGAATATAATATCAAAAACAACACAGTTATAGTCTAAAGTCATCTACAAACTCTAAATTACATGTTAGAAAAAACCGCATGTTACTCCAACTTAAAACGAATGAGGTATGCTTCTTTAAAAGCTTTTATAGAATTCAAAAGTTTAAATTTTTGCTAAAAAGCTTAAATATTTCAGTTTTGATATCTCATCTTTGAATGATTGTAACACATCCAATATAAGACCAAAAACAATAAAATTATAGTCTAAAATCATCTACAAACTTTAAGTTACATGTTGGAAAAAACCGCATGTTAATTCTACTTAAAACGAAAGAGATATGTTTGTTTAAAGTTTTTTACAAAATACATTTTTTTCAAATAAGCCTGTCCAAAACCAGTTTTTACCCGAAATTGGCCGGACCAGACCGGTTTTGCTAAAATCCAAGAACCGAGAACTGCCCCGGGGGTTCAAAAAAATGGTCTGGTCCGGTCCGATCCACAAGTCCAAATGTTCACCTCTACTTCATATCATATGAACATGAGCATGTGATCCCATTATAATTGGGCTTAATCATTCAATATCACTAAATATTTCATTTCATTGAAATTTTACATTATACTATTTATTATGAATTAGTTGTGACACTCATATATTACACGGGCTACTTAAAAAATAAACAAAAATGAATATCTAACAATTTAGAAAATTTAAATTTATAAGAAAAACAAATATTAATTATTAAAGTTGAAGTACTTTATTTATCTTTTAAATTTAAATTAATAATTTAAATAAATAAGCAACTTAAATAATTGAATTGAATTTAGAAATTTAAAAATTATAAGTAAAGTTGCATAAATGAATTAAATATACCTTTATTGCATTTAAGTATTATACAAAATTTAATAAAATGGAAAAAACCATAAAACGACACATGAATATAATTTAATCTAAATTTGCCACAAAATGACATGTGGTATAATGCATAAGAAGATGACAAATGACAAAAAAAAAACTTTTATTACGGAGGATGCTTAAATAATATCATATCTTGTTGGATTGCGACTCGATGATCACATTTTTAAAAAATCTCACGTTTTCATTTTTATCTGAAACATTTAAATAAATTACATTTAACATCCCAATGCTGAGGTGACTTCAATTTTAACCCTTTAAGTGAAGAATATTGCATTTTGGCCCTTGTACATGAGGAGTATTGCAAAATGGCCCATAGTGGTATTTTGGTAATTTTGGCTGAAGTCCTAGTACGATGGATATATGATTCGTACGCAAGGCGTACATGGGCGTACATTGTGTATGCAGGGCATACTTTTAGGGATTTAAACTGTGACAACCTGAAATTTATCCTGTCACAGTAAACCCTTTTTCCGCTAATAAAACTCGTTTTATTAAATTGTTCCGTTAACCTTTTTGGATTAGGTTAATTAAATTGGGACTTTTACTATAACTTTATGAGTGTCCAAATTCATTAGAAACACGTGAAAAGCCCTCGATATTCTTTTTAAAAGTTTCTAATTCACGACCCCGTTGAGTTACGACCATCCAATCGGGTACGATCAAAAGCCCCGTTCAACGTCAGTATCGGGTAGATTTCCACCGAGCCACAAACTCAAACCCTATATAAGGGTGAATGAACCTCATTTACACCTTTTTCACTCTCTCTCTACTCTCTCTCCCTCTCTCTCTCTACAAGTTGCTTTCGATCCAAAAAAATGCCCATTTCGAGCTCAATAATCTTAAGTAATCTATCCTAGCTTGTTGTTTTGCTTAATATACATGCAAATTCGTGTTTAAATCACCCAAAACCCTCAAAATCATGTGTTTACGGCCCAAGAACACTCTTGGACCGCAAACACTCATAAATGGGGTTTTGAAGCCCCAAAACCCTTCCAAATCACTCCTAGGGCTTAGGTATGACTTGGGGACTTTCATGTATGAGCTTAGAACACCAAAACCTTGTCTTTTGAGGAGTAAACATGAGTTTACGGCCCAAGAACACTCTTGGACCGTAAACCCTTCTTCATGGGCCGTGAACACCATTTAAGGTGTTAAATTTGCCCTTAAACACCTCCTATGGCTTGGGTAAATGTCTAGAATCAACCACCATTGAAGTGGGGGAATTAAACATCAAAGAAACTATGAACTTAGGAGTTCACGACCATAAACCCCCCAAGGATTGGTCCATGGGCCGTAAACTCCCTTAAGGAGGCCAAATGATGCCCTAACTTCCCCTATGGCTTGGAATAATGCATAGAACCTTGTATTCTTTCATTTAAGTCCTTAAATCATAAATTGAAGGACCAAGTGAGAGTTTACGGCCATAAACTCTATGTTTACAGCTGTGAACTCCCTTAAATGGTTCATTTGGAGCCTTAACCCCTTCCTATGCCCTAGACTTGAACCTAGCCTAATTCCACAAGTGTTGTAAGACCTTTAAACATCCAAGAACACACCACCCGTGAGTTTACGGCCGTAAACTCATGGGGATATGGTCTTTGGGCCGAAATCTCCATAAAGAGTTTACTCTTGAAGAGTAAACTCCCTAACTAGGCCATATACTTCCTTATTACAACCCAATAGCCTCCTAGCACTTAACCAAAGTGTTTTTCGCTAATTAGGATGCTAATACGTGTTTAATTAGTATTATAATCACTAATTGTATGTAAACATATGTCTTCATATGTTACTGGATCATTAAGTGTGTTCCAGTCTTCACTTGACACCGAGCACTCGACCGACACTTCCATCCGATCCACTTGCCACAGGTGAGTTCATACCCCTGAATTAACCTTTTAAATGATTTTAACTACTTTTATAGGGGGAATACAAGTTGAACTGTACAGTTATTAGATAAATCGCATGTGATTAATAACTGTATAGCAAATTAGACTTTTGCATGTTAAACTGTTTTGTCCAGATTAAGATTTTCAAATCATGTTTTCAAATCTCGTTAAAGTATGAATATCCATTTTTTGATCATTAAAGGTTATCCAAAGTTTTCCAAAGTTCATTTGCTAAAGAGACATCCAGTCGTAATGTCTTATTAAAGGGTTTTCAAAGGTTTTCTTCACTTAAACTGTTTTATAAAAACCCTTTTCAAAGCTGTTTATGAAAGGTTTTTCAAAGGATTTCCAAAGATTTTCAAAGCTTGTTTTACAAAATGACATCAATTAGTATATTTCTTAAGTGTAAAGGTTTTACCAAAGTTTTCTTCTATGCTTTATTTCATTAAATGCATGCCTATATATGTATAATTATATAAATAATGTTTGAAGGACTTAGGAAGGCTAGTTCGCCCTATTTCCTTTTCCTCGTTGGGATATGGTCTGGTGGGTATCAGGTATCCGTCCGAAGGTCGTTTAAACATTAATTATATATATCATGTATACATATATGGACATAAAAGCTCTCTCTCTCTCTCTCTCATAGCCAATTCATCACCTTTGGGTAGTAAAGGAATCTTTCTATTATTCATGTTTCTAGAACACTAGTAACTATTATAGGAATAGTTAGGAAACTCTATCTCTCTCTCTCTCTCTATCTCTCCTTCTATCTCTCACTCTATCTCTCCCGCTCTCTTTATCTCTCCCTCTATCTCTGACTCTATATCTCTCTCTATCTCTCCCTCTATCTCTCCCTCTATATCTCTCTATCTCTCTTTCTATATCTCTCTCTCTATCTCTCTCTTTTACTTTAGAATGTGACACAATATTTCTCTCTACGACGCCTCATAGCGCTATTGCCGTCTAACCAGAGTCTCCGGGAAGGAGAGCGAACATCATGTGTATAGATCTATATGAGACTGACACTCCCACACCCAGACTACTAGCTACAGTTCGCGCCGGTAAGGCCCATGGGTGAAATAATGCCACTACCTCTACGCGTGACCTGGAGGGTCATCAGGGACTCTATCGTCGATCAGCATGGTTACATACGAGTTCACATTCACCCGTTGTTTTAGACTTTGCTAGCTGTATCGTTCGTCCGATACTGTCTGGAGTCCGTGCTTCCTTTTTTTTTAGACTGAGCCAGGTGTATCAGTTATTCGATACTCTCCTTGAGTCTATGTTTTCATTTGCTTTAGTCAGCAGTATTACTGCTGAAGTATATGTTATTTTCCCATAGTATTTTTACTTGTGCTATCTCATAATTCCTTTAAAGTCAATACTGTATTTTGGTAATAATAGTATTTTGGGGAAAATTACTCCTTAAAACATAAACCTGTCGGGTCTTGGTAGAAGACTGCTTTTATTTAGAAAATATAGGATTTTCTGGAAAGAACGCTAATACACCGTAGATTCTAGATTACTATCTTCCATAAAGTTATTTTGAATAAAAATGTGTATTTAAACAAATGAAACTAAATACTTATGGACTCACTAGCATTATAAAAATGCTGATACTCGCTTTCAAAATAACTTGTATTCTCAGGTCATCGATAGACAGGTACATCCCGGGAGCTTTTGCAGAGACAACCTAGTACCGAGCTGCATCTATATTATTTCTTGTATTACTTTGATGTTGCTATGAAATGTAAACTATGTAAAATTATTACTATTAATGCAATGGTTGTTGTACTTTGATTACTATACTGCATATGTTGTGATACTTGACATGACGTCATCTACCCAAAAAGTTTATGCCGTTCCGGTTTTGGGGTGTGATATAAACCCTAAAATTTAGGGTTTTAATCCTATTTAAACATCTTTATGGCCCCAATACCTCCACCCTAATCAGCCTCCATCCAAAGTTCGTACCTCTAGCTAACCTTAAGTGAGAAGAGTGCATTTTGAGCTCATCCGTGTGTTTTGGTGTTGTTCTTAAAGAAGAAGAAGGTGGTAGATGGACTTTGGGTCTTGGAAGAAGCTTGGATATGGAGTTCCTTACTTGCTAGCAACCTCCAGGAGGTAAAAAGCTTTTAGCTTGATCATCATTTCATGTAGATCTAGATATTCCTCCATTTAGAGCACTTTTGGTCCCAACCTTTGTGATTCTTGAGCATATCATGTTCTTGATCAAATAAGTTATCCTTTCAGACCCAATGAGGGGTCTTGAGTCATAAAATGTGATCTGAATGCTTATTTTTTCCCCATGCATGCTCTAGAAGGTCTTAAGCTGGTAAGAAGTTGAGATTTTGTGTATTAAGCACTCAATGGGCATGCAAAGTCATAAAGTTTCCAACATTATGACTCTCAATGGTATTTTGGCATTGGTTCTGCATTTGGATTTTAAAAGTGGAAGTATTATGCTCTTAAGGGGTTAAGAAGAAGACATGTAGGTACGTTAGGCGTACCAAATGGTACGTTACACATACACAAATTATACCCTGATGCCTCGGACATGAGTACGCCCCATGTACACCCAAAGTATGCCCCGCGTATGAGGCCTGAGTTTACTCGACTTGGTTGACTCAGTAGATTTTGCATGTTTTGACCGGTTTGGAGCAAGGGAATTTTGGATATTTTGAGTTGTTATCAGAGATTGGGTCCTTGGTTTTGGTTAGATGATCGTTGAGTCGATTCTTCAAAGCAGAGATTTATTCAGCTAGCATTTCCGATTGAGAGGTGAGTTTCACTTCATTGTAATGTGGGTCGAAGGCATCAATATCGACCCACTAGTTTTGGTTATCTGTTAGTAAAGGGATGCCTTAGGGACTGTATAGAATCATGTAGGATAGAATGAGAACTCTTGATCTAGGCTCTTTTACTTATTCCTCGTTTGGTTGTGGTTCTAAAGTAGGATCACCTGTCCGGGTGACTATCTCACCTCTGAGTATATAGGGTTATGCATTCTTTGGATTGTTGGTAATTAGGATGTTGCTATGATGTAGTGATCTGTTAGATCTGTATCCTAGTAGTTAGTATGTTGCTATGCTGCAGTGATTAGTTAGATCTGTATCCTGGTAGTTGTTACGTAGCTATATTATAGTGATCTGTCAGATCTGTATACCAATTTGTACTTGTTGGTTATCATATGGTAGAGTGCCCTAGGGACTGTCTGTGGTCATGTAGGATAGCCATAGAACTCTTGATATAGGCTTTCTTGCTTGTTTCTCGTTTGGTTGTGGCTCTAAAGTAGGATTATCTGTTCAGGTGCCTATCTCACCGTTGGTCACTTATGGTTACACATTTTATCGAGGTTAGCTGGTAGCAGGACTGTATCTTATGAGAGGACTAGTAGGTGGTACTGAGTTATATGCATGATTTCTGCATGTATTTTGTGCTTGCTTCATCCTTAATTGTTTTGATGTCGTCATATGATAGTAGTGTGTTGAGGCGATCCAAATTTATGATGTAGGTCAAGATAACCGGTGTGGGCGGGCTGTAAGTCGTAGGCACGGAGGCTCTGGTAAAGTTGTTAGATTGAGGTGGTAGGACAACAAACCTTAGGTATTCCAGCTTGATGGCTGAGTGGACCCGATGCATGCTTGCATGTTTATCATATGGGGTATTTTGGGGAAAACTCACTAAGCTTCGTGTTACCCAGTTGTTTATTGTTTCAGGTATCATTGGTTATATCGGGAAGGTAAAGGCGTGACTGTACGTATTCATCAGTAGCAATGAAGACTCCACATTTTAAATATTACTCTAAAATTATAATGAATGTATTTGGAATAAATGTTTTCTCAATATTGGATTTATAATTGGGTGGATTTACTTAAATAAAAATGAAAAGTTTTGGTTGTTAAAAAAGAGACGTTACAAGTTTGTATCAGAGCCCTCGTTTGAGTGAATTGGAGGAACACTTTTGTGAATCTAGTCTTAAACTAGGATTTGAAAGTTTTTGAAAAATGTTTTTGAAAAAGAAATTATAATAAAAGATTTGGGTTGGGGACATGGGCTCGGTCCCTTGCCATGTTCTTATTTGATTGTTTGTTTGGGATCAGGAATGTGGACCTTGACTTAACTTTTGTTTTACAAGAAGATGCGGTGTGTAGAGTCACCCAGAGCCCGAATAGGAGAGTGGTTCCTGAAATACCCATATTTGTTATGTGTTCTGAGTTGATTTTTGTGATATATAGATTGTTAGAAACGAATGCTAGTAGATGAGGTTCTTTAGAAACTGTTGGATAGTAATTCGTTATTTTCATGATGCTTTATGATATAGGGAGTTGTTCGTCTAGTATATATATTAATTGATTTGTGATTGCTACATAGATTTTAATTAGTTGTATATGGTTGTGTTGAATAAACTTAGAATGATCGACTTAGACTTAGTTCATGTTCCTTGTTTGGTTGTGGACTTAGGGCATAGTTGATTATTCAACAGTCTATCTAATCTCGTACTATGTACAACAAGCACGTACAAAAGCAACCGGTGGTATGGGAGCGAGGGTAATCCTAAGAGGAATGCCTAAGACGTTTGTTGTAGCCCGTATGAGAAGTGGGTGTTAGCACACTTAGAAATGTTTTACCAGCAGTGCCTTAGGACCTTGGGATGAATTCTGAATCGACTACTGATATGTGTGGAAGGTAGTATGGGCTCGTACTACTGGAAGCACAAGATCCGTATGAAATTCAGAAGGAACTTTGAGGGTAGTAAGGAACTGATAGGAATAGGGCATGGTGTGTTGAGCATTGTGTTGCGTTGTCTGATTTTTCCTTGGTATATATTCAATATGTCTGCTATTGAAGGATCAAGATTAGAAGTTGGCAGCGCTAGGAGAGCATGTATGGGTGAGGAGGAGATCCCATGTGATCATTGCTACAGAAGTGCCCAAGGCGATTAAGGAGGTGACTCCAGAGTTGTTCGGGATGGTCAAGACTGCCATGATTGAGTTATTCGATGATCACTATGATGCACTTGCGGAGGTTATTGTTGCTGCAACTCCCTCTGTTTTTTCTTCAATTAGGGTTCGAGGAGAGAGAGCTTTCCAGTAACGAGACTTCGATAATATGAACCCCTAGATTTTGATGGGGTCTCAGACCCGATTGCGGTGATGAGATGGTTATCTGATGTGGAGAGTTGTTTCTTCACGTGATCATGTCCGAATGACCAAAAGGTCAAGTGAGTCCGGAATCTTCTAAGGTCAGGGGTAAAGGATTGGTGAAGAGTGGTGGCTTGTACTTACACTTCTGAGCAGAGAGCTACTGTTACTTGGGAGCAGTTCTTAGAGATGTTTTGTCCGAGGTATGTTCCCTTGGTGGAGAGGGAGAGGTTGGCTCCGGAGTATTTAGATTTGAGGCAAACGACCGAGTTGGTGGCGGATATCATAAGGATGTTCGCTGAGAGGGATTTGTTTAGTCCTCAGTTCGCTGCTTCGGAGCATGCTCAGATGAGTATGTATATGGGTATGCTCAAGATAGATATTCGACAGTTCGTCTCCATGCAACGCTACGGTTCTCTCGTTGAGCTTCAGGATGTCACAAGAAGGTGAGAGATTGAGATAGAGACCTAGTCGTGGGAGCGGTGTTAGAATCCGGATCAGTCCCCACCTGTAGGGAAGCGGTTTAAGTCTGCCGACCAGAGTTTGGGATCAGTTAGGGGAGGCGTAGATCTTTTGTACGTCATCGGTGTGGTGAGGAAGGCCGTTTTAGTAGAGATTTCATGCAGAGTGTGCGAGTTTGTTTCCATTGCGGCTAGGAAGGCCACATAAGAGCTCATTTCCCTTTTCTCATTTTTTGGGAGGTGTTGGATACTAAACCCCTAGCTTGACAGTTACCCGACGGTCGTCATGGGATGGCCAGAGTCCCGAGGACCGAGAGTTGAGTTGGCAGTTCTTCTGTTTAGCGATGGTGGTAGTATTGGTATTCATCTATAATATCTGTTTGCGTTTCAAAGTTCATTTGTAATCTCGGATGATCAATTAAATGGAATTATCTTATTTAGCTTTGTTTAAGTTGATTTCTTGTTATGAATGGATTAATCATTTTTTCCCTAGAATGTATGCGTATTGAAATGTATGAATGTGTGAGGATTCAGATTCTCTTATGTATCAGGATATCAGTAGTTGGGATCAAGTGGTGGAGTTCAAGTTAGTCTGCGCATCTAAGGATTGTAATGTTGTTAGGCTCTAGCATATCTCAATTGGGGGGAGAGTGGTACCTCGTAGCTGGAGAGCCGTGTGCCAAGGTTCGTTTCCTAATTTAATTTCTCCAGGATCAAGACTTCCACCCAACTATTGAATCTTTAGATTTTGCGTCAAGATCATTATCAACTATTGGATTCCCTCCAGGTCTTATTTGTTTTAGTAGTTTCATCATGTGTAGGGCATGTTTGTGGTTTAGACTCGAGGTTCTTAGGAGCCCATGTTGAGGGATGTGAAGAAGGCTTCCTTGTCTGTTCTTGTTTGATTGGGGCTTGGAGGTCCGAGTCACAGCCCGAAGACCTGGTAGGACCAGTTAAATTTTGTTAGGCCCGAGTGTTGTTTTTGTTCAATGGATTGGGGGTAGGCCCAAGTGTTGTTGTTGGTTAATGGATCGGGGGTAGGCCCGAGTGCCGTTTTTGGTTAGTGGATCGGGGGTAAGCACGAGTGTTGTTATCGATTAATGGATCAAGGGTGAACCTGATTCTTGATAATATAGTTGAGTAGGGCTGTCAAAGCTCAGTAGTTGGTGCATTTCATGCGGGTTTAGTATAGCGTATGTTTACCGAATAGATATAGGACTGATCAATCCGTGGGTGTCAGTCAACATAATTGATAAGAATTATGGTTTAGCCTTGTCTGTTGGGTTTTGTTAGGATTTCTCTCCAATGCATTAGTGTGTGTGAGTGGCAACTATAATGTGGGATGAAGTTCTTATCTTGGATGCTATCGAGAAATGCAAGTCTGGGAGACCTTGGTCAGTTTAGGTTGGAAGTCTTGTGTAGCATTAGTGTTAGCGGGGATGTTTAGTTGCCTGAGGGTTGTTCGCGTTTTGAGGACCTGGAGGTCCTGCTCTGAAAAGTGAATTCTTCTCTTTTGAATTAATGATGATTATGAGGAATTGTCATCGTTAGTTTGCTTCTTCATTGAAATATTTTGCAAAGGTATCGTGATGCAATCGATTGTGTTGAGGTGTTGTAATAGTTGTGACTCTGGCCAATAGAGTCTCTGCTAAATTTAGCTTATGAGCCTGGCTTTGGATTTTGAATGTTATGGGTGCAGGTTTTGGCTTTCAGGCAATACCAGTTTGCGTTAGGAGTCAGGTGGGAAGTACCCTTTAGGGTAATTTATAGAATGAGAGCAAGAAGGGACTTTGAGGACGAAGTCTAGTCCAAGTGGGGGAGAATTGTAACATCCTAATGATGAGGTAACTTCGATTTTAACCCTTTATGTGAAGAATAGAACATTTTGGCCATTATGAATGAGGAGGATTGCAAAATGGCCCATAGTGGCATTTGGGTAATTTTGGACAAAGGCCTAGTAAGTTGGGCGTAAGCTTCGTACACAAGGCGTACCTGTGCGGTTCCTTGTACGTCGGGCGAACATTGCCTACACAGGGCATACGTGCGAGGGTTTCAAACCCTAAAACTAATGGTTTGGACCCTATTTAAAAATCTTTATGGCCCCAAGACCTCTACCCTAATCACCCTCCATCAAAAGTTCTTCAGCTCATTTGTGTGTTTTGGTGATGTTCCTGAAGAAGAAGAATGTGGTAGAAGGACTTTAGAACTTGGATGAATCTTGCATATGGAATTCCCTACTTGCTAGCAACCTCCTGGAGGTAAAAAGCTTATAGCTTGATCATCCTTTGATGTAGATATAAATATTCCTCCATTTAGAGCATTTTTGGTCCCAACCTATATGATTCTTGAGCATGGCATACTATTAATCAAATAAGTTGTCATTTCAGACCCAATGAGGAGTCTTTATTCATAAAAATGTGATATTAATGCTTAGTTCTTCCCCATACATGCTTTATAAGGTCTTAAGGTGTTAAGAAGTTGAGATTTTGTGTATTAAGCACTTAATGCGCATGCAAAATCATAAAGTTTCCAACTTTATGACT
The DNA here is from genome assembly GCF_002870075.4 of Lactuca sativa. NCBI lineage: Eukaryota > Viridiplantae > Streptophyta > Magnoliopsida > Asterales > Asteraceae > Lactuca > Lactuca sativa. The sequence goes on from NC_056626.2 coordinate 349,327,097, forward strand.
CTCAATTGTATTTTGGCCTTGGATCTGCATTTTGACGTAAAAAGTCGAAGTATTAAGCTCTTAAGGGGTTAAGAAGAGGACATATGTGTATGTTGGGCATACCAGATGGTACGTTGCGCGTACACAAATTAAGCCCCGATACCTCATACATGAGTAACCCCCACGTACACCCGAAGTACTCCCCACCTACGAGACATGAGTTGACTCAATTGGGTTGACTCAGTGGATTTCGTTGGTTTTGACCTATTTGGACCAAGGGTATTTAGGGTATTTTGAGCTGTTATCTAAGATTGGGTCCTTGGTTTTTGTTAGGTTCTTGTTTATTCGATTCTTCGAAACAGAGATTTATTCAGCTGGAATTTTCGACTGAGAGGTAAGTTTTGCCTCACTGTACCGTGGGTCGAAGGCAACAATGTTGTCCCACTAGTTTTGGTTATATGTTAGTAAAGGGATGCGTTAGGGACTATATATATAATTAAGTAGGATAGATTGAGGACTCTTGATCTAGGATCTTTTACAAGTTCCTCGTTTGGTTGTGGTTCTAGAGTAGGATCACCTGTCCGGGTGACTATCTCACCTCTGAGTATATATGGTTACACATTCTTTGGATTGTTGGTAATTCAGATGTTGCCATATTGTACTGATCTGTTAGATCTGTATCATGGTAGTTGGTATGTTGCTATGCTGTAGTGATCTGTTAGATCTGTATGCATATTTGTAATTGCTGGTTATCATCTGGTGGAGTGCCCTAGGACTTTCTGTGGTCATGTAGGATAGCCTGAGAACTCTTGATCTAAGCTTTCTTGCATGTTCCTCGTTTCGTTATGGCTCTAGAGTAGTGTCATCTATTTGGGTGCCTATCTCACCGTTTGTCACTTATAGTTATGCATTCTATGGAGGTTAGTTGTTAGTTGGACTATATGTTGTGAGTGGACTAGTAGGCGGTAGTGAGCTATATGCTGTGAGAGGGTTAGATGGTCCTAATTTTTGCTTTAGGCCAAGATACCCGGTGCGGTCCGATTGTAAGCCATAGATGCGGAGGCTCTGGTAGAGCGGTGGGGTTAAGGCGGTAGGCCAACAAACCTTGGGTATTCCAGCCTGATGGATGAGTGGACCCGATGCATACTTGTATGTTTATATTATGGGTGAAACTCACTAAGCTTTGTGCTTACCCAGTTGTTTATTGTTTCAGGTATCATTCGTTTTCTCGGGAATGCGAATGCATAACTGTAGACATACATCAGCATCAATGAAGACTCTTCATTTTAAATATTACTCTGAAATTATAATAAATGTATTCAGAATAAACGTTTTCTCGATATTGGATTTATACTTAGGAGGATTTACTTAAATAAAAATAAAAATAAAATTTTTTGGTTGTGAAAAATCGGACGTTACAATAGAATTACCTAATTGCTCCACGTTGTAACACCCCGAGTTCAGAAGTGCAAGTTCAGGGTTCCAAGTGTAAATAAGGAAGGTCGACTCGGCGAGTTGATGGATAGACTCGGCGAGTCGGGTCGCGATTTTGGATGCGTGATAAGTGACCAACTCGGCGAGTCGGCAGCTGGACTCGGCAAGTTGGTGCTGAAGGGAGAAAAACCCTAATCCATGGTTTGTGCCATATATAAAGCACATTATAGCCACCCACAACGTCTTTACCTTCCTTTTTAGTTACTGAAAACACTAAATCGTGAGAGGCTCCATTGTTGAGAAGATTAAAGCTGGAAGGAGAAATTTGTGTAGAGAAGTTGGAGGACATTGAGTATAGCATCAAGAGGGCTTGTGGATCTGAAGTCTACATCAGTTTAGACTCATCTTTGGGGTAAGAAGCCACTTCCTTAAGCCTTTTTCCTTATTGTCATCCATGGTGGTTGTTTTGGGGGATTCCTTAGCTTGGTTTGGATCCATTTCGGGTTTAGAGGTTACATCTGAAGTTGCAACTTTAGATCTAGATTGTATTTGAGTCATAAGGGTAGAAAGCATCAGTCCTTGGGCTTGATTGAGAATGTCCTTGCCTTAAACCTTCATTTTTTTAGCTTGTTGGAGCTTGTTGAGCCTTTCATGCACATAAAGTTGGAAACTTTACATGTGAATCTGGCCCTAGGAGTCCAAATCAATGTATTAGAAGCAATGGAATGGCCTGAAATCGTCTGGATGAAGATGTCACGTCTGGACTCGGCGAGTCACATGGGTGAACTCGACGAGTAGTATGAATATGTGCATGAACTCAACGAGTTGGAAGAACAACTCGGCGAGTCTGTTGAATGTTGCTTTGGACTCGGCGAGTCTGGTCGAGGAGTCCTAACCTTTTCTGGTTGAATGGTGAATCGGCGAGTCGAGGGATGACTCGGTGAGTTGAGCGTGAAGGGATTTAGAGTTTTTGGACTCGGTGAGTCTTGGGGAGACTCGGCGAGTTGAGTCGCGTCATGGGAGTTTTCAGAGCATAGGGACTCGACGAGTCAGCGGGTTGACTCGGCGAGTAGAGTCAGGCAGGAAGGTTGACTTTGAATTTGACCAAGAGTTGACCAGTTGGCTTCCAAGGGTAATTTGGTAATTATTGGTATTTATTGAGTTCAGTCATTTGGTGTTGATCAGTGGTGGAGTTCGTGTCTGAGGTTGGAGCAGCGTGATCTTATCTCTTTAGTCAGCAGTTGCGAGGTGAGTTATCCTCACTATATCGACAGGGTCTAAGGCACCAAGGCTGACCCTTTATCGGATGGAAATCTGGGTAGTTGTTACGTTATTGCTTTGCTATATGTTTGCATCCTGGTAGTTAGGATGGTATGCGTTAGGGACCTTGTTAAGGTCGGTATCCTGGTTTATAGGATGATGCTATGTTAGTGACCGGTTAGGTCAGTATCCTGGTTAGAGTGTGCTATTTATGTGATCTACTAGATCGGTTGATTAGTGATAAATTGCTATATGATTATATGTTTATGTGCACATGGTTGGTTGACTGGGGTTGGGTTGAGGCGAGTCCTGTTTTGTGCTGTAGGCTAACATACCCAGGGCGGACCGGATGTTCCGAAGGCCCAGCGAGCGGTCCGGATAGGCTGTAGGCCCCACGAGGGCGGACCAGACATGCCGAGGCTCGAAGAGTGGACCAGGCCGACTGAAGGCCCAGTGCGGGCGGACTAGTCATACTACAGACTTAGAGAGTGGACCAGGTGGGCTGAAGGCCCAGTGCGGGCGGACCAACCACACTGCAGACTCGATGTATATGGCTAGACTATGAGGGTGGACCAGGTGGACTGAAGGCCCGGTGTGGCGGACCAGTCACGCAGTAGACCAGAAGTTCATGGCTGTTCTGTTTATGATATGATATGTTATGTGTACGGTATATGTGGCTGGTATTTTGGGGGTAACTCACTAAGATTTCGGGCTTACAATTTTCAGTGTATTTTTTTAGGTACGTTGGGAGATCGTGGCAAGGCGAAGGCGTGATCGTACCGCTCCTCATGATTTATGTACTTATGAAGTGGTTCTAGGAAATACTCTGATATTAAATGAATTGAAAACCTTTTTGTAATGAATTAATGATTATGTGTTGTTTTTGAAAAGTTTAAATTGGTTGAAAATTTTGGACGTTACAAGTTGGTATCAAAGCCTTGGTTTGATTGAATTGGAGGAACATTCGTGTGAATCCAGACTCAAATCAAGGAGAGTTTTCAAAGAGAAATTAAAAATGGTTTTCAAAAATAAGTAAAAGAGGACGCAGAGAGTATGATCAGCCGGAGCCAGTAAGTTACCCCAAAATTACCATACAAGTTATTTGTTTATATGATATGTTAGAACAACATGCTTGTGTTAGGCTAGGGATCTTCAGGAAGTGCATGATAGAGTTGCCTGATTGTGATACCTACTAGCCTAGGGTCTCCTTTTGTGAGAGTTTCAATGTTCCTCTAGGAGTGAGGATAGAGTGCTTGATATGTTCGTTCATTCTTGGGGCGTTGTAATGATACTTGAGACAAATATGGGTAGATGTGGAAGGTAGTATGGGGTCGTACTACTGAAAGCACAGGACCCATATGCCTATCAAGGAAGTCACAACCCCTGGGTGGTTGATTAGAGAGTCATTCTGGGTGGTTAGGAAAGGTTTCTGAAGATCTCACGGTGTATTGCAGAATGGAGATTACGAGACGTTTCAGGGTAGGATCCGGTTCGGGATCAAGAGCAGGAGAGGGTGGTCAGGATGGGTCAACACCACCCGAGGTCGTTGTCCAGATGAGTACGGACGAGTTGGATGCCAGGATTCATGAGATCCTCCATGATGAGGTTGCTGCTATGTTCCGGGCTGAGTTTCCGGAACTGTTTGGGTCGATCAAGACCGCTATGGTTGAGTATTTTGATGAGCGCTATGCGGATCTCGCAGAGACAGCGGCTGTGGCAGCAGCAGGGGGAGTTGCCAGTCGCGGTTTCCAGTATCGGGACTTCGACAATACGAAGCTCTGTACTTTCGATGGAGTTTAGGATCCGATCATTGCGATGCGATGGTTATAGGATGTGAAGGGATGTTTCTTCACATGTTCATGACCTGCTGATCAGAGGGTGAGGTGTGCTCTGAACCTGTTGTGGCTCGGGGTGAAGGATTGGCGGAGATCTACCACAGGATCATATTCGGATGCGCAGTGGGCTGCGGTTTCTTAGGATCAGTTTTGGGAGATGTTCAGCAGTCGTTATGTTCCATGGGTTGAGAGAGAGAGAGGTTGGCTTAGGAGTTCTTGGAGCTAAAGCAGGATACAGAGTCGGTGATGGAGATCACCAGGATGTTTACTGAGAGGGCGATGTTTTGCCCAGAGTTTGTTTCAGAGCAGGCTCAGATGTCCCAATATCTGAGTATGCTCAAGAGGGATATCAGGCAGTTTGTGTCCATGCAGAGGTGCGAGACCTGGCTGGAGTTGCAGGAGGCCGCTCGACGGCGTGATTTGGAGATTGAGTTACAGTTGCGAGAGCAGAGGCAGGCCCCAGTGCAGTCGTAGCCTGCACCAAAACGGTCCGAGACCGTTGATTCTAGTTTGGGAGATCAGAGCAGCCGCAATTGTGGGATGTGCGGGAAGGGTTACACCAGAGTTTGTAGGTCCGGTGGTGCGTGCCACAAGTGCGGGAGAGAGGGGCATTATGCGAAGGACTGCCATCAGTCAGCCGCAGTTCAGGATATGAGGATTTGTTATCAGTGCCACTAGGTTGGTCACATAAGGGCCAACTGCCCACAACTTACTGTCGGACCGGTGCAGGCTCCAGCACCGGCCACTTTGAGGATTACGGGTGGAGGTCAAGGTGGAGAAGAGCCCCCGAGGGCTCAGGGACGTGCTTTTCAGCTTATAGTAGAGGAGGTCAGGGCAGAGCCGGATACAGCTGCGGGTATGTTTCCTTCTTGATATCTTGTTATCTTGTGGTAGTTATGGAGTATTGTATATCTGCTAGTCTCGTTCGCATGATTCATGGTATTGTATTCGTTCGTCTTTTCGTCAGGTTATCGTATGATCGAGGGTTTTGGTATTGGGAGTCTTAGATGGTTATCATCCATGGGAATTGTTGGTGGGGAATTAGGCTTTTTGGTCTGAATGTCGTGGTTAGCATTTGCAATTTGAGGAATACTCAGCTGAGGGTTGAACTCCCTTAGAGTTCGAGATGTGCGATGTCAGAACGTGATTTTGTGGAGGTTGCTCGTTTAAGAATCAATTCAAGTATAAGAGAATTTGTTGAGTATGATTGTTTAAGTGATGCCGGTTGGGTCACCGGTGGTTGGTAGTCAGTGCTCTAAGTGGGGAGAATTGAAAAATTCTCAGGAGGATCGATAGCATGATAGGTCAAATTAGCTGTTTGGGTTTCAGTAGTGCTTTAGTCAGCCAAGAGCGTGGGCTGGTATGAGTAAGTGGCAGACGAGTGGGGCAAGATATAGACCAAGGTTGGGCTTAGGGTTAGGCCGGGATTGGAGTATAAAGAATGGGGTTAGAGTTCGGAACCCCAAGAGGGCTAGAACAGTATGTACGAGAGAGATTCCCGGAAAAAATGGTTCAGGGTGACGTAAGACAGTTTGAGCGGTCCGGACAGACTGAAGGCCTGTGGGCATACCAGTCAGGCCGAAGGCTCGGGGAACGGTCCAGACAGGCTGAAGGCCCAGGAGGGCGGTCCAGACATGCTGAAGGTTCTGAGAATGGTCCAGATAGGCTTAAGGCCTGGTAAGGCGGTCCAGTCATGCTGAAGGCTCTATATGTGTTAGTGGATCGGTACGAAGAGAATGAGTAAAAGTGTCACCAGGGGATGATAATTGATATGGTCTGGCCCCAAGTATTGATCATGTTAGTGGAAAGCAGTGCATGGACTCGAGAGTCCTTGCGAGCAGATTCAGGGTATATGGAAGTTCGAGAATAGCAGTTGCTCTACATGGATAATGTAGAGTGAAGTGTAGCTCAGTGGCACGTGCAAGTGCGGTAAGGGTTGTTGAGTGGATTTACTGGGAAGGAAAGACAGATAGCTCCGGAAGGAGCGTGGGTACTCCAAAAGAGGAGGAAGTGGAGTAAATGGGTTATCGTTAGTGCTTCAGCTAACGGTAGTAAGTACTGGGATTTTACCAGTGGTATGGCAGCACATCCGAGTTGGGTGTCTGTTGAGGTTGCAGAAGGATTTCCGGTAGTGTTGAACCAGAGGAGTTCGGAAGGGATGCAAGGAGGGAGCCTTGGATTTTTTTGTATGGTTGTGATCAGGAGGTTATGTATGTAGTAGTAATTCATCCCAGGGATGTCTGGAGGTATCGTCAGTGTGTCGGGTTTTCCACCCCGAGGATGATAGAGCAGGTTCAGCATGCGTATGTCATTGCAGGGGAGAGCTCATGAGAGTTGCTCGGGAGCTGAAGGATGTGCCATCCTGTTAGCTCGGAAAGAAGCGAGTTGGATTCAGAATGGAAAGCGGGATAAGTCCCATAAGTGAATTTGATAAAGGATATGCCAGTCGAGGAAAGGGGTAGCAGCTTGGTACCGGGTCAAGACTCGGTGGTTCAGGGTGATGTCTAGCTTTGTAAGGGTCAAGTGATTGTTGTGATTTGGGGTGATGAAAGTATCATTGGTTAATAAGGGTCGTTATCAGAGAAAGAAGCCGGTGGCCGGCTTGAATCAGTTGCCATAACTCTGGGAGGGAAGAGTTGGACTTTATAGAGGTTCAATAGCAGTGTTCGGAGGAACCTTGTTCAGTTGATACCAGGAGGTGCATTGTGGGAGTATTATGTGGAATTGTGTGCTGCGACGGACTTCGAGGACGAAGCCTAATTTAAGTGGAGGAGAATTGTAACACCTTGAGTTTAGAAGTGCAAGTTCAGGGTTCTAAGTGTAAATAAGGATGGTCGACTCGGCGAGTTGATGGATAGACTCGGCGAGTCGAGTCGCGATTCTGGACGCGTGATAAGTGACCAACTCGGCGAGTCGGCAGCTGGACTCGGCGAGTTGGTGCTGAAGGGAGAAAAAACCTAATCCGGGGTTTGTGCCTTATATAAAGCACATTATAGCCACCCTCAGCCTCTTTACCTTCCCTTTTAGTTCCTAAAAACCCTAAATCGTGAGAGGCTCCATTGTTGAGAAGATTAAAGCTTGGAAGGAGAAATTTGTGTAGAGAAGTTGGAGGACATTGAGGATAGCATCAAGAGGGATTGTGGATCTGAATTCTACATCAGTTTAGACTCATATTTGGGGTAAGAAGCCACTGCCTTAAGCCTTTTTCCTTATTGTCATCCATGGTGGTTGTTTTGGGGGATTCCTTAGCTTGGTTTGGATCCATTTTGGGTTTAGAGGTTAGATCTGAAGTTGCAACTTCAGATCTAGATTGTATTGGAGTCATAAGGGCAGAAAGCATCAGTCCTTGGGCTTGATTGAGAGTGTCCTTGCCTTAAACCTTCATTTATTAGTTTGTTGGAGCTTGTTGAGCCTTGCATGCACGTAAAGTTGGAAACTTTACGTGTGAATCTAGACCTAGGAGTCCAAATCAATGTATTGGAAGCAATGGAGTGGCCTGAAATCGTCTGGATGAAGATGTCACGTCTGGACTCGGCGAGTCACATGGGTGAACTCGACGAGTAGTATGAATATGTGCATGAACTCAACGAGTTGGAAGAACAACTCGACGAGTCTGTTGAATATTGCTTTCGATTCGACGAGTCTGTTCTTGGACTCGGCGAGTCTGGTCGAGGAGTCCTAACCTTTTCTGGTTGAGCGGTGAATCGGCAAGTCGAGGGATGACTCAGTGAGTTGAGCGTGAAGGGATTCAGAGTTGTTGGACTCGACGAGTCTTGGGGCAACTCGGCGAGTTGAATCGTGTCGTGGGAGTTTTCAGAGCATAGGGACTCAACGAGTCAGCGGGTTGACTCGGCGAGTAGAGTCAGGCAGGAAGGTTGACTTTGACTGAGGACTTTGAGTTTGACCAAGAGTTGACCAGTTGGCTGCCAAGGGTATTTTGGTAATTATTGGTATTTATTGAGTTCAAGCATTTGGTGTTGATCAGTGGTGGAGTTCGTGTGATAGGTTGGAGCAGCATGATCTTATCTCTTCAGTCAGTAGTTGCGAGGTGAGTCATCCTCACTATATCGACAGAGTCTAAGGCACCAAGGTTGGCCCTTTATCGGATGGAAATCCGGGTAGTTGTTACGTTATTGCTTTGCTATATGTTTGCTCCTAGTAGTTAGGATGGTATGCGTTAGGGACCTGGTTAAGGTCGGTATCTTGCTTTATAAGATGATGCCATGTTAGTGACCGGTTAGGTTAGTATCCTGGTTAGACTGTGCTATGTATGTGATCTGCTAGATCGGTTGATTAGTGATGAATTGCTATATGATTATATGTTTATGTGCACATGGTTGGTTGACTGGGGTTGGGTTGAGGCGGGTCCTGCTTTATGCTATAGGCTAACATACCCAGGGTGGACCGGATGTTCCGAAGGCCCAGCGAGCGGTCCGGATAGGCTGTAGGCCCTACGAGGGCGAACCAGACGTGCCGAGGCTCGGAGAGTGGACCAGGCCGATTGAAGGCCCGGTGCGGGCGGACCAGCCATACTACAGAATCAGAGAGCAGACCAGGCGGGATGAAGGCCCGGTGCGGGCGGACCAACCACACTGCAAACTCGATGTATATGGATAGACTCGGAGGGTGGACCAGGTGGATTAAAGGCCCGGTGCGGTGGACCAGTCACACAGTAGACCCGAAGTGCATGGCTGTTCTGTTTATGATATGATATGTTATGTGTATGGTATATGCGGTTGGTATTTTGGGGGTAACTCACTAAGCTTCCGGGCTTACAGTGTTTAATCTATTGTTTCAGGTACTTCGGGAGATCGTGGCAAGGCGAATGCGTGATCGTACTGCTCCTCGTGATTTATGTACTTATGATGTGGTTCTGGGAAATACTCTGATAATAAATGAATTGAAAACCTTTTTGTAATGAATTAATGATTATGGGTTGTTTTTGAAAAGTTTAAATTGGTTGAAAATTTGACAAAAACTGCATTTTTGGTCCCTATGGTTATCCAAAAAGTGTGGATAAGGTCCAAAATGTTTTCAACTTGCACCATTAGTCCAAAAACTGAAACTTTTTGTGGTTTTGGTACCTGAAAATTTTAAAATTACTTACAAAGACTATTTTGCCCTTCCTGTTTATTCCATTTTTTATGTATTTCAGTAATTCAGTAGTTGAAAAAAAAGCAAAAAGAAAATATTATGAACACCCCTCCCACTCCCACCCCCACCTCTTACACCGATAACCCTACCCCTCTCTTACTGATTTAAACCACAGTCATACACTGATACACTTACATAAACTATGAACATAATGAAGTTCTGGGAATAGATTCTACAGATTCAACACATATGAGTACACATAATGAAGTTTTGGAAAAACTAATGCTGATTAAACAGACATATGTGCACACACCTACCTCTATCTCTCTCTCTCTCTCTCTCTCTCTTACGTCTCTCACTCTCTTTTCCTGATTCAACAAACACACACAGACACATACTGATAAACCAGATTCAGAACATTGATAAGCCAACACATCCTTCTATTACTCTCTTTCTTGAGTCTCTCATTCCAGTAAAGGATTTTCACCGTCAGAAAAACCTCCAAGAGCGAAGCGACCATCAGTTTATGTGTGTAGTTAAGATCTGAGATTTTAGGGTTTTTAGATGCTCAGGTGGTGTCAATTTCTATGTTCATCGGTATATGTATGCGATGAAGGTCTGATTTTCAAGCACTTGTTCAGCACCATTATTTCCATTTCTCAATTTCTTGAAGGCCCAATCTCTAGACTTTGATTCAATTTCTTGAAGGTGCAATCCACAGATTCTGATTCCTTATAGTGACTCAAGTTCACCATCAAAGTTGTTGCAGATATGGGTTTTAACTCGTGGTTGTTCTTGTGTGTGATGAACCCAATAAATAAAGTGAGGGGTGGGGTTTACGAATTGGGAGGGAGGTTAAGATGCTTTAGAAGATTGAAACCCCATTTTTCATGAGAATCAGTTTTTGGGGGAATTCCATTTGAGCTAAAAAAACTGCTCCAGTTCTAAGTAATCATTTCAATGACGGTGGTGGCTTAAGGTTTTTTAGGGTGGGTCTAAAATTATGTTACCTGGCGTTTTTATCCTTGAAGGGATGACAAAGACGATGAGGGAAGGAGGGCTTTTCAAGTGGAGAGAGAGAGAGAGAGATAGAGTGATGGGGTAGGATTTTATTTTATTTTTATTTTTTTAAACATTTAAATACTAAATTAATAAAGAAAATAAAAAAACAAATAAAAAGGGTAAAAGAGTCATTTCAAATTGTTCAGGGACCAGATCCACGGAAAGTTTGTGATTTTGGACCAGTGGTGGAAGTTGGAAACTTTTTGGACTCCATCCACATTTTTTTGCTAACCACAGGGACCAAATTTTCAGAAAAGTCTTGAAAATTTTGTAGCAGGTTTTAGTATTACCCCTTCAGCATTCTTTAGACAACTTATTGAGGCTTATAAGAATCATATATGCCAACTAAAATCGAATTCCATGCCCAAATTAATATGTTTTGAGTTATTGTGTCATGCTTGCCTTGTCATGCCGACTGTCACTATGATGAGAAGAGAATAAACTATTGAAGTGGCAGCCTCTATGAAAGAGGAAGAATTAGACTAAGGGATCAATGTTAATTGATCCATTTCATAATATTGTTAGTTAATTACTGGAAATGATCTGGTACGGAGATGTAAATGTGACTATAATACATGCCTATCAGATAGAAACTGATAGAGATGCATGAAGAGGATTCATAAGATGTTAATTTATACGATAGTATTATGAACGAATCCTAGAAATTATGGAATAATTGCATAATGATTACATTAATAGATCATTAATGATGATATTGTAAGAATCACCTAGACTTGGATGGATTAAATTGTTAGCATAAAAGATATAAGCATGATAAGGTTGGAAATGAGATAACCATAGAATTGCTATAGAAATATAAAAGATTCTAAGGAGGCAATGAGAGTTCGGTTTAGTTCTATGTAATGATAACTTATAGAGGTTTATAAGAGATAATGGAAATGGGAATTAAAGAGTTTTTTAAAGTGATATAGTAAATTGAGGCATGTTGCTTAGAACTTACTGAAAAATTTATTGATCTTCTAAAGTTTTAATGATTTTAAACTTGATAGAAGATGATTGAGGTTCTGAAAATTAAGAACATAAGAATTAGAAAAAGCATGGATAAGATCTCGAGAGTAAGGAACTCCAAAAAACCTTGAGAACGAAGGGGATAGTTCTAAAGGGATAAAGCAAGATCAAAACATACCAACTGAAAGATAGTACAAATGAGAGCTTAGTCACATGAAGTGAGTAGAGGATCTAAGAAATAGATAAGGGGTTAAAATGAATATTTCAATTCAGAGAAAGAAAATGAAAAGAATACTATGTCTTGTGAAGATAGGATTGATGAGAGGGCCATGGACATAGTAAGCAGGCAAGTTATTGGCTTAATTTGAAATCAATATGCAATTCATTTTCAGAATGGGTTGTAAAACATCGTAATATGAATGTTGAGGCCTAAATTATAAGCACTCATGGTGAGCACCCACACTTAAGGTAAAATAGCAAGCCAAGAGCTCTAAGGTATGAATCGAATGAGAGACAAGTAGAACATGTAGAAATACATGTTATGATGATTGAAAGAATTACTCCCTAATGAGAGGTATGATCCTAAAATAAGATAAGTTGATCATTATTCCAATGAAAAGAGTGGTGAAGAGAATGTAAAAATTGTAGTTAATGCCATAGGTATATAGTACACATAGAAGAGGATTAAAGTCCTAATGACTCGTAAGATAAGAGTACAATTAACATAATGAAAGATGGACATAAAGTCTAAGAAACCTATGAATAAATGTAAGTGTTGTAAGCACTAGATAAGTTTAATAAAGAAAGAGCTGAAATGAAGATACCCTCATATCATTTAGGGGAAGTTTGAGGGAAGAATTTAATTATCTACATACAAATGCAAGGAAGATAGTAAAGTATATTATTATAAAAAGATAACCCTCCAGGACGGTATTAACTATAAGATAGATTGCGAGTTTATGAAATGATCTTAGACATCACAAACGGATTACGAGGCCTAAGTCTTGTTAAGGGGGTGAGGATTATAACGACTAGAAAATTGTTACTCATTAAGAGAAGGATTAACAGATAATGTAAAAGTTATTAGTGAATGATTGTTAAATGAATGTTGTAGTTCTCTCGGAGACAGTTCCATGGATATAAAGTTTGTCAAAATCGGAGTTCGTATGAGAAAGTTATAGCCATTCGAAAAGTATGTTGCTATTTTAGAAAAATTCATAAAGTCGGAATAGAGAAGGGAAAATCTTAAAAGGCGCGGTGCGCCTGTGCCGAATCACGAAAGACATGTGCCGAACGAATATTACATGTGGTAGAAGGAGGGACACTTGGCAGCTCTAGAAATGTCACCTAGCATAGCGTGTGGCATGCACTTAGAGAGACGTGGTGCGTCTCTAGGCATATATATATATATATATATATATATATATATATATATATATATATATATATATATATATGTATGTATATATATGTATATATATATATATATATATGTTTCTTTTTGTCATTTGTTATACATTTGGTTGGTGATAGCTCCGGACGGTTATGTCGCGTTATATACTAAATGGAAATACATGTTAACACCGGTATACATAAATCAATACCGACTTTAGGTATAATCGTTTATTTCGATATTGAGTAATTTGATTCGTTATTTATGATGCCGTAATTATAAAGTGAGAGCCAAGACTCCAGTCAAATTGTGAAGTTTATAATATGATGCTATTATATACTCAACGACACGCTGGATAGTTGAATTCCATGTTTAAATTTCTTAACCCGGTTAGCAAGGATTATAAAACCTTAGATACGAGATGACCATAAGTGAGAAATCAAATGAATGATTTACAGGGTTAAGCCATTTAGTAGTAGTATTATGGGACTATTGGGTTTTCCATGCATCTAAACACATAATCATGTGTAATGGGAACATAACAATATTCCTATGCATTCATGCACCCTAAGAGTCTAAGTTTTATGTTATTACTATGTCACGCCTCGCTAAATTGGAAACATGGGGCACAATAGTACCAAAGGTCTCATAGCCAAAGTTAATTGACAACACCAACCATAGTATTAAAAAGCGTTACAATTTACAATAACTTTTGAATTTTTTTTAAAATAAATTACAATGTATTAAGAAAAACACACACGAATGCTCCTACAAGTGATGTGTAACTACGTGCCACTTACTCGAAAATTACCTCAAAAACTATGTAAAACGAGCGAAGACTATAGAAAGAGTTGGTGAGTTCGTAGGTTTACAAAAAATGTGGTTTCATGTATCATAATCAAAGTTTTTATAAAATCTTCCATAGCTGAAAGTGCATTGATAAAATGAGAAATAAAGTTCGTTATCATCATGAGAAATAAAGTACGTTTCCAAAATGATAGGAATACTTCATACTCTCATGGGAAATAAAGTTTGGTTCTAAAACGAGATATAAGGTTCATATGTGCATAATGGTCAAATCATGAGTTCACAACCCAAGTCTAATGACCTAGGGTGCCCTCTTCAATGTCTATCTCTAACATAGGGGATAATATGGTAAAATGCACTTTGTAAAACGGGCGAGTGAGGAGTTGTCTACCTCCTAATAGCGCTATCCATAATAACCATGGGCTCATATGAGTTAATGAGTTGTGTGAACCGATTCTAGGAACTTTACCATTATAAGGCCTCATGAATTAGCAATTTCAAACACATACATAGAAAATCACATTTGATACAATTGAAAATAAATACAATGAACATAACTGAATAATCAACATGCTTTTGCACACCAAAACATTTAAAAACCAAAAATATGGGGAGGCATGAATACTCATAACGCTTTGAAATGATGCAAATGGTGCCTTGAACTACACTACGCTCATACCACTACCGATTCCTACTACGATGTTACACACCAATGAGTCTCTACTTGAAAACTAATACTAGTATACTTAATTTCTACAATAGAAGTATGTTGATATTGTGTTACAATTTTGATATTGATAAGTTATAAACATTTTTCTGTGAAATTTAGATTCTCATTAATCAATTTATTTAAAAACAATTTAAATGGAAAATCTCATTTATTGTTATTCTTAGAAATGTATTTTAGCACTTTTGGAAATGTTTTACAAGCTAAAAGTCCAAAAACTCAATCAAAGCAGTTCTAAAAATTTCCAAACTTATTTTTTCTGTTCCTACTGCAATTAAGAACATGCTTGTAATTTTCATGATTTTTAGATGTTCTTAACTATTTTTCCACCATTTATGACTTAAAAACATCATAAAATAACGGAAAAATATTAAATGTGAATGAAAAACTCAAAATTTTTACGTAACTATTTTACAATTTCCATAATCTGGGAAAAATATTTAAAGTCATTGTTGAATAGTAAAACCTGATTTTTACAATTTAAGTGTGTTTAATACCAAGAAAATAGAAATAAATAGCAAAATGTTACAATAATTCCTCAAAATTTTTATTTGTGGTTATAATATTATAAAAGATGTCTTGGTAAATTTTCAAGATTTATGGATAAGGTTAACTAGTTTCCCTTATTTAATCCTTTTAATATACATTAAATCTTAGGAAAATAGAAAAAGTTTTGGAAAATTCTCCAAATTTTTTTTGTGAAGGTTATATGATATATAGAAGCTTTGAAAAATAATAACTGTGATTTTTAAAACTCAAAATCCAATTTTGTTATTTATTTCTGTTTAATAACAATAAAATAAAAAATAATGGTAAATATTAATAACAATTGCTCAAACTTTATGCAAGATGTTAGATTTGTAGTGTAAGTCATTCATGAATTTATTGTAAAATTTATTTACTAGTGTAAGTATTTTAGATGATTTAACACTCTATTTTCTTATTATTTTTAGTTAAAAATAAAGAAAATATATTTGGATCTGAAAATTTCCAGAATGCATAATCATGTTCTCAGTTTTGATGTCGAAAACGTTCCTAAAGGTCAATAGATTATAGAGAAAAACTTGGTTCTTGTGATTTTAGTAACAGTTGTTAATGTCACTTTGAGAATTTTGTAACATTTTTCACTACCTTTAAGTTAATATCTTTTACCCCTCTGAGTTTATGATGCTAGGAGTTCAAAATAATTTTTGAAGGAATTTTAGGTTGATTTACTTTGTTTAATATGCAACATAAAACTAGTACTCATAAGAATTGAGCTGTTAGAGAAACAGTATTGGAAAATTTATTAAAAATTGTAATCATAATGATTTCCAGTGAGAAGAAAAGAGAGAAATGAAAGATTCTGTCTCTCTGGATACCCAATCTCTTTCATTATCCATTTGTGGTTTCTCTTAACCAAAATCAGTCACCAAAATACAGAAATGCATGTAGAATCATGAATATTCGTATGGAAAATCTTTCACATTGATCGTTCTTCTAAGTTTAGATTTATTTTAGAGAGAAGGAAGAGAAAAACTTTACAGATAGAAGTATTTCAAGTGTGTGTGTGTGTTGGGAAGTGGAAGGGATATTTTGGAGAGGTGGCCAAAATTTGTAAGGCATGATGCTCTCTCTCATTCTTTTGTTTATAAAAATTGTTAAATTTTATTAAGTATGCTTCCAATTTTATAAAATCTCTCCCCCCCTTTTTTTTAAATAAAATACACATTTAATCAATTTTGATTTATAAACCTTGGTTTTTAACTTATAAAACAAGCTTAAATGTGTAATGACTTCAATATTATTTTCTTGATTATATTTTCATAATTTTAATTATTATAAGACAATATTTTAAAGTTCATAATTACTTTTACAAAAATTTTGAGGTTGAATTTATAAAAATTGGTTTTTAAGGCTTTTAGGGTTTTGGGATATAATAACTCTTTGGATATCACAATAATTTGAATTTTTGAGACTTCAAATTATTTTAGAGTCTTATAACTCTTTTCCAGTTGTAAAAGTACTTGAAATTATCTTTGTTTTTGTCAATTTATTGCTATTTTTATGTAGTGATTCCGAGATTCAAGTGAAATTGAAGAATCAGGTTTACTAGTCCTAGTTTTCAAGTTTGAATTTTGTTCCTACGAGACTCGTACCTAATTTCTACTACTAGGTCAAGTGCATGCAATGTCTACATGAATGTACAAAGATGCTCGAGTCAAGGAATGAACTAAGTATGAATAGTCACTACAGCTAAAGTAGTTGTAGAATTCACATATCAATGTGAAATTTAAGTAAAATATCCTTCAATTCAACTTGTTTCCAAGTTTCTAGTAAGTTATAAATTAACTTCTAGCTACCAAGTCTAGCATGTGTCATGCCTATAAGAGCAACTAAGTATAGTCAAATCTAGAATAGACTCGAATTTTGACGGTTGTCACATATTGCTACCCTACTACAACATAAATAAAGGAAGAATAACATACCTCCTATGTAGCAATTGATCTCCATGCTTGAGATCTTCTCCTTCCTCAACATTGCTTGGATGAGAGGACCCAAACCATAATCCCTTTAAATGTGTCAAACCTATTAAACACCAAAGAGAGAATAAAATAACTAGGATAAGGGTCAATTCAGAAACCCTCCAAGAGGGTTAGAATTCATCCCATATAAAGGGATGGAGGTATGGTGAATTTGTCAAGCCAAGGTAGAAATTCCTATCAATCCAGGCTAGTTAATTTCACTTTTATAAGCGTTAACTTTTAATTTTGATAAAGGGCTATTTAGGATAAATAATCGCAGCCAAAGTATAATATATATGACAATGATTTCGTGCATATAAAGAACACCCAAACCTGGCATTGACTGAAGAAGTTACGACCTTCCTAAGTTTTGCATTTAAACTGTATGTAGTAAATAATGAATCGAAGATAGCTAGGTTGCTTTTTAGCCCAAGTGATCTAAACAAAAGTCGTAGTAGTAGCTAAATTGAGAGCGTACATATAGAGAATGTCTAAATCTGACTTTGTAAGAGGAAGTTAGGACTTTTACAAGTTTTAGTGTAGAAATATACCGCTCCAAAACCAAAATTGGAATCAGTCGATTGTTAAGAAAAGCAATCTAAATGAGAGTTGATATCTCGTCAATTCCTATCTGCCGATAAAATGACAGTCGACAACAAATTTCATATAAGAGAGTTATGAATTTTAAACATACTTTAATAGTCTTATACTGTTAAAAGTATTGGTTTCAAAAATAAAGGCAAAGCTAGCGGACATAGTCTAAATGAAAGTTGTAGATCTCGTCGATAGCTACGCGTAGATATAAAAACCATCGAAAACGGAGCTTATATGAAGAAGATATGAAGTTTCTAGGGAACATAAAATCATCGTGCGCACCTGTGTGTAACGAAAAAGTCCACTATGTACACTGACACTCCACCCAGAATTCGAAACGTGGCAACACACATTAAATGACATATCACTCTCTTCCGACCAGATGCGCGACGTGCACCTTATCTATACGCGACTCACAAACATAATACCCTTATAATTGGCAGTCAATTTTCAGTTCAATCCCACACCATTTGTACGTTTTTCTCTCTCAATTTCTCTCAATTCTAAGCCCTTTCTCCCTTAAGTTTTTAATCGTCGAAGCCTTGCGGTGTCTGATAGCCAGTGATTAGGTGCTCTTGAGTCGGAGTTTTGCCTGCTTATTTCCTAGTATTCATCAGTATACCCTATAATTTAAGCTAAACTTATTTTATTCAAGTATAACTTTTACTTATAGTCATTTTTGTTATTATAAACCTATAATTAAGATTTATCATTATATCCAAGTCAATATATTGATTAATCAGCTTATGGGGATGATATCTACTCTGGATTTGGTGAGGTGTTTAGAGTGAGATTTCCAAACAGTATACTCTGTATACCAAACAAACCCTACCTCCGATATGATCCTACTTAGTTGTTCCTTACTTGATAGATCTTGATGTAGACATTGGGATTAGTGAGGAATCCATACTATCATTAGTCACCAAGAATATTAAGCTAAGACCTAGTGACATTCGACTAGGACATGTCATAAGAAAAGTCAAGGAGTTTGGTGGAGCACTGCCGAATTCTCCATTCATTTACCTAAGTCAAGTGAGTTCATAGTTACTTTATGCTTACACATCAATACAAGTATGTTAAATGCTTAATTGTTATGTGTGTTTTCTTTGCAATGTTTAATGTAGTCGTACAATATGAATGTTACTTGATTTAACCATATATTTATAATACTTAATAATATGATTGGTAGTGAAGGGTTGTGCAAAATAACAAGTGAGAGGTTGTGATGGGGTTGTGTGAGATAGTGGTTATGATATATTTGTGGAAGTCATGCGAAAGAATAATTCGTGTCTTCCATGTTGTTACACCCCCAAACCGTAACGGCGGAAACATTCGGGGGTGGAGGACTTCATGTATAGTTTCACATAAATACGTAACAGTAATCAAAGTACAACATCAACCATTGTATTTACAAAGTTATTAGTTTTACAACTGTGTTCAAAACATAATGTCTATGAACTCAAAAGTACAAGTTTAAAAAACACGAGTTTATAGATCTCCGTCTTCCTAAAAGCTGTAGATGTACCTGTATCACTGTTTCCCTAAGAATACAAGTAGTTTTTGAAAAAGTCTCAACAATTAAGCTGGTGAGTTCATAAGTATGTTTGCAATTGAAATCTATTTTCTTGTGTATTGATAAAGTGAACATGTTTTTCCTAGAAAATCCTATATTTTCTGTTGTGTTATACTGTAAGCAAAATTTATATTGATTTTTGTAACAATAACTTGTAAAATGCAGTTTATTTCTCATAAAACCATGAAAGGTATGTTTTCTCTAAACTGAAATAGTATTCCATGTTTATACTTGTAGGATACTGTATTATAGTTTTATAATTAAATAAAACTATATGAAGTGTTACTTTTTCATACAATAATCATTTTGTTCAATACCAAATTGTGAGTTATTATAACCATACTAGATGACCTAGGATCGCCTGAACACGATGTTCTTCAGGCATCGTAATATGTAAGACATTTGTCACTCCAGACATGCCTGCCTAACTGTAGCTAGAAATTTAAGTGTGGGATTGTCAGTCCCATATAGATCTATATACAAGTGTCACGCTCTCCCTCCAAGAGACTCTGGTTGTAATTTCAGGACTTGGTTGGTACTTAGAAAAGTACATGAAGGTAGTATCATAAGTGTTATATTGATGATTACATGTAGAATAATGAAAAGTTACTTTGTAGTAAATACACTGTAAGTAAGTTTCATAAAATGTATAGAATATAATTTGTAGGTTTGTTTTTAGTAAAGTAATCTGTTTGTGTTCTGACAGTTATCCTCTGTTTTCTGTTATGTATTATGTTTGTTTTCCTGCTATGTACTTTGAAACTTGAAACCAATGAATGAGTCCTCTAAACTATACCTATTATAGTTTAGCTGTTTGTTTTACTTTAAGAATTTGTAATGTTGTTATTCCATGAAATTCTCTGTTTGTACCCATGAAGTATCAAACAATTTAAAAACCATTTTATATTTAAATAAATGTAATATTTTTATAATTGTGATTAATTAGATCTTCGATTAAATAACTTTACCCCAAGCCCACAATCAAACAAGGAACATGAAATGGGGTCAAATTACATATTCTAAATCCTTTGAATCCTAATTATATAATTTACACATATATAAATATGTAATTTTTGAGAATTATAACAATTTAAAATATACTAAAACATTTAAAAATATTTTGAGATATTAACACAATTTCATTGTGTTTCACTTGTATCCCCCCCCCCCCCCCCCCAAATAGTTAAAAATTATAAAAGTGTAGGGGTATGAACTCACCTTTTGTAAGTGATTTTATTGGAGACTTGATTTAGGATGTTATTTCCACGAGTTAGATTCTGAGTCAAATAGGAATGTTAGAACCTAAGTTGGAGGCTACAAGGAGTTCACGGCCAGAAGGGGTGTTCATGGTCCAAGAACACTTGATGTTCTTGAGTTCACGACCATAAAGTGAGGATGTTCTTGGGTTTTTAGCTGGTGATCTTGATGAAAATATGAACACTTGAAGATTGATGTGTTTTTGGCCCAAGTATATGAAGATTGGAGATGTTTTCTTGAAGAATTGAAGAACATAAGCTGTGTTTAGCAAGACCCAAAGGTGAAAGGAAGATCTTTGGATGATAGATGGGAGCAAACTTGAGTTTTTGATTGATGAAATTTTAGAGAGAAGAGTGTGTTTGCGGCCGAAGTGTGAAGAATGAGTGAAAAATGAGTGTCTCGCATATATATAGGCCGAAGGTTCACTGCCGAGGGGTTCACAATCCGAAGTCGGAAAATGGTTATGTTGGAAATCTTTTAATGTGATTGTCACTTGAAATGAGTTGAGTATTGATTTACATTGTCTAACAAACATTATCAGAATGTTTCAGGTTGGAAAGATGTTGAACATTCAACAAGTGTTTGAAGAATCAGATGTTGGAGCACTTGAAGCTTACATGGAGCACCTGTTGTTGACATGGATCACTTGCTGAAAGCTAGTTGGATTAACATGATCTCATATGGCATATCTAGATCATATGTGGAGAATCAAGACACTGATGGGTCATTTGGAATATTGATGGCTCATCAGAAACATTGTTGACTCATCCACAACTCTATGGCTCAACAAGAACACTTGGTGGCTCAACAATGGATCAACATGATCACATTGATGGCTCAACAAGGCTGCACATGACACATCATGTACAATTAAGGCATGTCGAAATGGTCAAGGGAACATGAATTTCGTTCATGGCCCATCATGAACATGTGGCGATACATCTTCAAGTTCAAGTCACAGTCCAACATTCAAGAAACTACTCAACTTGGTCAACAACACTTCTGGAAGTTGGTGACATCTAAGAAGACAATTGAGCAACATGATGCTCATGTTGATCATCGCTTTTTCAATGCTGATCAAGAAGGTTCAAGAATTATGAAGACTCATAACTTGGATGGAACCCTAACGGAATACTAACGAAATTGGAATATTCCATTAATTCTCCGTCAAGTAGGGAAAAGGTGTCAAATGATGACTTAGTCATTGTTACACCCCCAAACCAGAACGGCGGAATCGTTTGAGGGAGGATGACTTCATGTAGTATCATAACAATTGAATACATATTAAAGAAAGTAATACAACCATCATATATATAATTTAAAAGTTTACATTGTTGAAAGGTACTTGTTTCAAAACAAATTACAATATGCTGTCAAAATGAAACTAAACTGACGCCACAACATCCCATCTTTAAAAGCTGTTTGTTTACCTGTTTTACTGAATTCCAGAGAAATACAAGTAGTTTTGAAAGAGTAGAACATCATTTAAGCTGGTGAGTTCATAAGTATTTAGTAACAATGTTTGTATGAAATAGAATGAAATGGTTTGTACATGTTTGAATGTTCCTATAAAATCCCATATTTTCTATTATAGTATATGGTAGTTTAATTGTTCCAAAACTTGTAATGCAAAAGTGCTTTTCATGCCTAGAACAGTAAATTTATGTATAAATCGCTAAGGCATTTGAAAAACACCGTAAATCAATGTGTTTTTAATACTCCATGTGAGTCTTATAACCATGCTATTTGACCAGGATGCCTATAACAACGTTCTTCAAGCGTTCGAAGGTTATGACGTTTGTCACCCCAAGCCTGCCGGCCTATCTGTAGCTAACATCTTAGGTGTGGGATTGTCAATCCCGTATAGATCTATACACACGTATAACACCCCCCTACAAGGGATTTTGGTATATAGTACAGGACTTTAAAGGCATACTCGAAAGTACGTGAAATGTCTCACAAAACATAGTACAAAACAGATTTACGTACGAAAATGTCCATTTGTTCTTGTGTATGAAAATATCTCTTTGATATAGTGTTTCTAGTATGTAGATGTTCATGATTTTCTCGTAAACTATACCTATTATAGTTTTTCAAGAATGTGTGTTTCGTTCGTATAGAAAACCATAGTGTAATTCTCACTTGTTATGTAAAGTATCATATTTATAGTGACATAAATGATCACATATACTTAAAGTATAAATAAAGTGTTTGATTTGTGTATATATATAAACATGTTTTATTTCCAAAAGGCAAGATGTTATCGAGAATATATATTGCATACGAAAGTTCCCATGTAGTAGTTATGAATCACGTATGATTTACTTGATAAACAAAGTATATAGTGAAACTTTATGTTACACACGATAAATGTCTGTGTGTTTACTTGTATTCCCCCCCCCCCCCCTTAAAAGTGTATAAAAAGAATTGATAAAAAGTTGAAAGTGTATATTATAGGGGTATGAACTCACTTGATAGATTGAAGAAGGTGAGACGAAAACCGAGCAGAACTTTGACTCGAGAAAGTGGATTTTCTTGGGATTCTCGGGAATCTCGGGAGTGTAAACTTCTTTCGAGGCTCGAGTATGAAAACCGGGGCTTCAAAATATTTCTTGCACGCAAAACGGAGTAAAAACGCAAGAGAAAGAGAGGAATTGAGCAATTTTACCCGGAACCCTTGCATCCCTTTTATAGGGGGCTAAAGACCCTCGGTACGCTGGGCGTACGAGGTTACGATGGGCGTGTCGGACGTGATGCATGACCAAAAGTCGCTCGATCTCTGTTTCAAGTTTTTAGCTGTCTACCGCTATACCGAACTTCGAAAATTTATAACTTCCTCATACGAGGTCAGATTTGGGTGTTCTTCTTATGTATGTTCATGGTTTAATGATAACTACGACTTTTATTTAAATACCTAGGGTTAATAAGTATTTTATTGAAATTTCTCGTTTTACGTTTAACCGTAATGACGGTTTTTGTTGTGAATCTTTGGTTGGTCATAACTTCTTCGTTATGACTCAGTTTTTAGTGTTCTTTATATTTCTGAAAATCTTGACATGATAACTATCATTTTAGGCAACCCAATAGAGACTTTTGAACATTTTATTTCCGATGCTAATTTCATTATATCAAAAGAAATTACAAATTTTTGACTTTTTAGGTCATTACATTGATTCGAAATATCGGGTTGTCACATCATCCCCCCGTTAGAGGGAATTTCATCCTGAAATTTATTATAAAGCTAACATTTTTGGTTAGGGAAAAGGTGCGGGTATTTTTGTTTCATCTGATCTTCGCGTTCCCATGGATATTCAGGTCCTCGCTTTGTATTCCAGCGGACCTTGACAATGGGTATGCGACTTTGCTTTGTTCTTTTAATTTCCCTATCCATGACCTCAACTGGTTCCTCTATAAAGTGGAGACTCTCGTTGATTTCAATTTCATCTAGAGGGACGACGAGGGTCTCATCAGACAAACATTGCTTCAAGTTTGACACATGAAAGGTAGGATGTACGTTATTGAGTTCCTGCGGTAGTCGAAGTTTGTATGCTACCGGACCGATCCTTGCAAGGATCTCGAATGGTCCGATATACCTTGGGTTTAGTTTCCCACGTTTTTCGAAATGTATTAACCCCTTCCAGGGTGAGACCTTTAATAGCACTCGGTCCCCAACCTGAATTCTAAGGGCTTCCGTCTTTTGTCTGCATAACTCTTTTGTTTGTCTCTTGAAGCTTTTAGTCGTTCCCGAATTTGTATAATCTTTTCAATTGTTTCTCTTATAATTTTCGGGCCTGTGAGAGTACTGTTGGGTACTTGTCCCTTGGCTAGTTGTGTGTCACACACTTCAGCCCAGCACAGTGGTGATCTGCACTTGCGGCCATAAATTGCTTCGAATGGAGCAACTTTAATGCTGGAGTGATAGCTATTGTTGTATGAGAATTCAACTAGTGGTAAATGGGTATCCCATGCTTTACCAAAATCGATTACACAAGCTCTTATCATATCTTCCAAGTTTTGTATGGTCTTCTCACTTTGACAGTCGGTTTGTGGGTGGTAACCGGTACTCATGTCTAGTTTTGTTCCAAGAGATTTTTGTAGCGACTGCCAAAATCGCGAGGTGAACCTACTATCTCTGTCGAAGATAATGGATATTGGTACACCATGTAGTAGTAAAATCTCTCGGATGTATGTTCGAGCTAGCTTCTCCATCTTGTCGGTCTCCTTTATGGGTAGGAATTGTGCGGATTTTGTTAATCTATCGACGATTACCCATATGGTGTCTAGCCTGCCTGCGGTCTTGGGTAATTTTGTTATGAAATCCATGGTTATCCGCTCCCACTTCCATTCGGGTATTTTAGGTTGTTGTAATAATCATGAAGGTTTATGGTACTCTATCTTGACTTTGGCGCAAGTCAGACACTTGCCCACATAGGTAGCGATCTCTGCTTTCATGTTCGGCCACCAATACAGTTTCTTGAGGTCCAGATACATCTTGTCCGAACCTGGATGCACGGAGTATCGAGTCTTATGAGCCTCGTTCATGACCACGTCTCTGAATCCACCAAACTTGGGTGTCCAAATCCGATCCATGAAGTAACGAACTCCGTCGACCTTGACTTCAAGATTCTTATCCATCCCCCTTAAGGCTTCACCCGTCACATTATCTGATTTCAAGGCTTCCCTCTGAGCTTCCTTGATTTGTGTGGATAGGTGTGAATGGATCGTGATGGTTAAGGATTTCACTCAGTGGCCCGAGTATTCCTGTCGACTAAGAGCATTAGCTACCACATTCGCTTTTCCTGGGTGATAAAAAATTTCACATTCATAGTCATTCAACAGTTCAACCCATCGTGTTTGCCTCATGTTGAGTTCCTTTTGATTAAGGATGTGTTGGAGGCTCTTGTGATCGGTGAAGATTGTGCATTTAGTGTCGTAGAGATAGTGTCTCCAAATCTTTAAGGCAAAAACGACTGCTCCCAGTTCGAGGTCGTGTGTAGTGTAGTTGACCTCGTGCGTCTTGAGTTGTCTTGAGGCATAGGCGATGACCTTTCCTCGTTGCATTAGAACACATCCAAGACCTTGGTTAGATGCATCACAGTAGATCACGAAGTCTTCTGTTCCTTTTGGCAAGGACAATATAGGAGCGTTGCATAGTGCTTGCTTCAGGGTTTGGAAAGCAGCGTCTTGTTTTTCTACCCAATTGAAAGTTACACCTTTCTGGGTCAAGGTGGTAAGTGGTTTAGCAATCTTCGAGAAGTTTTGTATAAACCTTCGGTAATAGCCAACAAGGCCTAAGAATTGTTGGATTTCTGTTGGGGTTTTGGGAGCTGACCAGTTCTCGATTTCCTTGATTTTGGAAGGGTCCATGTGTATCCCGTCTTCGCTAACAACATGACCCAGGAAATCTACTTTCCGAATCCAAAATTCGCACTTTGAGAATTTTGCATATACCTTCTCTTTTTTTAGAGTTTCCAAGATTTGTCGAAGGTGTTGACCATGTTCTTCTTTATTCTTTGAATAAATGAGTATATTGTCTATGAACATGATCACAAATTTGTCCAGGAATGAACGACACACTCGGTTCATTAATTCCATGAACACCGCCGATGCATTTGTTAATCCAAAGGGCATCACTACAAACTCGTAGTGACCATAACGAGTTCGAAAGGCTGTTTTGGGGACATCTCCTTCCAAGACTCGTAGTTGATGATACCCGGATCTCAAATCGATCGTCGAGAAATAACTCGCTCCTTGGAGTTGGTCGAACAAATCATCGATGCGTGGTAAGGGATATCGGTTCTTGATAGTGAGCTTGTTGAGTTCTCGGTAGTCGATGCACATGCGGAAAGATCCATCCTTCATCTTTATGAATAGGACTCGCGCTCCCCAAGGTGAGAAGCTCGGTCTAATGAACCCTTTGTTGAGTAGTTTGTTTAATTGGATTGATAATTCTTGCATCTCCGTTGGCGCTAGACGGTACAACGATTTAGTTACCCGGGTAGCTCTGGGAATTAAATCGATCCTAAACTCGACTTGTCGTTCTGGTGGGACACCAGAAAGATCTTCAGGGAATACATGAGGAAAATCGCAGACTTCTAGAATGTATTTGAGGTCTTTCTCTTCTTTTTCCTTATCTACTACGTGGGCTAAGAAGGCATAGTACTCCTTACGCAAGTATTTTTGGGCTTTGACACAAGAGATGATTTGTAAATTGGTACCGGGTTTGCCACCATAAATGACAAGAGTTTCGCCGCTTGGCAGGCTTAGGCGAACGACCCTTTCGTGACAAAGAATATCGGCATGGTGTAGGCTTAACCAATCCATACTGATGGTGGCATCAAAGCTCTTTATAGTGATCGACATTAGAATGATTTGAAATGAATGTTCGTTTAGAGTTAGGGTGCAGCCTATGTACATATCATTTGTGCTTTATGTTCTACCGTTTGCGATTTCTACTGTGAATATCTTATTGAGTGATTGAGGGTTCTGTTTTAGTATGTGGTTGAATTTATGACTCACGAAACTCCTCTCCGCACCACAATCAAAGAGTATGCATGCATAAGTGTTATTGAGGAGAAACGTACCCGTAACCACCGTGGGATCAGCTATTTCTTCGTTCTGTCCTATTTCCAGCACTCTTCCTATGCCGCCAGCATTCCTTGCCTTAGTGTAGTCCCTCTTCTAGTGTCCAGCCTCCCCACATCCATAACACGCCTGGCCCACACCGACTCCAGGGACTTGAGTGATTGGTCGTGCCGGTGCCTTACAGAAACGGGCAGTGTGCCCCTTCTTGTTGTAGTTGTTGCAGTGCATCTCCCGACAATTTCCGTTGTGATGGAAATTGCATTTGCTGCATTTTGGTAGGTTCCCAGCATATTGCTTCCCTGGTGCAGAGGTAACTGGAGAAGCAGTGGGGGTAGTAGCAGCATGGACTGCCACTAGTTGTTGTTTCTTGGAAGGTTCCTGTGAAGACTGACCCTTCCTCTTGTTCCAAAACTTCTTCTTGCTACTGTTTTTGTTTCCTATGGTTTGCTTCGGGACAGCAGTTGCGAAGCCTTGATAGATTCCATGATCAACGAGAGCTTGTGCCAACTGTTTGGCGCTATCAAAAGTGACTGGTTTGGAAGCTAGTACACTTCCTCGAATCTGGGGTGACAGTCTCCAGATGTATCTTTCGACCTTCTTGCTCTCTAGAGCAACCATCCCTGGGCAAAGGATTGCCAAATCACTAAACCTATTGGTATAGGTTGTGATGTCCGAGCCTACCATAGTAAGGCCCCAAAGTTCCTGCTCTAGCTTTTGTACTTCGCCCCTTGGACAGTACTCTTGCATTAATAGTTGTTTTAGATTCTCACAGCCCATAGAATTTGCCACTACCAGGGTTAGTGACTTGATGTGTCCATTCCACCACGCCAGGGCTCTCTCGAAGAATGTAGAGGCGGCAAATTTTACCTTGCTCACTTCCAGACATGTACAGATCTCAAAAACCGCTTCTGTTTTCTCTATCCATTGTGATAGAGCCATTATCCCTCCGGATCCGTTAAAAGTCATGGGCTTGCTATTGGTAAAGTCCTTGAAGGTATAATACCCTGAACGACATTGACATTGGCCATTCGTAGAGCTATTCACCCCTCCTCCAGACCCATTATTACTCATATATGCCATTGCTGCGGTTACTGCAGTTGTTACATCAGCTATCAATGCGACATTTTCTATCGATGGAGGGGGTGTTGGTATCGTGCCCAGTCTGGGTCTTAGGTTTGGAGGAGGAGGCATCGCGCTGCTAAGAATTTAAAAATGAAAGGTCATTAATTTTGGTGGTCGAGGGTTGAATGAGTTAGCTATCTTTAATAGTTTTAAAATTTTCGTTTGGACCACACCGGGCTTTGAGTTTGATTCACAAATAGAGTTTGGATAGCAATAGATAAACTTATGAATCTGAGTGGTAGTCAAAGAATTTACACACAAGGGAAGTTCTTCATATATTTTAAACATATGCTGAGTTACATTTGAAGTTAGGAAAATTTCGACCCTTCTAACAAAATTTCGGGATTCGGCAAGAAAAGTAAGACTTTTAGCCGAGTTCCTATTCTATAACAAAATTTCGGGATTCGGCAAGCACTACTTGCGATGTAGGTTGCGCTTGGAGCTTCACTCCGTGTTTGATTGCTTTGCTTCCATAAGACGCCTATCGAAGGCGGCTTGTTGTTCCCTCATCTCAGAGAGTGTCACACCCCCAAACCAGAACGACGGAATCGTTCGAGGGTGGATGACTTCATGTACAGTGTATCACAACAATGTAAAGTAGTAAACAAGCAACAACATCGTCCATTGCATTAATAGTATAATTTTAATTACAAGTGTGTTCTTTCATAGTATAAGACAACATAATGAATAATCAAAATAAAAGAGGAGTCTTGACTGCTCTGTCTTCACAAAACCTGGTCGTCGTACCTGTCTAGTTGTGACCTGAGAATACAAGTTTATTTTGAAAGCGAGTATCAACAATAAAGTTGGTGAATTCATAAGTATTAATGTGTTTTTGATTCGTAAAAATTGTAAACATTTGCAAAAAAGTTGGAAAATGTTTGTAAGTAATTGTAAAACGTTTGAAAATCCTAGGAAATCCTATATTTCCTACTAGTATAAAAGTAGTCTTTTACCAAGACTCGACTGTTTTTTAAAGTAGTCTTTTACCAAGACCCGATTGTTTTGTAAGAAAGCATCACTGTAGATGTGACGGTTTTTCCTGTTTAACTATTTTTATAAAAGTTATAGTCTACCTCGTCGATTATGTGTATGACTCACAATATAAAGGTAATAAGGAAAAATAGTTATTATATATCAAATATATCCTACCTCGTTGTTCATGTGAATGTGTCACAAAATAAAGGAAGGAGAATAATATAATAACTAAAGATGTATCCTTTTTCATTAGGATATTCACGGCGTGGAAACTCGTCGAACAGTACAACCGTGGACACCCGTCGACGCTCCTTTTCCCTACTGTAGCTAATAGCTTTGGGTGTGGAATGGTAAGTCACGAAACATTTGTAACAGATCCTATGTAATAGTATCTATTAAACGTATTAATGTAGACGTGTTCATGTAAGCGTATCTCTATAACGTATCAATGTAAATGTACTCATGTAAGCGTATCTATGTAAATGTACTCATGTAAGCGTATATATGTAAACGTATTCATGTAACATATATATGTAAACATATTTATGTAAGCGTATATATGTAAACGTATTCATGTAACATATATATGTAAACGTATTCATGTAACATATATATGTAAACGTATTCATGTAAGCATATATATATATATATATATATATATATATATATATATATATATGTATATATATATATATATGTAAACGTATTCATGTAACATATAATGTATTAGTATAGACTCATGAATGAACTGACTCTTGTGTGATTCCTTGTACTTGGAATTGTAAGTAGTATCTCCTAACTATACCTATTATGGTTACAAGTAATATACGAGTATAACCGGAAGTATACCTTTGCTACCTAAAGGTGCTGAACTGAGTAATGGAACCTTTATACCTATATATGTATACATGATATATAAATAATATTTAGATGACATTCGGAAGAGCAACCGATGCCCTAAGGCCACATCCCAACGAGGAAAAGGAAATAAAGCGAGCTAACCGTCCTAAGTCATTTAAACATTATTTATATAACTATACATATGTAGGCATGCATTTGACAATATAAAAGCATAAAAGAAGTTTTGTAAAACCTTTGAAAAGTTTAATACAAAGAAACGATGACCTGATGTCAGTTTATAAAACGATTGAAAGTATTTTGTTTAATAAGACAATTTAAGTATAAGGAAAAACGTTTGTTTGAAAACAATTTTGTAACAGAGTTTGAAAGGAAACTTAGAGTGTGTAAGATAGTTTGATAAAGAGGTTTAAACATGTAAAAACGTTTAAGAAAGTCATTTGAAGAAATCTGTTTGGTAAAACAGTCAATGTATAGTAAATCCATTTGCATGCTAGTTATTAATCACATGTGATTGATATAATAACTAAACATGATTCAACTTGTATCCCCCAATAAAGAATTTATAAACATTTAAAAGGTTAATTAAGGGGTATGAACTCACTTGATTGATTGGGAGAAAGCGAGATGATAATCGAGCAGAACTTCGACTTGGGAGAGTTGATTCTTCTCGAGAATCTTAGGAATGCAAAGCCTTCCTTCAGAATTTGAATGTTAAAACCGGGTCTTCGGGAGCTTAAACGCAGAGCTTCGGCGCG
Organism: Lactuca sativa; assembly: GCF_002870075.4. Taxonomy (NCBI): domain Eukaryota; kingdom Viridiplantae; phylum Streptophyta; class Magnoliopsida; order Asterales; family Asteraceae; genus Lactuca; species Lactuca sativa. The sequence continues at coordinate 349,357,886 of NC_056626.2, forward strand.
AGAAAGAAGAGAACTGAGCAATGAAATCCGAAACGCTTGAGTTCTATTTATAACATTCATTTTTGGGTGCCACATCGTGGAAAGGGATGGCCACGTCGTGGAAAGCAATCCTATCCTCTTCCAATGACAAGACGCCATCAGTCATGTTGCCACGTCGCGGCCAACTGTGCCACGTCGTGACGAGCCTGACAGCCTCGGATTTCGGGTCTCGAACTTGTAAAATATGTAACTTTCGCATACGAGCTCCGTTTTCGACGTTATTTATATGCACACATATGTGAGAATATACTCTACAACTCTCGTTTAGATTTCGTCGGCTATATTTGATTTATTTTTAACAGGCCGGGACACGAAAAGTCCGTTAAAAATCCATAAATTCTTCATCCGACGTCCGTTTTCGTTAGACTTTTCACCGTTACGCTACTATTGTTGAGACCTTCGATTCTTATTTAGGTTGTTTCGGCCAAAAGTCTCTCGATCTCTATTTCGAGTTTTTAGTTGTCTACTGCTATATCCGGATCTTGGAAAAATCACAACTTCCTCATACGAAGTCAGATTTGGACGTTCTTTTTACGTACGTTTATGGTTTAATGTTATCTACAACTTTCATTTAGATACTTAAGGTTAAAAACTATTGTATTGAAACTTCGCGTTTTTCGTTTAATCGGTGTTGCCGGTTTTGTTAGGATTCTTAGAATGGTTATAATTTCTTCGTTATAACTCGGTTTTTAGTGTTCTTTATATCTATGAAAACCTTGTTACGATTCCTACCACTTTATTTAACCCAAATAAGTTTTTAGGAAAGTTATATTTTGACCTAAATTTGATTGGTGTTACATTACATTGTCTCGAAATATCGGGTTGTCACAGAGAGGGCTGCAATCATTTGTGCTTGTAATGCATCAGCGCGGAGATGGGTGTCATCCTTCAACCTATACAATCGACAGATGTCAGAAGTTTGAACTTGTACGTCCACGTTGACTTCACGAAGTCGGTTTGCTTGGACCCCTGATTGATAGGACTGGTTGGCTAGTTTGCTTACCATGTCTGGGAGTGCTCGGTTGGCTGAACCTCCATACTTGACATCGTAGAAGTCCCGACACATACCGTAGGGAGGACGTATTCCTTGCTGTTGGCTCCAATGCTCGAGGTGACTCCCCCAAATGGGAGTTGGTCCCTGAAAGTTTCACCTAACTGCGTGAGGTTGAGCGGCTGGAGGGTTGATTACTTATGGTTCTGAGTCTGTCCCAGAGTCATCCCCTTCCTCCAACTCGATTGGTTCTTCATCCTCTTCGGGGTCCTCCTCTACCCATCCTCCATTGCCCTGATTCGGGTAGTAGGGGTCCCCTGGTGGGTGGAATCCAGCCATGGTGTCTGTGCGAGAATAGAGATATGAGAATTGTCTAGAAGTAAATATGTGTAAATCTAAACATGTAAGTTTAAACTATTGTATTTACCAAATAATCCCATAGTATTTAAGTTTGTATGTTTGATACTAATGTCATTTTTGGTAAGTTTTGACTTGTTGCTAACTACGACCATTCCTCGACATACATTAGTCCGATCTCGGATAAATATAGTTGATCAGGCTACATTCGTCCCAAATCTGATTACATATTTCTAGGCCTAGTCGAAGTTTCCAGCTTGTCTTAATACTTCTTGTATAGTCTTAACTATGAAAATGACTCGTTGTATGCATGTATTTGTGCTTTTACGACCCAAAGCTAAATGAAATGCGGTTTAGGTGTAAAAAAGTTTTGTCAAAGAGTTTTAGTCCCTATGCATTTATAGTTTGTATATCTCATGTAGTTCGATATACTTAGTTAACTATAAACAATGCTGTGATACCAATCTGTCACACCCCCAAACCATAACGGCGGAATCGTTCGATGGCGGATGACTTCATGTAGTATCGTAACAATGGAATACACAGTAAAGAAAGTAATACAACCATCATATATATAATTTAAAAGTTTACATTATTGAAAGGTACTTGTTTCAAAACAAATTACAATATGATGTCAAAATGAAACTAAACTGACGCCACAACGTCCCTTCTGCAAAAGCTGTTTGTTTACCTGTTTTATTGAATTCCTGAGAAATACAAGTAGTTTTGAAATAGTAGATCAGCATTGAAGCTGGTGAGTTCAGAATTATTTAGTAACAATGTTTGTATGAAATAGAATGAAATGGTTTGTACATGTTTGAATGTTCCTAGAAAATCCCATATTTTCTATTATAGTAGTTGGTAGTTTAATTGTTCCAAAACTTGTAATGCAATAGTGCTTTTCACACCTAAAACAGTAGATTTATGTATAAATCGCTAAGGCATTTGAAAAACCCCATAAATCAATGTGTTTTTAATACTCCATGTGAGTATTATAACCATGCTATTTAACCAGGAAACCTATAACAACGTTCTTCAAGCGTTGGAAGGTTATGACGTTTGTCACCCCAGGCCTGCCGGCCTAGCTGTAGCTAACAGCTTAGGTGTGAGATTGTGAATCCCGTATAGATCTATACACAAGTATCACGCTCCCCCTACAAGGGATTTTGGTATATAATATAGGACTTAAAATGCATACTCGAAAGTACATGAAATGTCTCACAAAACTTAGTATAAAACAGATTTACGTACGAAAATGTCCATTTGTTCTTGTGTATGAAAATATCTCTTTGATATAGTGTTTCTAGTATGTAGATGTTCATGATTTTCTCGTAAACTATAGCTATTATAGTTTTTCAAAAATGTGTGTTTCGTTCGTATCGAAAACCCTAGTGTAATGCTCACTTGTTATGTAAAGTAATATTTATAGTAACATAAATGATCACATATACTTAAAGTATAAATAAAGTGTTTGATTTGTATATATATATATATATATATATATATATATATATATATATATATATATATATATATATATATATATATATATTTATAAACATGTTTTATTACCAAAAGGCAAGATGTTATCGAGAATATATATTGCATACGAAAGTTCCCGTGTAGTAGTTATGAATCACATATGATTTACTTGATAAACAGAGTATATAGTGAAACTTTATGTTACACACGATAAATGTCCGTGTGTTTACTTGTGTTTCCCCCCCCCCCCCCCCCCCCCCCCCCCACTTAAAAGTGTATAAAAAGCATTGATAAAATAGTTGAAAGTGTAGTTTATAGGGGTATGAACTCACTTGATAGATTGGAAAAGGTGAGACGAAAACCGAGCAGAACTTTGACTCGAGAAAGCGGATTTTCTCGGGATTCTCGGGAATCTCGGGAGCGTAAACTTCCTTCGGGGCTTGGGTATGAAAACCGGGGCTTCGGGATATTTCTTGCACGCAAAACAGAGTAAAAACACAAGAGAAAGAGAGGAATTGAGCAATTTTACCCGGAACCCTCGGATCCCTTTTATAGGGGGCTGAAGACCCTCGGTACGCTGGGCGTACCGGACATCATGCATGAACACATCCTCGTATGCTGGATCTCAGATGGGATGGAGCCTAGAGGCATAGAGGGGCGACGTAGACGTTCCGAGGCCTAGCACCCGAGTATGATGGGCGTCACTCGGATCAGTCCGGTGATTCCTCCTTCGGATAATACCGGGTTTTAATTTAAATTTTATATTTTAATTATTAAATAAACTTCAAAAATTCATATCTTTTTCATACGAATTCCGTTTTCGACGTTCTTTATATCCACGTGTAGGTGAGACTACACTCTACAACTTTATTTTAGACTCCGTCGGCAAATTTTGAAATTATTTTTATTATTTAGTTTTAAAAGGTCGGGGCAGGAAAAGTCCGTTAAAAATCCATAACTTCTTCATCCGATGTTTGTTTTCGCCAGAGTTTTTACCGTTGAAATACCATTGTCGAGACTTTCGATTCTCATTTAGGTCGTTCCCGCCAAAAGTCGCTCGATCTCTGTTTCGAGTTTTTAGCTGTCTACCGCTATACCGAACTTCGAAAATTTATAACTTCGTCATACGAGGTCTGATTTGGGTGTTCTTCTTATGTATGTTCATGGTTTAATGATAACTACGACTTTTATTTAAATACCTAAGTCTAATAAGTATTTTATTGAAATTTCTCGTTTTACGTTTAACCGTAATGGCGGGCTTTGTTGTGAATCTTCGGTTGGTCATAACTTCTTCGGTATGACTCGGTTTTCAGTTTTCTTTATATTTATGAAAATCTTGACATGATAACTATCATTTTAGGCAACCTAATAGAGACTTTTGAACATTTTATTTTCAATGCTAATTTCATTATATCAAAAGAGATTACAAATTTTTGACTTTTTAGATCATTACATTGATTCGAAATATCGGGTTGTCACAGTCATGATGACGTGTCAACACCTGATTCGTTAAACCATGTCATGTGCTTTTCCAAAGCTTATAAATAGGCCCCTTGGGTACCATTATAAAGTTGCTCTTCCTTGCTCATTTCAGATCATTCTGCACAATTGTTGTTTATATTAGTCTTCAAAGAGCCATTTGAGTGTTTTAGCTTGTCTATCATTCAAACACTTGTAACTGAATCTTGATGAATATGAGACACTTTTGAATCATTGATATTGAACATATAAAAACGTTTTTGTTATTAACTTGGTGATTCACAACACTTTATTTTCCGCACTACTTGCCACTTGACGATTCTGAAACTCTGTTTCAGTATTTTCAACACTTGGACTACTCTAGTCTAGGTTTATTGAATTTTTCTCATTTCTTCAGTTGGTATCAGAGCTCGAGTGATCGACTTTGAGACTTATAAAACTTTTCACGATTTTTTTTGAAGTTTCAAACTAGTATCACCTGTTCTCAATGGCAAGTGTGAATCAAAACCAAAATGTTCTCTATTCAGTTTCAGTTACAAACAATCTTGGAGCAGGAAATCGTGCACCTATCCTTGTGCCTAGTGAATACACTTCTTGGGCAGATCACATCAAATACTACCTGGAAGGTCATGAATCTGACATCTAGACCTTCATCTCCACTGGGAAACATACTCCAAATTTTTTGAAGGACATTAGAGTTCCTGAAGCTGATGTCTCTCCTGAAACCTCCAAAGTTATCTCTGGATCTGTTTCCTCTGCTGCTAAACTTCGTGACAGGAAAATCAAGAAGTTTGAGGCTAAGGCAATGCAAGAGCTGTTATCTGGAATTCCTCATGATATCTATGAGCAACTTCCCGATGAAGACAATAGTTCACCCTTCAATGTATGGAATGCACTCAAGAAACAATTTGAGGGAACTGATAAGATTCATGCAAATAGGAAGAAAGCTGCATTGACAGACATGGACAATATCAAGATGTTACCCCATGAAACTCTCTTTGATGCATATTCTAGGTACAACATTGTTGTCAACAGGGTGAAGAAACTCAAAGGAGAAAGATCTCAAGAGGATTTCAATATGAAATTCTTGAACAGTTTATTTCCAAAATGGGATACAGTGTTGTGACATCCCCATTTTCACGGCAAGAAAAGACCGATTTTGTTTATGCTTTATGAAAATCAAAGCACCTCTTTTCATAAAAATGTTGTGGAATTTGTTCCCAGTAAAACATGATAAATAAGTTATCAAAGCATTTCTGAAGAAAAGTATTTTTATTCATTTTAAAACATTTGGGTTGTCATCGTCAATACAGAAACATAAGCATAAACAGAACTTACATTCATTTACAGTAGTGATCTATATCTCCATAATCTCTCAGTGTAATGTCACTTCATATCGACACCTGTGATATAAATAAACTGAGTGGGTCAGGTTGGGAAACCTGGTGAGTACATAGGGTTTTTAATCCACAATAATATAATTATTATGTTTAAACAATCAAAAAATCAACCCAATTACCCATCCCCATTATCTTCTTTAGTCTTATGGATCTGCCCTAAGAATCATCTATTCCTCGTTCATTTATTCGTAAGGATCATCCTAAGGAATCGACACAAAGTACATCGTTTCCACGGTTTACACAATAGGCACTAAGTGTACATAGTCACCAGGGTTTAGGCAACAAGTCTGCATGATCACCAAGGTTTAGGTATCAAGTGTGCATGATCACCAAGGTTTAGGCATCAAGTTTGCATGATCACCAGGGTTTAGGCATCAAGTCTACATGATCACAATGGTTTAGGCATCAAGTCTGCATGATCACCAAGGTTTAGAGTACACCGGGTGAACACATCGTTCACAACACTTACAAGTTGCGAGCCTGCTAGTGTTTCACTAGACTGTCTAGACTAGTCCATGGTTGTCATCCATACTCTACCGAATGACGGGGCCATCATTTAGGAAAGAGGCTTCTCACATCGTCCACCTCTAACCCTCACCTCACGGTCTACAACACCTCTCAACTCATCGTCCAACTCATATTCCATCTATTACATCTACCCAGGTTTTACCCCAACATTTTCTTAGATATAAAATACATATATAGTTTAAATCATATAAAACGTGTATAAAATCGTTCATCCAGCATAGATAGTAAGTATTCAGATAATATGCACACATAGCACGTAATTTATATAAAATACTTCATATCTATGTGTAAAATGAAAGTAACTATGCACTCACCTGAAAGGTGGTGACTCAGCTCTCGGACAGTGCTTCGATACTCTCAAAACTATTTTCCTTCAATAAAACCTAGTATCAATACCACTAGGGTTTAGTCTAACAATAACAACGACAAATTAATAGTCTGACTATTATTACTATTAGATAAGCGTTAAACGATAATCATATAACTCATAATAATAGCCCACATAATTATTTTAAGGACCTAAGAATATTACTATAATTATTTGAAAGCTATATTAAAAATTGCGTAAGCGTAGCTCACTTACAGGGATTTTAAAGAAAACCGGGCCTTGCTTAGAGCAGCGTTTCCGAACCGAAAGACCCTTTTTCTTGGGGCTCCGGGATCCTCGGGGCTTCCTATGCTTTAGGGGGCTCAATATAGGCTAGAGAGAAAGTTGTGAGAGAAAGATGAGAGAAAGGTGTGGAAATATCGGCTGCCCTCGCACCTTTATTTATAGTTGCAAGGCCTCGCAAGTACGCGTTGCGTTCAGCATAACTACGCTGGGCGTAGTTCGGATAAGGGTGCCAGCGAGCTTTGTACGAGCCACATGTTGGATAAAGACTGGAGCTACGTGGCTTCTTGTGGACCGAGGGATACAGATGTACGCTGGGCGTACTGAGCTTCGAATGTTAGGCGTAATGCGAGGGGTGGCGTGTCACAATCTGGAGCGAGTTCATCGGACAGCTGGGACTTAGGCCACGTCATCAATCCATGCATCAGCTTCGCAAATTGCCCTCGTTAAATTCTAAAATTCGTTTCTTCCTCGTAAGAAATCCATTTTCGGCGTACTTTATATCCACGCGAAGGTGGGAACATGATCTACAACTTTCGTTTAGACTCTGTCGGCTAATTTTGATTCTATTTTAAAAGTTATATTTTTAACAGACCGGGATATGATTGGTTCGTTATATTCTCATAACTTCTTCATCCGACATCCGTTTTTGCCCATCTTTTTCTCGTTACGCTACTCTTAACGAGATCTTAGATTCTAGTATAGGTCATGTCGGCTAAAAACCACTCGATCTATTATTTGAATTTCAGGCTGTACACTACTAATCTGAAACTTCGAAAAATCATAACTTCCTCATACCAAGTAAGATTTTGGCATTCTTTTTATGGACGCTCTCGGTTTAACGTGTTCTACGACTTTCGTTTAGATCGCTAAGGCTAAATCTCCCTCTGTCGTAAATTCACTACTTACGTTTCCCGGTATCGTGCCGGTTCCGTCGCGAAACTTCGACGGGTCATAACTTCTTCGTTATAACTCAGATTTTGGCGGTATTTATATGTACGGAAACCTTGTAACATATACTAAAACTTGGTTAAGATTATTTATTCTAAATAATATTTTGCCGAAAAGTCATTTTCGACACTTATTGCCTTTAATTTGACTAGCCCGGATCTACGGGCGTTACAATCATCTCCCCTTAGGATGATTACGTCCCAGAATCATCAACTAAACAGGGCTCGTATAATGACTCCATATGTTATCTCTTCATCCTAGGTAATAATTATAACTTCTATATTCCTTCAAGTCCATCTTTTAGGCTTATTGACTATAAGCAGTACTCGATCGTGCACCTACTTTCTATCTCAGGTTAGACTCCAAATTATGACCTACCATCGTGTGATGCACTTTTAGACTCAGTTATCTTATAGTTATATTTCAAAACAGACTATACCTTCCTTCATGTTCTAATGTGATATATTCACATTTTAAAAGGTAGCATTTCTAGCTACAAACAACTTTTCGTGATACCTTTACTGATCGCTTTTTATTCCAATCTTCCATCTTAAGTCAGATGCTACATCGAACTTGATTTTCTAAACCACATGGCATACTCAACGTAATCGGACTCAATTCGATATGACCACTAGGGTCGGAATAACAATCCTTTTAGTCATTACCGAAATGATGGTAACGACATACTTGAATAAAACGGTATCAATTACTAGCTTCTTGGTAACCTTGTGACTTTCCCTAATCCAAGCGTGAGTCCTGTACTTCCGGTAGTATATGCATCTACTACCTTTCACACCTACTCATACTCGTCCCAAGTATTGTCTCGCAGTTTCCAAGTCACTATACAAGAAAATCACATAACAGTTTAACACATCAGATAACAAAATGAAGGCTTTATTATTTCTCGAAATTATTACATAGGTGTTCAACTTCACCCTAGACTATTCCTCTAATAGGCTACATCATATGGTTCTATCTCTTTGGCTACCTTATAAATCGATCCTCGGGTATGAATTCCTCATCCTTGGTTCCTCGCGTTGTTATTCGCTTCGCCGAGGATCATGTGGAATGCCATTGGCCTTGGTTGTGTGTTTGGCCTTGCTGCCTCGTTTTTATTTGGGCAGTCCCTAGAAATATGCCCTTCTTTGTTACATCCATAACACACCTTCTTGTTGGGTGTACACTTGCTGGCGTAATGCCTTGTCTTTCCACATTTGTAGCAAGTCACCTCCTCACTACATTTCCCGAAATGCTTCTTTTTACACTTCATGCACCACTTTGCTTCAGCTCCTCCTCCTCCTTCTTCAGTCTTTGACAATTTCCTTTCTTTGTTGGATTTTGAAAATCCTTCATGCTTCCTTTTCTCGCTAACTTCAGTTCTCTCCAGACCATTTTCCCTAATCTGGGTCTCAACATTCCTGGCTGCCCAGATGGCTCCTTTCAAAGTGGTTGCTTGCTTGACCATTGGTCCAAAGTCTACTAGTAATCCATGGGAAAACTTGTTGACCTTGCAGAGCTCAGTTGGAACTAGGAAGGAACAAGCTTCATTTTCTCCGTAAAACTAGCAGCATACTCGATGACACTAATCCTTCCCTTCTTTAGATTGTGGAACTCATTGTTGATCTCTAGAAGATCCTGCTCAGAGCAGTACTGCATCTTTAACTGCACCAGAAAATCTTCCCACGACATCTTGCTCGCTTCTCCTTTGGGCATCGAATCAGCTAGTAGCTTCCACCTGCTTAGTACTCCAGATTTCAACAGAGGAACCGCGAGAGTGGTCTTTTTCCTGTTGCTACACTCGCAACTCTCAAACATCGTCTCCATCTCGGAGATCCAATTCATGACTTCCACCGGCGTCGGGCTTCTGGATAGACTCGGTGGTTTGGATTCCATGAAATCCTTGTATTTGCATCCACGTCCGTCATTTCCTCCATCCTGGTGGTTTCGCCTAACTATCGGTGGGTTGGCTTGACCAACAGCCCCACTGTAGTTTCCTCTTTCTGACTGTCCATCATTTAGCTCGGGCTGTTCAATTGGTACCGTAAGTTCTTCTCGGTTCTGTTGAAGTAAACGCCTTGTTTCCTCCATTTGGCGATCCAACATCATCTGGATCATCGCTTGCACTCTGGCCATCTTTATTGGCTCAGGTGCCACTTTTTCGACAACAGGTATTTGTTGTATCACTGGAGGTTGAGGGGGTTGGCTCCTATTTCCATTTACGTTTACGTTTCCGCTACGGGTCCTTGCCACCTTGATTTATACACCGAATAAGGTGAATCTAGATCTTTATTTAGGATAGACATTTAAATCACCCTTATCATCCTAAAACGCTTATATGCTAGTTCTAATATCGTAGTCGTACGTTTAGAATCCTAAACACATAAGGTTTCCAGATCCGGTCGGCAGCAGACCATAGACCCGATCGAACTATGGCATAAAGCATAACAAATCATTTAGCACGTAAAAGCAATTTAGGCATTATTCCTAAAATAAGCTAGTGCTTGTGTCTATTCAGGCGTATTACCTAAATCTATTAGACACACTCCTCACGATCATTGCTTAGCATCCTAAGTTTAAGTCTAGAAATTTCCTACAAATTCCTAGTTCACTTAAACTAATGCTCTGATACCAACTGTGACATCCCCATTTTCACGGCCATAAAATACCGATTTTGTTTATGCTTTATGAAAATCATAGTACCTCTTTTAATAAAAATGTTGCGGAATTTGTTCCCAGTAAAACATGATAAATACGTTATCAAAGCATTTCCGAAGACAAGTATTTTTATTCATTTTAAAACATTTGGGATGTCATCGTCAATACAGAAACATAAGCATAAACAGAACTTACATTCATTTACACTAGTGATCTATATGTCTTTAATCTCCCAGTGTAATGTCACTTGATATCGACACCTGTGATATAAATAAACTGAGTAGGTCAAGTTGGGAAACCTGGTGAGTACATAGCGTTTTCAACCCACAATAATATAATTATTATGTTTAAACAATCAAACAATCAACCCAATTACCCATCCCCATTATCCTATTTAGTCTTAAGGATCTGCCTTAAGAATCAGCTATTCCTCGTTCATTCGTTTCTAAGGATCATCCTAAGGATTCGGCACAAAGTCCATCGTTGCCACGGTTTACACAACGGGCACTAAGTCTGCATAGTCGCAAGGGTTTAGGCATCAAGTCTGCATGATCACCAAGGTTTAGGTATCAAGTCTGAATGATCACCAGGGTTTAGGCATCAAGTCTGCATCATCACCAGGGTTTAGGCATCAAGTCTGGATGATCACCATGGTTTAGGCATCAAGTCTTCATGATCACCAAGGTTTAGAGTACACCGGGTGAACACATCATTCACAACGCTTACAGGTTGCGAGCCTGCTAGTGTTCCACTGGACTGTCTAGAATAGTCCGTGGTTGTCATCCATACTCTACCGAATGACGGGGCCATCATTTGGGAAAAAGGCTTCTCACATCGTCCACCTCACACCCTCACCTCACGGTCTATAACACCTCTCAACTCATCGTCCAACTCATATTCCATCTATGACATCTACCCATGTTTTACCCCAATATTTTCGTAGATATAAAATACATATACAGTTTAAATCATTTAAAACGTGTATAAAATCGTTTATCCAACATAGATAGCAAGTATTCAGATAATATGCACACATAGCATGTAATTTATATAAAATATTTCATATCTATGTGTAAGATGAAAGTAACTATGCACTCACCTGAAAGGTGGTGACTCAACACTCGGACAGTGCTTCGATACTCTCAAAAAAATTTACTTCGATAAAACCTAGTATCAATACCACTAGGGTTTAGTCTGACGATAACCGCGACAAATTAATAGTCTGACTATTATTACTATTTTATAAGCGTTAAACGATACTTATATAACTCATAATAATAGCCCAAATAATTATTTTAAGGACCTAATTGTTGGATTAATGTCTAAGTCCATAACTATAATTCGTAAGACATGACCCGATCCGACATGGTCCATTTGGGTTGCATGGCATCATGCACTTGGATAGACTATAATGAGAGAAATAAGACACTTATGGTTATTAATATATTATAAGTTCTAGTATATTAATAATAAGAATAATAAGATTATTTAATTAGTATTGATCAAGAATTAATCTAGGATTAATTAAGTGATCAAAAGAAGACTAATTAAATATATGGGTTGATTGTGTAAATCATCCATACTTGTATAGTGGGCTAATGCTCCATGGATAATCAAGTTGGGCTAAAACCCATAGGATGGTCCATGGATGCTCCATGGTGTATTTGAACCCATGGATCCAAGGAAATGGAAAGTCATGACAATTAGGGTTTACCCTAATTGAAACACTATATAAAGATTTTATTCTTGACAAAATCGGCAACTAATGAGAGTAAGAAAGGGCTAGCCGATTTTCATGAAGTGTAGAATTTTCTCAAGTTATTCCAAGTGTATTTGGTGTTGTGTGAACCATTTTAGGTGTCACACTTGGGGCACTAGGCACTCAAGCTTCATGAAGACTTTCTACATGAAAGAGGTATGTATTCTATCTTGTTATATTCATTATTTTATATGCTAGATTAGGATAATACCTTGGATGTTCATATTTGTATGTATAATAGAGAAAACATAGATCCAAGGTATTTAGGGTTGCATGTACACTGAGGAGTGCTAGAATGCTCGAAACCCAACAGTGGTATCAGAGCCTAGGTTTGTTTTCTTGTTATACTTGCAAAAGTAGCTGGAAAATCGAGTTTTGATGCTGTCTGCCCAGAAGACTCGCCGGGTCCAAGGCAAAAAGCATCCAACTCGTCGAGTTGGTTCGTGCACTCGACGAGTTGGACCCCCAGACAGCATAAATTCGACTTTTTTGGCTGGAATTGGACTAGGAACATTACCTTAAGTTGTTTTTAAACTTATAAACTTGTTTTTGATGTGGTAATGTTCATGCTAATCCAATTTCAAAGATAATTGTCAATAGATTCATGTTTTGTATTAGTTTAAGGTTTAGACTAATTACATGAAAAAGTTTGATTTGAATTATCTTTTTCTTATGAGTTGCTAAGATTAATAGAAAAGTTGAGTGTAATAGTTGTTTTCAATCCAAATTAATCTAAGAGTTGATTCTAAAATGTGTTTTTGTAACTTGTCCTCAAGTTATATGAAAAGTCACATTTAAGTTTCATAAAACTCATAAAAGTTGGCAAAGGTTACAAAAATGAAGAGTCTAGTTCTAATTAAATGGTGTCATGACTCCATAATTTGTCCTCAAGTTATGGAGGACCAAGAGTCTCTTCATTAAATAATAACAATAATAAAAAAGAGTGTAACCTTAATTAATTCCATAAGTTATAAAATAAAGAAAAGTTAATTCTTTTATTAGTTTAAAGTCTTCCATAACTTGTCCTCAAGTTATGGAACTTGAAGAGTTTTTGGAGTAAAACTACTTTAAACACATAAGTTATGGAATTAATTAGTTTTGAATAGTTTCAAAACTTGCCCTCAAGTTTTGGAATTTGAAAAGTTTTCACTTAAGAATACTTTAATTCCAACTTAGCCCTTAGAATTTTAAAGAGTTAAAATTCAACCCTTATACTTTATAATATTATGAGTTAATAATATATATATATATATATATATATATATATATATATATATATATGTGTGTGTGTGTGTGTGTGTGTGTGTGTGTGTGTGTGTGTGTATAAGAGTAAAGTCAGTCTTACCGCTAGTACGCCTCATTCACGAAGCCGGTCTATAAGGTGGGTATATGGTTGTTGCCCATAAAATAGAAACTTAATGGGTGTCCACTCTCACCCACCGCTTGCTTGACTGGTGGAGGGTCGTTAGCCGAATGGGTTTGACAGGACTATAATTCTCCATTCATTAAAAGTATTAATGATAAATACTAAGTAACTAAACTCTTAATAATACCCAATCTTAGTTACTTAGGAAAATGTGAATAAGGTGCTAATCCATGAAATTACACTTTGCACTTTGTTTAAGTCGGTTAGTGGAGCGTGTGTGGTTAACCGGCACACTAACTCGTATTTAACAAGGTAGGTAAAGGGTAACTTAATGTTTATCTTAGTATCGATGGAGCGTGTGTGGTTAACCGACACATCGATTGAGGGGTAAACACTTAAGGGTACCAAGTAATTTGCATGGTTACTTCACACCTTGTTTTGTGATCCTCGGCATCCCAGTCACAAAACCTGAAGGGCAAACTCGAGATTGAAACATGCCATTGAACAGTTCAATGAATCTCAAAGATCTAGGAGTTTCAAAACCAATTCAAACCTAATAATACATTTCGTTTATCTTGGTGGAAATTGGTGAATCATCATTCACCTACCTTCAAATATTTTATAGCTTGGATTACGGCATACCTCTTCTAAGTTATAAAATAGTTTGTTGGGTCCTAGCCTTAATATTTCATATTGGGTGTCATATTAAGGACTTAAGATCAACTATCTTGAATATCTCCCAAAAGATGTCTGGTTTAGACATTTATGATCTTCCCAAATCTCTTGAAACAAGCTTTCCTAAATGAAGATGATGTCCCATGGAAATCATACTTCTTTCACCTCCTCTGATTATTCTCCCTAACCCACTAGTTCAAGGTCACTCAAGCCCTATTGGCAAGGCAAGGTCTAGGTGTGGTCACATCTTGGAGATGTAGTCATATATTGACAAGCCGGGAGAGTTGGGTGTCAATGTCTTGAGAAAGTTGGTGGTTCAATCACTTTCTAAGTCACATAGTGAGTTCCTTTGGGGCACCTATAAAACTGACTATGACAAGACCCTTAATGATCTTATCTATTTGTTAAGATCAACTTCCTTAAAACTTGATGGACATTGACAATAGTGACACAAGAAATCTAGGAGAACATTCTCTTCCCAATGGAAAGGGATCGGCCATAGTCAACTCGGTTGACCAAATGGTAAAGAGAAAAGCTAAGTCTGTGATAGTCCCGTGTACCATTATCAAAGGGTCCATATGTTTATATTGCCAAAGGAAGGGACATTGGTTGCGAAACTGCCAAATTTACCTAAGGTTGTTAAAGTCAATAAGTTTGACTCTACTTCAGGTAAAGTCCACTATCTAACTCTGCTAAGTTCCATTCTGAGATTCTTGATACATGATTTGACTGGGTCACATGTTGATGTTTAAGAATCAAAGAAAAAGTGAAGAAACTTCAAGAAAGAATATTCTGAATCTGATCGCGTAGATGGATTTCTATCGCATGGTTTGAAGATCGGATTCTTGAGCTACTTCTTAGGAGTTATGAGATATTGCTTAGGAATAGATAACAACAAGTTTTCATATGGATTGTAAGAATAAGTTTTTCCGCAAAGTTTTAAAATAAAAGAAAAATTTTGATTTTATTTATTTTAAAATATCCTTACAATGGCATTTGAGGAAGAATTGTTGCTTATATGATTCCATTAATAGCAAGAGTGGAAATATGAAATTGATTCTTTCATTTGTGGTAATGTCTAAATTTACCAAATAAGGAAAGATTCTCATCCCCCAAGTTTCAATTGGACCGGAACTTGGAATCATGGAAGTTGTATAGCATGATGAATGAGAACTTTAAAGTATTGGAAAAATTAAGACTAATTACTCGGTCACATGGATGTGTGATTCAAGTAAAGGACTAAGGGATCGAGTACACATTCTTGTGCACTGATTAAGTCCACCACAAAAGATTGATAAGACTATTCGTCATAGTTTACTAAAGCTCAGTAAACATGATTATACTTACAAGCTTAAGTGTAACGCTGAGACATTGGAAAAAGGTTCCAATGTATAACAGAGCGAATAAGAAGAATCAAATTAGGCAGAAGGATAAAAGTTTCTCAAATCTGAAAAGATGGGAGAGTACTTTAGTATCAGTTTTTGTGATCATCTTAATGATTAAGAAACCACAGCACAATTAGTTCTCTAAGGAAATCTTAGTGCATTCTTATGACTAAGAGGAACTTGAATTGTTGAAGTGGTTAAATCAAGAAGATGAGTCATACTTCGTTCCAAAAACAATTCTTAGAGTTATACTCTAAGATTGTAACTTGAGTGACATGTCTTAAAGAAGTTTTAAAACACTTGTCAAATGTAAGAGTAAAAGTTTTCTACTCTTGTACATTTGAAATTGGTAAGTTGTGATGTTTTGGATAAAACAAAGACCAACTTAGGCCAATTGTGTGAAGTGTTTGTGTTGGTTTGAATCCACACTATCTCTTGAATAACTGAAAAGAAAGTCTTATATGTCAAGAGGACAGTGGGAGTCTTAAAGGTCTTGAAAGTCTAAAGAACTAATCTAGAATAAAACCTGAAATTCTTCACTAGCACACGACTTGAGATTTATAACCTATCGTGTTGACATATTCTGTGCCCATTCCAGTTAAAGTTGGCTTTGCATATGAGTTCTTAGAGTTCTCAATTAGTTTCACAACAACTTGGAAGCAATGGCAGGCCCTTGAGCTGTCAGGTGGAAAGAAATTAAGATTGAGTTCAGTCCATATAAGTTTGGATTTGTCAATATCCTTGTCTTGCGACTATGGTTTTGATAATTCACATGGATAAGAACACATACACCATTAAATCTAAGTGTCATAAGGTTTCTCTCCGACTCATGAAAATGATGGTGAGGAAACACTTTCACTAAGTAGATTTTAGCTTAGATAGCAATTGTGATATTTGCATTCTCAAAGTCGTTAGTGGAGCGTGTGTGGTTTACCGGCACACTAACTTGGACTTGTGAGAAGTGGCAAAAAGGTCTAACCATTATGATTACAGCATCCCTCTTCATAATTGTTTAGACATACAAGTGTGTTATCTAAGGGAAGGTGTATGATTTTGATAAGGTTTTATCAAAACAATCTAGTATTAGAAATCAGAACTTTGGTAAGAAAGTCAGCTGATTTCTAAGTACATGTCAAAGCTAGTGGGAGCATAAGTGTTATGCTAATAATCATCATGTTAGTGGGAGCATGATAATTATGATAAGTATTGCAAGTTAGCAATGTTAATTATAGAAAACAAAAGGTTTCAATTGGGAAAAGGTTGTTTGCTATAATTAAGGGAGAGGAAATTATACTTCATCTCAATCTAAAGCGTAGATTGAGGGTTTAATCGTATTTAGTCAAGGGTATATATATGAATTTCATGTTGGAATGGCTCAACATAAGGAAATTCTATATATGGGTCCATTGTTTGCGTTCTAAAATTTGATTATGATTACGGCATCCCTTTTCATAATCTGAATTATGAGAACTTGGCAAATTGAAATGGAAATATTATAGCAAAAGACTGGTTTAGTCTTTATGTGAGACATCATGAATCGTGTCCTATATGCTTCAGATATAGGATCGATTACATGTGATATATTCATCCTTTCTAAAATTTTCCAAATGCCTGGGGCATTAAGAAGGGAAAAGGTTTAGAACTGGAGATGACTAAAAGGATTAAACAATTGTCGAGGACAATCTAAGGTTTACCAAAGATTGGTTGCTCAAGGACAGTTGGAAGTATAGTGATAATTTTGGAAGGACCATATTGGCATAATCTGTAAGGAGGCAACTCCTGTTCAGAAGTGACAGTCAAAATAGAATCTGGAAATGTTTCAAAGTTAGAATTTTCAATCTGTTTAAGATTAGGAAACGTAGTGCAAGAAGGAAGTTTCCAAGGAGCTGATCTCCTTTGGAATACTCTGTAATGATTGTTGTCAAGTCTTTCTGACTTTGTGCATAATCATTACAAGAGGATCAATGCGTATAAGTTTAGAATCTAACAGATTTCAGTAAATGGCATGAGTTTGGAATTCTTGCATTTGTAGTAAGGATTTGGGAGTGTGATAAGAGAATCATTGAAGTTATGTTCAATTGATCTAGTTCACAAAGTAAAGATCATATACAAACATAGTATGCATACTTGGTGTATGGCATGACTAGTGTTTAGAAAACATAGTGTACATGCTTGGAGCATGGGACAACTATTGTTTTAAATTCAAGAATAAAGTTGATAGCTGAAACAGTATACAATGAATAATGTGTAATCATATGGTGATAAATAAAAGGTGTTTTATTTATGTTCATAGGTTTTGATACCATATTGGATTCAATTATTATTGTGTTTCACTTTGCATGTTTTGACTTCCATAATAAACTAGGTTATTCTTCCGGAATGACTAAGTTATTCAAACCATCCACAGTCGGTCATATGTTGGAAGTAGATATGAATTAAGACTGTCATGGGTTGGCTTGTAGAGGTCTAAGGTGTAGGACAAAGGGCTACAACACTCATGAGTGCTCATAAGTTATGAGTATTGGATTCAACCCGCGCTCATTGGAATCACTTCATGGATTTTATCACGAGTGATCATGAGACGATAATATATTATATTCTTCAAACCTAGAGATATGAGTTGTTACTATGAGTTGATAGTAAATTGATTGCACGAAAACACAATTGGTAACTCGATGCTATAAAACGTGTCTTTGTGTATGATTCAACAAGAAGTAGAACAAGCCATATGAGTCGAAGTTTATCCATTCCTTTTACCTTCGGGATAAAAGCGATATCTGTGGGCCCCTCGATGATTTGATGATGACAAATGGAAGTGTTCGGCCGGGCCAGGACTGATTTGATTTGTTCAATTAGTCAGTCGTCATAAATCGGAAATCGGGAAACAACAAATGGACAGAGAGAATGATTATAATCCATGTCTCAGTCCATATGATATCTAGAATGGAGGAATATATGATCCCTTATCTAATGGACAAGTCATTGACAAAGGTCAGAGTTCATCGACAAGGTCAGAGTTCGACATAAGCTTTTGAGAGCTACGATTGCCAGTTGGTTCCTGAAGTCATACGCAATAATAGTTTTAGACTTATCCAAGTGGGAGACTGTTGGATTAATGTCTAAGTCCATAACTATAATTGGTAAGACTTGACCCGACACAGCATGGTCCATTTGGGTTGCATGGCATCATGCACTTGGATAGACTATAATGAGAGAAATAAGGCACTTATGGTTATTAATATATTATAAGTTCTAGTATATTAATAATAAGAATAATAAGATTATTTAATTAGTATTGATCAAGAATTAATCTAGGATTAATTAAGTGATCAAAAGAAGTCTAATTAAATATATGGGTTGATTGTGTAAATCATCCATACTTGTATAGTGGGCTAATGCTCCATGGATAATCAAGTTGGGCTAAAACCCATAGGATGGTCCATGGATGCTCCATGGTGTATTTGAACCCATGGATCCAAGGAAATGGAAAGACATGAGAATTAGGGTTTACCCTAATTGTAACACTATATAAAGATCTTATTCTTGACAAAATAGGCAACTAGTGAGAGTAAGAAAGGGTTAGCCGATTTTCATGAAGTGTAGAATTCTCTCAAGTTATTCCAAGTGTGTTTGGTGTTGTGTGAACCATTTGAGGTGTCAGACTTGGGGTATTAGGCACTCAAGCTTCATGAAGACTTTCTACATGAAAGAGGTATGTATTCTATCTTGTTATATTCATTATTTTATATGCTAGATTAGGATAATACCTTGGATGTTCATATTTGTATGTATAATAGAGAAAACATAGATCCAAGGTATTTAGGGTTGCATGTACACTTAGGAGTGTTAGAATGCTCGAAACCCAACACTAATAACATTACTACAATTATTTGAAAGCTATATTAAAAATTGCGTAAAAGTAGCTCACTTACATCGGATTTTAAAGAAAACCGGGCCTTGCTTAGAGCAGCGTTTCCGAACCGAAAGACCCGTTTTCTCGAGGCTCCGGGATCCTCGGGGCTTCCTTCGGGTGCTAGGGGTTCACCTATGCTTTAGGGGGCTCAAAATAGGCTAGAGAGAGAAAGTTGTGAGAGAAAGATGAGAGAAAGGTGTGGAAATGTCGGCTGCCCTCGCACCTCTATTTATAGTTGCAAGGCCTCACAAGTACGCGTTGCGTTCAGCATAACTACGTTGGGCGTAGTTCGGATAAGGGTGCCAGCGAGCTTTGTACGAGCCACGTGTTGGATAAAGACTGGAGCTACGCGGCTGCTTGTGGACCGAGGGATACAACTGTACACTGGGCGTACTAAGATTCGGATGTTGGGCGTAATGCGAGGGGTGGCGTGTCACAATCCGGAGCGAGCTCATCGGACAACTAGGACTTAGGCCACGTCATCAATCCATGCATCAACTTCGCAAATTACCCCCTTTAACTTCTAAAATTCGTCTCTTCCTCGTACGTACTCCGTTTTCGACGTTCTTTATATCCACGTGAAGGTGGGAACATGCTCTACAACTTTCGTTTAGACTCCGTCAGCTAATTTTGAATCTATTTTGAAATTATTATTTTTAACAGACAGACAAACGATTGGTTCGTTAAATTCTCATAACTTCTTGATCAGACAACCGTTTTTGCCCATCTTTTTCTCGTTACGCTAATCTTAACGAGATATTCGATTCTCGTTTACGTCATGTCGGCTAGAAACCGCTCGATCTATTATTCGAATTTCGGGTTGTACACTACTAATCCGAAACTTCGAAAAATCATAACTTCCTCATACGAAGTCAGATTTGGGCATTGTTTTTATGGACGCTCTCGGTTTAATGTATTCTACAACTTTCATTTTGATCGCTAAGGTTAAATCTCGCTTTATCGTAAATTCCCTATTTACTTTTCATGATATCGTGTCGGTTCCGTCGCGAAACTTCGACGGGTCATAACTTCTTCGTTATAACTTGGATTTCGATGGTCTTTATATGTACGGAAACCTTGTAACATGTACTACAACTTGGTTAAGATTATTTATTCTAAATAATATTTTTACGAAAAGTCATTTTTGACACTTATTGCCTCTAATTTGACTATCCTGGATCTACGGGCGTTACAAGTGCATATGATCATACTGCAAACTACAATCAATCCTGACACCATGTCTCTGTTTGATCTGTATGTAGAACTGCAACAACATAAACCAAAGGTCAACAAGCTAGCTAAAGCAACTCCTTTTGATAATCAAAGACTTGCCCTGGGAAATTCAACACCCATGGAGGTTCACCTGTAGTGACTCCAGGGCATGAGGCAAAGCTTTATGTTTGCAGCGGGGGATTAGTCGGTGCACGAAAGCTTGCCCGGAAACCCTCGTTAGGGAAGTTCCATTTCTAAAAAACTTAGCAACCTCTTCAGATCGCAAATGGGTACACGGCTAATCATCAAGCTTTCATTGGAACTACAATGGAATCTCCTCAAATCAATGAGGAAAAGGAGTATGAAGAATGCTTGGCACTCCTAACCAAGTTCAATCCAAACTTCAAGAACCCCAACACTATCATCAGAACTCTGGAAACTTCCAAGCAGGATGCAACAGTCAACAAAGCTTCAACTCTCAGAATTCGAATTCTGAAAGTTACAATTCTCAAAGGATGAACACAAGGGTTCAAGATAACAAGTTGAAGTCCCATGAAGATAATAAAGTGATCAGGTGCCACAACTGTCAAGGTGAAAATCATTTTGCCAAGGATTGCAAAATGAAATCCAAGAAGGTGAAATACAAAGCATACTACCTTCAAAAAGCGGAGCAAATCAAGAAGCAGTCAAAAGACAAAGCCTTCATGGTCATGGAAACTCCAAGTGTGGAATTCTGGGAAACAAATGATGAAGTAGATCAAGCAGAAGAAACTGAAGCCTACAATAACTACTTCGGCTTCATGGTTGATGATGACAAATAGCCTTCTCCTCTCCATCAACAAGTTGCTGAAAAGGTACGCTTTATGCTTCGTGATAATCATTTAACTATTGAGCCTTTTAATGATGACATTGACCATATTTCTAAAATGATCAAAGAATATGTCACCAATGTTGAATATCATGTCAGTTACTACAAAGATGAACTGACCGACACTCAATTCAGACTTGAAGAACTGAGATGTCGTATGGCTAAGTTAGAAAATGACCTTGCAATCAAAACTGAGGCACATCTCACGTCAGTTAAACAATAAAAAATTGTATTGAATCAACGTAACATTATTGCAAAAGACAATCATGAGATGTAGGCCCAAATCAATACAAAAATCAATAGTTATAAGGCATCCAAAACCCTTCTCGAACAGAACTCACATGCTATTTTTAAGGGACCAAAACCATCATGGATCAAATATGGTCTTGGTTATGATGAAATGAACAAGGAAATCATGGTCTTAATACTCAACCAGAGTTGTTAGCATGTGATCCAAGTCTCTTCACTGGAGACAATGAGGATCATGAAGAGGTGGTAACTTGCAGTCCCGATGTAATTGCCACTTCATCCTCAAGCATCCCATTGGAAGTTATGTTATCCCATGATCTTCCAGACTCGGACACTGGTTCTGACTCACCAGTAGAATTTTCTCTTGAATGTCCCACCATGGAAAGTTTCAATTCAGAAGATGCCACTTCTGAAAAAGCAACTATCCCTGACTCTAAATCTAGTGATAAAAAGCCCAAATCAAATGAGCCAACAGGATATTCCAAGACTGAACCCATTGAATTCCTCAGTCAAGAAACATTTCCATCTCTTAACGCTTCTGTCTCTAGGACAAAGGACTTAGGATGTAAGTATTTTAAGAAACAACAGACTAGGAAACCTCCAATTCCAGTCAACAAGGATGAAACCATGAAGACTGTGAGTAATGAGAAAATTGTTGTTGAAATACTCAAGGGACCTTTTGCTCCAATCAAAATCTCTTCACCCAGTCCTAAACCACAGGAGACAAATTTTAATCCAACTAATGTCTCTAAAGACAAGGGAAAAGAGAAAATTTATGTCTCTAAAGAACAAGGTCCAACTGTATGTTGGATTAGTGTCTAAGCCCGTAACTATATTTGGTATGTACTTGACCGGGTTGTGCATGGTCCTTTTGGGTTGCCTTCACCAAAGCAACTTGACAAGGTAATTTAAGGATAAAGAGAGAATATTATGGTTTATTAATATATTATAACAATAATATATTAAAGGAGAAATCATACTTATTTAATTAGTATTGGTCATAAATTCATTAGGAATTAATTTGGTGACTAAAAGAGATTATTTAAATAAAGGGGTATAAATTGTCAAATGTATGATAGTTGAGTTTTGGGCTAAGGAAACCTAATGGACTTAAGGGGGAACGAAATTATGATGGGGATCCATCATATTTTCGTCCAAGGCCTTATTCCAGAAGGTTCCTTGGGTTGCTTGGTGGTTAAGCTGTCCATTAGGGTTTAGACTGAAACCCTGGCAGCCTGGAAGTATAAATAAGACCCTTAGGCTATGGAAATCGGCTACACATACTTCTAAGAGAACCCTAGGGCCGATTTCAACAACTGTCATCTTTCCTCATATTGCCTTATTGCTTGTGGGGTTTGTAAACCATTAGAGTAGTTACAATTGTGACTCTAAGCTCAAGATCAAGAAAATTACAAGGATTTCAAGCCACTAGAAAGAGGTAAAACACTTATATTTGGTTTCTTTATGATCATTTTGAATTTTATATGATAGATCTAGGTTTGTAAGTCTTGGATTCAAAGCATGTACAATAGAGAAACCTAGATCCAAGCATTAGGGTTTGTATGAGCGCATATGATTGTTCTTATGTATAAAACCCATCAGTGGTTTCAGAGCCTTGATTGGTTTCAATTATATGTGTTGCTTAACTGTTTTACTTGCTGAAAATCAAGTTTCTTGCCTCTGCCTGACTCAACTCGGCGAGTTAGTATCAGGACTCGGCGAGTTCAGAACTGACTCGGCGAGTTCGTGCGTCAGGCAGAGGATATTTCGGGATTTAGTTGTTATTTTGTCTTGAATTTGATGTCTAAATCGTTTTTTGAAGTTAAAATCCGAATTTTACCTTAATTAAATGATTATCCATGCCAAAAGAATAGATAATTTCAAATCTTTTGAATATTGGTTGTTTATATGATAAATATGGATTATTTAAAATTATTTGGTAATTATCTTGTGACTAAAATTGGATTAGGTCAAATATAGATAATTATGAAATTAATTGTTTAATTTGAATTATTTGTTATTTGATCCCTTTAGTTTTGAAAACGTTCAAAACTTGTCCTCAAGTTTTGAAATTTGAATTTTGTGATTAAAAGTTTAATTTTGAAGAATTTAAATTTCAAACCCTTAGAGTTTTACAAGTTTAAAATTCAACCCTATATTATTATATTATTACAAGCTTAATGAATATATATATATATATATATATATATATATATATATATATATATGTATGTATGTATGTATTTATGTATGTATAATTAAAATGCTAGTCTTACCGTTAGTAGGCCTCATTCACGAAGTCGGTCTATAAGGTGGGTATAAGGTTGTTGCCTATAAAATGGTGCTTAATGGGTGTACACTTACACCCACCGCTTGCTTGACTGGTGGAGGGTCGTTAACCGAACGGGTAGGATAGGGAAATCCTCTCCTCATTAAAAGTATAATGTAAGTTACAAAGTAACTACATGTTTTTACAAAAATTTCCAATCTTAGTTACTTTAGGGTAAAATGTGAAAATGATGCTAATCCATGGAATTACACTTCGTACCCTTGTCAAACGTTGGTGGAGCGCGTATGGTTAACCGGCACACTAATTTGGGGATGACATTGGTAGCGAAGGGCGACTCGATGTTTGTCATAGATCAATGGAGCGTGTGTGGTTCACTGCCACATTGATTAGGTGATAGAGACATTGAGTGCACCACGTAGATTCGCATGGTTATTCACAACTTGTTTGTGATCCTCGGTATCCCAGTCGCAAATTAAAGTGCATATAGAGATTTAAACATGCCATTGAAAAGTTCAATGAATCTCAAAGATCTAGGAGTTTTCAATACATTTAAAACTTAATCTCCTTTTCGTTTTTCTTGGTGAGAATTAGTGAATCATCATTCACTTACCTTCAAATTATTTACTTTTAGAGTACGACATCCCTTTCTAAGTTGCAAATAATGTTGTTGGGTCCTAGCCCTAATTTCTCATTTGGGTGTTTAATTAGGGACTCGTTTCTAATCAAACTTTGCTCCTTTTCTTTTTCAGATTTCTGGAAACAACAACAACAACAATAATAATGCTTCTGGGTCATTCTCGTTGATGAACCTATGTCAAAAGGTGACATTTGATGGCTCAAAATTCAATGAGTATATTCGCATGATCACTCGCTACGAGGACAAAGAATATGTCCTTGATGAAAAGCTTGAGAAGATCATCCTAGATGTTGCTACTCCTGAAGAGTTGGCCGCCTTTGAGGCCCACGAGCATAATGCTACGAAAGTTCATTGTATCATGCTGGCCACCATGAACCTCGAACTCCAAAAGTCCTATGAGGACATGTATCCGTATGAAATGCATCAGGATTTGTTGGACCGATACCACCAAAGCACGTGGAAAGAGCGTTATGAGATCATTACTAACATGATCACCACTAAGATGGGGAGTGGAGAATCCTTAACCTCTCATTTGCAGAAAATGCAGAGGTATGTTGATCGTCTTCTCAAACTTAATGTTAAGTTTGATGAGGATTTGGCTATCGACATAATCCTCCACTCCTTGCCCTCCTATTACAACCAGTTCAGAATGACCTACCACATGAACAAGGAGGAGGTCTCCTTGAGCAAGCTCCAAGGACTGCTGAGGACTTCTGAGAGCAACCTCAAAGAAAAATCCATTGCACCATTCCCTGCTGTGGCTGCTCCCATGTTGGCAATTGGCCAAGGAAAGGGTAAGAAGAGAAAGGCTCCCTGTAAGGGCCACCATAAGGGTGAGACCCAAGATGGTTCCTCTTCTAGTGGAACTAAAGTTGGTTCGGTCAAACCCTCTTCCGACCCCAAAGAATCATAGTCCTATTACTACAACAAAAAGGGCCACTGGAAACGAAGCTGCCCACAATATCTTCAAGACATAAAGGATAGGAAGATTAAGCCCACCTTCATGGGTATGTATTCTATTAAATCTAATAACTCATCATTTGCTACTTCATGGGTTCTTGACATAGGTTATGGTTACCACATTTTTTCTGATTTGCAGGGCCTAAGAAGAAGTAGGGAGATGGAACATGGGAAGATAAACATGATTATGGGAAACAGAAGATCGTCGCCTGTGACCAGAGTCGGAGTTTATTCTTTAGTGCGGAGTAATGGGTTAGGGTTAGATTTAGAAAATTGTTGTTATTCGCCAGATATGACAAGAAACATTATTTCATTTCATGGATTGTTTAGACAACGTTTCAGATATTCTTTTGATAATAGTAATGGTTCTATTAATATTTATTGGAATGGTGTCTTTTATTTCAATGCATTACCTTGTAATGGGATTTATGAATCTATGATGGTTGTTGATAATTTAGGAAATGATGTGTTGAATATTGATTCGTTTACTTGCCGAGACAAAGCATGCTCGTGGCATTGTCGCCTTGGCCATGTCAAAAAGAAACGTATAGCCCAACTCCAAAAGGATGGAGTGTTGGAGTCATTCGACCTTAGGGACGATGACATGTATGAATCTTGATTACTTGGGAAGATGACCTAGTCACCCTTTACTAGGACTTGTGAAAGGGGTGAGGGTCTATTGGATCTCATACACACCGATGTGTGTGGACCCTTTAGATCCACCACAAAGGATGCTTGTCGCTTCTACGTGACTTTTACGGATGATTATAGCATATACGGATATATCTACTTAATCAAGCAACAGTTAGAAACCTTTGAAAAGTTCAAAGAGTTTAAGAATGAAGTGGAGAATCAGCTGGGTAGGAAAATCAAGATGCTTCGGTCAGACCGAGGAGGAGAGTACCTAAGTCCTGAGTTTCACGATTATCTAAAAGAATGCAAAATTGTTTCGCAATTGACGCCTCTGAGAACGCCACAAATGAATGGGGTGGCTGAGAGACGTAATCGAACCTTGTTAGACATGGTTCATTCTATGATGAGTCGGACGTTGTTACCAATATCTTACTGGGGGTATGCCTTAGAAACTGCCGCCCACATTCTTAACTTAGTTCCCACCAAGAAGGTTACCAAGACTCCTCACGAGATGTGGACAGGGAAAGCTCCCTTGCTGGCACATATTAAGGTTTAGGGTTGCGAGGCTTTCATAAGACGAAAGACACACGACAAGCTCGAACCTCGTAGTGAGAAGTGTTATTTCATTGGCTATCCACATAAGTTTTTTGGCTATCTTTTCTATAGTCCGAATGACAATGTTGTCTTTGTTGCTAGAAGAGGAGTTTTCTGAGAAAGGGAATTGATAAGCCAAGAAGACAGTGGGAGGCAAATTGATCTTGAAGAGATTCAAGAACAAAGCGATGAAGGAACCTCTAACACTGGCGCTCAACCCGAGGAGGAAACTCCTGTTGAACCCATTGACGAGTCCTTACCTCTTAGACGTTCTAATAGGGTCAGTGTTCAACCCCAGTTTTATGGTTTTCATATTACTACTGAAGGGGACACATTTATTAGTGATGAAACACTAATGAATTTCGACGAAGCTAGCAACTACAAAGAAGCCATGGAAGGCCCAGAGTCTGTTAAATGGAAAAAGGCAATGGACAGCGAGATTCAGTCCATGTACGACAATCAAGTTTGGAACTTGGTTGATAAGTACCGGGTTGTAAGACAGTCGGGTGCAAGTGGATCTTCAAGAAGAAGACGGACATGGATGGGAATGTGCACAATTATAAAGCACGATTGGTTGCAAAGGAATTTACTCAAACTCTCAGAGTTGACTATGATGAGACCTTCTCACCAGTTGCAAAGATAAAGTCTATTAGGGTAATGCTTGCAATAGCCACGTTTCATGATTATCAAATCTGGCAGATGGATGTGAAAACCGCTTTCCTTAATTGGAAGTTGGCTGAGGATGTCTATATGAATCAACTAGAGGGTTTTGTCGATGCAAAGCATCCAAATAAAGTGTGTAAGCTTGAGAAATCCATTTATGGATTGAAACAAGCGTCTCACAGATGAAATCTTTGTTTTGACGAGAAGGTTAAAGAGTTTGGCTTTCTGCGAAGCAAAGATGAATCATGTGTATATGTGAAAGCCAGTGGAAGTATAGTAAGCTTCCTCGTATTGTATATTGATCACATACTATCCATAGGAAACAATATCCCAACCTTACAGGAGGTGAAGTCCTGGCTTGGGAAATGTTTCGCTATGAAGGACCTCAGAGAGGCTACCTGTATTCTGGGAATAAGGATAGTAAGAAACAGGGAAAAGAGACTGATAGGACTCAGTCAGGATACATACTTGGATAAGGTACGAAAGCGTTTTAATATAGAAAATTCCAAGAAAGGGGAGTTGCCAATCCAAAGCAAAACCAAGTTGAGTAAGACTCAAAGTCCGAGTACAGAGGAAAAGATAGTTGATATGAGCCAAGTACCTTACGCTTCCACATTAGTCTCTATCATGTATGCTATGACTTGTACTCGCCCTGATGTGGCCTTCACTTTGAGCATGGTCAGTAGATATTAGGGGAACCCTGGTAGAGCTCATTGGATTGCGGTAAAGAATATTCTTAAGTACCTACGAAGGACCAAGGAATGGTTTCTAGTCCTCGGTGGGAGTGATGACTTAAGGGTATGAGGGTACAGTGCCGCTAGTTTTCAGATGGATCGGGATAATTACCGATCGCAGTTGGGTTGGGTCTTTACCCTAAATGGGGGAGCAGTGACTTGGAAAAGTTCCAAGCAGGAGACCGTGGCTGATTCAACGTGAGAATCAGAGAACATTGCGGCAAGCGAAGCGTCAAAGGAGGCTATATGGTTGAAGAACTTCATTGGAGACCTTGGAGTTATGCCATCCATAAAGGAGCTGATGGAAATTTTCTGTGATAATGAAGGAGCGGTTGCCTTAACCAAGGAACCAAGAGATCATGGTAGATCTCGACATATCGACATAATATACCATTTTATCAGACATCAGGTAGAAGAGGGACTCCTCGTTGTGAAGAGGGTTGTTGGTTTTTGAGCATTCTAACACTCCTAAGTGTACATGCAACCCTAAATACCTTGGATCTATGTTTTCTCTATTATACATACAAATATGAACATCCAAGGTATTATCCTAATCTAGCATATACAATAATGAATATAACAAGATAGAATACATACCTCTTTCATGTAGAAAGTCTTCATGAAGCTTCAGTGCCAAGTGCCCCAAGTGTGACACCTCAAATGGTTCACACAACATCAAATACACTTGGAATAACTTGAGAGAATTCTACACTTCATGAAATCGACTAGCCCTTCATTTTCACACACTAAGTGGCCGATTTTGTCAAGAATAAGATCTTTATATAGTGTTACAATTAGGGTAAACCCTAATTGTCATGACTTTCCATTTCCTTGGATCCATGGGTTCAAATACACCATGGAGCATCCATGGACCATCCTATGGGTTTTAGCCCAACTTGATTATCCATGGAGCATTAGCCCACTATACAAGTATGGATGATTTACACAATCAACCCATATATTTAATTAGTCTTCTTTTGATCACTTAATTAATCCTAGATTAATTCTTGATCAATACTAATTAAATAATCTTATTATTCTTATTATTAAAATACTAGAACTTATAATATATTAATAACCATAAGTGTCTTATTTCTCTCATTATAGTCTATCCAAATGCATGATGCCATGCAACCCAAATGGACCATGTCGGGTCGGGTCAAGTCTTACCAATTATAGTTATGGACTTAGACATTAATCCAACAAGGGTATCATCAGAAGAAAACCCAGCAGATCCCCTTACGAAGGGACTGAGTAGGGTTAAACACTTGCAACACGCTAGGAGCATTGGGCTGAAGGATGATATAAGTTTGGATTAGATAGGAAACGTGTAATAGATAGTTTGTACTTAACATTTGATGAATAAATAAATTTGTGTTATTCATAAGTAAAGTTACTATCTTGTGTTGGTTATTTATCTATTGTTTCAATTTTGCATGTTTTGATTTCCTGAATAATAAGATTATTCAAACGGTCCACATTCGTTCATGTTTTGGAAGACTGTCATGGATTGTTTGTAGATTGTCTAAAAGGTTTTAGGCATAGCAAAGGTTTGCTGCAAAGTTCATAAGTACTTATGAATTTGATGTGAGCATTGTAATAAACCCGCGTTTTCTGCTATCACTTCGTGGTGGCGTACCTAAAGTAATCGCAAATCAATAATATCATACAGTATTAAAACTTAGAGATATGGTTGTTGTTTGCTGGTTGGTTATGCATTGATGATGTGTAAACAGATCAGTAACTTGATGTTATAAAACACATTGTTGTGCATTACTCAATTAGTAAATAATAGATGCATATGAGTCGAAGTTGATCTGTTCCTTTTATTCTATGAGAATAAAAGTGATATCTTGGCCACTTGATGATTTGGTTTGACTTATGTGTCAGGCCCGGTCAGAATGAGGTTGATGTGTTCAACTAAATTCTATGTCAAACAAATCAGACATGGATTATAATCATTCTCTCTGTCCATTTGTTGTTTCCCGATTTCCGATTTATGATGACTGACGAATTGAACAAATCAAATCAGTCCTGGCCTGACCGAGCACTTCCATTTTTCATCATCAAATCATCGAGGGGCCCACAGATATCGCTTTTATCCCGAAGGTAAAAGGAATGGATAAACTTCGACTCATATGGCTTGTTCTACTACTTGTTGAATCATACACAAAGGCACGTTTTATAGCATCGAGTTACCAAATGCGTTTTCGTGCAATCAATGTAAAACCAACTCATAGTAACAACTCATATCTCTAGGTTTGAAGAATATAAGATATTATCGTCTCATGATCACTCGTGATAAAATCCATGAAGTGATTCCAATGAGCGCGGGTTGAATCCAATACCCAGAACTTATGAGCACTCATGAGTGTTTTAGCCCTTTATCCAACACCTTAGACCTCTAAAAGCCAACCCATGACAGTCTTAATTCATATCTACTTCCAACATATGACCGACTGTGGATAGTTTGAATAACTTATTCATTCCGGAAGAATAACCCAGTTTATTCGGGAAGTCAAAACATGCAAAGTGAAACACAATAATAATTGAATCCAATATGGTATCAACCCTATGAACATAAATAAAACACCTTTTATTTATCACCATATGATTACACATTATTCATTGTATACTGTTTCAGCTATCAACTTTATTCTTGAATTTAAAACAATAGTTGTCCCATGCTCCAAGCATGTACACTGTGTTTTTCTAAACACTAGTAATGTCATACACCAAGTATGCATACTATGTTTGTCTATGATCTTTACTTTGTGAACTAGATCCATTTAACATAACTTCAATGATTCTCTTTTCACACTCCCAAATCCTTACTGCAAATACAAGAATTCCAAATTCATGTCATTTACTGAAATCTGTTAGATTCTAAATTTATATGCATTGATCCTCTTGTAATGATTATGCACAAAGTCAAAAAGACTTGACAACAATCATTACATAGTATTCCAAAGGAGATCAGCTCCTTGGAAACATCCTTCTTGCATTAAGTTTCCTAATCTAACACAGATTGAATACTTTCTAACTTTGAAACATTTCCATATTCTATTTTGACTATCACTTCTGAACAGGAGTTGCCTCCTTACAGATTATGTCAATATGGTCCTTCCAAAATTATCGCTATACTTCCAACTGTCCTTGAGCACCCAATCTTTGGTAAACCTTAGATTGTCCTCGACAATTGTTTAATCCTTTTAGTCATATCCAGTTCTAAACCTTTTCCCTTCTTAATGCCCCAGGCATTTGGAAAATTTTAGAAAGGATGAATATAGCACATGTAATCGATCCTATATCCGAAGCATATGGGAATCGATTCATGATGTCTCACATAAAGACTAAACCAGTCTTTTGCTATAACATTTCCATTTCAATTTGCCAAGTTCTCATAATTCAGATTATGAAAAGGGTTGCCGTAATCATAATCGAATTTTAGAACGCAAATAATGGAATCATGTACAAAATTTCCTTATGTTGAGCCATTCCAACATGAAATTCATATATATCCTTGACTAAATGATTAAAACCTCACGATCTAAGCTTATAGATTTGAGATGAAGTATAATTTCCTCTCCCTTAATTATAGCAAAACAACTCTTTCCCAATTGAAACTTTTGTTTTCTATAATTAACATTGCTAACTTGCAATACTTATCATAATTATCATGCTCCCACTAACATGATGATTATTAGCATAACACTTATGCTCCCACTAGCTTTGACATGTACTCAGAAATCAGCTGACTTTCTTACCAAAGTTCATATTTCTGATACTAGATTGTTTTGATAAGACTTTATCAAAATCATACACCTTCC
This sequence comes from Lactuca sativa, assembly GCF_002870075.4. Classification (NCBI taxonomy): domain Eukaryota; kingdom Viridiplantae; phylum Streptophyta; class Magnoliopsida; order Asterales; family Asteraceae; genus Lactuca; species Lactuca sativa. Next base: position 349,390,146 of record NC_056626.2, read on the forward strand.
CTTAGATAGCACACTTGTGTGTCTAAACAATTATGAAGAGGGATGCAGTAATCATAATGGTTAGACCTTTTTGCCACTTCTCACAAGTCCAGGTTAGTGTGCCGGTAAACCAGATGTCACACCCCCAAACCAAAACGGCGGAAACGTTCGGGGGCGGAGGACGTCATATTCAGTATCATAACAGTTCATAGAAAGGAAAGTACACACCACCATATATATTAAGGTTTCCAAAATGTTTACATAATTGTATTCGTTACATGTTCAAAAGATAATTACATAAACATCCTTCAAAAGAAGTAATTAACGTCAGCACGTTAATCCCCAAAAGTTGATTTCCAAACCTACTTAACGGTTCCCTGAGAATACAAGTTATTTCAAAGAAAAAGTGTCAACAATTAAGTTGGTGAGTTCATAAGTGATTTAGAAACATTGAATGCCATTCCAAAATGAGTGTATATTTTCCCAGAAAATGCAGTATTTCAAATGTAAAGAGTTATGATTCGTTGTGTTGAAAATGAATGTATTAGATCCAGAAAATCCCATATTTTCCCTAATAGTTGCGATATGATTTGTTGTGGTTTCCAAGAAAAACCCTTATTTTCTTATAAAAGTATGAAATGCATATGAATATTCGTGTTATAGGTTGTAACTAATTGTACCAGGAAAATCCCTTATTTTCCTATTAGTTGTTTGTTTTAGATGCAGGAAAAACCCTTATTTTCCTAACATAACTGGCAGTTTCTAAGACCGAAAATCGCAAGCAACCGACGTGCTTGAAAGTTGTGGCATAGTTTTATATAATAAAGCTATATGAAGATCGTACTTGTTAGATGAAGAATAGTTTTAATAGCTACTTGTTCATAAAAGCATAATACCATAATACCATAATAATTGTATATCCAGTGAGTTTTATAACCATACTAAACATAATATGCCTGTAGCGACATTCTTCAGGCGTCGTAGCGTTATGACAAACTGTCACCCCAAAAGACGGACTGTAGCTAACAATCAGGGCGCAGGATCATGACTTCCCGTATAGATCTATACACATTTGACACGTTCTCCGAACGGGAGACTCTGGTTATAGACAGGACTTAAAGCGGTACCTTTTAGCAAAAAGGTATGATTTGAAGATGTACACGTCTCACGGATTCTCAACTAAGTTTGTATTAAAGTAGTAGTTTTGTATGCAAAGTTTATCCTTTTTCACAATGTTTGACAAAGCATAAATCATAATTTCTTTGAATGCATAAAAAGATTTAGTAAAGAATGTTACCCTTGATGTGATGTATTTGTATGTAAACGTATAAGTAAAACATTATTTCTATTTATAAAACATTTTGTATCCCAAGAGGGTAAAGCTGTGTTGTGAGGTGTTTTGCATGATAATAACTTCATAAGATAGTTAAAACAACAGTATGAAAAGTATATCAAAAGATCGATGTTTCACACGATTTTAGTCGTGTGTTTACTTGTATTCCCCCCCCCCCCCCCCCCCTTAAAAGTGTTTAAAAAGCATTTAAAAAGCATTTAAAGTGTGGTTATAGGGGTATGAACTCACTTGAAAGTTTGAAGATAGCGAGATGGAAAACCGGGCAAAGTTTTGTCTCGGGAAACGGATTTTTCTCGGGATTCTCGGGAATCTCGGGAGTAAAATTGACCTTCGGGACTTGAGCAAAATGACCAGGGCTTCGGGGTAGTGCGGGCACGGAAAACGAGGCAAGATCGTGAGAGAAATGAGAGAAATGAGCAAGTTTCCCGGAACCCTCGCATTCCTTTTATAGGGGTGCTGAACCGCCTCGGTACGTTGGGCGTACGAGGGTACGCGGGGCGTATTGGGGCGTCATCGCTTACGTACTTCGGATGGGAGGGCATAGAGGAGTAGGGGCGACGTGGACGAACCGGAGCCTAGCATCCAAGTACGCTGGGCGTACGAGGGTACGCGGGGCGTACGAAGGATCGGACCGCTGACTCGTTCTTCGGATAATTCCGGGAGTTTATATTTAAATTTATATTTATTTTAAATAAACTTCTAAAATTCATATCTCCTTCATACGAACTCCGTTTTCGACGTTCTTTATATCCACGCGAAGGTGAGACTACGATCTACAACTTTCGTTTAGATTCAGTCGGCAAATTCCGAAATTATTTTTAATATTATATTTTTTAAAATATCGTGATTAAGGAATTTCTTTAGAAATTCATAATTTCTTTATCTGACGTCGGTTTTTGCCAGACTTTTTACCGCTAAATTATCATTGTCGAGACCTTCGATTCTCGTTTAGGTCATTCCGGCCAAAAGTCGCTCGATCTCCGATTCGAGTTTTTAGCTGCCTACTACTATATATGTAACTTAGAAAAAATCATAACTTCCTCATACGAAGTCAGATTTGGACGTTCTTTTTATGTATGTTCACGGTTTAATGATATCTATTTCTTTCATTTAGATATTTAAGGCTAAAAAGTATTGTATTGGAACTTCGCGTTTTTTGTTTAATCGGTGTTGCCGGTTTTGTCGGAAATCTTAGAATGGTCATAACTCCTTCGTTATAACTCGGATTTGTGTGTTCTTTATATGTATGAAAACCTTGTTACGATATCTACCACTTAGTACACTTAATTACGGTTTTATAAAAGTTTAAATTTTGACATGAATTTTGCTGTTGTTACATTATCCCCCCGTTAGAGAGAATTTCCTCCCGAAATTCGCATTTTGACTGGGACTCCAACTCTTGCGGGCAGGCGTGAGTGCTTCTGGTCCATTTGTTCCTCTTGTTCCTTTATGAATCTAGATCCTAATGTGTGTGTTTCAGTGGTCCTTCATTACTCCGCCTATCACTTCGATCGATCGAGATTGTGTGGTTTTGGGTTTATTTACTTATGTTCTTCTAAATGTTAGCTTATTCACTCGATGCATTAGGGCAGCTACGTTTTCCAGCTAATGGTTGAATTCATTCCTAATTTCTGAGCTTGGATTTGTCTTGTTGTATGTGTGGCATTCCTAAATGATCTGTTGGGGGATACTACGGGAAGGTTGTAAAGATATAGTACTCCTCACATGAGTACTTCAGGTTTTGAAACTAGAAACCAATTGGGATTTTTGATATCGTTTCCTTCCCTGCTTGAGTTGACAGAGTTATTGTATGCTATAATGGTTGCCACGATGGCTATAACTGTATCTTGCAAAGTGGCGGTGTCCAATTGTAGGAATGGGGTTGCGTTGGTAATTTGATTATTTCCGGCCCTTGCTGCGCTGCTAAAGTTTGCTTGAGACAGTGCAACTGTTACTGCCACAGCGATAGCAGATTGCACTATGTTGGGGTCATATTGGGGAGGTGGTGGTGGGGTTGCGTTTCTACATGCTGATCTACGAGAAGGCATTGTTCTGCTAAGGAAATAACAAGAAAAACTATAAGTTTTAATGATTCGAAAGTCGCGCATTAGTGATTTGTTATATCAGAAATTCGGTTTTCCCTTGCATAGGGTTTTTAGTTCGACTCATCAGGAGAGTAGATGAACTCATGAATTGGAGGGGTATGCAAAGGGTTTAATAAAGGAAGTACATCATATATATTATAAAGCATGGTGCGTTACATTTTGTAGTTAGGAAAATTTGACCTATCTAAAGGTCTCCGATTACAAGGTTAAGAAAAGTGAGGACTTTATCCGAGGTCTTATTCTATGACAAAATTTTGGAAGTCAGACAGGTTTTATTTGTTACGCGAGCTGGCTACAGGGGCCTTAGATTCTGCCAACTGACGCTCCATCTCGAGCATACATAGTTCATGTCTTGCCTGGCGTGCCCGAAGTTCTATCACTTCGGTTTGAGTTGTCGTTAGCTCTCTCTGCAATGCTTCATTTCGATTTACGATTCTCCCGTGAGCTAATCCTAACTGTCGGATGCGAACTGTGTTGACTCCAGTGTTCGCATCATTTTCCTCAGTTCGATGGATGGTCTCCGTCCTTGTTCACCAATGCAAGAAATCCGACAAACCAATCTAGGAAGGGCTCTGTCTGCTGAGCCTCCCTCGCTTAGGTTGTAGAAGCTTCGGTCTCCGTTGAATGGAAGGGGTTGATCCTGCTCGCGGCCCCACCTATTTAGGTTAGTTGCCCACAGGGGCGTCGAGCCATGAAATTCCAGTCGAGGATTAGGATTTTGAATTGGAGCCGTTAAGGGTAGGTTATTGTTCTTGGGATCTAAGTCTGATTTTTCTTGCATTCCTTCTTCAGGATCATTCTCTATCCCTTCTCTATTACCTTGGTTGGGGTAGTAGCGGTCACCAGGGTGATGGAATCCAGCCATTTGAGTCTATACGAGAATAGGGTTAAGAATTGACTATAAGCTAAAGCACATGGAGTTTACTCTTAAGTTTCATGGTTGAAGGCACTCGAATACTTCCTTAGTATTCTTTAACGATATGCTTTTGGTAAGTTTTAAATTTGTTGTCCATTGTAGACACTCCTTGGCATACGTTAGTCGGCTCTTGGACAAATATAATTGATCAGACTATATTCTTCCCAGTTCCGATTACATGTCCCAAGGCATACCTGCACTGCACAACTTATTTATAATACTTCTATATTGTTTTAATTATGATACTGGCCATGTTATTAATATGAGATGAATGCATGCCTACTTTACAAAAACTAAATAAATTTAATTTTAAAAGTATGACTCTTCTCAAAGTGTTTTTGCCCAGTTGAGTTTATAGTTGTATACCAAAAATGGTTTTGATATACTTAATTCACTATAAACAATGCTCTGATACCAATCTGTCACACCCCCAAACCAGAACGGCGGAAACGTTCGGGGGCGGAGGACGTCATATTCAGTATCATAACAGTTCATAGAAAGGAAAGTACACACCACCATATATATTAAGGTTTCCAAAATGTTTACATAATTGTATTCGTTACATGTTCAAAAGATAATTACATAAACATCCTTCAAAAGAAGTAATTAACGTCAGCACGTTAATCCCCAAAAGTTGATTTCCAAACCTACTTAACGGTTCCCTGAGAATACAAGTTATTTCAAAGAAAAAGTGTCAACAATTAAGTTGGTGAGTTCATAAGTGATTTAGAAACATTGAATGCCATTCCAAAATGAGTGTATATTTTCCCAGAAAATGCAGTATTTCAAATGTAAAGAGTTATGATTCGTTGTGTTGAAAATGAATGTATTAGATCCAGAAAATCCTATATTTTCCCTAATAGTTGCGATATGATTTGTTGTGGTTTCCAAGAAAAACCCTTATTTTCTTATAAAAGTATGAAATGAATATGAATATTCGTGTTATAAGTTGTAACTAATTGTACCAGGAAAATCCCTTATTTTCCTATTAGTTGTTTGTTTTAGATGCAGGAAAAACCCTTATTTTCCTAACATAACTGGCAGTCTCTAAGACCGAAAATCGCAAGCAACCGACGTGCTTGAAAGTTGTGGCATAGTTTTATATAATAAAGCTATATGAAGATCGTACTTGTTAGATGAAGAATAGTTTTAATAGCTACTCGTTCATAAAAGCATAATACCATAATAATTGTATATCCAGTGAGTTTTATAACCATACTAAACATAATATGCTTGTAGCGACGTTCTTCAGGCGTCGTAGCGTTATGACAAACTGTCACCCCAAAAGACGGACTGTAGCTAACAGTCAGGGCGCCGGATCATGACTTCCCGTATAGATCTATACACATTTGACACGTTCTCCGAACGGGAGACTCTGGTTATAGACAGGACTTAAAGCGGTACCTTTTAGCAAAAAGGTATGATTTGAAGATGTACACGTCTCACGGATTCTCAACTAAGTCTGTATTAAAGTAGTAGTTTTGTATGCAAAGTTTATCCTTTTTCACAATGTTTGACAAAGCATAAATCATAATTTCTTTGAATGCATAAAATGATTTAGTAAAGAATGTTACCCTTGATGTGATGTATTTGTATGTAAACGTATAAATAAAACATTATTTCTATTTATAAAACATTTTGTATCCCAAGAGGGTAAAGCTGTGTTGTGAGGTGTTTTGCATGATAATAACTTCATAAGATAGTTAAAACAACAGTATGAAAAGTATATCAAAAGATCGATGTTTCACACGATTTTAGTCGTGTGTTTACTTGTATTCCCCCCCCCCCCCCCCCTAAAAGTGTTTAAAAAGCATTTAAAGTGTGGTTGTAGGGGTATGAACTCACTTGAAAGTTTGAAGATAGCGAGATGGAAAATCGGGTAGAGTTTCGTCTCGGGAAACGGATTTTTCTCGGGATTCTCGGGAATCTCGGGAGTAAAATCGACCTTCAGGACTTGAGCAAAATGACCAGGGCTTCGGGGTAGTGCGGGCACGGAAAACGAGGCAAGATCGTGAGAGAAATGAGAGAAATGAGCAAGTTTCCCCGGAACCCTTGCATTCCTTTTATAGGGGTGCTGAACCGCCTCGGTACGCTGGGCGTAGGACGGTACGCGGGGCGTACTGGGGCGTCATCGCTTACGTACTTCGGATGGGAGGGCGTAGAGGAGTAGGGGCGACGTGGACGAACCGGAGCCTAGCATCCGAGTACGCTGGGCGTACGAAGGTACGCGGGGCGTACGAAGGATCGGACCGCTGACTCGTTCTTCGGATAATTCTGGGAGTTTATATTTAAATTTATATTTATTTTAAATAAACTTCTAAAATTCATATCTCCTTCATACGAACTCCGTTTTCGACGTTCTTTATATCCACGCGAAGGTGAGACTACGATCTACAACTTTCTTTTAGATTCTGTCGGCAAATTCTGAAATTATTTTTAATATTATATTTTTTAAAATATCGTGATTAAGGAATTTCTTTAGAAATTCATAATTTCTTTATCTGACGTCGGTTCTTGCCAGACTTTTTACCGCTGAACTACCATTGTCGAGACCTTCAATTCTCGTTTAGGTCATTCCGGCCAAAAGTCGCTCGATCTTCGATTTGAGTTTTTAGCTGCCTACTACTATATCTGTAACTTAGAAAAATCATAACTTCCACATACGAAGTCAGATTTGGACGTTCTTTTTATGTATGTTCACGGTTTAATGATATCTATTACTTTCATTTAGATATTTAAGGCTAAAAATTATTGTATTGGAACTTCGCGTTTTTTGTTTAATCGGTGTTGCCGGTTTTGTCGGAAATCTTAGAATGGTCATAACTCCTTTGTTATAACTCGGATTTGTGTGTTCTTTATATGTATGAAAACCTTGTTACGATATCTACCACTTAGTATACTTAATTACTGTTTTATAAAAGTTTAAATTTTGACCTGAATTTTGCTATTGTTACACCACACACGCTCCACTAACGACTTTGAGAATGCAAATATCACAATTGCTATCTAGCTAAAATCTACGTAGTGAAAGTGTTTCCTCACCATCATTTTCATAAATCGGAGAGAAACCTTATGGAACTTAGATTTAATGGTGTATGTGTTCTTATCCATGTGAATTGTCAAAACCATAGTCACAAGGCAAGGATAATGACAAATCCAAACTCATATGGATTGAACTCAATCTTAATTTCTTGCCACCTGGCAGCTCAAGGGCCTGCCATTGCTTCCAAGTTGTTGTGCAACAAATTGAGAACTCTAAGAACTCATATGCAAAGCCAACTTTAATTGGAATGGGCACAGAATATGTCAACACGATAGGTTATAAACCTCAAGTCGTGTGCTAGTGAAGAACTTCAGGTTTTATTCTTGATTAGTTCTTGAGACTTTCAAGACCTTTAAGAATCCCACTGTCCTCTTGACATATAAGACTCCCTTGTCAAGCATCCAAGAGATAGTGCGGATTCTAATCAAGACAAACACTTCACACAATTGGCCTAAGTTGGTCTTTGTTTTATCCAAAACATCACAACTTACCAATTTCAAATGTACAAGAGTAGAAAACTTTTATTCTTACATTTGAAAGGTGTTTTAAACCTTCTTTGATACATGTCACTCAAGTTACAATCTTAGAGTATAACTCTAAGAATTGTTTTTGGAACGAAGTATGACTCATCTTCTTGATTTAACCACTTCAACAATTCAAGTTCCTCTTAGTCATAAGAATGCACTAAGATTTCCTTAGAGAACTAATTGTGCTATGGTTTCTTAATCATTAAGATGATCACAAAAACTGATACTAAAGTACTCTCCCATCTTTTCAGATTTGAGAAACTTTTATCCTTCTGCCTAATTTGATTCTTCTTATTCGCTCTGTTATACATTGGAACCTTTTTCCAATGTCTCAGCGTTACACTTAAGCTTGTAAGTATAATCATGTTTACTGAGCTTTAGTAAACTATGACGAATAGTCTTATCAGTCTTTTGTGGTGGACTTAATCAGTGCACAAGAATGTGTACTCGATCCCTTAGTCCTTTACTTGAATCACACATCCATGTGACCGAGTAATTAGTCTTAATTTTTCCAATACTTTAAAGTTCTCATTCATCATGCTATACAACTTGCATGATTCCAAGTTCTGGTCCAATTGAAACTTGGGTGATGAGAATCTTTCCTTATTTGGTAAATTTAGACATTACCACAAATGAAAGAATCAATTTCATATTTCCACTCTTGCTATTTAATGGAATCATATAAGCAACAATTTTTCCTCAAATGCCATTGTAAGGATATTTTAAAATAAGTAAAATCTAAAATTTTCTTTTATTTTAAAACTTTGCGGAAAAACTTATCCTTACAATCCATATGAAAACTTGTTGTTATCTATTCCTAAGCAAAAATATCATAACTCCTAAGAAGTAGCTCAAGAATCCGATCTTCAAGCTACGCGATAGAAATACATCTACGCGATCAGATTCAGCATATTATTTCTTTAAGTTTCTTTACTTTTCTTTGATTCTTAAAACATCAACATGTGACCCAGTCACATCATGTATCAAGAATCTCAGATTAGAAACTTAGGAGAGTTAGATAGTGGACTTTACCTGAAGTAGAGTCAAACTTATTGACTTCAACATCCTTAGGTAAATTTGGCAGATTCGTAACCAATGTCCCTTCCTTTGGCAATATAAACATATGGACCCTTTGATAATGGTACACGGGACTATCATAGACTTAGCTTTTCTCTTTACCATTTGGACAACCAAGTTGACTATGGCCGATCCCTTTCCATTGGGAATAGAATGCTTTACTAGATATCCTGTGTCACTATTATCAATGTCCATCAAGTTTTAAGGAAGTTGATCTTAACAAATAGATAAGATCATTAAGGGTCTTGTCATAGTCTGTTTCATAGGTGTCCCAAAGGAACTCACTATGTGACTTAGAAAGTGATTGAACCACCAACTTTCTCAAGACTTTGACACCCAACTCTTCCGGCTTGTCAATATGTGACTACATCTCCAAGATGTGATCACACCTAGACCTTGCCTTGCCAATAGGGCTTGAGTGACCTTGAACTTGTGGGTTAGGGAGAATAATTGGAGGAGGTGAAAGAAGTATGATTTCCATGGGACATCATCTTCATTTAGGAAAGTTTGTTTCAAGAGATTTGGGAAGATCATAAATGTCTAAACCAGACATGTTTTGGGAGATATTCAAGATAGTTGATCTAAAGTCCTTAATATAACACCCAATATGAAATATTAAGGCTAGGATCCAACAAACTATTTTATAACTTAGAAGAGGTATGTCGTAATCCAAGCTATAAAATATTTGAAGGTAGGTGAATGACGATTCACCAATTTCCACCAAGATAAACGAAATGTATTATTAGGTTTTAATTAGTTTTGAAACTCCTAGATCTTTTGAGATTCATTGAACAGTTCAATGAATTGTTTCAATCTCGAGTGTGCCCTTCAGGTTTTGTAACTGGGATGCCGAGGATCACAAAACAAGGTGTGAAGTAACCATGCAAATTACTTGGTACCCTTAAGTGTTTACCCCTCAATCGATGTGCCGGTTAACCACACACGCTCCATCGATACTATGATAAACATTAAGTTACCCTTTGCCTACCTTGTTAAATACGAGTTAGTGTGCCGGTTAACCACACACGCTCCACTAACCGACTTAAACAAATGCAAAGTGTAATTTCATGAATTAGCACCTTATTCACATTTTCCTAAGTAACTAAGATTGGGTATTATTAAGAGTTTAGTTACTTAGTATTTATCATTAATACTTTTAATGAAGGGAGAAGTATAGTCCTGTCAAACCCGTTCGGCTAACGACCCTCCACCAGTCAAGCAAGCGGTGGGTGAGAGTAGACACCCATTAAGTTGACATTTTATAGGCAACAACCTTATACCCACCTTATAGACCGGCTTCGTGAATGAGGCGTACTAGCGGTAAGACTGACTTTACTCTTATACATATAAATATATATATTATTAACTTATAATATTATAAAGTATAGGCGTTGACTTTACTCCATGTTTTCTCTATTATACATACAAATATGAACATCCAAGGTATTATCCTAATCTAGCATATAAAATAATGAATATAACAAGATAGAATACATACCTCTTTCATGTAGAAAGTCTTCATGAAGCTTCAGTGCCAAGTGCCCCAAGTGTGACACCTCAAATGGTTCACACAACATCAAATACACATGGAATAACTTGAGAGAATTCTACACTTCATGAAATCGGCTAGCCCTTCATTTTTACACACTAAGTGGCCGATTTTGTCAAGAATAAGATCTTTATATAGTGTTACAATTAGGGTAAACCCTAATTGTCATGACATTCCATTTCCTTGGATCCATGGGTTCAAATACACCATGGAGCATCCATGGACCATCCTATGGGTTTTAGCCCAACTTGATTATCCATGGAGCATTAGCCCACTATACAAGTATGGATGATTTACACAATCAACCCATATATTTAATTAGTCTTCTTTTGATCACTTAATTAATCCTAGATTAATTCTTGATCAATACTAATTAAATAATCTTATTATTCTTATTATTAAAATACTAGAACTTATAATATATTAATAACCATAAGTGTCTTATTTCTCTCATTATAGTCTATCCAAATGCATGATGCCATGCAACCCAAATGGACCATGTCGGGTCGGGTCAAGTCTTACCAATTATAGTTATGGACTTAGACATTAATCCAACAAGGGTATCATCAGAAGAAAACCCAACAGATCCCCTTACGAAGGGACTGAGTAGGGTTAAACACTTGCAACACGCTAGGAGCATTGGGCTGAAGGATGATATAAGTTTGGATTAGATAGGAAACGTGTAATAGATAGTTTGTACTTAACATTTGATGAATAAATAAATTTGTGTTATTCATAAGTAAAGTTACTATCTTGTGTTGGTTATTTATCTATTGTTTCAATTTTGCATGTTTTGATTTCCTGAATAATAAGATTATTCAAACGGTCCACAGTCGTTCATGTTTTGGAAGACTGTCATGGATTGTTTGTAGATTGTCTAAAAGGTTTTAGGAATAGCAAAGGTTTGCTGCAAAGTTCATAAGTACTTATGAATTTGATGTGAGCATTGTAATAAACCCACGTTTTCTGCTATCACTTCGTGGTGGCGTACCTAAAGTAATCGCAAATCAATAATATCATACAGTATTAAAACTTAGAGATATGGTTGTTGTTTGCTGGTTGGTTATGCATTGATGATGTGTAAACAGATCAGTAACTTGATGTTATAAAACACATTGTTGTGCATTACTCAATTAGTAAATAATAGATGCATATGAGTCGAAGTTGATCTGTTCCTTTTATTCTATGAGAATAAAAGTGATATCTTGGCCACTTGATGATTTGGTTTGACTTATGTGTCAGGCCCGGTCAGAATGAGGTTGATGTGTTCAACTAAATTCTATGTCAAACAAATCAGAGATCAAGAAACAAGTGCTGGACAATAAGCATTCTCAGCATGATATCTAGAACAGAGGATTATACGATCCCTTATAAGAAGGACAAGTTGATCATAGTTGACAGCGAAGTATAAGAGCTACGATTGCTAATCGGATTTTGAAGTCATATGTGAGATATAGTTACTAGAATTATCCAAGTGGGAGACTATTGGATTAGTGTCTAAGCCCGTAACTATATTTGTTATGTACTTGACCCGGTTGTGCATGGTCCTTTTGGGTTGCCTTCACCAAAGCAACTTGACAAGGTAATTTAAGGAGAAAGAGAGAATATTATGGTTTATTAATATATTATAAGAATAATATATTAAAGGAGAAATCATACTTATTTAATTAGTATTGGTCATAAATTAATTAGGAATTAATTTGGTGACTAAAAGATATTAATTAAATAAAGGGGTATAAACTGTCAAATGTATGACAGTTGAGTTTTGGGCTTCGGAAACGTAATGGACTTAAGGGGGAACGAAATTATGATGGGGATCCATCATATTTTCGTCGAAGGCCTTATTCTAGAAGGTTCCTTGGGCTGCTTGGTGGTTAAGTTATCCATTAGGGTTTAGACTGAAACCCTGGCCGCCTGCAAGTATAAATAAGACCCCTAGCCTATGGAAATCGGCTACACATGCTTCTAAGAGAACCATAGGGCCGATTTCAGCAACTCTCATCTTTCCTCATATTTCCTTCTTGCTTGTGGGGTTTGTGAACCATTAGAGGAGTTACAATTGTGACTCTAAGCTCAAGATCAAGAAGATGACAAGGATTTCAAGCCACTTGAAAGAGGTAACACACTTAGATCTCGTTTCTTTATGCTAATTTCGAATTATATATCATAGATCTAGGTTTGTAAGTCTTGGATTCAATGCATGTACAATAGAGAAACCTAGATCCAAGTATTAGGGTTTGTATGAGCACATAAGATTGTTCTTATGCATAAAACCCATCACTATAGTTGATGAGTTATAAAATAACTCTTTGATCGATTAGATCTTTGTAACAGGTAAGTAATGAACGTAAAGATAGTAAAAATGAAACACAAGTATGAATCAGAATGTGTCGAATGATTAGATTACTCAATCCTCAGCAGAGCTCGACTAAGAACTTCCACTGTAGAGGATTCTAGGGTTACAAAAATAAGAACGATGAATATGATGAACAATACTTTTCTTAATCGTTTCTAATCCTATCGTTCTAGGATGCATGCAAGCATCTATTTATACAAAACCCTACAAAACTCACGGATGGACAGGCCCATACCGGAGATAAAGATTGGACTAGCTAACGAGCCCAATAGACGTAATGCTATACTGAACCTAACAATCTCCCCATTTGTGTCAATTTGGAGCGAGACTATCGTTTCTTCTTGCTTGGACCAGCAGCGGGAGCCTTCTTTATTGTATCGAACAGACGTGTGATAAGTGCAAGGATTGTCTGTCTGAAGCGAATGTACCATTGAATCATATCATCAATGTACTTGATATCATCCGCTGTGTTCTGCTTGCACCGATGGATGATCCCTAAAACGTGTTCCAAACAGGCAGTGGTGTAGAGATGTTTGTCTGCCAAGGCAAGAAGACATTTATGTCCTTCGTTCCTGGTAAACATGACGGAGTTTCTCTTTAAGTCAATCTTCCCCATCTGCATCATGTTGAGATCACTGGCAGAGCCAACAGGAGATATGGTAGGCTTTTTCTTGAATACGCTCGCTATCTCCTGATCCATCAGAGCAACTTCCATGACATAGCATACAAGCATCCTCTTAAAGTGGTCGATGATCGGACCATATTCTGCTTCATTTGTAAGAAGGATGTTGTGCAAGATAATCCAGTCATGGGGATTAAGGTTGGGAAGATCTGCAAGTGAGATGGCATGTTCGGTCTTGGCAGATCCCCGTAGTACCTTGAACCGAACGTTGGTGAAGTTGCCTTCCCTGAATGGCTTTAGGACCCGAACATTGACGATTTTCTGAGCGCTCCAAGTTTGGTATTGTGGTTGAGCTGCCCTCAGATAAAATTCGACTAAGTCCCAATCAACCTGTGGATGAGGATGGGGGAACTCAGCAATGTTGTCAAAGGCATGAAAAACAAACGCCTTTCGGGTCAGTGGCATATCGAACTGAGAGTCGACAGTGTTAGAACGATCTAAAGAGATCACGGGTTCTAGCCACAAGATACTTGGTGTTTCAATGGCTTCTTTAATCAGCTTCTCAAGAGTCCAAGGAGGAAAAAGAGTTTTCCTGCTCTCGAGAAGGTCGTGGGCTTCTTTCTGTCTTCTTTCGGCTTCTTCAGCCTCTCTAGCCACCCGAGCACTGATGTCAGCCTCTTTATCTCGACCTTGTCGTTTCAAAAGGTCAGCAATTGTCTCCTTATCATCTTCATCGCTCTCCTCAGCAATCTTCTTGCCCTTGTCTTTTACACCGGAACCGGAGGCTTGGCCTACTGGAGGAGGTTCAGTTGTGTCTGTTGCTGTTGAAGTAGGAGGCGGTTGAGACATATTCACTTTTTCTCCCCCTTGTTTCGGAATGGACACGAAATCAAGGAGCCCTTCAATTTTGCTCAGTAGAGAGAGGGTGGGAGCAAGCTTCTCTGCAAGGTCACGCCTCACAGAATAATTGAGGATCGGGTCATGTGCTTCAAGTATGTTTGAGATAGCTGAGTGGACATCCGAAACACACGATTTAACCACCTCTCTTTCATATTGAAGAGACTCAATCTCCTGTTGAGAGTTGGAGAGTTGAGTACTCTTGACCTTCAGAGCGGTAGTCTTCCTTGCGAGAGCATCCATGAGAGAGTTCTCAGCAGCTAAGTCTTCTTGAAGCTTGGAAAGACGCTCCTCAATGGTTGTTCTGAAAGCTGAGTTGTCGTCAGAAATTGTTTGACGAAGTGAAGCGAACGACTTCAGCTCTGATGCGACTGAGTTAGCCAGCTGGTTGACAATGGGTTCCAGCTTTGTCGTGGTGGCTTCAGCGTTTTCCTGTAAAGATTTCAACAAGGAAGAAGCATCAGTGAATAGTTTATCAACTTTTTCGGTCGCTTCCTCACAAGCTTTGGTTGAGGCGTCAATGGCTGCAGTGGCGGAATCAAGAGAAACTTGATGAGCTTTGGAAAAAGCATCAACAATTTTCTGAATGGCAGCTTCTGTGGAAGATGAGGCGATGATAGAATCGATTTTGTCATGTAGCTCCTTGAGATGTCTCTTAGTGACAGGAGCATCGTCATCATCGTTACTTTGAACTTGAAACGGACTATAATAGACCGAATCAAAGGTCATGTCCTCCCCGCCAAGGAGTGGTTCTTCACCCTCTGATGCATGAGCAGGAGAAGATGGTGGTGGTGAAGCTTGAGGCTCGGTAGTAGTAGTAGTAGGTTCGGGTTGGGTGGTGTGTTCGGTTGTTGGTGTGGGTTCGGGTGCTGAGGTGGATTTGGGTGCGTTAGTATGAACCCCCGTATCAGATACGTTGGTTCATATGTCTGCAGTGGTGGTGGTTGTTGCTTCGGTAAATATAGGTGGTGGTACTGGGATGGAGGTGGATGGAATTTGAGTGGTGGAGGTTATGGGGGGAATGGAAAAAGGAACTGTAACTGGTGGAGAGGAAATAGGAGAAGTGGAAATATGAATCTCTGGTGTAGGCGATCGTGGTGGAGTGTTACCACGTTGAGATCCATCAGAATCAGAACCCTCTTCCTCAGATTCGCTTGAGGACGAAGCGATGATTAGCTTTCGCCTTGGTTGGGTTTTTCGCTTCTTCATAGGAGGGGATTGGGCGGCTTTGGTGGGTTTCCTCTTCTTAGGAGATGGGCCTTTTGCTCCCTTTGCAACCTGCTTTCCCTTATTAGCCTTCTTTCCTCTGGGGGCAGGCTTGTCAGCATCATGAATCGATTTGAGCATCTCTGGAGTAAGGTCTCTCGGACCAGAACGTCGGAACTCCTTATACGTTTTAATAATCCGGCTTTCGGCAGGAACATCACCATACATTGTTTCAGGGATAGAGCCGTTGAAGGGAAATTTTGATGCGTCAGAGACAATGATCTTCGTGGTATGGAAAGTACCAATCGAAGACATTGGAGCACCAGCGACAATGGGGACGTGGTACTTGTCCATCACCCATTTAGTGACAAGTGTCCAGAACCGGGCATATGAAATCTCTGAATGTCGAGAAGTGGAAGAAAGACTCTGAATGAGTTGTTGCCATAGGACCGACCTGTAGTCCATGTTGATCCCATTGTAGATCCCGTACATGATTGATACGAACATACGACTTGCCCCGTCGGATCCAACACTTCTTTCAGACAAGCCCTTGAAAAGCACAGTAAACATCCCATTCCACTGAGGTGGCAGGAACGATTTCTTGAGTTTCGTGACCATTGTGAGCACCTCAGTGTACCCCATGTTATAGAACATGTTGAACAGATGACCCATCGGAATGGTTTCAGGATTAACCCTCGACGAATCAGGTTCAAACCCTAACAGGGTACAAAACCTCTGCTTGGAGATCGACGCCTTGTGCTCGAAGACATCGAAGAAAATCCTGTCAACGACCTTGTCGTAGTAGGCTGTGGCAAAAATCTGTGACAGGAACTCCATGGGAACAGCTTTAGCCCTGGTAAGAGTAGGAGCAATTGGCGAGTATTTTAGGCATTCGATGATGGGAAACATGAAAGCGTCGTATGCCTGAGGAGTAAGATCAATGATCAAACTCTGCTGGGGACGAATAGGCAAGATGTGAGAAGTTGCATGAACTGATGAAGAATCCGCCATTGTTGTGATGAAGATGGGAGAGATGATGAACAGTAGAGGTTGGAGGATTTTCTTGCTCTCTAGAAATATAGGTGCAGTAAAGAGGTAAACGGTGGTTTACATTTCCTTTTATACTATGGGTAAAGGAGAGAGAAGAATCTTTCCCAAATCTTCGTTTGAATAACGAAGAGTTTTTCGGAGGTGATTGACACATGACAGTTGGTGTTGCCGATGATTACGCAGGAGAGAGAGTGTCAGTCCCTAATTACATGCCTTCCCATCAGGCGCCGTTTGGAGATGAAACGATTCCAATTCGCACGTTTTGCCTTCTTGCGCCGTTTGAAATCAAATCGATTGGACTCCCGCCTGAGTCATCATTTTGTCATCTTATCCATTTAGAGTTTAACGGCATCTTTAAAATAAAATCGCCCACATGGATCAATATCAACCACAACCTTTTTATAACAACCAATCCAATTAAAATGTCTTGAAATTGATGAAACCAGAATTTTGGAAAATCAAAAAGATTTTCGTGCTGAGTGTGTAAAAGAAAAAGAAATAAAGCAACACTTTTGAGGGATTAGGTGATGTCAATAAAGACACGAAACCATTGATCCTGGGCACGAATCTCTTCCTTCAAAGTCAAGAGAGACCTTAAAGTAATGTAGATGGTGTAAAGAGACCAAAGTACCTGTGCTGTGAAAAATAAGGACTAAGCAGAAAACTCTTATCTCATGTGAGAAGAGAGTTAGGTAGATCATGATTAAAATAAATATGAGAGCCTAATTGGGAAGTTGTACCAAGTCAGTAAGGCTTTTATTCAGAATCAGGTGAGGCTTTGGATACATACAGCAGCATGCTTCTACGGACACTTAGCTAGTGAAATGATTTACCCACAAAGAGACATACAAAAAGATAAGAGCCAAAATTAAAATAACATAAAGAAAGAGAAAAATAAATAATAATAAAAAAATTATTTTTGGAGTTTTTGAATTTAAAAAAAAATAAAAAAATATTTTTGGAATTTTTGATAAAAAGGAAAATAAGACATAAAAAAAATGAATACAAAAAAATGTTGGAACTAAACTCGAGCGTTCGGTTTATTTCGGTTGAGAAAATTTTGGAACCGAACCCGAACGTTCGGTCTATTTCGGTTGCCAAAAAAATAAGTTTGAAAAAGAAAAGAACTTTGACAATAAGATAAATGAATTTGGAAAAATAATACAAAAGATTTACAACCAAAGAAACTTCCTTTGAGTGATAAGCGAAGATTAGATGATACAACCGAACCCGAGCATTCGGTTCATTTCGGTACACCAGAACAAGACCCGAACCCGACCGTTCGGTTCATTTCGGCATACATGAGACCCAAACCCGAACGTTCGGTCTATTTCGCTTCTTACTTTTGATCTGGAGAGGTAATTTTTGGTACTGACTCCGATTCCATCATTCCTAGCCCTTGTAGAATTTTGTTGAAAGAAGCTTCAGGAAGAGCTTTGGTGAAGATGTCAGCCAGTTGATCAGTGGTTCGAACAAAATGAATTTCGACGTTCCCATCTTCCACATGATCCGTAATGAAGTCATACCTTAGTGCTATGTGCTTAGTCTTGGAGTGTTGCACTTGGTTATGATAGATCCTAATTGCACTCTCGGAGTCGCAATATAATGGGATCTTTTTCATATTGAGTCCATAGTCCCGGAGCTGGCTTTGGATCCAAATCACTTGAGATGTATAGGAGGCAGCTGCGATGTATTCTGCTTCAGCTGTAGATAGAGATACACAAGTCTGTTTCTTTGATTGCCAGCTAACCAACTTCCCATCAAGGAATTAGCAGCCTCCAGTGGTGCTTTCTCTGTCTAGTCCACAACCTCCAAGGTCTGCATCTGAGTAGGCTTGAATGAAGAAACCTGAGTTTGATGGATACCATAAGTCGAGAGAGGTAGTTCGTTTTAGATACCAGAGTATGTTCTTCACTGCAAGCATATGAGGGTCACGAGGATTCGCCTGAAATCTAGCACAGTAACAAACAGAAAACATTATATCACGCCTGCTAGCAGTAAGGTACATTAAAGAACCGATCATCTGGCGATATAGCGTAATATCGACTGCCAGCTTATCCAAGGATGGAGTGAGCTTGGTGTCGAACGCCATTGGAACTTTAACCTTTGAGTCTCCCATCACTCCGAATTTAGCAAGGAGAGTCTTGGTATATGCTTTCTGGTTAATAAAGATGCCTTCGGGTCCCTGTCTAATATTTAAACCAAGGAAAAATTTAATCGGACCCATTGAGCACATTTCAAATTTAGTCTACATCAGCTTTCTGAATTCAGTTGTTAAGCTAGGATTCGTTGAGCCAAAGATGATATCATCGACATAGATTTGAACAATCATAAGGTGGTTACCTTCCTTGTTACGAAATAAGGTTGGGTCAACCGAACCTTGTTTGAATTTGGACATCTTTAAAAACTTGGTTAGCGTTTCATACCAGGCCCTAGGTGCTTGTTTCAGCCCATAAACCGCTTTGTCCAGAATATAGCAGTGATGGGGGTACTTTTCATTGATGAATCCCGGAGGTTGCTCCACGTACACCGTTTCTTCAAGTTCTCCATTTAGAAATGTGCACTTTACGTCCATTTGGTAGACCTCAAAGTTCTTGTGTGCAGCATAGGCATGAAATATTCTAATAGATTCCAGCCTAGCTACAGGGGAAAAAGTTTCCTCATAATCGATTCCTTCCTTCTAGTAGTATCCTTTCACCACTAGACGAGCTTTGTTTCTTATCACATTGCCTTCCTTGTCCATTTTATTTCTGAAGACCCATTTAAGACCAACAACCGAGGCATCTTTAGGAGTTGAAATGAGGCGCCAAACCTTATTTCTTTCGAACTCATTAAGTTCGTCCTGCATAGCTTGAACCCAATCAGAGTGATCAAGAGCAGTGTTTACTGTTTTTGGTTCAACTTTTGAGACAAAAGAGTTAAACTTGCAGAACTCTACTTTTGAGAATAGAGATGTTTTCTTTGCCTTCAGTTGAGATCGGGTCAAGACCTTTTCAGAGACATTTCCCATAACCTGTGAAACAGGATGATCTCTGGTCCATTTGACAAGAGGAGGGTAATTTGGATCATAGGATGGATCCAATTCAGCATTTACCATTTCTTCTAATTCAAATTGACTATCATCGTCATAAAACATATCGGCATTCTCCCCCTCGACTGATGAGCTTTCAGGTGTATCTTGACAATCCGGTGCTACAGGACTTTCGGGTGCATTTGAGCTTTCAGGTGCAGCTGGAGCAGAGTTCTCCCCCTCAACTTGTGAGCTTGGCTGTTTTTGAAGAAGATGGATTCTCCCCCTCAACTGAAGCACCGTGCTGAGGAGGTTCATTTGGAACTGATACTCCTTTATCCATTCGTTTGGCAGCATCTTCGACGATTTGCTTCAGATGGTCAACTTTGTTTTCTGCTGCATTGGCTTCTGAGAGAGTAGCCTTCTCCGGTTCATCGAATAGCTCCACAAACTGCTCAAATAAATTTGCAATCGAGGCCGTGACTTGGCCTGTTTGAGAGAAAATTTCTCCAACTGTTTCTTCAGTGGCCTTCAGCTTCTTGACGTAGCTGTCATTGAAAGTCACATAATACATTTCTTCAATCTTCCTCGAACGCTTGTTTAAAACCCAGTATGCTTTTGAAGTAAGAGAGTATCCCAGAAAAATCCCTTCATCGGCTTTAACGTCGAACTTGTTACGATGTTCTTTAGAGTTGAAGATAAAGCATCGTGAGCCGAATACATGGAAGAATTTAACGTTTGGCTTCCTGTTGTTGATGATCTCATAAGGAGTAAGAGGGAAACGCTTATTGAGATAGGACCTGTTCTGCGTAAAACATGTTGCAGCAATAGCATCAGCCCATAAATATAGGGGTAGAGAAGCGAAACTTAGCATGGTTCGGGCCGCCTCACACAAAGATCGGTTTCGTCTTTCGACAATCCCATTTTGTTAAGGGGTGTAGGGGGCTGAGAAGTTGTGACTGGTTCCTTTTTCTGCCAAAAAGTCTTCAAATTCTTTATTTTTGAACTCCAGCCCATTGTCGCTTCTGATGTTACGAACGACTTTCCTCAGTTGCACTTCAACCTACTTAATAAACATCTTTAGCTTGAGAGTTGCCTCAGATTTGTGCTTCAGAAAGAACACCCATGTAAAACGTGAAAAGTCATCGACAATAACAAGAATATACTTGCTACCGCCAATGCTTTCGATAGATGATGGACCACTCAAGTCAATGTGAATTAACTCAAGTGGTTCAACGACTTTAGTGTTTATAATGGATTGCTGACTTTGATGACTCTGCTTCCCCATTTCACACGCAGCACAAAAATGTTCTCGATCAAACTTGAGCAATGGAAGACCCCGAACATGACCTCCTGTGACAAGTTTTTTGATATCCTTGAAATTGAGATGGGAGAGCCTTCAGTGCCACAGCCAGCTTTCGTCAGAATGTGCTTTGGATAACAAACAGATAGCTTGATTTCATTTGATAGGTTTGAGATTGAGAGGAAACATTTCGCCTTTGCGCTCTGATTTGAGAATCACTCTTTTTGTTTTCTTCTCTATTATTTTCGAACCCTCATCGTCAAATGAAACTTTAAGACCGGTACCTCGAACAAGCTGAGATACACTGATGAGGTTGTGTTGTAGCCCTTCAACGTACGCAACCTTTCTAATCGTGAAGTCTCCATTTGTTATCATCCCCTAACCTTTTATCGTGTCATATGAGTTGTTCCCGAACTTGACATTCCCGCCGTTTGGAAGAGATTGAAATTCCCTCAGCTCTTCCTTCCTTCTTGTCATGTGACGTGAGCAGCCACTGTCAATATACCATTCTTCGTCGAACTGCCCGTCACTGATAACCTGCAAAAATCAAGCAGATTTAGGAACCTAAAGTTTCTTGGGTCCACGTGAGCCTTTCACAGGAACAGGAATAGTAAGAGAAATGTCAACAAGATATGTTCTTTTTATTAAAGTTGTTTCATCTTTCTTCTTAATAGTGAAAACTTTAATTTTTTTAGGATTTGTTACAGTCGGTTTGGATTCAGGTTCAGGCGTTTGGGCCTTGGAATGCTTTTGATCATTCTTGATTGAGGAAAACTTCGATTTTCCTTTCAAATTTGTTGAAGATTTTGGATTTTGAGTTTGAACAGAATTTGATTTAGAATGGGGTTGAGAAGAATTAGAATGAGAGAATTTAGACTGAGATGTTTTCTTGACTTGAGGTTCTAAGTGACCCTTTAGGTTTTGGTCATTAGTGGGACCGAACCATGAACCTTGATAGCTTTTGCTCTCGGAACCGAACCTATGCTTTCGGTAGCTGGTGTTCTCTAAACCGAACCTTTCCCTTCGGTTGTTATTCCTTTTAGAACCGAACCTGTCCTTTCGATTGTTATTACTTTCTTGCGGCCTGACAGTGCTTTTCTCTGAGTTTGAATTTTTGTCATGATAAGAGAAATGGGCGTTTTGAGATCGCCAAAACTGTTTTCGCTCTGAGAGATTCTTTTTGTATCTCAGATTCATTTGCTGCTTTTGATCCTTCACTTGCTTTGGCTGTCGGTGGATGTTGGCTTTTTGCTTTTGCTTCCTGTCAGCTGGTTCACTTTTAACAGATGATGTTTCGCTTGTAGGAGTGACTTCTTCTATAGGAACTTCTTTTGTACCACTAGTACTTGGCACATCGAAGTTGTCAGGCTTGTTTAGTGGCTCTGGCACATATCTGCCTTTGGTTTTCCAGGACGTTCGCTCTGACAGACCAACGGTTTCGTCAGCATTATCTATAGGAGCATACCAGAAAAACTCATCACAGCCATCTGCATTATCTTCGTTTACTATGGCGGTGAGTTCGGCTGTCTGATGTTCGGTTACTCCTGTGACCTTATACACCTGATTTGGTGTTGTTCTCACCTTTTGGTACACAACGGCCTTTTCTTCAAGAATCGGGGACTTATTTTGGGACAAACGAGCAAACTCCATAGAATTTTCAGAAATAAGATTTTTGTGGTTTTCGGGTTCGCTCTTGACAAACTCAGAACAGCCAACTTCATTCTCTACATAAATTACGCTCATATCATCATCATCATTAAGCTCAGATGCGTTTTCAACATCAATTTTATTTTCTGAGCTCAAGTTGGCATTCAATGAGTCAAATTTTTGTATTGTTTAGGTCCTTAGTTTTAGTTTATCGTTTTCATCCAAAAGGTTTTTCAGCATGTCCTTATGGTCCTTGAACTTTATAAAAGATTCGATTTTGTCCAGACCATACATATAAGTCGGATTCACATCATCAGACAAAACTACACTTTCGCAATTATATGCTTCAGCATCGATTTCATCCTCCTTAAACTCAAGGAAGGGCAAAATCATGCGATGACTTTTCTGCCCTATTTCACAGTTCAGATGAAGTTGAGTGATGTTAGCATAAAGACGTTTAGCAATTAAACAAAAAACATTTCTCTGTTTCAAAAGTTTTAAATTGTCTCTTTGTAAATAAATGTTTTCGTCCTTAGATTTAATCAGCTCCGACTCCTTCCGCTCTATCCACATCCTCCGTTCCTCACTCTTGGATGACACCCTGCTTATTTGGTCAGTTAGGTTAGAATTGGTGACCCGTGTTTGAGTTAAACTGCTATCTAGATTTGAGATTCTTGAATTTAAGCTTTTTAATTCTTTTTCATATGAATTTTGTGGGACTTTGAATGAAACAAAAACGGATTGTACCTTCTTGATCAATTCATCAAGCTCATTGATCTGCACACTGAGAGGTTTTGCTGTGAAGCATAAGTCCTCTCGCTCCTTGGTGTCCTCTTTCCCACCGTCTGTATTGTATCCCCTCATTTGAGATACATCTGTCACCATCAAACACTTCCCACTGCTTTCATCACCTCTTGCAACATACGCCTTTCCATGAGATGGCTTCCTGACTTCATCATCCTCTGAGTCGGTTGACCAGACCTGCACGCCACCGAACTCATCATCCATTGCCGAGCCCTGCACAATTAAAGCATTCATCGAAGGGTTAGTAGCAGCTTTCTTTCACTTGATCTCTTCCAGCTTTTTCATCAACACAACTTCTTCATCTTTCTCCTCATCCTTCTCTGCCATTTTCTTCAGGACATAGTCTTTGGCATAATGGTTCTTTCCTCCACAGTAATAGCAGTTCACACCAGAATCTCCCTCAACCTTCGTCTTTTTCTTTGGTTCTTATGTCTTCGGTTCCTCCTTAACCTTTTCAGAACTGTAGCTTCCCTGCCAATTTCGGTTCTTATTGGTAGGGAACCTTTTCTTAATGAACCTCTTTGGATTCGACACCATCATTGCATAGTCTTCAGAAGTAAGATCATAGTCTTCTAAGTTGAGATCTTCATCTTCTACCACACTTTTCCTTTTAGACAGGAGTGCCAAGGATCCCAAACTTGAGACGACATTTTTCTCTTGCAAGACAATCTTTTCTTGGAACTTCAGAATCCCCACCAGCTTTGCCAATGAATAAGATTTAAATTGCTCATAAGCTTTAACAGTGGACACAACCGCTCTACACTCGGATCTAAGGCCATTCAAAAAGGTTACTTTTTGTTCAATCAGCTTCCTTTCTATATCGTGTTTGATCATCTTGCCAAGAAGATGATTGAAGTGATCAAACGTCTGAGTAACAGTTTCATCAGAATTCTGTTTAAATTCACCAAACTCAGACAAAAGCAAGGTTTGAATAGAATGCTCCAAATCTTCATCTGTGGAATATAGCTCTCGCAGCCTATCCCAGATTTCTTTAGTGGTGCTGCATGAACTCACCAGCCTGAATGTATCTGATTGAAGAGTGAATCGAATCAGTCTCAATGCTTTAATGTTGCACTGAAACTTTTCCTTTTCGTCTTGAGCGACATCCTTTACGCCCTTTAACAGATCATTATACTCTTTCTGAGTTTTAATGATTTTTGATGTTCCTGAGTGAGCAAATGGTCCAGATACGATTGCTTCCCAAATAAGGTATCCATTGTCTTCAGATCTGATGACATAATCTTCAAAATGATGCGCCCAGACTTCGTAATCCTGAGTGTAAAGAATAGGAATCTTCGTCATTGATCCAATGCTGTTTGAGATGTTTATGGGATTAGATTGTGACTCGTCCATGGTTGATCGTTTAACCTGTTTGAAAGATCAAATGCTGAGTTACGTCAATTATGGAATGACGGCTCAATAAATATTAGTTAATGCGGAATAACCCTAATCGCAAACTCTTTCACAGAAAAGATGTGTATGAATTACACAGCCTCCTGAGTTATAAAATAACTCTTTGATCGATTAGATCTTTGTAACAGTTAAGTAATGAACGTAAAGATAGTAAAAACGAAACACAAGTATGAATCAGAATGTGTCGAATGATTAGATTACTCGATCCTCAGCAGAGCTCGACTAAGAACTTCCACTGTAGAGGATTCTAGGGTTACAAAAATAAGAACGATGAATATGCTGAACAATACTTTTCTTAATCGTTTCTAATCCTATCGTTCTAGGATGCATGCAAGCATCTATTTATAAAAACCCTACAAAACTCACGGATGGACAGGCCCATACCGGAGATAAACATTGGACTAGCTAACGAGCCCAATAGACGCAACACTGTACTGAAACTAACAGTAGTCAATCCTTCAAAACCCAAAGTGGTTAAGACTACAAATAATGACAAGGATAAGATGTCCAAGAGAGTACCTAAGGCTAAACCAAGCCAAGCCAAGGGGAGACCAGACATACTAGTTCTCCCAAAACTTCAAGGACTTAAACAACCTCTCCTTCCAATCATGGTTTCTCAAATTCTAGATTCCCAAACCAAACTGGAATTCACTATCAGAATAATTTCAGACCTAACAATATTCTTGATTGTCTGAAATAATGAGACCAAGGCCTGTTCAAACCAAACCCTTCATGTATCAGAATAGAAATTACCCTATGAATTCTATTCTTGGTCCATATTGTGGTTTTTCTTTGTCCATAGGAGGGAATCACATGTTTGGGGGAAACTCTGGGTTTCTAATGATCAATAAATTTGGGGGAAATACCTAGTTTCCCATGTTTGATCAATTTGGAATGCATGTGAACTATGGATTTCCCTCTCTAGGAATTCCTACTCAGTTCACCAACTCTTCATTCTTCCCACAAACCAAACCTCAAAAGAAGACCCCTAGGAAATCAAAAACCAAGGAAAACCGAAATAGGTTAATTCAAAACAAGAAAAGACTGTCTCAACTACCACAAGTCCGAAGGAAGCTAGCACTCAAGACCCAAATCTACATAGGTACCTAAAGCTTCTCTCTAATTGCAGGCTTTTTGTGTCGGGGTACCACACAACGATACATGGTACATTGACAGTGGTTGCTCCAGGCACATGACCGGGCAGAAAGAATATCTAAGAGATTTAAAGATCACAACGCCAGGTCAATATGTTACTTTTAGAAACAACGTGAAGGGAGAAGTTATGGGACACGGAAACATATCAAACAGAAACTTTACCGTTAAGCGTGTAGCGTATGTAGATAGTCTTAAACATAACCCTATCAGTGTTCCACAACTGTGTGACAGTGATCATGAGGTTTTGTTCACCAAAACCAATAGTTTGATTATGGATAGCAACAAGTTCATTCTTGTTGATTCCCCAAGAAATGGGAACATGCATCCTCTTGATATTGAACTAATTGAGAGAACCCCAGATATTTGTCTTCTTTCCAAAGCTGCCTCTGACATCAGTTGGTTGTGGCATAGAAGACTCTCCCACCTCAACTTTGGTTATATCAACAAACTCATTGGAAAGGATCTTGTGAGAGGAATACCATTGTTAAACTTGACAATGATATACTTTGTGCTGCCTGTAAACAAGGAAAAATTTCCAAATCCCCGCACAAAATATTGATCTGTGTGGTCCCACTACAGTTCCTAGCTTAAGTGGTAAGAGATACATTCTTGTGATTGTGGACGACCATACCAAATGAGTTAATTAACTTCATTCGCTACATAGAAGTTAAGTAGGCAAGCCACTTAGAAGACTGAGAAGTGACAATGGCGGAGAATTCAAGAAGAACGCCTTAGATAGCTTTCTTGTATCCAAAAGGCATCGAGCACAATTTTTTTGCACCCTACACTCCACAACAGAATGGTGTAGTTGAAAGGAAGAACTGGACACTATGTGAAGCTGCTCAATCAATGTTGATCTTCGCAAACATACCACAATACTTTTGGGCTGAAGCCACAACAGCCGCCAGTTTCACTCAAAATAGATCCCTAATCAACAACAGGCTTGAAGCCACTCCCTATGAAGCAATGAACAAGAGGAAGCCCAACATTAAATTCTTTCACATCTTTGGCTTTCGTTGCTACCTCAAGAATAATAAGGATCAATTATGGAAATTTGCACCCAAGGCTGATGAAGGTATCTTTCTTGGATATTGCCTTCATGCTGCAGCCTATCGAGTTCTAAACAAAAGAACCAGGGTGATAGAGGAACGCAGTGATGTTCCTTTTCATGAAAGTTATGTAAGGGTTCTGGATCCAAACCACTATGGTCCTCAAATGGTAGTACCATTTGATAAAATGAACCAGCCATCACCTGCTAATGCTTCTGCTCCAGTCCATGCTTTTGAAGTAGATTTTGATTTCCTCTTTCCAACTCAACCTTCTGCCCTTGAATCAGAAAAGCTCACGAAAACAGATTCTCCTAATGTCTCACAACCTAATCAATCATCAAAAGTCTCAAGTTCCACCAAAGCTCTGGATGAGGGGGAACCATCTTCTGAACATTCTACCCCAACCTCCCATCATCAATTTGGACAAGTCATAACACCAGTCACTGCAACTTTTGAGGGGGAACCACCTTTGAATGGTTCCATTCTTAAAGGTACTTTACAATCCTCCCAACCATCCAGTCCATGGTTTCAGGGGGAACCCCACTCGACTGGTTCCAGTCCCTCAATTTCCTTCACGTCTACTCCATCTATTGAATTCAACCATGCAACATTTAAGGGGGAACCACCTGTTTCAAGTAGTTTTGGACTTTTCCAAGACGATCTTTTTGAAGGAACATTCACTTCTGACTACCCTTCTCGTCCAAGAGAACAATATGAGGTACTTTTTACTCCTCAAATCCATAAGGAAGCTCGCCTTACAAAATGGACAAAGGATCATCCAGTCGATCAAATCATATGTGATTTAGATTCTGGAGTAGTGACTCGTTCAGCAACCAAGAATGAATGTCTATATGCAATCTTTCTATCCATGATAGATCCTAAAGGAATCAAAGAGGCTTTAGAAGATGCAGATTGGGTAAAAGCAATGAAAGAAGAGTTAGCTGAATTTAAATGCAACAACTTGTGGGACTTAGTTCCAACACCAGAAGGAGTATCAGTTGTTGGTTCACGATGGGTCTATAGGAACAAAAGTGATGAAGATGGAGTCATCATCAGGAACAAAGCCAGACTGGTTGTCAAAGGCTACTCGCAACAAAAGGCATAGACTATGATGAAACCTTTGCACCTGTTGCAAGGATAGAAGCCATTAGGATTTTCTTGGCATTTGTTGCACACAAGAATTTTAAGGTCTACCGAATGGACGTGTAGTGTGCATTCTTGAACGGAGAAATCGATAGAGATGTCTATGTTCAACAACCCCCTGGATTTGAAGATCCAAAGTTCCGTAACCATTGCTATAAGCTTCAAAAGGCTGTCTATGGATTGAAGCAAGCCCCAAGAGCATGGTATGGAACATTGTCTAAGTTCTTAGAAGATTCCAAGTTTAATAGAGGTTCTATTGATCCCACCCTCTTTAGGAAAATCCACAACAACCATCTGATTGTCGTGCAGATCTAAATCGACGACATCATATTTGGTTCAACCAGCAAGGACCTTAGTGATGAGTTTGCTAAGTTAATGAAAAGCAAATTTAGAATGAGTATGATAGGTGAACTCAACTACTTCCTAGGTCTACAAGTTTTTCAATCTCCTAAGGGAATCTTCATCGGTCAAGAGAAGTACATCAAAAATCTGTTGAAAAGCAGTTCACCTCTACTGTTGAATCTGAGTAGGTTGTTGTCGCCGCCTGTTGTTCTCAAGTACTTTGGATGCAAACACAACTGAGAGATTATGGGTTCAAAATGCAACAGATCCCAATCTATTGTGACTCTAAGAGTGAAATTGCAATCTCTCACAATGCATTCAACCACTCAATGACCAAGCACATTGATATCAGGTATCACTTCCTTAAAGATAATATTCAAAAAAGTCATATTGACCTTCATTTTGTTCCTACAGAAGAAGAGACTGTAGATGTGTTCACAAAAGCTCTAGATGAATCCAAGTTCTTAAACTTTCTAGGACGACTTGGCATGCTTAATCCAGATTCTCTAGGCATTTGAAAATTTTTCTTTCTCTTTTTTTTTTTAAAGAAAAACTCCAAAAATATTTTATTTCTAATTCATTGTATTTTTGCTTTACTTTTTCAAAAAAAAAAGATTTTACAGTTTTTCTTTACATAAGAGAAAACTACAAAAATATTTTATTTTCTGTATTTTATCTTTACTTTAAACAAAAGAAAATACCAAAGAGATTTTATCTTTATTTTTGTTAGAAAAATGCATGTTGTCATCACAACTATGCAAATGAAGAAGGTTAGTTGCTCCACACTTTATTTTTGTTAGAAAAATGCATGTTGTCTATACCCAATAAAAATCTTCTTAGTTAAAACAAAGCGAGTCAAGTTCCAAGTATATCTGTTTAATTTCTGCACTTTGAGTCTAGTTATATATTCAATAAGTTATAGTTCATGAGTGGAGTCAATATGTGACCTATGAGAACTCGACCAGTAAACCCCATGGGATATTGAAATTTTGTCCTCCTGCAGCACATTAACGCGGATCGGACCGGGAAGAAGTCCGCTACATGGGTTTTCATAGAAACTCATGGACTCCATTAGTGACCTAAGAGATTCTGAGCACTCCAATTAATTTCTTAGAAAGTCACAAACTAAAGTACAAATAGAAATAAAGCAAAGAGCTATTTGATTGTGTACCTTGTCAAAGTTAGAGTTATAAGAAAAGATTCAAAAAAAATAAAATCAAAAATAAAAAAAAATGTAGTTATATTCTTAAGTCAACTATTATATATACTATTTTTTTCTTTTAAAGTTGTGTCACTTGGAATTTGATACCAACTGAAGAAATGAGAAAAAAAATTCAGTAAACCTAGACTAGAATAGTCCGAGTGTTGAAAATACTAAAACAGAGTTTCAGAATCGTCTAGTGGCAAGTAGTGCGGAAAATAAAGAGTTTTGAATCAATCAAATTAATAGAAAAATGTTTTTTAATGTTCAAGATCAATGATTCAAATGTTACTCATATTCATCAAGATTCAGTTACAAGTTTTTGAATGATAGACAAGCTAAAACACTCAAATGGCTCTCTAAAGACTAATCTAAACAACAATTGTGCAGAATGATATGAAATGAGCAAGGGAGAGCTACTTTATAATGGATCCCAAGGGGCCTATTTATAGGCTTTGGAGAAGCCAATGACATGGCTTGACCAATCAAGTGTTGACACATCATCATGACTAAGTCATCATTTGACACCTTTGCCCTACTTAACGGAGAATGGATGGAATATTCCAATTTTGTTAGTATTCCGTTAGGGTTCCATCCAAGTTATGAGTCTTCATAATTCTTGAACCTTCTTGAACAACATCGAAAAGTGATGAGCATCATGTTGCTCAATTGTCTTCTTAGATGTCATCAACTTCTAGAAGTGTTGTTGACCAAGTTGAGTTGTTAATTGAGTGTTGGACTGTGACTTGAACTTGAAGATGTACCACCACATGCTCATGATGGGTCATGGACGAAATTCATGTTCCTTTGAGCATTTGGGTGTTCCTTCATTGTACATGATGTGCCATGTGCAACCTTTTTGAGCCATCAATATGATCATGTTGATCCATTGACTTGAGTTGAGCCACCAAGTGTTCTTGTTAAGCCATCAACTCTTGTTGAGCCATAGAGTTGTGGATGAGTCAACAATGTTTCTGATGAGCCATCAATATTCCAAATGATCAATCAGTGTCTTGATGCTCCAGATATGATCTAGATATGCCATCTGAGATCATGATCATCCAACTAGCTTTCCGCAAGTGATCCATGTCAACACCAGGTGCTCCATGTAAGCTTCAAGTGCTCCATGTTCAACTTCAAGTGCTCCAACATCTGATTCTTCACACACTTGTTGAATCTTTAATATCTTTCCACACTAAAACATTCTGATAATGTTTGTTAAGGAGATATATAAAAGGACTCAACTTATTTCAAGTGACAATCACATATAAATATTTTCCAACAAAGACTGTCATGAATTTGGCTTGTGGATTGTCTAAAATGGTTAAACATTGCTATCGCATTCATGAGTGCTCATAAGTTCAAAGTATTGGATTAAACTCATGCTCACTTGTATCACTTCATGGAATTTTATCTCAAGTGATCGTGAGACGATAATATCATGTAAATATTCAAACGAAGAGATATGAGTTGTTGACTATGAGTTGGTTGTGCATTGATAGTACGAATACAAATCAGTAACTTGAAGTTATAAAACAAGTTGTTGTGTTTGATTTTGCGAATAGTTAGTACAAGCATATGAGTTGAAGTTTATATGTTCCTTTTAGTCCTTAGAGGATTAAAAGCGATATATTGGGCCCCTTGATGCTTTTGTTTTGACTTCTGTGTCGGGTCTAGTTAGAACACAATTGATTTTTTCGATTAAGTTATATGTCAAACAAATCGAAAATCAGGAAACAAACTGCTGGAGAATAAGTATGACGTTGTTCCATGTATTTTTCTGGTTGATATCTTAAGAATTGAGGATTATATGATCACTTGTCTAAAATGGCGTATTCTTAGTTCAACACGATTTTAAGAGCTACGATTGATGGTCGGTTCTTGAAGTCATACATGCAACTATAGTTATTAGACTTATCCAAGTGGGAGACTATTGGATATGGTGTCTAAGTCCATAACTATATTTGGTATGTACTTGACCCGGTTAGCATGGTCCATTTAGGTTGCACTTCACCAAAAGAATTTGGACTTTTTTGAAGAGGATATTTATGATTAATTAATATATTATAAGTTATAATATATTAATATGAAATCCTATTATTTAATTGGTATTGATCAAGAATTAATTTGGAATTAATTTTGTGGTCAAAAGAGACTAATTAAATATATAGGGATTGATTGTGTAAATCATTCATTCTTATTATGTAGGCTAATGATTCATGATTCCTTATGTTGGAATTAACCAATGAGGTGACCAATGGATACTCCAAGGAGGTTAAACCCATGCATCATGAGGAATGTCGAAAGTCATGCACATTAGGTTTTACATGGTGTAACCCTAATGTAACCTTACTATATAAGTAACTCCCTAGCTATCAAATTCGGCACTAGTGTGTGTGTCTAAGAGTGTAGTTGATTTGTGAGTAAAGGAGTCCTCTTCCAAGTTTCCAAGTGTTAGTGGTGATTTGTGATTCCACTTTAGGCATTCACATTATTGATGCTAGGCTCTTGAAACTCCAAGCAACAAGCTACAAGAAAAGTTATGTAATTTATCTTATTTTATTACCCAAGTATCAAAGTTAGGGTAATACCTTGGAAAATGAAAGTTTGCATGTATAATAGAGAAAACATAGATCCAAGGTATTTAGGGTTGCATGTACACCTTAGGAGTGTTAGAATGCTCAAAAACCATCATATATGACATATGATCATTTCATTAAATATTTGTTGTGTTCTTTATTAACATGTTTAATCCATGAGTAAATTTATTCACTCTAAAATCCATAGTCGGTTGTTATTATGGGAACAATAATTAAGTGAGACTAAAATGAATTGGAATGGTTGACAAAGCATTGTAACCAATTTCATAGGTGTTTGCTAGAGAGCGAGTCATGGAATTACCGATTGAAGATCACCTCATGGATCATTGTCATGAATGATAAAGGTAATATATGTATATCCTTAACACTTGAGATACATATATGGGACTTGAGTGTGGAGAATGTTATGCTTTGATGTAGTTAAATGTTTTTCTTTAAATAGGTAGTTATAAAAGCTATTATTAGGTTTGATTTGAACCATGCAATAGGCGTTTGTAGTCATGATGGGATTTGTTACTCCTATTCATTGAGAGTTAGACATCTAAGGCCTAATGTAAAGTTGAACACTTATATGAGATTTATTGTGATCTAAACTTACCTTGCACACCAATTGTACCCTTGGGCGTTTTCGGAATTAGGCGTTGATGGAATCGAACAAAGCCCTATGTTGTTGGGGGCAGTGAAATGTTGCTACACGTTCACCATTGTCTATATCGGTTTCATATGAGTCTTGCGCAAGTGGGAGATTGAAAGTTCTAGTATGCTTAAGAGTCATATTAAAATGATATTTCTAAATAACATATGATCCTAATGGTCACACTAACAACAACTTAATAAAGATTGATTATTTATTAAAAATTGATTTTAATAAATATTCATAAACTCTTAAAATAAATTGGAAAAATATTTATTTCAAAGAAATAATTATTTTTACAATATAAGTAACATATTATTTCATGAGGTATGAATTAATAAGTCATGCACAACATTTTGGACTAGGTGAGTCTTTTGTCTTTTAGCAAAAGACAAAGTTGATATTTTATAAACTTGAATTTATAAAACTTAAACTCTTTCTTCCTTTTTTATATACCATGGCCAAAACTAGGTAGGGAATAAAGGAAGTGTGTGGTGTCTTCATTTGTTTAATTAAAACAATTAAACCTAGGAAGACATGTTCTTGACATAGGGACATGGTAGTCTTAAAGTGCAAATGTCCAATGGTTAAAGATTTGGCTTTATGGCTTAAGAGGTGTAAGCTTGGTCTTTCATTCTTGCTAGCAATTGCCGAAACTTCACCCTATCTCCCTCTTTCTTCTCATGCTTATGGATAAAGAAGAAGTTTCTTGCATTATTTTGCTCTTTTGAAAGTATTACTTGGTATTACTTTCAAGCTTAAGAGCTGCAACTAGCATTGCATCAATTTGATCATTGTTAGTGTATTTTGGGTTCAACCTTTCTCCATCAACTTCCTTGCCCCCCTTAGAGGATCCAAAGTTCATCAACGGTTTTTGCTTCTTCTTCCTTTTATGGTTGTGTTTCAAATCTTTCTACTGCTTGCAAGATGATCCTTGATGGGTGATAAAATGTATATGTTATTTATAAAACTCAAGTCTTCCATTTGCCACTATTTGTAGTTTTTGAAACTAGTTTTAAAAGTAAAACCCAACAACAATCTCCTTCAATTTCTCCTTAACTTTCATTGGTTAACTTAGAGTTTACTAGGTTATTGCACCTATGCTTGCCTATTGTGTTTTTGGGTGAGTTTCAGATAAACTGAACAAACTTAAAATCTTTTATTTTTTTCCCACTGTTAGCGACTTCGTGTCATGACTTCCTTTTTTGGCGTTTCGCGACTCGGTGTGTTGCATATTCTCGACATGTCACACTTCGGAACTTTTTTTAATGACGGAAGTATATTAAAACGAGCTAGAAAGATGCTTGAAAAGTTACATAATAACTAGACGGCGCAAAAAAAGAGATTGAAGAGATAAGTTTTCACAAGGTATTACAGATAACTTGTTGGGAAAACACACCAATCAACCCACTTATAATGACTGTTCGATCCTATATTTCAATGTGTATATACACTAGAGACTTGGTGTTATTTTGGAACAAGACACTAAGTTTTCTAATCAATTAATGTGGTCCTCCTATTTAATGTTTTACTTCTTCATAGATTATTGTCGGTCTCGCAATTTATCTAGTTTTTATGTAATATGATTATTTTGCTGAGTATCTTCAAAATAAAAAAGAAGAAATAAATCTTGACATAATGACACATTTATAATAAATTATTTGTAATGTCCCAAAACTTCATAGTAAAATTTCGTTTTTAAACAATAAACCATACAAACGAGTTGTTCCAAAACCGATCAAAGTGAATATATTATTTAAGCATTAGAGCAAAATATTGAAAATTGATAATGCAGAAAACTTTGGTCGATGCGGTGCAGTCACGTGGGACCCTTCCCTTTTGAACTGAAAGTACATGAAACCATAACCATTAAACCGTAAGAACAAAGCTTAGTGAGTTCCCCAAAATACCACATACCATACATATCATTGGTCCCAACCCTTCCAAGTGAATGGGCCCAACCCCAAATACACATGCAAGAGTCATAGAGACAACTAGTATCCTATATAACGTACAATAAGCGTAGCCCTCCATGATCCATGGGCCCAACCCATCATACAAATGGCCTAGCCTGTCATACAATGGGCCTAGCCCAACATACCATGCAAGAGTCACAAAGACAACTAGCATAACAGGTCATACTGGGCCGACATTGGTGCCTTTAACCCACCCAATACAGTGAGAAGACTAACCTCAATCCAAGATATCCGAACACACACGATGCTGCTACTGGTATCCTCACACTAAACACAAGCAAAATATCCCTAATGAATAATTAAGGTCATTTCCCAATATCTAAGGTCCAAACCATATCAAATCCTTCCAGAGTGTAAAAAACCATTTTACCCTTCCTATATATGATCCAATAACCCATCGGCCAATCTCCAAAAAGAGCCAAGGCCCAAGAGGTCCAAAAGAAGATCTTTCACTACGCCCCTCATTCCCAACTCGTACGCCCCACTTACAGCCCACTAAATCATAAGGTACAAGTCGCTAAAGCCCAAGGACGGGGACTACATGCATTACATTGAGCTTACACATACGTACACCCAACGTTCCCACCAGGTGACCAAAACTTTCATTAAGCACTTAATGCTTAAGATCAAAATGACCAAAGTCAGATCTAACCTCTAAATAAGGTTTTAATCCATAAAGTTGCCAACTTTACTCCTTTGCATGCCTTAATGGGAACAAAACCTATTTATGTCCATCTAAACCCATAATATGAACACCAACTTAAGCATAATTCATCAAAACCTATCAAGATGACATTTTTATGCACCAACAACCTCAGAAATGCTAGGATCTAACATTCTAAGCTCCTGCAATAGCTCATACTCACACGAATGACTCAACGGACCATAATAAACCCAAAAGAAGCCCTAGACTAGATCTAACACATAGAGTATTCAAGTTTGAAACTTTATACCTCCATGAAGTTGATGAAGATGATTAAAGTTTGGATCCTCAAGCTCCAAGCAAGAAATACTTCTAACTATATCTCTTCTTCTCCAATGTTCACCAAGAAAACACTCAAAGGCCTAAAATTTGCACAAGAGAGGCTAGGGTTTTAAACTTAGGGTTAAATGGGAAGGAGGCTGAATATAAGACGGTTTAAGAATAACTTAATGCCTTTAAATAGGGTCCAAGACCCTAAATTAGGGCTTATAAACGAGTTGTGAACGCCCATCATACATCTCGTATACCTAGCATTCGCAAAAGAGCCTTCGCGATCACTTCATCCATGTAGGCCTAGTGTACATTCCTTGTATACCTAATGTTCACGACATGCTCCTTACCGATCAATCTTCTGATGGCCATAACTTTTGTGTCCCAACTCCATTTCCGATGATCTTTATATCTACAGAAAGTTAAAGAGGAGCTTTATAACCCTATCTAATTAGTTTTGACTTAAAACACCTTGAACTAAAATCCTTAATCCATGAAAAGCCCAAACCATCACTTTTTACCATTATACCCAGGCCTTCGAAGCGCAAACTAAACTCTTGGTACCCACAACCTACCTTATCCACAACCAATTGGGTCTAAACCTCTCTTGTAATGACCCAAAAATCGCAACCAAAAATTTCCTTTAAAAAACATTACTAAAACCATATTTATAAAACAATAACATAAGTCATAACATAAATTCGGAGTATCAATTCAGAACATGTTCTTATTATCAGAGTAAACATCCCAGGCTGACTAACTATGGTGTGTGCCATGCGATCATCCCGAGCTCTTCCCTATGCCACCAGAAGTACCTGAAACCAAAACTGCAACTTTAAGCACGAAACTTAGTGAATTCCCGAACCTACCACATACCATGAACACAATCACATACTGCAAATACTAGGCCTCTCCCACTACCTCGTGCCCCAGCCGCTACAACAGGCCCCACCTACTCATGGCCCCGTCTAGCTTCAAGCCTCGATCGGTGTATATATCGGTTTTTCTTAGGCCCCGCCTGTGTCTGGTCCCCACCAACTAACATATACTAACATTCAATCATATCATTACACATCAACTGGATATACACTATTGGATTCCTGTTCTAAGGCCTCGCCTATCTTTGGTCCCGCCAATGCCCTACTACTGATGAGTCATGGAACCCCGTCCACGCTTCTACTGATAGTGAGATACGGGCCCAACCCACACTCACTCCCTTCCTGATCTACTGCTAATGAGATATGGAACACCATCCACACTCTGTTATTGGTGAGATACGAGACCTCGAACACACTCACCTCCCTTCAAGGCACATACATGTATCACACAGACAACAAGTATAAACTATCATGTCAACCGTTCCTTGGGCACCCGCCCGCTAACATTAGACCGTGGTCGTAAATATCATACTAGCATATAGTGCCTAGGGCTAACCCCCGAGTCTTCCTACTTATAACTACATGGGCCGACATTGTGGCCGTAGACCCATCCACACAAAGAGAAAAATCATCTTGTACTGCTGAAACTGCTGATAACCCTCTGGTTGCTATCCAACAACTCTCCGAACCGCTGCTTCTTTAGCTCCCTGAGCTACCAATACCAAATAATAGCAACACTTAGCCTAAATGTCCTCATGAAGTCAACTAAGCCAACTCTGGTCAAAGTCCTTCTCAAGGTCAAAGTCTAGTCAAAGTCAACCTTCTGGTTGACTCGACTCGTCGAGTTGTTCTACCAACTCGCCGAGTCCATGCTCCTCAAATCCCAAATCAACCTCGACTCCACTCGTCGAGTCTAGCAACAACCCAATGGGTTCTCCTTCAACTAAACATTTGGGACCATCTTTAACCGACTTGCCGAGTTGTTCTACAACTCATCGAGTCCATCTTCATAAGCTAAGGAGATTGCCTTGGACTCGCCGAGTTCCTCCTTGAACTCGTCGAGTACCATGATCTTCATGTCCATTATGGACACAGACTGGCTAAGTCCTTATCTAACCCCACACACTGATCCGACTCATAAATAGAAGCGTTTGGGTTTGCAACCCGACTCGTCGAGTCCATGAACTGAATCGTCGAGTCCATCTTATGACAACTCTATTCTGCCGATTCCAGTCCATTTGAACACCTCAAATTCATAGATATGAACTCCTTATGCTACCATTGCACGTAAAGTTGCTAACTTTACGTGCATGCAAGATGTTATGAAGCCAAAACTCTTAACCCAAGCTAGAAAGAAGGTCTAGGTGATGAAATGGGATCTCAGCTGGATAAAGCCAACAACTTTGAGCTTCTAAAGCTCAAGAGTATCTAGATCTATTGTCCAAATCCATCCTCAAGGGTTTAATACTCAGATTAACCTTGGAAATGATCCAAATGTGACAAAAAGTCAAGCTAGAAAGGGGATCTATCAATTGAAAGCTCAAGGTCCAGACTTTTTACCTCCCAACAGTTGCTACGTCGGTATGGAGGATGGATCTAGACGAGAGAGGTTGTATTGAACCCTAAGGAAGAGAATAAAATGCTTAAATGGGGTACCAAGTCACGGAATTAGGGATTTCCCAACCCAGACCAGACTCGCCGAGTCCACTCGCCGACTCGTCGAGTCGGCCACTTATTCTGCAACACGGAGCCCGCTCCGACTCGTCGATTTCTTCACTAGACTCGACGTGTTGACCCCCTTTTTGACTTAGGGTTTCCTTT
The DNA here is from genome assembly GCF_002870075.4 of Lactuca sativa. Classification (NCBI taxonomy): domain Eukaryota; kingdom Viridiplantae; phylum Streptophyta; class Magnoliopsida; order Asterales; family Asteraceae; genus Lactuca; species Lactuca sativa. The sequence continues at coordinate 349,428,776 of NC_056626.2, forward strand.
ACTTTCTTGGTCTTTCTGATTCTGAGTGTTACAACTCTCCCCCACTTAAACTAGACTTCGTCCTCGAAGTCCGCTACGGTCAACTATCCGGCAATCCGCTCGTATCACCCTTTCCTGATGAATACAACTCCGGCCGACCACTTCCATTGACCTTCCACCCGGTCACTCAGAATAAAGCTAGTCCTTGTAGATAAAAATCCTCAAATGCACTCTAATCTCGTTAATCCGGAGCACACAACTCACTCAACTTACAATCCTTCCGGTACTCCTAAGTACTTATGTTGGACATCCTAGGGGTTCTCCCCCTTTTTCCTTGCGCGTTTATTGGCCTTCCTAAGGAAACGTTTCACTACTAACCACCTCCTCGACCACTGTGAAGGACATATCCTTCTTGATACTACAACTTAGTGTTGAGCACCCGTCCCAGCGAATGGATCAGATAATCCTTTGAGTAAAAGATTCATCCTTGTAACGGTTAGACTCATACAGGAGCCGCGCAACATGGCCAAACCCTTCCCTCTAAGATTTTTTAACCCTGCTATGAGAGGTGTAGCACTCCTCGGTCAACTAGCTGTTTCACACCACTCTCCTCTTATCATTACTCCCTCTGACTGAGAACCCTGCTATCTTTTATCCACCTCCCAAATAAACCGAGACCACCTTGGTCCCAACTAATTTGTCGTTAACTGGGTTACCAGACTCCCATCGGTTACTACACCCAGCACAATCTCTTAGTCTCTCCCAGCGACCTCTGAGGATACTTCGGCTATCTAAACTGCTCCATCTACTCTACCACTTTGGCGCTACAAGTCCTGGGATCTTCGATCCTTTATCTTGACCCTAAGTTCCCTACCAGGTCCTACCTGCGCTGCTATAATCTCACAGACCTTGCCCATGGGTCTCCCCCGACTATACTCCTGAGCAATCCTGCTCCCAGGTCTCACCTATACTGCTACTAACATACGGGCCTTGCCCACGGGTCTCACTCAACTGCATCCTGGAGTGGTCTTTCCCAAGGTCTCACCTTTCTAGGGCTATACAGGCCAACTCCATACTAAACCTGAACGACTCAAACTTTCCTAATCCCTACCTTTCAAACTAGGAGATACGGGCCTCCACCCACACTCCACTAACTAAACTGCTAATGAATGTTACGTCTTACCCGCAGTCTTACATCACTTCCCTCACTGACTCGCTGCTAGGGAAAGTTGTGGCTATCCCGCAGTCCTACTACACTCTCCATGCTGACTATATCACTGACTACTATTCCGAGGGCATCCTGACTCACCCGATTCTTACTAGCGATCCTCCAACCTGATTTTCAAAACCAACCCTCAGTCATCAAATGCTACAACCACCTTGTAGTCTTTCATCCCTGCTATACTCGCGTCTTGTCAAAAAAATCTTCAACTTGGTTTCCCCAAACCAATCGTCTACTAATCCCAAATATATGAACCAGACGTTGGGAAGTTTTCCAAAATTTCCAACTCCTGAACCCACTCACCTCTCGGACAGCTTTCGCTTCCTTCTCGGAGGTCACTAATCCTTCTAAGTCTAGCATGCAACCGACCCTGAATACTTGAAGGGTTCTCCCCCACTTTGATCCTAATAATACCTTACGGCTCAGTGCTTGAAATGGATTCCCAATCCTTCCTATCATCCACTGACCGATCTGCTAAACACCCCAACCTTACCACAGCTAGGGATCTAACTGATCTATCCCCAAACGACACCTTCCTGAAACTAGCGAGACACTACCGAGTCTCACACATACATGCTACAGTTACTGCATCCGAAGTAACCTACTTTACAAGGGACGTCCTCAACTATTGTTCTAAAATCCAAGGTATGCAGATGGCATATAACTCAATCACAAGCAGGCCACAAAAATCTGAAATATCATTATCCTTACTGATGCATAACCATAACAATATAATCATGAGTAAAAGTTAACAGGGAAATAAAAGAAACACAACTGCAATGTCCGGTGCTGCTCACGTCTCCACAGTAGACAACTAAAAAGTTGTGCCTCCTACCGCAGGCGCCTCTGCTCGACCCTGATGGCCGTCGGTGATCCTCAAAGTCGCAGGGGCAGGTGTTATCACCCACCCTGCCAGAACCAGACTCAGACAGTGGGCCTTCTTGTGGCCCCGCTGACTATAATGAAAACATATAAGGTGTGATCCCTGAGTGGTAGAAGCAGTACAATCTCTGCTAAAATGACCTGTCTGGCCGCACTTGAAGCAACCAGAATCCCCACAGCTACCACTCCTACATGCACCCTCGTGCGTCCTGCCACACTTCCCACATTGGCTGCAGCTTTGATAATCCCTCGATCTCGAATCGACCCTTTGGGCCTTTTGCCTGAACCTGTGGCTACCTGAATCTCATCCAGCTTCCTCTTCCTGATCTGCTCCAGATCAATCTCCCTCTCTCTGGCCTGAGAAATCATGTCCTCCAGCGTCTTGCAGCAGGACCTGCTCACAAACTCCCTGATGTCACTCCTCAACATCTCGTGATACCGGGCCTTTTTTATTTCCTCATCCACGACATATTGTGGAACAAGAAGAGCCCTCTCTCTGAACTTGGCAGTGATCTCCGCCACAGTCTCAGTCATCTGCTGAAGATCCTGGAACTCTCATGCCACCTGATGCACGTCAATAATTGGTGCAAACTCAGCCCTGAACCTGACCGAGAAATAACTCCATGTCATCACGTCCAACACGACATCATCATCAATGGCATGTCCAAACTCCTCCCACCAATCTCGTGCTCTGTCCTTTAGAAGACAGGAGATTAGTCGGACCTTTTCCCCCTCGTGAATCCAGCTCGTATGAAAAGCATTGGCAACATCGGCCAACCATCTGCTGCTTGCAATGGGGTCCCTAGCCCCATGATAATCTGGAGCTCCATATGCTCTGAACTCCCGGAATTTCAAGGTACACACTCCCATCAAATCCATCATCTCTGCGCGAAAGGCTCCCAGCCTCTCATCTAAAATCTCTAGTATACCCTCCTTGAAAGTGCCAAAGATCACAGGAGTCTGGTCCAAGATACTGCGTGTGATCTCAACTGATACGAACTCTTTCATCTGCTCCTCGAGCTGCTCGGTCCCTGAACCAGAGCCTGATCCCTCTCAGGCGCCTGATCCGCCCACTGGTCTCTCGCACAATGTCACCATGTTGAAAACATATCATAATAACTATCAAAATACACACCACTGCTGCGGGATCACACACACACACTACAAGTTTCCCGGTTTCATCTCGGCCTTTCTTGAAACGAGTACGAATCCTCTGCTTTCAGTAGTACGAGCCCATACTACCTTCCACATTTATCCGTACTTTCCTCAAGAACTGCTTCGACTCCACCAATTCCCTTTCACTAATACTACTACTCCCAGCAATAAACTCATCCTAGGCTTACCCTAGGGAAATCTCCGACCCAACCAGTCCTCAGCTGCTGAAGGTCTCCTCGTGATGCCAATTAGCCATCACCTGAATACTATCACATGTAACGAGGCTCGGATAATCCTTTGAGTAAGGGACTCATCCCTACAATGGTTAGACTCATACGAGAGGTGCACAATAGGGTCAAATCCAATACTTTAAGATTATTCAACCCTGATTACATGTGACTTAACGTATTCACCTAACAGCTAACTCCCATCACTTAGAATCCCACACAGCACAGAGTAAGCAGCATTCAGACAAGGAAAATCTAATCATAACATAATCAAGCAATCATATTCACATATCAAGAATCTATACTAGCATGCAACATAAGCTCATATACTCAGGCATAAACTAAACAGGCTATCCTAATACTGTCTAACCAATATTATCATGCAGTTCAAAAGAACATATAATAGGCACATAAGGCATCCTCTCTAGATCCTTAGTCCTAATCTAGAATTCTGTTCTACTAACTGATAATCATAACATAACTTGTATGGGTCTTTTGGGAGAACTTACTTGAACCCGACTGATTGCATGTACCACACCCTTTTCTCTTTTCAAAGTTCGTTTCTTTCTAAAATTCCTTTTGCTTTTTCTAAAACTCTTTTACTTTTCTCAAAAATTCATTTTTATGAAAATTGATTTTCTTTTGAAAATTCCTATATCAATTCCTTAGTTTGAGTCCAGACATACCCGAAAGTATGTCTGAATCCCTCAAACCAAGGCTCTGATACCAATTTGTAATGACCCAAAAATTGCAACCAAAAATTTCCTTTAAAAACATTACTAAAACCATATTTATAAAACCAAAACATAAGTCATAACATAAATTCGGATTATCAATTCAGAACATGTTCTTATTATCAGAGTAAACATCCCAGGCTGACTAACTATGGTGTGTGCCATGCGATCACCCCGAGCTCTTCCCTCAGCCACCAGAAGTGCCTGAAACCAAAACTGCAACAGTAAGCACGAAGCTTAGTGAGTTCCCCACCCAACCACATACCATGCACATAATCTCATACTCCAAATATTGGGCCTCGCCCTCTACCTCAGGCCCCGCCTGGCTTCAACCCCTGCTCGGTGTACAAATCTGTTTCTCTTAGACCCCACCTATATCTGGCCCCCACTTGCTAACATATACTAACATACAATCATATCATAACACATCAACTGGACATATACTACTTGATTCCTGTTCTAAGGCCTCGCCTATCCTGGGCCCCGCCCTTGCCCTGCTACTGATAGGTCATGGAACCCCATCCACGCTCCTACTGATAGTGAGATACGGGCCCAGCCCACACTCACTCCTTGCCTACCTTGGCCCTCACCCCCTGCTCTGCTGCTAATAAGATATGGAACACCATGCACACTTTGCTATTGGTGAGATACAGGACCTCGCCCACACTCACATACCTACCAGGCACATACATGTATCACACAGGCAACAAGTATAAACTATCATGTAAACCATTCCTTGGGCACCCGCCCGCTAACATTAGACCGTGGTCGTACATATCATACTAGCATATAGTGCCTAGGGCTAACCCCCGAGTCTTCCTACGTATAACTACATGGGCCGGCATTGTGGCCGTAGACCCATCCACACAAAGAGAAAAATCATCTTGTACTGCTGAAACTGCTGATAACCCTTTGGTTGCTATCTAACAACTCTCCGAACCGCTGCTCCTTTAGCTCCCCGAGCTACCAATACCAAATAATAGCAACACTTAGCCTAACTGTCCTCATGAAGTCAACTAAGTCAACTCTGGTCAAAGTCAACCTTCTGGTTGACTCGACTCGTCGAGTTCTTCTGCCAACTCACCGAGTCCATGCTCCTCAAATCCCAAAACAACCTCAACTCTACTCGTCGAGTCTAGAAACAACTCGACGGGTTCTCCTTCAACTAAACATTCGGGACTATCTTTAACCGACTCGTCGAGTTGTTATACAACTCGCGGAGTCCATCTGCATAAGCTACGGAGATTGCCTTGGACTCGCCGAGTTCCTCCTTGAACTCGTCGAGTACCATGATCTTCAAGTCCATTAAGGACACAAACTGGTTGAGTCCTTATCTAACCCCACACACTGATCCGACTCATAAACAGAAGGTTTGGGTTTGCAACCCAACTCGTCTAGTCCATCTTATGACAACTCTATTATGCCGATTCAATTCCATTCCAACACCTCAAACTCATAGATCTGGACTCCTTATGCTAGCATTGCACGTAAAGTTGCTAAGTTTACGTGCATGCAAGGTGTTATGAAGCCAAAACTCTTAATCCAAGCTAGAAAGTAGGTCTAGGTCATGAAATGGGATCTCAGCTGGATAAAGCTAATAACTTTGAGCTTCTAAAGCTCAAGGGTATCCAAATCTATTGTCCAAATCCATCCTCAAGGGTTTAATACTCGGATTAACCTTCGAAATGATCCAAATGTGACAAAAAGGCAAGCTAGAAAGGGGATCTATCAATTGAAACCTCAAGGTCCAGAATTTTTACCTCCTAACAGTTGCCAAGTCGATATGGAGGTTGGATCTACTCTTCCTTCCTTGCTCCTTTCTTCCAATCCTTCAAAATCCACTCCAATAGACCTTAATCTTCACCAAAAGTCCAAGAATGAAGTTGGGTGGCTACGGTTTTGGGGTACCGGACGAGTGAGGTTGTAATAAACCCTAAGGAAGAGAATAAGATGCTTAAATAGGGTACCAAGTCTCAAAATTAGGGTTTTCCCGACCCATACCAGACTCGCCGAGCCCACTCGCCGACTCGCCGAGTCGGCCACTTATTTTGTGACACGGAGCTTGCTCCGACTCATCGAGTTCTTCACTAGCCACGACGTGTTGACCCCCTTTTTGACTTAGGGTTTCCTTTCCTTTCTTGGTCTTTCTGATTCTAGGTGTTACATCTCTTTCCCCAAGGCCCCGAATTATGATTTGACTCAAAACAGGGTATTACCACTCTCCCCCACTTAAATTAGATTTCATCCTTAAAATCACTCCTTAACACCCTCCTAGAAACCAGACAATCCAACCAATCCCTCTTGAATCCCTGATTTTTTGAAAAGGGTTGACTCGTACTCATGGTGGCCTTCTAATACTACCATCAAAACCCATCCTTAACAGAACTCACACACCCAAATGGTGAACAAATTATTTATCAACTAACTGACAGACCAACACCTCACTACTATAATTCTGAATCTCCTAAAACTTCACCTGACCTCTATATGGGTAGGACCATCCTGAAACATAATCACTAGGACCTCTTACTGGAATCTGAACTGAAAACAAACTTTTGATCCTGAATTATCCAACTGGTACCTTTGGCAAGCAGGTTCCTTAACCATAACTTGCTAACGAAAAGATGTTATATATATATATATATATATATATATATATATATATATATATATATATATATATATATATATATATATATATATATATAACATCTTTCAACGCGAGTCTCGTCCATTTTCCAATCTGATACATAACTCCTATCCCGAAATCCAAAAATTTTCACCCGCATTCTATCTAAAATCTTCCGATTGCACGGAAACGTTCCACAAAACCGAAATAGCAGATTTCCAATCGACAGCTGAGACTAATAGTCTCATACCTGGTCCCACCACCAGGCTCCTACTAAGAGTCTAACTGATAAGGGATACCCTAACCTAACCACCATATGGATATCAACCTATAACCACAGTGTCGACCCACTATAATGTAATCTGGTACCTTGCTCCAACCAATTTTAATTGGGTCTCACCCATAATATCATTAATCATATGGGCCTCGTCCGCGGGTCTCACCTAGTCTACACAATCGAATGGGCCTCGCCCAATCGAGTGCTATTTAGGCCCAATGTTTCCTTATATCCAAGGATCCTCATAACATCAAAGAGAAATAAAATGACAATATTGTCTGCCTCAACCCAGGCACGTGCAGATCATCTTTCAGCCCCATGACCACTCCAAAATGGCCCACCTCAATTCGATGAATATTAAGACTACATCACAGACTTTCAATGCTTCCCTGCCAACCTAACATCCTTTTGTATGCTACAGCTACCCCGTAGTCTTACAACACTCCCACAACTACCTATCAACCCTATGAATGCTACGGATATCCTATAGTCTTACAACACTCCCAAAACCGCCTATCAAACCTGTGAATGTTACGGCTGCCCCATAGTATTATAACACTTCCATATCATCCATGACCCCGACTCATGGTCTTGTTCTCCATCTACTATACCAATTCATGACCACTTATGAGTCAAACCACATTGACTATATCCCAATCAGATGTTTGAGTCATGCTTCGAAACCCAAATCCTTCATCATACAAGGGTAGGCAGAGAGGTTCTAACACAACCCTCAACTTGGATCCATCCACGTGTCTTCCATGCGTTACTATGAATTTGCCAAGTTGATATTGAAATTTTCTGAACTCCCAACCTCGAGCAACCTCTATCCAGACGGCCACTTAGGTTGGCTTCCCTCCCGACTGGGATGTGGAACTTTCTCGGATAACGCACCTGATGCTATCCCCAAACATGCAAATTGTTATCCCCCACTTGGATTCAACTACGCCCTGCCAACCTTACTAAAACAATGAATTATGGATCCCCTTTCCGGAACTGAAGGATCACCAAACAACATCTCTCCTATCGAAGGATCTATGCATTCTAACCATCCTTAACTGGTACAATTTCAAAATTTCTTTGACGCTTCCAATGTCTGAACAATCTCATGTAACCGCCATCATCATCCTCTTTCTTCCGCTCCTTTCATAGAAACGGTAGCATTCTGACCAAAAGTCCTTCCATAAACGACTGTCATTCCTACTAAGCAATGCTTAACACTTCTAAACCTTGAATTTGTTGTTGAACTAATCACGCTAATTTGTCTACTAATCTTCCTAGCGATACCCATGAATTGTTTTCACCAATGCCCACAACAAATTGCCTGACAATCTAAATCCATCTCAACAAGATGTGCTCCACTCGTAACTCTCGACATATCAATCCTTGATAATATCGATCAATAACAGAGAACTAGACCAAAAATAATGCCTCACACATACAAACACATGATTCGAAAGCACATATACATGGATAAAAAGTCATGAAGAAAACAAAAGATAACATACCCATGATAACATCTGATGAAACTCTGACATCCCCTAAATAGAGTTGCAATGCTCGACTCCTCGCTGCTGGGGCTTTCGTTTTGTGCTCAAGATCGTCAGTGATCCTCAAAGTAACTGGAGAAGGTGCACTCATTTCCCCTCAACATCGAACAGTCGGCCTTCTTGTGGCCCACATGGTTGCAGTGAAAATACATCGAAACCGACCCACGGGGGCCATCCCTACTAAAATGACCCATCAGACCACAACTGAAACAGCCCATTCCTGTCTCCTGACAACCAGCCTCATGGGTCCTCCCATACTTGGCACAACGGCCCCAACCCTTATGGCCACCCAAACGTGAATCCTGAGTCTTGCGCCTCTTCACCTGGCCCACTGCGATCTGAATTTGCTTTGGCTTCCACTTCCCGAAGTGTTCCAAATCAATCTCCCATGCTTGAGTTAAAACTTTCTTGTCCTCTAAATTCCAATAAACTAAAAAGCTAACAAACTCCCTGATATCATCTCGCAACACATCATGGTACCGAGTCTTCTTCATCTCCTCGTCTGCAACATATTGTGGAACCAAGAGATCCCTCTCCCTATATTTGGCGGTGATCACCACCACAGTCTCAGTAGTCTGGTGATGGTCCTGAAACTCCTTCGCCAACTGTTCCACCTCGATAGCTGGTGCAAACTCTGCCTTACACTGGATCATAAAATCATCCCAAGTCATCATTTCAATGGCCTCGCCTCCCAAAGCAAAGTCCACCTCCACCCACTAATTTCAGGCTTTTTCTTTTAGAAGACCATAAGAAAAGTTGACCTTCGACCCCTCGGGGAAGAAGCTCGTCCAGAAAGCGTTCACCATGTCCGCTAACCACCTCTACTAGCAATAGGTTCCTTCTCCCCAAAGAACTTGGGAGCTCCACGAGCTCGAAACTTGTAGAAGGAAAGAGTGCAAGCTCCCACAATAGCCATAATCTCATTGTGTAATGCGCCCAGATGCACATCCAAAATCTCCATCATCCCCTCCTTGACGAACCGAAGATCATATGAATCTGCTCCAAAATACCATGGGTGATCTCTGACGAGATGAACTCCCGCATCCACTCATCAATCGGCTCAGTGCCAGCACCTGAACCTGAACTAGATCCACTGCCATGAGTGTTCATCGCCAAACTGAAAAGCAACCTTACAATAATCAGAACATACCCAAGAATCATCATCCACATGCTTCCTAGATTCTCTGTGACTCCCCTCGATTTGAGTATAGATCTTGTGATTTCAGTAGTGCGGTCCCAATACTACCTTCCAAACATATCCATACTTTCCTCAAGTTTTATCCTAAATCCTCCAAGTCACCTTCTTAATTTGGTACTACAAGTACATGATAATCAGCGCAACCAAACCCACTAAAACACTTCCTAGGCTCTCTTAGGTTCTGACGTCACCCTGCCATCACTTGCTGAAGAACTCCCACTAATATCAGCTAACCACTTCATGACTATAATCACATGCCACAAAGCTTAGATAATCCTTCGAGTCACAGACTCAACACTACAACCGTTAGACTCAAGCGAGTGTTGAGCCATAGAGTCAAATCCATCACTCGGAGATTATTTAACCTTTGCAACATGTGACTTGACATATTCACTTTGTAGTTAACTCATATCACTAAGAGTTTCATAAAACTCAAAGCATGAAACATTCGTGTAGTAACATTCCAAGCTACAGAACAAACAAAGGACATCCCAAGCTCACTTACTACTATCCATGCTAGGAACCTCCACTCTCACTGACGTTTTCCTTATGCATGCAAATTATACACAATACAAGATGAAATAGACTATAGAATAAAAGACTCTACCCTAAGACTACAACTAAGTAATGAACGGGAAATAAGGCAAAATTTGTCATTTTAGGGCTATATGATCCTAATTGTATACAATTTTTAAAGCATACACTTAACAATTACTGTTACCACTACATATTCCGAATCAAGCATAGCATCCAATGCTTCCTAGGCTACAAGGCATCACATATAAGACCGATCTATCATGAAATTCCTGAAAGTATCCCTAGCCTTATCCTAGCATTTAAACATTCATATCATATATCATATCAACATGTATGGGTACTTTGGGAATCGCTTACTTGATTTTGGCTATTTGCACGCATCAGACCACCTTTTTCTTTATAATAATCTTTTTAGAAACTTAATTTATTTATAAAAAATCTTTTTAGAAACTTATTTTCTCTCAAAATATTACCAATTCCTCAGTTTGAGTTCTGACATAACCAAGAGTGTGCCCAAATCTCTCAAAACAAGGCTCTGATACCAATTTCTAACATCCCAAAAATTTATAGTAAAATTTTCAATTTAAAAACAATAAACCATAACACGAGTTGTTCCAAAACCAATAAAAGTGAATATATTATTTATACATCAGAGTAAAAACTAAAAATTGCTAATACGGAAAACTCTGATGGATTTGGTGCAGTCATGTTGGGCCCTTTTCATTTCGAACCGGATGTACCAGAAAGGATAACCATAAAACCGTAGGCACAAAGCTTAGTGAATTCCCCAAAATACCACATACCATACATATCATTGAGCCTAGCCCTCACATTGGTCCGATCCCTTCCAAGCCAATGGGACCAGCCCGATATACACATGCAAGAGTCACAGAGACAACTAACATCCTACATAACATATAGAGGGCCTAACCCTTCCTGATCCATGGGCTCAGTCTATCATACAAATGGGCCTAGCCCATCATATAATGGACCTAGCCAAACAAACCATGCAAGAGTCACAAATACAACTGGCATAACATATCATAGTGGGCCGACATTAGTGCCTTCGACCTACAAGTACAGTGAGGAGACTCATCTCAATCCGTGATAACCGAATAAACGTGCTACTACTACCGAAATCCTCACACTAAACACAACCAAAATATCTATAATCAATAATTATGGTCGTTTTCCAAAATCCAAGGTCCAAACCATATCCTATGCTTCTAATTGGTAAAAGACTATTTTACCCTACCCATATCTAGTCCACTAACCCATGGCCCATGTAACACCGTGAATTTCAAAATAATTTTTCACGATTTATAAAAAACATTTCCCATTAACTTTTCATAAAATCATCAAGTTTAAATCCCAATTTACATTATACAAAATCCCAAGATCACAAGTATAACAAAATCCCATACGTGTGTACGGATCAAGTCGGCACCTTCCCACGGTCATCGCTAGTACCTGAAACAACAACACTAACACTGTAAGCACAAGGCTTAGTGAGTTCCCCAAAATACCACACATAAAACACATATTAGCCACTCGAGGCTATAACTCTATGGGTCCGTGCACCCAAACTCTGTGAACCCTCAGGTTCTAACTCTAGGAACCTTCCGGTTCCAACTCTGTAAACATGCACAACATAATCACATAGAAATAATGCAGTACAACAGATAGCATACAATACTCTGTCACATAACTCTAGTTACCTACTCAAGGTAAAGTATAGTGAGAAGACTCACCTCGCGTATCTCGATGACTCACAAATCCTGAAATCCCTCGTGCCCGATCCTCCGAGCTATAATCCTCCTATAACATCATATGTCTCTAATTAACACTTTTTATCTCTAAGGTTGACTATCCCTAAGAAGTCAACACAGGTCAACTCTGGTCAACGGTCAACAGTTAACTTTGACCGGACTCGGCGAGTGCACAAGGGCAACTCGGCGAGTCTAGACGTATCCGCCGACTCCATAGGATTCCCTTCTTACTCGTCGAGTGTTTCTCCTGACTCGACGAGTTCCACCTGGGAGAGTCGCGGGGCCACCCCGACTCAACTCGCCGAGTTTCAAGAACAACTCGACGAGTCCCAGCTTGACTCGACCACCTGCCAAAACCTTTCCAACTCTCTGCGACTCACTGAGTCGCCCATAAATCGGTCAGGACTACACACTGGGTGTCCTCAAGGACAATCTTCAAGCGACTCGTCGAGTCTGTTCATCAGACTCGGCGAGTCCATGCCATGCACCAGCTAAAACTGGCCTTTGCGGTCAGATCCGTTCCATCCATTCATAGATCTGGCCTTCCCAAGCTTATTTGTCACGTAAAGTCTCGGTCTTGGTTGCCATGTAATGCGTACAAGGCTTATTTTGGGGAAACAACCTCTAATATGACCACCTTAGCTTCTAACTAAAAAGGATGGACATAAAGCTAGTCATATAGGGTCTCCTGGACCTGCTAAGGCCCAGATCTAGGTTCCATATCCCCATGGAACCTTTCATACTTCCAATTTAAGCCAAGAAATGCAAGAAGAAACCCTAGATTTGACACATCAACACAAAACACGAAGTTTGGCTCTGAAAGTTACCTCAAGAAGACTCCCTTGAAGAATTAGCAACAGATCCACGCTCCCCAACTCCTCAAGCTTGATCCTCTCCCTCCTTTCTTGCAATACCACACAAAAATGGTGAACAAATAGCCTCCAAATACACTCACAAAGGGCTCACAGTCGAATGGGGGCTCTTAGGGTTCAAGGTGGCCGCAAATGAGGGCCATAAGGTCCTTTAAATAGGGCTTAGGACCGGGAAATTAGGGTTTCATTAAACAGTGCAGACTCGCCGAGTCCATATCCTGGACTCGCCGAGTCCAGACGAATCCCGCGTCCAAAAATCGCGACCCTACTCGGCGAGTCTGAGCTCCAACTCGCCGAGTCCCCTCTCAAAACACAAAATAATCAAATCAATAAAGATACCTGGAAATCCGGGCTGTTACAACTCTCCGCCACTAGAACTAGACTTCGCCCTCGAAGTCTCGCTCTGAAAATAGCTCCGGATGCTGCTCCCGCATCCCGCGCTCCGGCTCCCAGGTCATCTCCGATCCCTTCCGATGTTGCCACTGAACTAGCACCAGAGGTACCTCCTTGTTCCTCAGAACCTTGATCTTCCGATCCTTGATGGCCACATGCCTCTCAGTATAATTCAGACTCGCATCCACATGAATATCCTCTAATGGGACTACTGCCGACTCATCGGCTATACACTTCCTCAATTGCGACACGTGAAAAGTGTCGTGGATCTACCCCAACTCGGTTGGCAACTCCAAACGATAGGCTACCCGGCCTACCCTTGCAATCACACGAAATGGCCCAATATACCGGGGCCCCAACTTGCCCCTCTTCCTGAATCGAATCACTCCCTTCCAAGGAGAGACCTTCAGGAGAACGAAGTCGCCGACCTGAAACTCAAGCTCGGACCGGCGTCTGTCTGCATAACTCTTCTGTCGGCTCTGGGCGGACAATAACCTCTGCCTAACCTGCTGAATTTGCTCTGTCGTCTGAAGCACGATCTCCGTACTGCCCATCACTCTCTGACCAACCTCTCCCCAGCAAATGGGGGTCCGACACCTCCTACCATACAACAGCTCAAAGGGTGGCATACCAATGCTCGAATGATGGCTGTTGTTGTAGGAAAACTCTGCCAAGGGTAAATACGCATCCCAGCTACCCCCGAAATCCAGCACACATGCTCGAAGCATGTCCTCAAGCGTCTGAATCGTTCGCTCGCTCTGACCATCTGTTTGGGGATGATATGCGGTACTAAAATGCAATCGAGTACCCAACTCCTCATGAAATTTCTTCCAGAATCTGGAAGTGAAACGCACATCACGATCCGAAACAATCGAGATCGGCACCCCATGCCGAGATATCACTTCTCTCACATATAACTCCGCCAACTTCTCCGCTGAAGAACTCTCACTGATGGCAAGGAAGTGAGCGCTCTTCGTCAACCTATCCACCATCACCCAAATTGCATCAACTCCTCTGGCAGTCCTCGGCAATTTGGTGATGAAATCCATAGTGATCTGTTCCCACTTCCATTCGGGAACCTCCAATGGCTGCAACTTGCCATGCGGTCTCTGGTGCTCGGCCTTAACCCTGCGGCAGGTCAAGCACCTCTCAACGAACCATGCGACGTCCCTCTTCATACAGGGCCACCAATACTCTTTCCTCAAATCCAAATACATCTTCGTAGCTCCCGGATGGATCGAAAACTTCGACCGATGAGCCTCTTCCATCAAAGTAATACGCGTACCACCCACGAACGGTACCCAAATCCGCCCCTGAAACGTCATAAGCCCTCGTTCATCCGTAATGAACTCTGAAACCAACCCAACAACCCGCTCTCTCTTCTGCATCTCAGGTCGCACAGCCTCGGCCTGTGCCCCACGAATAGCATCCAATACTGGAGCTATCACAGTCAATCTCAAACATAGATCTCGCAGTGGAGTGCTCTCCGCCCTGCGGCTCAACGCATCGGCTACCACATTAGCCTTGCCTAGGTGGTACAGGATCTCACAATCATAATCCTTGACCACATCCAACCACCTCCTCTGACGCATATTTAGGTTGGGCTGATCCATCAGATACTTCAAGCTCTTATGGTCCGTATATATTGTACACTAAACCCCATACAAGTAGTGACGCCAAATCTTGAGAGCGAACACTACTGCCCCCAACTCTAGATCATGCGTGGGATATCTCGCCTCATGAGGCTTCAACTGCCTCGATGCATATGCTATCACATGACCCCTCTGCATCAACACCGCACCCAGCCCCAAAATCGATGCATCACAATATACCACAAAATCCTCCATCCCTTCCGGGATAGCTAATACCGGGGCTTCGCACAACCTTTGGCGAAGTGTGTCAAAGGAAGTCTGCTGCTCGGGACCCCATGACAACGCAACACCCTTCCGGGTCAACCTGGTGAGTGGCACTGCGATCTTGGAGAAATCCTTGATAAATCTCCGATAATACCCTGCCAACCCAAGGAAACCCCTGATCTCAGATGGTGACTTCGGCACCTCCCAACTCATCACTGCCTCAACCTTGGCCGGATCGACCAGAATCCCTTCCTGGTTAACAAGATGTCCAAGGAATTGGACCTCCCGCAACCAGAAATCACACTTGGAGAACTTTGCATAAAGCTTCTCCGATCTCAATACCTCAAGGACCTCCCTCAAATGCTCCTCATGCTGCTCTCTAGATCTCGAATACTCTAGAATATCATCGATAAATACAATCACTGACCGATCCAACATCGGCCTGCATACCCTGTTCATGAGATCCATGAACACAGCCGGGGCATTGGTGAGCCCGAAAGGCATCACTACAAACTCATAATGCCCATATCGCGTCCTAAACGCTGTCTTCTGGACGTCCTCATCCCGCACCCTCACCTGATGGTACCCCGACCTCAGATCGATCTTGGAAAACCAAGATGCTCCCTGCAACTGATCGAATAAATCATCGATCCTCGGTAATGGGTAACGGTTCTTGACCGTCAGCTTGTTCAACTCCCGGTAGTCAATGCACATCCGGTGTGAACCATCCTTCTTCTTGACGAACAGGATAGGCGCTCCCCACGATGAGCTGCTCGGCAGAATAAACCCCTTCCCCAGCAGCTCCTGAAGCTGCGAGGATAACTCTTGCATCTCTGGAGGTGCAAGACGATAAGGCACCTTAGCGATAGGCGCGGCCCCTGGAATCAAATCAATACTGAACTCCACTTGCCTCACAGGAGGCACACCCGGTAACTCCTCGGGAAAAACATCTGGAAACTCACGCACCACCGGAACCTCCTCAACTGAACTCGGTTTCTCGGAAGCCCCCCGCGTATCCATCACATACGCCACAAAACCCTTACAGCCCTGCTGTAGACACTGCCTCGCCCTAGCGGCCGAACAGAAAGCTGATCCTGAACGTGTACCCTCGTCGTATACTGAAAGAACTCCCCCACTAGGGTTTCGTATAGTCACCAGCTGACGCTCGCAGTCGATAACTGCACCGAATCGGCTCAACCAGTCCATGCCCACAATGACACAGACATCACCCATCGGGATAGGAATCAGATCAATCGGAAACTCAACCCCGAAAATCTCTAACACACATCCCCGGAAAACCTCCGTGGCACAAATCACTCTATCATCAGCTATGGAAACTCTCAGAGGCCGACTCAATGCCTCGCAACCAACACTGATATGCTGACAAAAGGCCAAAGATACAAAAGACCGACTCGCACCCGAGTCAAATAACACTAAAGCAGGTACAGAGTTCACAAGAAAGGTACCTACGCATAACATAATATAAGCACAATATCTCATCATCAAATTAAATACATGAAAGGAAACATACCAGCCACAACATCGGGCGCAGCGTGGACCTCCTCCGCAGTCAGCTGGAAGGCTCTCCCTCGAGCTCTCGGCGCCTCGGCCTTCACAGGCCGACTCTCTGTAGCTCTGATGGCGGCAGGAGCAGACCCCTGAGATGCTCCGTGCAGCTGCGGACACTCGGCCTTCGGGTGTCCGGTCTGGTTGCAGTGAAAACACACTGCAAACCCCTTGGGGCAGTCCTTGGCCATGTGCCCCTCCTTGCCACATTTGTAGCAAGACCCCGCTCGGCAAACCCCGTCATGACCCTTGCCGCACTTTCCGCATGTGCGGCCCTTCTGGCTCCCTGGTCTGGGATCAGCAGGCTTGGCCCGCTTGGCAGCCGGCTGCAATTGTGCCGGTCGCCGATCCCTCCCCTGAGACTCCGCCTCCTCCCTGGCCTGAGTCTCAAGCTCGATCTCCCTCTTCCGGGCATTTGCCTGAAGCTCGGCAAATGTCCGGTACGAGGAGTTCGCAGCGAACTCCCGAATATCCCGCCTCAAGATGCTCAAGTAGCGGCTCATACGTGCCTGCTCAGTGGACACGTGCTCAGAGCAGAACATCGCCCTCTCATGGAACATCCTCGTGATCGCTGTAACAGACTCAGTACCCTGCTTGAGGGTCAGAAACTCCTGTGCTAAACGCTCCCTCTCCACCTGGGGAACGTACTCATCCCAAAACATGGTGGTGAACCTCTCCCAGGTCACCGCAGAAAGCTCAGCAGGCGTATAGTGCGCCGTCACAAACTTCCACCAGTCCTTCGCTCCCAAGCGAAGCTGGTTCAGCGCGAACCGGACCTTCAAATGCTCAGGAGACGAGCAAGTGAAGAAACACCCCTCAATATCAGATATCCACCTCATAGCTGCCACTGGGTCCTGAGTACCATCAAACTCTGGTGGTTTTGTGTTGCTGAACTCACGGAACAGCAACGCATCCCCACCCTGCGGCCTCGCAGCAGCAATCGCTGCGGTAGCCGCTGCAGCAGCAGCCTCAGAAAGAGCGGCATAACGCTCATCAAACGTCTCAATCAATGTGGTCTTTATAGACCCAAACATCTCCGGTATCTCTGCCCTGATGGCCGCAGCCACCTCCTCCTGAATGATCCGACGGATCTCCTCCTCACTGGTACCGCTGCTCTTGGGCATTAAACGTGTCCTCACCATGATCTACCTCTGAAATACAACACACGATAAATTACAATACACACGGGTATGCTCACACTCGTCAACTCTTTCTTCCTTGATTCCTGACATTCCAAAGATTCTTACTTGGGCTGCACACCGCTCCGGTGCTTTCAGTAGTACGGGCCCAATACTACTGTCCGCACCGCACCAGAATACACCCCAAGTCCTCCTCTTCGGATTCCAAGTCCCAAGTACTCTATCATGCGTAGACCACTCTCTAATAGATCTCTCATAAGCCCCTCGCTGCTACCTACTCACTCTCAAACATCTCATAGCAGCTCACCTCTCCCTAGGCTAAGGCATCACAAATCAGGCCACTCTAGTCCTAATAGCAATACCTAGCCTACTCTAGCATGCAGATACATCATATCAATATCAATATCACATAATATAAGGTATTTTGGGAAATCACCGTTCGGGCGCTGACTGATCGTACACACATCTCTTGCTCTGCGTTTTTCAAAAAAAATCTTTTACTCTTTTTGAAAATACATCTCAAATCCTCAGTTTGAGTTCAAATACGCCCGAAGGTGTACTCGAATCCCTCAAACCAAGGCTCTGATACCAACTTGTAACACCGTGAATTTCAAAATAATTTTTCACGATTTATAAAAAACATTTCCCATTAACTTTTCATAAAATCATCAAGTTTAAATCCCAATTTACATTATACAAAATCCCAAGATCACAAGTATAACAAAATCCCATGCGTGTGTACGGATCAAGCCGGCGCCTTCCCACGGTCATCGTTAGTACCTGAAACAACAACACTAACACTGTAAGCACAAGGCTTAGTGAGTTCCCCAAAATACCACACATAAAACACATATTAGCCACTCGAGGCTATAACTCTATGGGTCCGTGTACCCAAACTCTGTGAACCCTCAGGTTCTAACTCTAGGAACCTTCCGGTTCCAACTCTGTAAACATGCACAGCATAATCACATAGAAATAATGCAGTACAACATATAGCATACAATACTCTGTCACATAACTCTGGTTACCTACTCAAGGTAAAGTATAGTGAGAAGACTCACCTCGCGTATCTCGATGACTCACAAATCCTGAAATCCCTCGTGCCCGATCCTCCGAGCTATAATCCTCCTATAACATCATATGTCTCTAATTAACACTTTTTATCTCTAAGGTTGACTATCCCTAAGAAGTCAACACAGGTCAACTCTGGTCAACGGTCAACGGTCAACTTTGACCGGACTCGGCGATTGCACAAGGGCAACTCGGCGAGTCTAGACGTATCCGCCGACTCCATAGGATTCCCTTCTTACTCGTCGAGTGTTTCTCCTGACTCGACGAGTTCCACCTGGGAGAGTCGCGGGGCCACCCCGACTCAACTCGCCGAGTTTCAAGAACAACTCGACGAGTCCCAGCTTGACTCGACCACCTGCCAAAACCTTTCCAACTCTCTGCGACTCACTGAGTCGCCCATAACTCGGTCAGGACTACACACTGGGTGTCCTCAAGGACAATCTTCAAGCGACTCGTCGAGTCTGTTCATCAGACTCGGCGAGTCCATGCCATGCACCAGCTAAAACTGGCCTTTGTGGTCAGATCCGTTCCATCCATTCATAGATCTGGCCTTCCCAAGCTTATTTGTCACGTAAAGTCTCGGTCTTGGTTGCCATGTAATGCGTACAAGGCTTATTTTAGGGAAACAACCTCTAATATGACCACCTTAGCTTCTAACTAAAAAGGATGGACATAAAGCTAGTCATATAGGGTCTCCTGGACCTGCTAAGGCCCAGATCTAGGTTCCATATCTCCATGGAACCTTTCATACTTCCAATTTAAGCCAAGAAATGCAAGAAGAAACCCTAGATTTGACACATCAACACAAAACACGAAGTTTGGCTCTGAAAGTTACCTCAAGAAGACTCCCTTGAAGAATTAGCAACAGATCCACGCTCCCCAACTCCTCAAGCTTGATCCTCTCCCTCCTTTCTTGCAATACCACACAAAAATGGTGAACAAATGGCCTCCAAATACACTCACAAGGGCTCACAGTCGAATGGGGGCTCTTAGGGTTCAAGGTGGCCGCAAATGAGGGCCATAAGGTCCTTTAAATAGGGCTTAGGACCGGGAAATTAGGGTTTCATTAAACAGCGCAGACTCGCCGACTGGACTCGCCGAGTCCAGACGAATCCTGCGTCCAAAAATCGCGACCCTACTCGGCGAGTCTGAGCTCCAACTCGCCGAGTCCCCTCTCAAAACACAAAATAATCAAATCAATAAAGATACCTGGAAATCCGGGCTGTTACAGCCCAAACTCCAAAAAGACCCAAGGTCCAAAACGCCCAAAAGAAGATCTCTAAAGTATGCCCCGCATTCCCTACTCGTAAACCCCGCATGCGGCCCATTAAAGAAAAAAATACAACTTGCTAAAGCTCAAGGACTGAGACTTGATGCATTATGTTGGGTGTACACATACGTATGCCCAGCGTTCCCACTAGGTGACCAAAACTTTCATTAAGCACTTAATACTTAAGACTAAAATTTCCAAACTCAAATCTAACTTCTAAATAAGGTATTATCCATAAAGTTGCCAAATTTACTCATTTTCATGTATTAATGGGACCCAAAACCCCTTTTTATCTATCTAAACCTATAATATGAACACCAACTCAAGATGACATTTTTATGCACCAACAACCTCGGAAATGGTAATATCTAATATTCTAAGCTCCTGGAGTAGCGTATACTCACAAGGATAACTCAAGGGACCATAACAAACCCAATACAAAACCTAAACTAGATCTACCAGATAGATTCATCAAGTTAGAAATTTTATACCTCCTTTAAGTTGATGAAGATGATTAGAGCTTGGATCCATAAGCTCCAAGCGAAGAAATCCGTCTGATAATATCACTTCTTCTCCAAAGTATACCAAGAAAACACTCCAAGGCTTGAAATTTGCATTGGAGAGGCTAGGGTTTCGAACATAAAACTAAAATCCTTAATCCATGAAAGTCCCGAACCATCATTTTTTCCATTATACCCTCAGGCTCCAAAGCACAAACCAAACTCTTGGTACCCACAACGTACCTTATCCACAACAAATGGGTCTAAACCTCTCTTTCCCCAAGGCCCAAATCCTTATGATAATTGATCCTCAGGTCACGGTCCCGAATTATTATTCGACTCAAAATAGGGTGTTACAGTATTATTTTATAGATCACGATATACTAACTACAAATGACTTATATCTTTTTGAAAGTTTATAATAAATAACATGGCTTTGGTCTTGGGTTTGTGGGGCTTCAGATCTCTCCTTTATGTACCTTGGTGTCCTAGTTAAATGTAATATGTCTTGTATTTCCATTTGGAAGGGTGTTGTTGAGAATTTTAAAAATAACCTCTCTGCTTGGAAGGCTTGTATCCTCTCTATTGGTGGTAGATTGGTGCTCATGAAAGCACTTATTGAGAATTTACCGACTTACTATATGTCATTATATAGGTTGCTGGTTGTTATGAAAAAAAATCTTGAAGTCTTTTCGTAATAAATTTTTATAAGAGGATATATGGAAGATAATAAGATGGCATTGGTCGCTTGGGGTAAGTGTTTGGTGACTAGAGGTCTACAAGGTTTGCGTATTAGGAGTATATATTTGCTTTGAACAAAGCTTTATTGTTTAAATGGATATGGAGATTCAGATTGAGTCCTAATGAGGTGTGGGTTAAAGTGATTAAAAATATTCATGAGTTTGATAGTGGTATAGATAAACCTATCCCACATAGCTCTATTACTTCTCCTTGGCATGTGGTTCTTAATGTTATTAAACATATCTCTAAGAAACATGTATCCTTGTGTAAACACAATAATGGTAATGACTCATTGATTTTGTTTTGGGATGATGTGCAGTGTGGTGATCTTTCTCTTGAAACCTAGTTTCCTAGATTTTATTCATTAGATTTAGACGAGTATTGTACGATTTTTAACAGGTTTCATTTATTAGACTGTCTCATCGTTAGACCGCCTAGAGGAGGTTAGCAGATGCTACAATATAATTATTTGAGGTCTTGTACTGATCGGGTTAATCTTGTTGAGGAACATCATACTCGGGTTTGGTTGATTTATGCTTTTGTAGGTTTTACAATTGCTTCAACTTGAGTATTGATGTATTCTAAAATCTTGGTGACTACTTTTCAATTGTCTAGATGGAATAGTTAATCCCTTCCAAAGTTAATATTCTTTTTTGGAAGATGGTTTTCGATAAGATTCCGACTAGAGTTAATCTGTAATGTACCAAAAATACCGAGTAAAATTTTCATTTTTAGTAAGTCAAAATCATTCATTCATTAACTCAAAAGACAATCGGAGTAAAAGTATTCTCAAAACATCAGAGTAAACTCATAAAGAATCAATGAGGAATAAATTTCCAAGGGATGTAGTGCCATCAAGCCAGACTCTTCCTTTTGAACTAGAAGCACCTAAAAACATTTTAAACATAAACCATAAGCACAAAGCTTAGTGAGCTACCCAAATTACCACATACCATGCATATAGTTGGGCCCAGCTATGGGGTGTATTCTAACCCAACATACAACAATGGGCCCAACCCTAGGGCTTCTTTCAACACAAACAAGCAATAATCGGCCCATCCCTAGGGTCTATTTCAACCCAAACATACAACTATGGGCCCAACCCTTGAGTTTATTTCAATCCAAGCATACAATCATGGGCTCGGCCCTAAGGTATATTTCAACCCAATCCAGTGGACAACATTGGTGAGAAGACTCACATGAACTACAACAAATGCCTAACAACTGCCTCAGCATCAAAACAATCGCCTAAACTTTCTAAAACCAATCTAATACCAATCCTTAGTCAAATACTCAATTCTACCAAAGTTTAACCAAAAGTCAAACTGGTCAACAAGTCAATTGTCAACTTAGATAGAGTCAACATCGCGTCGTAACCATTCCTTGGTTGCATTGTGAGAATGCAACGACCAAACAATCATAATTCTAGACACTATCACGTCATGACACATCCTATGTCACTTTGTGACTTATGGCCAGAAGGCCAAAATCTTCATTAAGTGCTTAATCTGTTCAAACCAAAGCCCATAACCTCAGTTCTACATCCTAAATAGCTTCATAATGGATAAAGTTTCATACTTTATCCATTAGGATGGTCTAAACGACAAAGATCTAGTCTTTATGTCTTAAAAGGACCATGAATGCATCTTTCACAGCTAAATCCATTAAGACCAAGTCTCTAATCTTCATATATGAATCAACATGATGTTTTGATGGATAAAGTTTCCAACTTTATCCAAAATAATGTTTCAATCTTTCAAGATCTATACTTTAGTACACCAAAATGGCCCAAATGACCAAGCTAACTTACGTGGCTCAAAGGGAAGTCAAAAGATCAAATCTTTCCAAGTCCACGAGGTCCAGGAAACAATTCTAAACTAATTAAAAGGAGATAGAGACCATATCTGAAACACATAATGTTCTTGGGACCTAGGAGAGTAATAAATTACAAACTTTATTCACAACTCTCACTCAAAACTCATTAAAATGGACCAAGACACCAAATACACTTAGATCTAAAAATGAAATGCAATAAAGCTTAAAACTTTACAATTTACAAAGGTTTAGAAGGTAGATGAAATTTGAGATCTTCAATTGCAAAGCTTTAAGGATCAATCTTGTATAAAGACATTTCTCCAAAACCACCAAAAACTCCAAAAATGGATGAGAGGGGAGATGAGAGTCTCAAATCTTGAAAATGGAGGCTAGGGTTTCTCCCAAGAAGTTCTAGATATGATGGAGGCTAAAAAAAATACCCTAAAACATGAATCCTTACCTTTAAATACCTTGAAAACCCTAAAATTTTCATGGGCTTTTTCTGTACAATTCTCACATCTTGAGAATATATTCTAACCTCGTGAGGACTCTCATATCGTGACACATTTTTGTCACCTCGTGGGGACGAGTTTTCACCCAATTTCACTACAACTTCAAACAATCATAACATTTTCGTTTCAACTTCGTTTTCAGCAGTGTTTATATGCATGGAAAAATATTGATGAGCCCCACAACGCTATCTAATTATTTTTGAATTAAAACACACCGAACTAAAATCCTTAACTCATGAAAGAAGTCTGAAATATCATTTTTCTCATTTTACCCTTTGAGTCGAAGACACAAACCAAGGCTTTAATCACATATTCGACATTACCATCATCTGATAAGGTCTAAACCTTATTCTTTTGAAGCCTAAGGCCTTTACTTGATCCATTTATTGTTAACGATCCCAGAATAAGAAACTTCTCGAAACAGGATAGTACATAATCCAGATAGACGTGGTGTTGATATCAGTTATGTGATGTGTGAGATATATGTGACTTAGACGTTGAAATTATTAATCATCTTTTATTTTCTTGTGGGATGATGAAGGATTTGTGGAATCTTCTAGGTAGATGGTGGGGGTTGGATTTGCCTATTTTCCATTCTATTTCAAATTGATTATCTTGGATTGATTTTGTTCGAATGCCTCTCTAAGCGAAAAGATGATTGGATGTGGTTGGGCTTACTATGTTTTTTGCAATTTGGTCATTCGTAACAAATTGTTGTTTCCGCAAGTTAAAGCTATCAAGATCGTGCTTTGGGATTTCATTCGATCTCAATCTTGCCTGTGTATTAACTCTAGAAATACTTAGCTTAGTGTTAAGTGGGTTAAGTGGATGCATAATCCGTCTCTTGTAATTGTTTAACATAATTTTTTTTTCTAGTTTTTGCTATTTTAATATTAATATCATCGTTCTTTGCTATTTTAATATTAATATCATCGTTCTAAAAAAAACAAGAAAAAACTTTAAAGTATTAGAAGCCATTATGTTATTTTATTTCTATTAAAATTATATTATTTTTGGATTTTAGTTAAACTAATGCTATACAAACTAGACCATAAGATATTGGCTTGCATAGCCTAAACAAAACTATAATAAGTATATTTGAACATCAATTTAATTTATAAAAGAAATTATAGTTTTAGGTAATTAATGGTAATAACAATCATTTTAGAATGGAATTACAGTTTCTGAAAATTAAGAATGTTATATAATTATTGGGGTTCTACATAGGCTATGTAATCCTTTTCTTTGTTACTCAACTGAGAAATATTAATTTAATCGTAATAAAAAACCAATGTTTGTGTACACAAGAAATATTACAAATTTTTTTGAATTTTTTTTTCAGAGCTTTCTCCTATGTAATACAAGAAGTGAAGAAGTTTTATTATATTTTTACGGTATCATTAAGGTAAAACTAATATATAAAACTAGTTGTTACTTTTTTAACGGGCCATTGAATGTTTCCTTATCGATGAAAAGGACAAATTATTTGGGATAGGGTTGTGGATCAGGTCGATATGCCAAGTTTTGTTTTTTGTGCGAGCAATAAATTTTGCTGACACACACAAACCAAATTTGATTCAAGGTCAAGTGACATAAATTGACCAAGTCTTTTTTGTTTTTGACTTCAATATCTATTTTATTTTGAACTCAATCTTATTGTATATATTATTGCCGTTGAATGACGTTGGATCGTGGTTTATGAGATATGACCAGTCATTGAATTTTAAATGTTCTAGAACAATACTATTCGATGTAAATATAAGTACTATTGAGCATGTAAAGAATTATTTAATTAACATTAAAAGAACAATATAAAACTAAAGATTTCGAATGGACCATTCATTTAAATATAAAATACATATATATATATATATATATATATATATATATATATATATATATATATATATATATATATATATATATATATATATATATATATATATATATATATATATATATATATATATAGGTAAGTTCAATTGAGAAAAAATAAAAGATTGAGAATAGGGGAATCATTCTCAACCAATCATTTTATATATGTAAACACATTTAGATTAAGTCATTAAAGACATGCTGTTTTCTGAATCGTTCATTCGTTCTTCATCAACAACATCTGTTATTTATTCATCTGGATCGTTCCTCTGTTCTTCATCAACATCATATCTTCTCTATCAACATCATCTGTTCTTCATCAACGTCATCTGTTCTTCATCAAAAAAACATCAACGTCACCAGTTCATCATCAAAAAAATCGACACTTCATAAAACATCAATTCTTCATCAAGTATCTTCGTTATTTCATCAAAATGTTGTGATTCATCATCAAAAACATTTATTCGTACTATTAAGTGTAAGTCGTGATTCAATATTGTCCAGTTTCATTGATGTCAAGCAAAATCGATAAACATAATCAATATTTATCGATGTCACATCATTTTGTGATCACCAGTCATCGAAACTTTATCAATCGAACCTTCACCAATATCAAAAAACAGATAGCAATCGAAAGTGTATCAAGATAACCATATATTTGAAGATTTTCTTTTTAAATCGATTTTCAGGCTTGATCGTTTTTCATAAAAAAAAAATCATAATTTTTGATCTAAACCTACTGATTATTGATCAATTTTGATAGGATTTGATTTGTGTTATAATTATTAGCTTCGATTGTTAATTTTTTACCATAATTATATAAGTTAATTTATTTGCACGCCAACTGTTCGATGAAATGCATAAACTAAATATATCACGTAATATTCACAAGTGAATATGTCTTTACACGAGAATCAATGTATGTCTTTTAAAAATACAGAGTAACTATGTAATTTATATGTGAATAACATATAAAAATTATTTTCATATGTGAATACATGTAATATTCACAAATGAATACAGGTAATATTCATAAATGATAATGTATTTTTTTCGAAAAAAAAACATTGTTTTGAGGTCCTAAACAAGTTTGTAATTCATATGTGAATAACATATAAAAATTATATCTGCGTGTGAACATATGTAATATTCACAAATGAATATATATATATATATATATATATATATATATATATATGTAATAATCAAATGTGAATATATATATATATATTATTAACAAATGAATAAAACTGTCAATAAAACCAAGGACTACAAAATATATAAAGTTAAAGATAAAAAAAAGTATTTGATAAGAATATATATTTATTCACATACAACTAATCTTTTTAGGTTAATAAAATAATTATATAAGCATATATATTTTTATTAATGTTATATTCATTTGTGAATAAATGATAAATTTTTTTTTCGGAAAATTATAAAAATAGAAAAACGTCATTTTGAGGCCCTAAACAGTCCCGAATGGCTGAAAAACACCGTATGTAACGGCGAAGCTGTGAGTTTTGTAAATCGCACCATTTTACATCAAATATGCGAATTTCATCCAATTCCGAGACTAAACTTCATTGCGGCAAATTGTTTTGATGATGTTACTAAATTTTCATTCCTACTAGTGATGACATTATCATGACATGCTATGTATTCATATATGAATAAAGTTTAGAAATCATTACGACATATTTACTGTTGATGTTACTAACTTCCATCCCACTAGTAAAAACATCATTGTAATCTGTTATTTGTATTTATGTGAATAAACTATACATGTATATTTATTTATTTTGTGAATACAACCTTTATATATAAAAATAAACAATACAATATACGAATTGGTTTGTGAATAGTTTTGTTTGTATATTGTAACAATATTATTTTACATGTAAAATCAACATTGTACTAAGACAAGCAACATTGTATTGGTTAATGAATATCATTTGCATTTGAATTTGAATTTAACACGATCAAAATGAAGAATATATTAAATTGTATAACATTTACACGTGAATATAAAAACATATTGTATTCATCAATGATATCTTCTCAATTATGTCAACCAATCGTCAACCACCAGGATATGAACAAACCATTGATTGAAATGTTATTCTTTTATTGAGTTATAACGATACCTGAAAAACATGTGAATAACATAAAAAATGTTAAAAATATACTTTTAGTTCATAATAATAGCGATTTATCACATTCTAATTATCACATGATATATTCACATATGAATGTATAATCATATGTGAATATTATATGATATATGTTGTTTATATTGTATATTTACATGTGATATTACATGGTGTATTCACAAATGAATATTACATAGTATATTCACATATGAATATTATATGATAAATTTACATATGAATATTATATAGTATATTTACTTGTAAATATTACACATTCTAGTCACATCTAAATATTGCATGGTATATTCATTCATGAATATTACACAGTATATTCACATATGAATAATATATACTATATACACTTGTGAATATGATACAATATATTCATATTTAAATATTAAACGATGCATTCACTTGTGAATATGACATAGTATTATCAGTTGTAAGTATTAGATAATATATTCACTTATGAATATTAGATGATATATTCATACGTGAATATTACACAGTTTATTCACATATGAATATTACACAGGATATTAACATATGAATATTACAAGGTATATTCACAAATATATATAATTTTTATATGTTATTCACATATGAATAACATATAAAATTATATATTTGTTTTGTGTTTTAATAATCATATACTGATTAAGGTGCGAAAACATATTCATATGTGAATATAACGTGGTAATTTAGTTTATGCATTTCATCAAACAGTTGGAGTGCATACAAGTAAGCTTTTTTAAAAATGCTAAAAACATGATACTTTGACTATTTAAAACTTACAAAATAGTAGATTGATAGAGAATTATATAAAAATTTTCAAAAAAAAAATGATTTGATGTTTTTCTAACCTTAATTTCGAAATTTTGTTTGATGATCGATGTTGAATGAATGATATGAAGTGAAGCTGTTGTTGATTATTGATGATGTTGATCTAATGACACTGGGAGTATAATTAATCGTAGATGTTGAAGATATGCTCGTATTCAAGCAAAATTGAAGGTTGGATTGAAAGAACCAAAAACGAAATTTTTTTGTCTACTGTTGAATGACGTTGACGAACGTGTTTTTGACGAAGATGGATGATTGATTAACACTGGATGATGTTGATCGAGGATTTAATTGAAGAAATTTGGATGATCGTTGAAGTTTGGAAAAGAAATTTGGATGATGAACAATCGAGTAGTAATGAATTTAAATTGTTATCAAATTATCCACAGTTACGTATATGTTATTGAAGGATATCATATTATATTTACAAGTTTGCCACCGTGTATTTTATGTTAAGGTGCTAATTAAATGATTGGCTGAGAATGATTTCCCCATTCTCAACATTTTTTTTTCTCAATTGAACCCTTTTTAGTCTTTGGATTGCATTTTTACATTTTACTGTTATTGATGTTAGAATTTCAATAAGTATATTCAATAATGATATTATGTTTTTATATATCTTATTACCATATTATTTTTAAAAGTTTACCCAATGATAACCATATTCTAATTTTATTTATATTTAGTAATGATTTTTTTTTTGGGTTTGATTTATCACTAATTTATTTGAAATTGTTCACATTTTATCATTATGACCGTCTACAATTTGTCGTAACGTAAAATGTGAACAATTTTTAAATAATTTATCGATAAATCAAATACGAAAAAAAATTTGGTAACTAAATGTGAACAAAATTAAAAGTTTGTTACGTTTTCAAATTAGTATCCATTATTTTTATTGTCACAGTTAATATAATTTTTTTTCTACGGTTGTATAAAAATTATTATAAATTTTGTGGCATTCATATTTAGGTGTAAAATAATGTTTCCATCACCAACTATTGTATATTTATGTCCTTATTTATTTTAAACTATTTCAAATTTGTTGCAAACCTTGGTGTCAGTGAAAGCAAGCTTCTGTTTTGTGTCATTTGATTTTTCTAACAAGAAGTATTTGTAAGAGCAACATGTTATATGTTGCAAACCATTGAGTAAAAGTGACTTCATTATAGTATTTGTATGATCATTTCATAATCCGTCTTATATCTTTTTGTTCACTATATAGCTATTACAATGTTATACATTACAAAGTAACATTGTTGAACAAAAGTATTTTATATATGATGCATGAAACATTAGAGTATTTAACATGATAATACTTATCAAAGAGATTAATGTGATGTTTTAAAATTAGGATTAATAAACTATATATAGTAAATATAAATCCATAATACTTAGGTTTTCAACAAATTTCGACACTCACTTAACAAAACTTTAGAATAAATTAGGACATAAAATATTTGATAACAAACATTTAATTTTGTTTTTATTTAATCATTGAACTTTTTTTATATATGATTTATCCATTAATTATTTGAAATTGTTTATATTCTATAATGATGATGATGATGATCACAAGGGTAAATATAAACAATTTCAAAATATTAATGAATAAATCAAACATAAAAAAAACATTTAGCGACTAAAAGTTAAAAGTTCGTTATAATATTTTATAATTACACTTGGTTTATTTATTACGTTTAGTGGATATATATATATATATATATATATATATATATATATATATATATATATATATATATATATATATATATATATATATATATATATATATATAAAAGTTCGATAGAGAACCATTATTAATAAAAGAACCAGGGAACCAATCTAAAACGTTGAAATTTAAAGCGATCAGCGACAAAAAGAAAGGTTGCAGACTTTTACAATGAATGCATATGTACCAGAATATAACAAACCCAATTTTTTAGTTTAATATTTTTTTAAGTAATGTTTTTATCAAATATATATATATATATACACACACGATTGTTCGTGATTTTTTCAAAAAACTCACTTCATTTTTTTTGTTTGTTGAAAACTAAGTCTATTTTTTATAGATAAAAATTAATAAATATATCAAAATTCATACTTTTTAGTACTCTTTAAATATATATTCATATTGATGTTAAAAGAAATTTGATATTTCAGTTCAAATTCACATTGTGAACCTCCTCAGATTCACAGTGTGCATAGTAGTAAGTCAGATTCACAATGTGAATCTGAACTGATCGAGTTTCTTTATATTGTGAATGTCAAAAATTAAAATACTTACAGTTTAGATTTACAGTGTGAATCTCCACTGGTCAATGTTTTTTTAGTCGGTGTTGATATTTATTAATAGAGTAAAAAAAATAATATTTTTGGTATAATTAGTTTTTTTTTATAAAAATAAACTTAACTATTGAAAAAACTAAAAAAATGAAGTGAGCTTTTTTGAAAAAAAAAAGTTTCTTTTTTATATAGCAACATGGATCTCTATGGAAAGGGAATGAAAAATCGAGAACAACGGTATATTCCGTTTTTTTCGATAAAAACTGTGGCCTAAAGAAAATATTAAATGAAAAAAAAAATGGGTTTTTTTGGTACGGATGTGAATTTTTTTTGTATAATCCGGTGTGTGTGTGCCTCCAATATAGAAGTGTAAATTTATTTTATTGAACAATGATCATTATTATTTCCGACACCCACGATAGGTTCATTTGTTCCTTATTAATTATGATTCTCTATTAAACTTCACAATATATATATATATATATATATATATATATATATATATATATATATATATATATATATATATATATATATATATATATATTGTGAAGTTTAATAGAGAATCATAATTAACAAGGAACAAATGAACCTATCGTGGGTGTCAGAAATAATAATGATCAATGGTCAATAAAATATATACGGTGAAGTTAAATAGAGAATCATAATTAACAAGGAACAAATGAACCTACCGTGGGTGTCGGAAATAATAATGATCAATGGCCAATAAAATAGATTTACGCGTGCGCACACACACACACACACACTCATATATATATATATATATATATATATATATATATATATATATATATATATATATATATATATATATATATATATATATATATAATGGAAACATTTTTGTTTTTACCACATTCATTTGAAACTCTTATGCATTTTTTCTTTCACCACATTCATTTGAAAATTTCATGACTTTTCAATTTCTTTCTAATAATAATTATAAGTTAGTTAATAAGGTTAAATAAATGTCAAACATAAATTGTAATCATATATAAACTAAATTTCAATATTAAAATAATCTATTTATTTCTACTTATTAAGTGATGTTTTTTAACTTTTAACATATTAT
This sequence comes from Lactuca sativa, assembly GCF_002870075.4. NCBI lineage: Eukaryota > Viridiplantae > Streptophyta > Magnoliopsida > Asterales > Asteraceae > Lactuca > Lactuca sativa. The sequence continues at coordinate 349,460,923 of NC_056626.2, forward strand.
ACTGAATTTATTAGTTTTAATATATTGTTGGAGTTAAACCATTATCATTTTAAAGATACAATTTTGGAACAATTTATATAAAATACAGAAATTATTAATTTGAATATAACATGACAGAATCAACTTAAATATAAATTTTAGTTTAACTTAAACAAACCAAAGAATATTTTATAAATAGTGAAAAGTGATTACTTATAGTGTTTTTCTAATAATGATTATAAGTTGGTTAATAAGGTTAAATAAATATCAAACCTAAAGTGTAATCATAAATATACTAAATTTCAATTTTAAAATAGTATTTTTTTACTTCTACTTATAAAGTTATGTTTTTAACTTTTAACATTTATATTTAATTTATTAGATTTAATATGTTGTTGTATGTAAACCATTTTCAATTTAAAGCTAAAACTTTTGAACAATTCGAACAAAATACTTAAATTGTTAATTTAAATATAATATTACAGTGTCAACTTAAATATAAATTTCAGTTCCACTAAAAAAACCCAATGAATATTTTGTGAATAATTAAAAGTGATAAACTATAGGGATAAATGCAAAAAACTAAATTATAATCTCAATTTAACTGAAATATTTCCTACAAATATTTGTATAATCATTAAAAAATTTCAAATAAGTAGCTTATAATAACTTACTATAATAATAGTTAAAAATAACTCTATATAAGTTATTATATTGTTACCTTTAAAATCAAAAACCAATGTTTGAAGTTTTGAATTATTATAATGATATAAATTAAAACGTTAAACAAATAAATTAAAAAAATTAATTAACAATAACAACAACTATAAATAAGATTAAACCATATATTATATTTAAATTTATTCATGAGTAACTCACCAGTGGAAGTCATTCAAACGGTTGAGATTGTGCAGTTATAATAGATGTATATATTATCATATAATTCAAAATAATCAATATATTATATCTATTTAATATACGAATTATTATATCAAATTTAAAAACAACGTTATTGTTATATAAATTCTACAACTTCTCTTAGGCACTACCATAAGGATAAGTTTGGTATTTTGTTTTGAATAAAAATATTTTATAGAAAAAAAAAATTGAGTGCAATTTTTAGGTTTTCTAAGTTCTCATTTTGTTTCGAAGAAGGTTCACATTTTAAGTGGAGTTTTTAGGTTTTAAGTTCTCATTTGATGTTATATATATAGAGGTAGGTTCAAATGTTTCTAATAACTATTATGCTTTTTAATAAACCAATCAAAACTTAGCAAAAAATTAAATAATTAATTTAACCAATAAGGGCATTTTCGGGGTTTTGCATTTACAATAATTGATATTATTTAATTGAATCTCTTCAATTAAGGAAAGAAAATAAAGATCTAATATCTCTCTTATAACGTTTGTATTTTAACCCTTTCATTCTCATCAGCAGAAATTTACAACACTCATAATCTTCAATAGCCCTACACACCTACGATTGAAGAAGGCGACATACATGACTCCACCACTAACATCGATAATCATCCTCTCCACACTTGATCTACTTCATCTATCACCGTCATCTTCTCGCAAGCCTATCTTGCTCATTATTTATAGAACCCTAACCCGCCACCACGAAGCTTCCTACTCGTTACATTTCTATTATTCATCTTCCTACACCAGCATCATCTTCACCATTTTCTGCCACTATTCTATTTCATCAGGTAAACATATTCTTAAAACATCATACACTCATCCTCTCTACTTCTGATGAGAGGTAATCATATTCTTATATCCTTTTTAGCGAAATTTTGATATGTAATTAGGAAATGGTGTTCAAGGCATCTTTATTTTTAAATATATTTGATGTTGGTGCATTTACTTGTTCATTTCATTAGTAATATTGTACAGAGCGTGATGATTTGTATGTGCCATAAAGGTGTTTGGTGAAATGACTAGTAGAAAAGATGTGGGTGGATTTCATTTTTTATCACAATATTTTTGGTTTAAAAATATGTAATGACATAGAAATATTGATACAAATGGTTGGCTACTATTTTTTCTTAGGAAATACATTCCGTATTCCTTTTTTATTATGTGATGCATCTTTAGTGGTAATACAGAAATGCAATATAAAATAGCAAATTCAAAAGGTTTTTAAATGACACCATGAATACCTTATGCTTGAATATCTTTTCATGCTTAGAATATTTTTGATGTGTTTCTAATACCTTCCATGTTGGTGATAATGTTTACGTAACAAAAATAGAGAAAAGGATGATTGAAACATTGATATTTCATCCCAACTTGTGAGAAATACTCGAATTGCTCCTGGACCTTCACAATTTATATTTAATGATTCTTTTAGAATGTTTGTTTACCTGTTAATCTTTCTTTCTTTCTTTTTTCTTTTTTTGTAATAGAAATTTCTCTTGGATTGCCTATTATTCTGCCATACTAAAATCTATGTATTCTATCATACTATATATATTCTACTAGAATATATAAAGTGATAGTTAGTTGCAAGTAACATGTTTTTAACCATTATTAGTTTTTGTTGTATTTGTGATAGGAATACCTGGAAGAATGCGTTGAAGACCTAATAGGAATAACTTGAAGAATGAATAAAATTTGATAATACTCACAATTTTAGAATGTTGTTATTTTTTAAGAATTTTATTCATTTTTGTTGATATTCTTTTAGAATATGTATAATTATATTAAAATGCATAAGGCCTTTAATCGGTAACAATATATATGAATTTGTATTTAAGTTCGGATGTATAAGAATATATTAGAATGTTGATATTTTACAACCTCAGACTCAATAATGTTGTTATTCTTCAATAATATTCTAATAGATTAAAATTCTGAAAGAACATCATTCTAACAAAAAAAATATTCTGACCGAATAAAATCGGTTATGTATAAAAATTACGTTACAATTAAAATTGAATTAATTAAAGAAATTCAGATTTTTGAAATTAGGAGAATTAATTATCCCTAAAAATCTGAATATTTCCTTATATAAATGTATTTAATTGTCCAAAATACTATTTTGCTAAAATTTGTGTGATTATATGGTATATGTTATCCTATTATAATATCATACACCCTCAAATCATGTCCATTGATTAATTCCATTTGTTGGTCGAGATCTGTGCATTCTGACACACAATAGTTAGTAAAAACAAAATAACTTACGCCTATATATATATATATATATATATATATATATATATATATATATATATATATATATATATATATAGGATCATATGTAAACTAAAAAGTATTATCTTAATGTGTAATTCATTTTCAACTAATCATTGGATAATGGTATATAAGTAAAATAACATAATAATTATTTAATTATCTTTAAAAGTTTTCACTAAATTTAGGCAACTCAATCAATTATATATTATTAATTCAAAAGACTATAACTAGATAAACCCTTTACAATCGTATACCATACTATCTCAACCCTAATAGATTGGGCCGGCATCATCACTCTAACCCAAACATCATCTGCATTGCCATCCTCTTCGACCATTAGCTTCATTGCAGTCACCATCTAAGTTGGAGAAGATAGCCAAACCACCAGGCAACACCATGATATTCTTTTTAGACATAAATTACTGTTAATTAAGTGACATTAGGTGAGCGTATGGCGAAATGAATGTGTTATTAGTGTGATATTTGCTATTATTTTGTGACACATAAAATTTTTAATTTTTATTATAACCTACATTTTAGTCACATATAAAAGTAATTTAAAGTAAAACGAATTTATTTTAAAAAAACAGTTAGTTTATATTTGTTGTGAGTATTGCTTACCATTTAGTTACATATATTTATGGTAAAGCATGACATATGATATCATTTAGTCACAAAAAGATAGCTCATAAAGAAAAGAATGTGACCATTGTTTGCTTTTGGTGATACATAATCGTTAAAACCATCTCTGAATAGTACTTATACCATCACATTTATCTAATTGATATGTGTCACCCCCCGGCCGTTGGCGGAAACACCGGGCGGTGTAACATCATTCATTGTATCACAAATATATAACATACATTGAACAGTTCTATAGAAATTTAAAAAAACATACCTTTATTGATGCATCAAAGTTACATTATTGTTTTTCTAGTACTTATTACATAATATCCGACTATTGTATACTTCTTAATGAACAGAAAGGGTAATAGCAAAACTTCTCATGTTCGAATAACATACCAGCTTTATCAAGTTCCTGAAAACACATGCATTTTGAAAATATGTCAACATAAAATTGGTGAGTCCACAGGTTTTGACTCCATATAAAATAACACTTTTTCCGAGTTCAAAAGTATAGTATTGAAAGTATCATTTTGACTCTCCAACGTTTAATAGATATATTAGGTATAATAGTTTACATATAAAATAAAGATATACCTAAATATTCCACGTACCTAGGGTATAAGTATGGGGAAACTTATACTTAACATTAGTACTTGTATAACGACAAACTATAATGTTTCTAACAATTTGCTACCATGAGTCTGTAACTGTAACGCCCGTAGATCAGAGCTAGTCAATTTAGAGACGATAAGCTTCAAAAATGACTTTTGATGGAGGATTATTTTGAAAAGATTAATCTTAATTAAGTTGTAGTATGTGTTACGAGGTTTCCGAACATACAAAGAACGCTGAAATTCGAGTTATGAAGAAGAAGTTATGACCTGTCGAAGTTTCGCGACAAAATCGGTATGACACAGCGCGACGTAAATAGTGAATTTACGTTAGAGCGATATTTGGCCTTAGCGACCTAAAGGAAAGTCGTAGAATACGTTAAACCGAGAGCATTCATAAAAAGAATGTCCAAATCTGACTTCGTATGAGGAAGTTATGATTTTTCGAAGTTTCGGCTTAGCAGTGTACAACCCGAAGTTCGAATATGAAATCGAACAATATTTAGCCAAAACAATCTAAACGAGAATTAAAGATCTCGTCAATAGTAGTGTAATGGAAGAAAGACAGATGAAAATGGACGTCGTATGAAGAAGTTATGAATTGCTAATGAAGTTTTCCTATCCTGGCCTACTAAAAATAAATAATAAAAGTAAAGTCAAAATTTGCCAACGAAGTCTAAACGAAAGTTATAGAGTATAGTCTCACCTACGCGTGGATAAAAAGAACGTCCAAAACGGAGCTTGTATGAGAAAGTTACGCAACTTTGAAGTCTGATAAATCAAGTTGCGCCGAGCGTAATGGAGTACGCCCAACGTACCAGGAATCGCCTCAGCTACGTCACCTGACCGAACTCGAGTGCCATACGCATGCAGTGACGTCGCGTACGCCCAACGTAAGGCTTAGTACGCCCAGCGTACCTGGATTTACACCCAGCGTAATCCCAGTTTCAACCCCTATAAATAGAAGTCGAGGCTGCCGAGTTTCTTTGCCAAATTTCTTTCTCTCTCTCTCTCTCTCTCTCTCATTTTTGCATCATTTTGGTTTCTCCCCACCATTGTTCGTAAATGGAAATCATATAGGAATTGAGCAGATATGACATGAGGAATAAGAGGAATCTATATATTCAAAGTTTATTTGTTCACTTCATCTGTAATAGTTGGAGTCGATATCTTCGGGCCCCTCGATGATTTGATGTTGACACTTAAAATGCATGGTCGTGCTCAGAATTGATAGATCAATTATGTTGTTTTCTTTTCCAATTGTTTAGCATATAATCAAAATATTGTGTCCATAACACCATCCAAATGGCACTTACAATCCTTACGTATGAGCACTTACATTTGCAAGAGTGTGCACTGACCAAAAGGAAGTAGTATACTATAACATAAAGAAGCAATTATGATCAAGGACATCGAATCGAGTCTCTTACCATCCTTAGGATCATAAGATGACTCATTCTATTAGATGTTAAGTCCATGGTCTTATGATTGAAATTGTTTATATAAGGTTTCGTAAGATGGCTCTAGCTTATTTAAATATAGAATGTTTCACATGTTTTATTATTTAAAAGTAAGTCAAGTAATCTTTGAAACTAGTATAGTAATAATAGTTAAATGTGGATTCATTATTGGATTAAATTCCATAACGGAGTCATCCTTTTGGACATATGAATAAGAGTTGCATTGCCAAATTTCCAGTTGGATCGGATTTTGGAAATCATTTGACCCTAAGTCATACGAAAAATGCAAGTCTATTAGTCACAAAACAATGTTAAGAGTTAACCCAGATAAATGATAAGAATCTCAGATCCAATAGGATAGTGAGAATCTTAGTCAAAGGTTAATGATCATCTAACAGAATTATGAAACAGTTTCATAATTCATTTCAACCTAAGTATTTCCATAAGCAATATAGTTGGATAGAGAAACAACAAGATCTTTGATTTGAAAATGATAAGTCGTACTATGCTTACAAAAAGTTCACGGATTTCACTGTGAATTAGTTTTTCAAGAGTTATTGGTCTTATACAACTAAGAAAGTCCATTTGAAATGTTCTTTGACATAGGTTTTTTTGTTGGACATCCCAACTATGTCTTTGGAAACTCTTTGAGAACAAAGTATTAATTTCTCTAAGAGCAGTCTTTCAAAAGAGAGACGTGATATCCAAAAGAACTAGTGGAAGCCACATTGATCTTGATAAGTCTTAAGAATAAATTAACGAAGATCCTAAAGATAAACACTAGAACATAATTAGAAGTTCAAACCTATTGAGGAAAATGACATCCCTCTGCCTCTTACATATAGATCCAATAGAAGACGTCATGAACTTTGTTGACTCCATGTAACATAGGAAAGGAATCACTAATATATTATGAGAAGAGTCTATCAACTATAGGAAACTATTGAAGGCCTAATAAGATAAAATTGGAGGAAGCTGCGAGGAATAAAATTCAGTCCATGTATGGTTGAAATCTGAATTAATCCAGCAATTGGTGTTAAACCTGAATAGTGTCTTTGGATCTTCGAAAGATGACAACACTACTAGAAAAACAGCCTTTTACGACGCTCATTGCGTGTCGTAAAAGGCTCAGACGACGCGCAAATGCGCGTCAAGGAAGGCCCTGTCATAAAGAGAGACGACGCGCATTTACGACGCTCATTTACGACGCGCAATTACGACGCGCGTTTACAACACGCAATGCGTATCAAGGAAGGCCCTATCATAAAGGAAAACGACACACATTCGAGTGTTGTAACCTTACGACACGCGTGTTAATGACACGCAATGCGTATCAAGAAAGCCCCTGTCAAGAAAGGCCATGTCATAAATGAAGATGACACACATTTTTGCGTATCATAATTTTAAATGTTTAAAAAAAATGTTATTTATAGATTTACTTATTTTCAAATTAAATTTGTATTTAATGTTTCATAATAGAAAATAAAATATCATATACAAAAAATAGAATTCATTGCATAAATTTAATGTCATACAAATCTATTTCTTACAATATATAAATTTGCATCTAATCTACTATGTACATCAATTTAATGTCATACTACATTGCTATTAAAGAACACCTTAAATCAAAATTGTAATCAGATTCGACATTTCCAACCAGAAAAAAGAGCAATTAATTTCTTTCTACATAAATCTGCTCCATATGAAAACTTAAGCATACCAAGAATCTTATAACCAGAGGCAAAACAATTTAGTGCAGCCTTTCTAAGTTCACCATCCCATTCTGCTGTTAGATTTGCAACAATTCGCAGGTTTTTTATCTATCCACTTATCTGCACCATAATCATGGAAAGCATGAGCAACCTTCAACTATAAGCCTATAAGGTGTGCGAGTGTGACACATTAATTGAAAGGACTATCATATGTAGTTATATACCTCAGGGAACTGGTTATCAAGCAAAAATCCAACAAGATTAGTACACTCAATTTTTGTCTTGTTGTTTCTAGAATGCGGACCTTCCAAAATATATGGGAAAGTTATAGCAGTTGAATAGCTATGTATGATCTTCTTCATTAGTATAGTCTTAAATTTCTTGCAATACATGCCTCAACAATCAGATGCCCCTTCCACATGGTGAAGCATATGTGCATCTTCCTTCCCTGACTCCACCCGTAATTTATGTATCTGTATATATTTTTTAAGCATCATTTATCCAGTCAACACTTGATCTTAAAAAAAAAAAAGAACAAAGCCTCAATAGCTATCAATGTACTAATTAAAACCCATACATTGCTGAGAAATTGAAAAGCCTTCTCGATCCCATGACCCTCTTTGATATAAAGGAAAAGGTGTATAGTCTGCACATCATTAGAATGCATATATTAATTGGTGACTAATATATTAACAACAAAAAGAAATTAAAAAAAATAAAAAGAAAAAACTTGTTACCAAGCTTGATAGATCTTCCTTAATTGAGCTGTCTGAAGATGGAAATTCTCCACCATTTTCCTCAAGTTTCTCAATCAATTTTCCCTAATATAATATCACACCAAAGTTATAAAAACCGTTTTAATAAAATGTTTCATGTAGAGTTAGCTGTTCCACTTCACCTTAGTTACTAAAGAGCATATGGAGACTGATATTCTCTGAATCATATCAGCAGCTACTCCAGACCTAATATTCTCTGCATCACATCAACATCTGGCTGTAAAATCAATGAGTGTACAAATATTTTTTTACAGTTTTACTTTTGAAGATCATTAAGATTTGAAGATCATACCTTTGCACCACATAAAACTAGAAGATGGAGAGACCTACACTCCATATCCTTAACTGCCCCACCTAAGGAGATGGAGTGATCCTTTTCATTTTGATCCCATTCATCCAAATATGTAATCTCCATTTGTCAAAAAATAGACAATCAAAATTAAGAACAATATTTTATATTAAAAATAAGGGAAAATCAATAATAAAATGAAAGTGAAAATGAAGTGAATTGACATTCTAACTTGTTTCTTGAGGATAGAGTGCAACTTCAAGTCCTGATTTAGCTGTTGCATCTGAAATTGTTTTTATTATAGATATTTTTTATATGGCAATATTGTTTTTAATCTGATTCTGATGATGAGTTGCTGAACTTCGTTTCCAGGAGGTGATTGGGAAAACAGTGAATGGAACCACTTATGCTGGACTTAGAGTAAGGACAACAAGGGCACTACAGAATCATTGGTGAGTGGAGTAAATGTTGCAGTCAACACATATATGAGCTGATTCTTAACTTTGTAAACTACAATCTTATTGCTAACCAGAATACACTTTAGGTTGATGCATATAACTCCAAGAATTTGTTTCATTTTATAACTGATTGAAACAAAGAAAAGATTCTTACATGCTAATCTTTGAGATGCAGTTTTCATGAATGGTGATGTTGTTTAGTTTGCTAGAAAAGTATCCTTCAGTCACATATTTTTAGATAGGGGTAGTTTGGGAAATCATCAAGTAAAGAGAAGGGACATTAGGGTCATTTTAGGCATTTTATATTCGTTAGTTTGTTATAACAGATGGTATAAGAGGGTAGTGGGAAAGAGAATCAGCCAAACTATCTTTCATAACGAATTAACTAATATAAAATGACTAAAATGCCCCTGCCCTAATAAGATTCTCTTTATTTGATGATTTCCCAAACTACCCCTATCAAATAATATGTGACTGAAGAGGGTGCATAACAGACTTTCTGAGTGAGAACCTATATGGGAGACTAGAAGTTTAAAGTTCATTGAACTCAATATGGTGACAAAACAAGTACCTTTGGAACCTAATTTGTAAGACTTCAATAAAAAAAATTGATAATTTAAGGAGTACCAGTGGTTTTCTTAAAGAGGCTAAAACCAAAACCACGCTTCGTGGGCTGCAATAAAAAAATTGATAATTTAAAAACAGAAAATAATGTGACAAGATTTGTAAATCTGTCAGAAAACTCATTTTTAGAAGCTTTTATAGTGACTTACAGGTGCTTTTGGAGGCTTCTCTAAATCTATGATGTTCCCATCCACGTCCACAGAGGTATCCGGTGTATGACGATTTTGCCCTCCACCTTTTCGCAAGATATCTTTTGAGGTCTAGTTCGGTTCAAGAAACAAGAGCATAAATTAGTTTAAAAACTGAAAACAGAGAAAGATTTATGGACTACAAAAGTGTAGAAATATAATACTGAGAAGCACGAACCAGATTGGAGACAAAAGATGATAACTGCTGTGGTGGATGCTTCAACACTCGGTCTAGAGTTTTCTGTAATTGTGCTCGACCTTCATTGACTTTTTAACTCTCGAGGAAGTAGGGTGTTAAATATGGTTTGGTCAACTTCAGTGATATTGGACTTGCCCTTGATCCCTGCACTTAAAAGTCAAAGTCAACGCTCTCATTTTTTTTCTTTTACACAAATCAAGATGATTTGTACCAGGTAAATAAAAAGCTAAGTGTTGTAGATTCTTCCAGAACATAATGAGTAATATATATACAAATTAAGATATAGAAAGCATTTGAACCTGATTTTGTGCAGTTGTAATAGTAGTCCAATGTTGTGGTTGTGTTGTACTAGTTGATAGTCACTTACAAAAGCAAGTGTTCTAGATTCTTCCGGGACATTAACCGCAACTGAAGGTGGCAATTATCTCATTACCCATAACACAAAACCTGAAGGTACGGATGAACCTAGACAAACATGGCATGATGAAACTATGGATTTGGGTCAAATATCCAAAAGAAATAGTTATGTACTTTCATTCATTTGTTTATTATTACAAAATTCCACCCAATTTAGCAATGTCATCCAAATACAAAGCGATTAATTTCAGAAAACAAAAAGTAGAAGAAAAAATGGTGATTGATTTATTTAATATAATATAATTTACCTATGAAGTAGTAGACAATGAGTAAAAGAGAGGCATAGAGTCCTCTAATTCCCCGCCCCTCACAATGATACAGAACCTGTGAAAATGAATGAATGCATTAAATTAAGATCTTGAGGAAAATGATTGAATGAATTAAGCACAAAAATACATACGGGTATATTTGTAAATATAGCAACGACTGAACTTGAAGTGAAACAAACAACAAAAACTATAGCAAGTCCAGCAAGCTCAAAAACAGAAACAAAATTGTTTGGTAGTATAGTAAAGACAGACCTAATTACACTTTTGGTCCCTCTGTGGCGACATCACCGGTGATGGTGGATCTTGATTTCCCGTAGTTAAAAAATCAACAATCTTTATCTTTTCTGCAATACCTGTTGGATAACCCAGAGAAATTGGGACAATTTTAGCCCAAGGGTATTTTAGGAATTTTTTAGTAAACTTGCATTCTTATGTGGTATTGAATTAGACTAGGTTTCATTTGTGTTTAGTATAAAATTGGACTTGCATTATATTGTAATTTCATTCAAAATCAAGTTTTTAATAAGAAAGTACGGCTTCAAGAAATACAGTATGGAACATGAATAATAAATAAATATAGTATGGCTTCAAGTAACATGGCCTTATATTTCATATTCTAGAATCTCTTTAGTCTCCCTGCATTTTGCCTATGCCAAAAACAAAATCAAAAAAAGAAAAAAAGAAAAACACATCAAGAATCTAAATTCTAAAACAATAACTCAATAAAATCATCTACTCACAAGAACAATGGTACAGGCAAAGTGGTGATAACATCATAAACATTAACAACAGATTAATAGAACACTGGTAGACAGTAGCTAATTGGTCTCACAAGAATCGATGTTTTAAACAGGTTTTTTGGTGCTAACATGCTGCTATTTGATCTACATCAGAATAATATAACAAAGATATTGAATTGTTAAATTAATCGATGAATTTTAACTTTTATTTGATTTACAAAGTGTTGATAACATCATAAACATTAACAACCAACAACATCTAATGTCAGTATATCATTATTAAATGCTTGTTGCCTTCCCTTCATGATATTCAAACACTTCAACTAAAAATCAATTTGTGTGAGGATGGAGTCTTGTATGTGATCTACAATCATATTAAAAGGAAACTTTATCCTAGATTTATATAAAAATTTGACCAACTATTAAAGTAATTTAAGTTGAACCAACCATAAGAGAAATTAATAATAATCTGTATGTAACGAAAGAAGAAAAAGATCATGGTGATACAAAATCGAATTTTAGAACATACACTGGGCCAATCGTCAATCTTCTTACTCTGGAGCATCAAAATTCATGAAATTAATTAGAAGATAAAAACAGGGTAAGCCTATGTGTTTACTATATAGCATCTTACTCACATTTAACTTTATCCTAGAAAAAAGAGGTTAAGTTGTTGCTAGAAAGTAAAATACATGCCTCAATTTTATTCAACCATGCTTACTTTCTCCATGTGTATCACTGGATGTTGATGATTCTAATCTTTTTCTAATGCATCTAACTGCTTCTGTGGGCAACTGGGCAGTTGTGGTGGAGATTGGGAGATTTTAGGGAAGATCGACTAGAGGGGAATGTGAGATATTGGGATTCAGGAATCAGAAAGAAGAAGAGTGAGAAACCGCATAAGAAAGGAATCGAAGTAAACGTTGGATCTCCTGGAGAAGTGGAAGCGTTACGACGTGTTTGGAGTTTTCAAAAATCGTTGATGAGTCTTGGAAATCGGTAATTTACATCTCAATGCAGGTAATCTCGCTCCCGCTCCTTTGGCGCCCGATAACATTAGGTATTGGGCCTTTTACTAGTCCGTTAGGATAAAAACAATGGACTGCCATTATAAATTTCAATATAAAAAAAATAAAATAAAGGCCCTTTGGCATTTGCACCTTCAAGCAATTCCACAAGAGGAGGGATTCCACCTTCAACCCTTAACATAAGAATAAGAATGTGATGTCAAACAAGCTCAAAAATACCCAAAACTGTAACAGAAAAAGGGTAGAAAAGAACTGACCTAACACGGATGGGTCTTGATGCTGCTATTCTCGTTTGTGATTGCATCTGCTGCTCTCCTTATAACACCATTCACTGCATCCCTGTGTCGCTTAAGGAGAGCTACAAGATGAGGCAGGGCTCCAACATCGACAATGAGTTGCTGGTGTGTACACAACAATAAAAATTGGTTATGTTTGGTGGATGAGGATGTTATTTTTAACCCAAATTGCAAGGAGAAGAAACTGTGTTTGTCAAGTCACTTTCCATACCTGAGAACCTTCTTACAAACCTTCAACGTCACTTTATGGTGACTCTCTATATACGATCTCCCACAAACCATTATCACTTTACTACTCTTGGGAGTTGAAGGAGGAGCTACATAAACAAAAGATTTTGAAAAAAATTAAGCATATAAAACCCTAATATTGGAGTTCAACATCACAGTTCACACCATGGAAATAAAATCAATCACGATGGCAAAAACTCCATCAAGAAATTAATACTTTCCAGATACAAGCAAAACTAAGGAACGATAATAGGGTAAAAACATTTTTTTTTCAAAATAGTATGAGCAACCAATTCCATAAAATTATAAAAACTTACAATTTGAATTGTAGAGGAGGCATGGTCATCTGTACGTTACACATTGCTTGAATCTGCATCTAGTCGTTCTTTTCATATGGACGACGACGCTTCTTGAAAGTTTTTCCATATGAAAGTGGTGGTGATGGAAGAGATGGTAGGGCGGCGGCGGATGGTAGGAATAGTGGTGATGGTCGATTGTGTAGAAGTGAGTATGAGGTAAGGTGGAATGAGATTTTATGAAAAAAAGCCCTAGATTTGGACGCCTTTTGTAATTGAGGATAATGGATGTGCGTTTGGTAAAAGAATTATAAAACGACGCATTTACAATCCAGAAGGTGGATGATAGAGATGAGAGAAAAACTGGTGGAGAAGGAGAGACGAGAAGGTGGTGGTGTCGATTAGAGGTTGTTCAACTGGTAGCTTCGATTAGGGGGTGGAGACTAGGGAGAAGAAGGTGGGGGTTTAAAAAATTTGGGGATTTCATTTTCTCTCTAAGGAGAAGCGCGTTTCTTCAAAAAAAATATAAAACGACATGCACAGACGATGCACCTTTTCGATAAAGTGCCTTCCGTGTTTTTAATTTTTTTTATATGAGACACTAATTTAAGGGCACGTAATAATGCGCGACCTAAATCCTTAAATTTTTTGAAGAGATGACACTTTTTTAATGTCACTCTCTTTTGCATAACATAAATCTCCGAGTATCGTTGTTTGCGCGTCGTAAAAGGGTCTTTTTCTTGTAGTGCAATCATGGATAGAAACATACATATATTCGAACCAGGATGGGTTGTGATGGATGTGTAGGCTTGATAATCCATTGATGAATTCTAACAAGTATCTCATGTTTAGATCATGTGCTTCAATGAAAAATTCAAAAGTTGAATTACATAAACAAAATATAGTCCATATAAATGTCAAATCTAGTTGGAGTGATGCTGTCCCTTATAATGAAATAGGAAATGGTGTCCTAACTTTTATAAATGTAAAACCTTTACATACTTTAGAAATTTTCTTGCTATTAAACACATGGGGGAGGAAGAAAAGGATACTTAGAGTCTATGGAGATAGATCTAAGTGAATCATTGATTAAGAAAAAGAACTTAGAATCTTGAAGAAACTCAAGATGAAGAATTCTTAAAGAGTTTGTGCTAGTAAATATAATAAGCGTATGCCTTGTGTAAGATCCATTTGGCTATAATCAAAGAATCATGATTCAAGGATACTCTTTGGAGTCCTAAAAGGATGAAAGAGACAGTCTTCTTAGTATGGAAGAAATTACTGAAAGAGTTGCATTGGTAGTAAGTTCCTTACTAATACATGCGTCTCCATTTAGCAGTCAGAGTTCGTGGCCTTGATAAATAATAAAGTATTAGCTTGGAAGAGTGCCAATTCATACACCTAAGTGGATTTAATAATAATCTTAGAGTATACTGTAGTTAGTTAAATTGCAAAGACAAATTAAGTGACTATAGAAATTTTGGTAGCGACCCCAGAATTGTATGAAATCATTTATGGTTCTCTTGACTTTTCTTGTAAGTAAAAGGTGGCTTTACTTTGAGTATACATCCCAAGTCACATAAGATCATAGCGTAAATACTCAGTAAGTAACTTCATGATTGTGAGGACATCCTAGTCAACTAAAAAGAATGTTGTTTAATGTCACTAAGTAAGGTTAATAATCAAATAAAGGTCTACAATTATTAGACTTGCATGTGTATTAACTTGAGTATCTTTATTTTGTTTGTTTTAGTTTAGGAACTGATACAATTGTCGTCTCTATGTGATATGGAGATTATAAAGTGGAGAACTTAATATTTTATGGACTTTAGTCACCTCATTTAGATTATCACTATGTTCCACTTTTTCATGTTTAGAACCACTTTCAGAATATTAATTTATTCAAACTTCCAAAATCAGCTCTACTCTTGGAAGTAAGTAGTGATTTAAGATTTTCATGGAGCATTAGTAGATTGTTCATAAGGATGAACATATAAATGTTTGCGACCAGTAATCATGAATTCTTTAAATGGAGATTTTAAGGTATTGGAGTAACCCTCACTTATATATTACTTCATGGATTATGTAGCAAATAATTTTAATATGGTAATGTCATATATTCTTCAAATAGAGATGCACAAGATTTTCTCCAACAATATGTTGTGTGTTGATTTCTCCCCAACATTGTTCGTAAAGGGAAAGCATATAGGGATTGACCAGATATGACACAAGGAATAGGAGGAAACTATGTAGTCAAAGTTTATTTGTTCACTTTTTTAATAGTTGGAGTTGATATCTTTAGGCCCCTCAATGATTTGGTGTTAACATTTAAAATGCATAGCCATGCTCAGACTGACTTGATAGATCAATTATGTTGTTTGCTTTTGGCTGACACAAGTCGGATTCGGGAAACAAAATCTTAGAAACTTGATATTGACTATATCCATGTCTCACATTCATTATAGACATCTTAAAGAAACAAAGGAGTATTTGATCACTTTTTAAAGGGTTGTATCATGACTCCCTGTTGTGAGTATGGAAGATACATTTGGTTGTATACTCTATACACATTACTAGTGAATATTAAACCATATAGCGTTGGTAACTTGTGCAAGTGGGAGTGATGGAGAATAATTCCCATAGTCCCAACACAGTTAGAAGAATTGGTAACATTACTATCAATTGTAGAGTCCTTTTTGGTTACATGTAAGGAAATAAATAAGCAATAAATGAAATTGTGAAATTTATAGGGACTATATTTGATAATTAATTAGTAGTCTTTAATTAATTAAATGATATCTAGAAGTTCTGGAATATTATGGAGGATAAAAGAAGGTAATTTAAGCAGTCAGATATTTACCATTTCTATGGATAATTATTATGGGACTAGATAATTATTTTCTAGCGTTTTCTATCCTTCCATATAAATAGAGAGGAATATGGAAGAATTTAGAAGGTTTGAAATATCAACACCGTTAATAAAATTCGGTCCTACCTCCTAATTCTTGAGACCACCAAAATCCAAGGTCCCTTATCGTGGTGGCTTCTTGTTCACGACACGGCGATGTAGTTTCATCAAGTTCCGGATTTTGGAGCATTCATCCACAGTCTTTGTTGCATGGGTTGTTGTCAGATGTTGTTGATCTTATTTCCTTAGCTGCGATTACGAAAGTGGAATTCTACGTTGGACTCTTAGCTCTCATCAATCAATCGAAGATTTACAAGGGTTTCGCAAAGCCTAAAAGGGTATGTATTCTAGCATATTAAAGTTGCATTGTGTAGGTTGTTTATAGATCCAATTTTCGGACCAAGTGAGTATCAAAATTGTTGCTTCCACTGTCTCTTGAATGTAGTTTAAAGATCCCCAATAGCCGTCAATGATCTTTATCGTTATTCATATCCAATCTAATTTTATTGTCTACATCATTATGGTTTACCATTTCATCTTCATAAGAAAAACATGGTTTTCAATTTCATCTTCTCCAGTATCAGCATATATATTGAGTTCCTCATCCATGATGCTTCGTCATACAAGAACCATCAAGATACCATTTTGATTAGTATTTTATTAAAGAAAAACGAATCACACATTAAACATATGACATAATTTATGTATTCTTCACCATTTAAATAAGAAAATTACCTCACTTCCATTATTGTCACTTACTAAACCTAACATGATCTCGATGGATCTTTCTTAAAAGAACTTTATCAGTAAACACTTATATTTCCTAGGTGAAGGGTCAGTGGTATGATAATACTTTGGAATAACACAACAAAACAATGGTACACTAGTATTTTTGATACTCACGACATGCACATTAGTACAATAGTACTTGCATTAAGCACGATAGTACAAAAGTGCATGGATTAAGCGCGATAATACAAAAGTATTTTAGATGGGAACAACAATACAAAATTACGTGGGATAGGCACAACAATACAAAAGTACTTGGGATGGGCACAACAATATAAAATTACTTGGGATATACAAGGTAGACACAACTTGTTATTTCGCATGACTTTCACTAATCTATCAAAAACCACTATCTTACACAACCCTATCACAACCTCTCACTTGTTAGTTTGCACCGCCCTTCACAACCCAATCATATTATTTAGTATGATAAGTATATGGTTAAATCAAGTAACAATCATATTGTATGGATACATTAAACACAACAAAGAGAGCACATATAGCAATTATGCATTTAAAATAGTTGTATTTATGTGTAAGCAGAAAGTAACTATGCACTCACTTGATTTAGGTGAATGACTGAACAATTCGGTAGCTCTTTGCCAAACTCCTTGACTTTTCTTCTGACGTGACCTAGTTACGAATGTCACTAAGTCTTAGCTTAATATTCCTTGTGACCTAGGAAGGGGCCGTTTGGTATATAGAGTATACAATTTGGAAATATCACTTTGAACACCTCACTAAATCTAGCCTCGACATCATCCCTGTAAGTAGATCAATCAATATAATGAATTGAAAAACTGGGAATTAAGCAGGCAAAACTCTAACTCGAGAGCTCATAATCACTGACTATTAGACACTGACACCGCAGGGATTCGCTGACTGAAAACATAAGGGATAAAAGGATTAGAATTGAGATAAATCGAGATAGAAACACGGGAATGGTGTAGGATTGAACTGGAATTCGACTGCTTTTTATAGGAGTCTTTCCTCTATGAGTTGCTTAACTTGTCGAAAGAGAGTGACGTGTCACTTTTTACGTGGTGCCACATGTCTCATTCTGGGTGGAGTGTCAGTACACGCGACACACTTTGTTGTTGCACGTGGTTGAAAGCGAAGAATTTATGTTCCCTAGAAACCTCATATCTTCTTCGTACAAGCTCTTTTTCCAACAGTTTTTATATCCACGTGTAGCTATCGACGAGATCTACAATTTTCAGTAAGACTCCATCGGGTAGCTTTGACATTATTTTTAAAGCTATATTTTAATAGGCTTAAAGTGTTAAAGTCTATTTAAATTTCATAACTCTCTTATATGACATCTGTTCTCAACTATCTTTTTATCGACGTATAGGCATTAACGAAATATTCAAGTCTCGTTTATATTTTTTCCTAACAATGGACCGATTCTAATTTCGGTTTTTGAGTCATATACTACTAGGTTGAAACTTGTAAAAATCCTAACTTACTCTTGCAAAGTCACATGTAGACTTCCTCTATATGTACGCTCTTGGTTTAACAACTACTACAAATTTTGTTTAGATCACTTGGGTTAAA
The DNA here is from genome assembly GCF_002870075.4 of Lactuca sativa. Lineage (NCBI taxonomy): Eukaryota > Viridiplantae > Streptophyta > Magnoliopsida > Asterales > Asteraceae > Lactuca > Lactuca sativa. The sequence continues at coordinate 349,479,578 of NC_056626.2, forward strand.
AAGCAACCTATCAACGATTCATTATTTACAACATACAGTTCGAACGTGAAACTTCAAAAGGTCGAAACTTCTTCACTTGAAGTCAGATTTAGGCATTCTTTATTTGCATGAAATCCTTGTTACATATATTATACTTTGACTAAGAATATTTATCCTAAACAACCCTTTACCAAAAGGTAAAATTTAATGCATATAATAGTCAAAGTAAATAGCCTGAATTTACGGTTGTTACAATGATCATTGTGTCCCGGATTCATCAACAAAACAAGGCTTGAACAATAACTACAAACATTACCTTTCCATCCTAGGTAATAACCATAACTCTTACATCTTTTATATAAAGTATCCAACTCTTAGACCTCTTGACTGTTGGTGGTGCTCAATCTTGCACGTACTCTTTGATTCTAAATTTGATCTTCATCGGAGAGTCTTGCTCCATCTACTTTCACTATCGTAACAGACTGATAGGTCATGTTTTAACAACCTCTCGTCGTATGATGCAATAGATAAAATTAGGTCTCTTTGAGTCAAACTTTAAGATGGAAGATACCACCCTTCATGTTCTAATGTGATATAATCACATTCAATCGTGTAAAACTTCTATCTTGATCTCAACGACAACTGTGATACCTCTATCGATCACTTCGATTATCTTTTCCTTCAATATATTGACTTAAGTAGGATGCTACACTGATCATGGTTCTCTGAACGAATTAACTTACTTCGCATACTTTTTCTCAAATCATACTTGATTCAATAGGTCCATTGGGGCCAGAATACATTCATCCTTTTAGTCATTATCAAAATGATGATAATGACAGACATGAACAAAATGAAATCAATTACTAGTGCTTTATTAACTTTGTGACTCATCCTAGTACAAGTATGAGTCATATGTTTCTGGTAGTACGAGCCCATAATACCTTCCATACTTACTCATACATGCCCCAAAATTTGTCTCACGGTCCCAAGTTCTTATTCCTAAAATCACAAAGCAATTGAACCCACATGAATATGTCCAAGCACTCATAAAAATTTTCCTAGACTTCACAAGGAATTCTTCCAGGCGTATCCTTAATAGAAATTTTGCTTCAAGTCGATTGATGGTGGAAATTACAGATGATGGGACGAGTTCGGGAATCATACCAAAAGTTCTACCATCCTGCCAATCGAAGGTGTACTTAAGACTCATCATAATGTTACGTATTCTAAATGCAAGATACCACTATATAGGTATTACCTAAGATATATTCCATTTGGTATCATTCACTATCGTAAGCCCTCTCATTTCCTCTATTTGCTCAGCTGCTACGAGTCATTACCACGACGTTGTGTAAAGCAGACGTTTAGTGTACTGAGATAAGAATATATATAGGAATGTTTTTGGGTACATGATCCTCCTTATCACTCCGAAAATTTATATGACAGCTCTAAAATTGTAATTAAAGGTTTAGAAACCTGAACAAATAAAATTTCCAAATTTTTAGTTCGACAACAGACCTTGAACCTAATAGCAATTTTGATAGGCAACCTAAGGAATGCTATAATATAAATCATTTAGCAGATAAAAGTAATTAAGGCACATTCCCTAATGTATTATAGTGCTTGATTCAATTTAGATATACTACCTGAAATAAAATAGAAACTTACCTCACAATCATTGGTTATCATTCTAAGTTTAAGTCTAAAAGCAACCTAAAATTCCTAGTTCACTTAAACTAATGCTCTGATACCAACTGTGACATCCCTAAATTTACAATCATTTTAAAACTTTCATGTATGCTTATTTTAAAACTGAGTTTTTCTTTTGTTGGTGAATTGGTCCCAAAAATATTATTTTAATGTGAGATAATATTAACATTAAACATTTCCGAAGAAATGTTTGACATTAATATCTTTTCATAATCCAGGGATCTAATAAGTCATACAAGAAACATAAGCATGAACGAAGACTTACAAAAACTCAATACACTAAAGATCTACATCTCCATGAATCTCTTAACAAATTATTACGTTAATTATCAGTACCTTCATATCATTACTTCTGATAGAAAGAAACAGATTCGATCAGGTTGGGAAACATCGTGAGTACATAGGGTTTTCAACCCAAAATATTATAAACTTTAATTATATATTCTTCAGCATTCAATAACCCAATTATCCCTCTCCTATTATTCTCACTTAGTAATCCTAACATGATCTCGATGGAAATTTCTTAAAGAACCTTTATCAGCAGACACCTATACTTCCGAGGTAATTAGGCACGACTGTATGATAATACTTTTGGTAGACATGACAACAAGACAGTACATTAGTCCTTTGGATGGTCGTGACAGGCACGACAATACAACAGTACTTGGATTAAGCATGGAAGCACAAAAGTTCTTGGATTAAGAACAGTAGTACAAAAGTACTTAGGATGGGCACAATAGTACAAAAGTACTTGGGATAGGCATAGTAGTAGCAAAGTACTTGAGATGGGATAGCAGTACAAAAGTACTTGGGATAGACACAGAAGACACGAATTATTATTTTGCATGGATTCCACAAATATATCATAACCACTATCTCACACAACCCCATCAGAATCTCTCACTTGTTATTTTGCACAACCCTTTACTACCAATCATATTATTAAGTATTGCAAATATATGGTTAAATCAAGTAACAATCATATTGTACGACTACATTAAACATAGCAAAGACAACACACATAGCAATTAAGGATTTAGAATACTTGTATTTATGTGTAAGCATAAAGTAACTATGAAGTCACTTGACTTAGGTGAATGACTGGTGAAATTGGCAGTGCTCCGCCAAACTCCTTGACTTTTCTTATAACATGTCCTAGTTACGAATGTCACTAAGTCTTAGCTTAATATTCCTGGTGACTAATGATATTATAGATTCCTCACTAATCTCAATGTCTACATCAAGATCTATCAAGTAAGGAACAACTAGCTAGGATCATATCGGAGGTAGGTTTTGTTTGGTATATAGAGTATACTGTTTGGAAATCCCACTCATAACACCTCACCAAATCCAGCCTCGATATCATCCCCATAAGTAGATCAATCAATATAATGAATTGGAATTAATGATAAATCTTAATTATAGGTTTATAATAACGACAATGACTATAATTAAAAGTTACACTTGAATAAAATATGTCTAGCTTAAATTATAGAGTATACTGATGAAAACTGGAAATAAGTAGACAAAACTCTAACTCAAGAGCTCCTAATCACTGGCGCCGATTAAAACTTAAGGGAGAAAGGTGTAGCACTCGGTTCCTGATATGTAATTTATTTTTTTGTATTTTGCATTTTTATCCTAGGAGTCGGTGAGTTGAAGGCCCAACTCGTTGAGTAGGATTGGGTTTGGACAAGGGACTTAAGTGATGGACTTGTCGAGTCGGCGGCCAGACTCGACGAGTAGGCTCTGACTGGACAAAACCCTAATATGAGGGTTTGCACCCTATTTAATCATCTCTTTCAGCCACCACTCGTCCATATTGCTCCCAAAGACTCTCCATAGCAGACCCTAAGTGCTTTGGTACAAGAACTAAGGCTTTTGAGTGATTTTTGTGGGTTTTGACCTCAAGGAAGAAGGAAGAGCATAGGAGGATCAAGAGGAGACTGAAGGATTCGAGTTTGGTTCATCATTTGCAGTCTTTGAAAGGTATAAAGTCTGTAGCTTGCTTGCTTGTTTGTGAGATCCCTTTTTGGGGAAGATTTAGGGATTTTAAGCCATATGAGGTGACCAACCATGATTTGTAAACATGGTTGGGAGTCAAGACTTTGGATCTAGCACTTGGGATGAGTCACAATGCAGATTTGGGTTGCTTTTGCACCTAAAGAAGGCCCCGTGCAACAAAAGAGCCATTTTAGAGCCTTTTTGGCTCAAAAGTCCCATGCATGCACGTAAAGTTCGTAACTTTATGTGCTAGATCGAGCTTAGGGGATTAGATCTATCATTTGGACAAGTGTTGTACATCAGAAATCGAGGATTTAGGGTGTGGACGTTATCGACTCGGCGAGTCCATTCTTGGGACTCGACGAGTCCATGGCTTTGAGTCCCATATCTGTTGAGGGTCAAAAGAACTCATTTGTGTGTTAGAAGGGTTGTAGCAGGACAGAAGGAGTGACCCAATGCATTGGACTTAGTTATAAACCTGGAGTTTAATGGATTTGACGAGTGCTAGAACAGACTCGGCGAGTCCAAGGTAATCTTCTTATGATTGACGATGAACTCGACGAGTTGTTCATACAACTTGACGAGTCGGATGAAGGTTCACTGATGTTCATAAAGAAGGGTAACTCGTCGAGTCATTGCCAAACTCGACGAGTCGAGTCATGGATAAGGGCGAGTAAAGGGTAGGGACTCGACGATTTGACGGCCCAACTCGACGAGTTGGGTCAACTGGAAGTTGACTTTGACTTGGACTTGGTTGGGAGTAAAATAGTCATTTTAACCTAAGAGTAGATATCTGATTATGACTGAGTGTTTTGTGGGGATTATAGACGGAGGATTTCTGGAGCAGCAACAAACAGAGGTTTCCCACACAGATGACCGGCAGCTACTCGTACGAGGTGAGTTACCTTCCAGTAGGGGTGGGTCTAAGGCCACAATGTCGGCCCACCGAAGAAGAATATTTAGGAGATGATTGTCTTTGTGATAATTATCATGGTCTTGTTATGTGCCTTGGTTATGAGATTTATCTGTATGATATGTTATGTGTACAGTAGGGATCGGTTTCCCTGACAGCAGTCCTTAGGACCGAAGGGTAGGTCACTACTCGGATATGCCTGGCTGTATGTTTATATCTTCATGTTGCATGCTAGTGGTAGGGGTGGGATAGTCACCGGTTACCGGTTGAAAGATACCAATGATGATTACCGGTTGAAAGATACCGATGACAATTGCCGGTTGAAAGATACTGATGGAAGTTACCGGTAGAAAGATACCGACGATATTGTATGGTATGTGGTATGATGGGGGAACTCACTAAGCTTTATGCTTACGATTTCTGTTTTGGTTTCAGGTACCTCTTCGTCTATAGGGAAGGAGCCGGCAGCGTAGCATCGCATCACACACACAAACACACATGATTCCGCATCGTACTTTCTGGGACTGTACTCTGATTCTCATTATTTTTGATGTCATGGTTTGGGACACAACATTATGATTTTGTAATGTGTTGCTTTATTGACAATGTTATGGTAAAATGTTTTAAAAATTATTAACTCAAAAATGTAATTTTCGGGCTTGAATTTTGGGATGTTACAAGTTGGTATCAGAGCCCTGGTTTGAGGGATTCGGACACACCCCTGGGGGTGTCTGGACTCAAACTGAGGGACTAAAAGATTTTTACAAGGAAAATGGTTTTCTAAAATATAAATGGAAGGATTTTAAGAAATACGAAGTGTGTAATGAATGCGACCGGCTGGGCATAAGTAAGTTTTCCCCAAGATACCCATACTTGCTTTGTTATGTTATATGGTTTTGACTTAGAAAACTGCATGCTAGAATAGGACTAAGGATCTAGGAGGATGCCTTGTGTGCCTAAAATATGATTCGGAGAATTGCATGCTAGTTAGGGCTAAGGGTCTAGGGAGGATGCCTTATATGCCTGTTGTATGAGTTGTATGCTAGGACTGTTTAGTTAGCAGTAGGATGGCCTATGTAGGTTATGCCTAATTTGGTTACCCAATGCATGGATGTTGCTTGCTTCATTCTATGGGGGTTCTGGCCGTCTCCAACTAACTAAGGAACGGATATGTAACAGTATTCGCAAGCTAGTTAGGGGGAGGTGGTGGGGACTAATAGTGTAGGTGATAGTGGAGGGTAGGTCGGAGAGTGCCCTAGGGAAGCCTAGGATGAGGTTAGTGGAAAGGGTATTCGCAAAAGGGACTTGGTGAAGTCGAAGAAATCCTTGAGTAAAGTACGGGTAGATATGGAAGGTAGTATGGGCCCGTACTACAGAAAGCAGAGGACCCGTACTCGAGTCAAGGAGGGCCTAGATGGAACCTGGAAACTTGGAAAGTGTATTAGACCTCTAAAAAGTATATGTGATCCTGACATTTATATGTTTATTTTCAGAATAGTGGTCACGCGACATGGAGCAGGAGGTTCAGGATCTGGGTCAGGATCGGGCTCGGGTGCAGGATCCGAGCATGTGGATGATGGGTTAGGTGAGTTCATCACGTCCAAGATCACGAGAGGTATCCTTGATGCGACGTCGGTTATCTTCGCGTCGATCAAGGTTGGTGGGAGTCGGTTGGCGATTCTTTGGGAGGCTCGGTTGTTGAGGCTATGACCTGGTCAGACTTTGTGACCAGATTCAGGGCGGAGTTTGTGCCAGCTATGGAGCTTCAGCAGCTGGCCAGGGAGTTCTTGGACATGAGACAGACTATGGAGACTGTGGCGGAGATCACCGCCAATTTCCGGGAGAGGGAATTGCTGGTGCCCCAGTATGCGGGAGATGAGGACATGAAGAGGACCTGCTACCATGACATGCTACGAGCTGACATCCAGGAGCATGTCAGTTTCTCAGCTTGCCCTACCCTGGATTCCATGATTTCTAGGGCTAGGGAGAGGGAGATTGATCTGGAGCACATCTGGAAGAGGAAGGCAGCGAAGGGGCTGATGATGGGGGCTTCGGGGAAGAAGCCCAAGGGATCCGATGGTGGGCCAAAAGGCCAGTCAAGGTGGGACCGCTGTGGGAAATGCGGTAGGTCACACGAGGGAGCTTGTCGCACTGGGCCAGGTTCAGGCTGCTATAAGTGTGGCAAGGTTAGGCATTTTGACAGAGATTGTACTTACCCTACTCCTGCAATTCAGATATCAGACCTGATTTTCTTTCATTGCAATTAGAAGGGCCATAAAAATGCCAATTGCCCTAGATTGGCAGCAACAGTGGCGTCGATCCCAGCGACAACACGGGTTGTGGATGACCGGAAGGCCAAGTTGGAGGCTCTACTGGTTCGGAGCCGAGCATTTCAACTGACGGACGAGGAGGCACACACTGCACCCGATGTGGTGATAAGTATGATTTCCTATTTTTATGCTTTTATATTATGTCACTGTGATTTTGATATATATATATATATATATATATATATATATATATACATACATATATATATATATATATATATATATATATATATATATATATATATATATATTATGTGCCTTGCTTAGGATCGTTCCATGTGAACGGTATCCCAGTCATGTGTTGTTTACTTCGGGTGCCACTCGATCATTTGTCTCTCTTTTGCTTAGTAAGAAGTTTCCGGAGTCGCCGGGTATGTTAGATTGCCATCTAGAGGTTGAGATTGCAGACGACCGGTCGGTACGAGCGTCAGAGGTCTACCGGTATTGTGTTTAGGGGCTGTTTGAGGAACTTTACCTGGTGGACTTGGTTCCGATACCTTTGCGGGGGAACAAGGTTATTATTAGTATGCATTGCCTGAACCCCAACGGGGCAGTGATCGACTGCGCGCAAAAGTCAGTACGGATTAGGACCCCTAGTGGGGAAGAGCTGGTGGTTCAGGGCAAAAGGCCATAGCGAGGACCAGCTTTATGTTCGGCAGTGAGGGCTAGGCGCTACCTCCAGCAGGGTTGTAAAGGTTACGTCGCCTATATTATGGATACCAAGGAAGCAAGTAGGGCTACGGTGGGCGATGTGCCTGTAGTGCGGGAGTTTGAGGACATATTCCCCGAGGAGTTGCCCAGGGTACCTCCGGTGAGATAGGTAGAATTCAGAGTCGGCCTGGTCCCTGGTGCGGCTCCGATAGCCAAGGCACTGTATCGGTTGGCTCCTCCTAAGATGAAGGAGTTGTCTACACAGCTGTAGGAGCTGTTAGAGAAGGGATTCATTAGACCGAGCAGTTCACCCTGGGGAGCCTCGATTCTGTTTGTGAAGAAAAAGGACGGGTCGCATCGGATGTACATAGATTATCAGGAGCTGAATAAGGTGACGGTGAAGATCCGTTACCTATTCCCGAGGATCGATGATCTCTTTGACCAGGTGCAGGGAGCATCTTGGTTCTCCAAGATTGATTTGCGTTCAGGGTATCACCAGATGAGGGTCAGAGAGGAAGATGTGCACAAGATTGCCTTTCGGACCCGTTATGGTCACTATGAGTTTGTGGTGATGCCTTTTGGGCTCACTAATGCTCCTGCTGCGTTCATGGATCTCATGAACTGTGTGTGCAGGCCGATGCTGGATCGGTCTGTGATAGTTTTCATCGATGACATCTTGGTCTATTCCAAGACGCAGGAGGAGCACGAGGAGCATCTACGAGAGGTTCTGAAGATTTTGAGAAGGGAGAACTTGTATGCTAAGTTCTCCAAGTGTGAGTTCTGGTTGCACGAGGTGCAGTTTCTTGGGCACCTTGTCAACCAGAACGGGATTTCGGTAGATCCGGCCAAACTGGAGGCCGTGATGAGATGGTAGGTTCTGAGGTCTCCATCTGAGATTCGGAGTTTCCTAGGATTAGCCGGGTACTATCGGAGACTCATCCAGGATTTCTCCAAGATAGTCGTACCCCTGACCAGGCTAACGAGGAAGGCCGTGGTCTTTCATTGGGGACCTGAGCAGCAGGCTGCATTCGAGACATTAAGACAGATATTATGCGAGGCACCAATCTTAGCCCTGCCAGAGGACATGGAGGATTTCATCGTGTACTTTGATGCGTCCATCTCAGGTTTGGGTGCAGTATTGATGCATAGAGGGCATGTCATTGCTTACGCTTCGAGGCAGCTAAAGCCCCACGAGGCGAACTACCTGACGCATGATTTGGAGCTGGGGGTTGTTGTTTTCACCCTCAAGATTTGGCGTCATTACCTCTATGTGGTTCGTTGTACGATTTACACGGACCACAAGAGCCTGAGGTATCTCATGGACCAGCAAAATCTGAATATGAGGCAGCGTCGGTGGCTTGATGTGGTAAAGGATTATGACTGTGAGATCCTCTACCACCCGGGAAAGGCCAATGTGGTGGCCGACACTCTTAGCCGCTAGGCAGTGCCAATCAATGATATCTGTCTGAGGATGACAGTGGTGACTCTGCTTTTGGAGCGGATTCGGGAGGCCCAGCATGAGGCCATGAAGGAGGAACATTAGAAGAGTGAGCGGATTCTGGGACAGGTTTCCTGCTTCGACTATGACAGCCGAGGATTACTGACACTACACCGTAGGGTGTGGGTGCCGTACCACGAGGGTGTGCACCAGGTTCTGATGGAGGAGGCGCACAAATCTCAATTCTCCATTCACCCCGGGGCAACGAAGATGTATAGGGATCTTCCCTGGACTATTGGTGTCCATGAATGAAGTAGGATGTAGCATGGTACGTGGAGCGGTGCTTGACCTGCAGGAAGGTCAAGGCCGAGCACCAGAGGCCACACGGCAAGATGCAGTTATTGGATATTCCGCTCTGGAAATGGGAGGACATTACGATGGATTTTATCACCAAGCTTCCCAGGACCGCGCAAGGGGTGGATTTGATTTGGGTCATCGTCGATCGATTAACCAAGAGTGTTCATTTTATTCCGATTTAGGAGAGCATCTCAGTCGAGAAGCTGGTCGACATCTATATCAGGGAGGTGGTGGCGCGACACGGGGTGCCAGTGTTGGTGATTTCAGACAGAGATGTCCGGTTCACTTCAAGTTTTTGAAAGAAGTTTCATGACGAGCTGGGTACTCGTCTGTATTTTAGCACCGCCTTCCACCCACAGACAGATGGTAAGAGTGAGCAAACCATCCAGACTTTGGAAGACATGTTATGGGTGTGTGTCTTAGACTTCGGAGGTAGTTGGGATACTTACCTTCCGTTGGCTGAATTCTCGTACAACAATAGTTATCATCCGAGTATCGATTGTCCTCCCTTCGAGATGTTGTACGGGAGGAAGTGCAGGACCCCGATATGTTGGGGCAAGGTTGGCCAAAGGGTAATGGGGAGCACCGAAGTAGTGCTCAAGACGACATAGAGGGTTCAACAGGTCCGGAACAGGCTTCAGACTACTCAGAGCTGGCAGAAAAGTTATGCCGATAAGCAACGATCAGACCTGGAGTTCCAGGTCAGGGATATGGTTCTCCTGAAGGTGTCGCCATGGAAGGGCGTCATCCGATTCAGGAAATGGGGAAAGTTGGGCCCTCGGTACATTGGACCATTCATGATCTTAGCCAGAGTGGGCAAGGTGGCATATAGGTTGGATCTGCCAGTGGAACTCAGCCAGATCCACAACAAGTTCCACGTCTCCCAGCTGCGGAAGTGCCTGGTGGATGACTCATCAGTGGTACCCCTAGAGGATATTCAGGTCGATGACAATCTGAACTGTATTGAGCGGCCAGTGGCGATCCTCGACCGGAAGTTGAAGGATCTGAGGAACAAGAGGGTGGAGCTAGTGAAGGTGCAATGGCAGCACCAGAAGGGCTCAGAGTGGACTTGGGAGCTGGTGGATGAGATGATGGAGCATTACCCAGAACTTTTCTAGGAACGAGCAGTAGACTTCGAGGACCAAGTCTGAAATAAGTGGGGGAGATTTGTAGCACTCGGTTCCTGGTATGTAATTTATTTTGTTATATTTTGCATTTTTGGCTTGGGACTCGGTGAGTTGAAGGCCCAACTCGTCGAGTAGGAGTGGGTTTGGACACGGGACTTAAGTGATGGACTCGTCGAGTCGGCGGCCAGACTCAATGAGTAGGCTCTGACTGGACAAAACCCTAATATGAGGGTTTGCACCCTATTTAATCATCTCTTTCAGCTACTACTCGTCCCTATTGCTCCCAAAGACTCTCCATAGCAGACTCTAAGTGTTTTGGTACAAGAACTAAGGCTTTTGAGTGATTTTTGTGGGTTTTGACCTCAAGGAATAAGGAAGAGCATAGAAGGATCAAGAGGAGACTGAAGGATTCGAGTTTGGTTCATCATTTGCAGTCATTGAAAGGTATAAAGTCTGTACCTTGCTTTCTTGTTTGTTAGATCCCTTTTGGGGGAAGATTTATGGCTTTTAAGCCATATGAGGTGACCAACCATGATTTGCAAACATGGTTGGGGGTCAAGACTTTGGATCTAGCACTTGGGATGAGTCACAAGACAGATTTGGGTTGCTTTTGCACCCAAGGAAGGCCCAATGCAACAAAAGAGCCATTTTAGAGTCTTTTGGCTCAAAAGTCCCATGCATGCACATAAAGTTCGTAACTTTATGTGCTAGATCTAGCTTAGGGGCTTGGATCTAACATTTGGACAAGTGTTGTACATCAGAAATCGAGGATTTAGGGTGTGGATGTGATCGACTCGGCGAGTCCGTTCTTGGGACGAGTCCAAGGCTTTGTGTCCTATATCTGTTGAGGGTAAAAAGAACTCAGTTGGGTGTTAGAAGGGTTGTAGCAGGACAGATGGAGTGACCCAATACCTTGGACTTAGTTTTAAACCTGGAGTGCATGGGACTCGGCGAGTGCTAGAACAAACTTGGCGAATCCAAGGCAATCTTCTTATGATTGAAGATGAACTCGACGAGTTGTTCATACAACTCGGCAAGTCAAGGTCAGGACTTGTTCATCAGATGAAGGTGAACTCGACGAGTTGTTCATACAACTCGGCGAGTCGAATGAAGGTTCATTGATGTTCGTAAAGAAGGGGAACTCGTCGAGTCATTGCCAAACTCGACGAGTCGAGTCATGGATAAGGGCGAGTAACGGGTAGGGACTCGACGAGTTGACGGCCCAAATCGGCGAGTCGTGTCAACTGGAAGTTGACTTTAACTTGGACTTGGTTGGGGGTAAAATAGTAATTTTACCTTAAGAGTAGATAGATTCTGACTGAGTGTTTTGTGGGGATTATAGCCGGAGGATTTCTGGAGCAGCAGCAGACAGAGGTTTCTCGCGCAGATTATCGGCAGCTACTTGTACGAGGTGAGTTACCTTCCAGTAGGGGTGGGTCTAAGGCCACAATGCGGGCCCACCGAAGAAGAATATTTAGGAGATGATTGTCCTTGTGATAATTATCTTTGTCTGGTTTTCTGCCTTGGTTACGAGATTTATCTATGTGATATGTTATGTGTATAGTAGGGATCAGTTTTGCTGACAGCGGTCCTTAGGACCGAAGGGTAGGTCAGTACCCGGATATGCTTGAATGTATGTGTATATCTTGATGTTGCATGCTAATGGTAGGGGTGGAATAGTCCCGAGTTACTGGTTGAAAGATACCGATGACAGTTACCGGTTGAAAGATACCGATGATGATTACCGGTTGAGAGATACCGATGATGATTACCGGTTAAAAGATACCGATGATGATTACCGGTTGAAAAATACTGATGGAAGTTACTGATCGAAAGATACCGATGATATTGTATGGTATGTGGTATGATGTGGGAACTCACTAAGCTTTATGCTTACGGCTTCTGTTTTGGTTTTAGGTACCTCTTCGTCTAAGGGGAAGGAGCTGGCGGCGTAGCATCGCATCAAACACACACGCACATGATTCCGCATCGGACTTTCTGGAATTATACTCTGATTCTCATTATTTTTGATGTCATGGTTTGGGACACAACATTATGATTTTGTAATGTGTTGCTTTATTGACAATGTTATGGTAAAATGTTTTAAAAATTATTAATTCAAAAATGAAATTTTCGGGCTTAAATTTTGGGATGTTACAAAAGGGCTTAGAATTGAGAGAAATCGACAGAAAAACATACAAATGGTGTGGGATTGAACTTAAATTTGATTGCCATTTATAGGGTATTTCGTCTACGAGTTGCGCATAGATAAGGTGCACGCCGCACATCTAGTCGGAAGAGAGTGATATGTCACTTTATGTGTGTTGCCACGTTTCACATTATGGGTGGAGTGGCATTGCACAGGGTGGAATTTTTCGTTGCACATGGGTGCACGCGATGATTTTATGTTCCCTAGAAACTTCATATCTTCTTCATTTAAGCTCTGTTTTCGATGGGTTTTTATATCTAGGCGTAGCTATCGACGGGATCTACAACTCTTATTTAGACTCTGTCCGCTATCTTTTCCTTTATTTTTAAAAGTAATATTTTTAACAGGATAAGACTGTTAAAGTATGTTTAAAATTCATAACAATCTTATATGACATCTGTTTTCGCTTGTCATTTTATCGACGGATAGGCATTGACGAGATATCAACTCTCATTTAGATTGTTTTTCTTTAAAATCGACCAATTCCAATTTTGGTTTTGGAGCCGTATACTTCTACACTGAAACTTGTAAAAGTCCTAACTTCCTCTTACAAAGTCAGATTTAGACATTCTCTATATGCACGCTCTCAGTTTAGCAACTACTACGAGTTTTGTTTAGATCACTTGTGCTAAAAAGCAACCAATCTCCGATTCATTATTCACTACATATAGTTTGAACGCAAAAGTTAGGAAGGTCGTAACTTCTTCACTCGATGTCAGATTTGGGCGTTCTTTATATGCACGAAATCATTGTCATATATATTATACATTGGCTATGATTATTTATCCTAAATAGTCCTTTATCAAAAATTAAAATTTAACGCTTATAATAGTGAAATTAACTAGCCTGAATCTACAGGAATTACAACCTTGGCTTGACAAATTCACCAATCCTCTTCATCCCTCTATATGGGATGATTTCTAACCCTCTTTGAGGGTTTCTGAATTGACCCTTATCCTAGTTATTTTATTCTCTCTTTGGTGTTCAATAGGTGTGAGACGTTTAAAGGGATTTTGGTTTGGGTCCTCTCATCCAAGCAACATTAAAGAAGAACAAGATCTCAAGCATGGAGATCAATTGCTAAATAGGAGGTATGTTATTCTTCCTTTCTTTATGTTTTAGTAGGGTAGCAGTATGTGACAACCGTCAAAATTCGAGTCTATTCTAAATTTTCCTATACTTAGTTGCACTTATAGGCACGACACATGCTAGACTTGGTAGCTAGAAGTTAATTTATGACCTACTAGAAACTTGGAAACAAGTTGAATTTAAGGATAGTGTAATTAAATTTTACATTGATATGTGAATTCTACAACTACTTTAGTTGTAATGACTATCCATATTCAGGTCAATCCGTGACTCGAGCATCTTTGTACATTCGTGTAGACACAACATGCACTTGACCTATTAGTAGATATTAGGTCCGAGTCTCGTAGGAACAACATTCAAACTTGAAAATTAGATCTAGTATACTTGATTCTTCAGTTTCACTTGAATCTCGAAATCACTATATAAAAATGCCAATAAATCGACAAAAAAAACTAAATTCTAGTATTTTTATAACTGGAAAAGAGTTATAAGACTCTAAAATAATTTGAAGTCTCAAAATTTCAAATTATTGTGATATCCAAAGAGTTATTAAATCCTAAAACCCTAAAAGCCCTAAAAACCTATTTTTATAAATTCAACCTCAAAATTTTTATAAAAATAATTATCAACCTTATAATATTGTCTTATAATAATTAAAATTATGAAAGTATAATCAAGAAAATAATATTGAAGTCATTACACATTTAAGCTTGTTTTATAAGTTAAAAACCAAGGATTTTTATAAATCAAAATTGATTAAATGTGTATTTTTTTTAAAAAAAGGGGGGGGGGGGGTGGATTTTATAAAATTGGAAGCATACTTTTATAAAATTTAACAATTTTTATAAACAAAAGAGTGAGAGAGAGCATCATGCCTTACAAAATTTGGCCCCCTCTCCTAGATATCCCTTCCACTTCCCAACACACACACACACACATTCTTACTTTCTCTTCAATCGAAATACTTCTCTCTGTAAAGTTTTTCTCTGCCTTCTCACTAAAACAAATCTGAACTTAGAAGCATAATTAGTGGGAGAGATTTTTCCATATGATTATTTATGAGTCTACATGCATTTATGTATTTTGGTGACCGATTTTGGTTGAGAGAAACCACAAAGAGATAATGAAAGAAATTAGGTATCCAGAGAGACGGAATCTTTCATTTCTCTCTTTTCTTCTCACTAGAAATCATTAAGATTTCAATTTTTAATAAATTTTCCAAAACTGTTTCTCTAACAACTCTTTTCTTGTAAGTACTACTTTTATGTTGCATTTTAAGCAGAGTAAATCATCCCTAAAAATCCTTCAAAAATTATTTTGAACTCCTAACATCATAAACTCAGAGCGGAAAAAGATATTAACTTAAAAGTAGTGAAAAAATGTTACAAAATTCTCTAAGTGACATTCACAACTTTCACCAAAATCACAAGAATCTACTTTTGCTCTATAATCTATTGATCTTTAGGTACGTTTTCGACATCAAAACTGAGAACACGATCATGCATTCTGGAAAATTTCAGCTTCAAATATATTTTATTTATTTTTAAATAAAACAATAAGAAAATAGATTGTTAAATCATATAAAATACTTACACTAGTAAATAAATTCTATAATAAATTCATGAATGACCTACATTGCAAATAAACATCTTGCATAAAGGTTGAGCAATTGTTATTAATATTTACCATTATTTTTGAATTTATTGTTATTAGACACAAATAAATAACAAAATTGGATTTTGAGTTTTAAAAATTACGTTTATTATTTTTCAAAGCTTTTATATATTATATAACCTTCACATAAAGATTTGGAGAATTTTCCACGACTTTTTCTATTTTCCAAGATTTAATGTAATATTAGAAGGATTAAATTAGGGAAAATAGTTAACCTTATCCACAAATCATGAAAATTTACCAAGACAACTTTTATTATATTATAATCACAAATAAAAATTTTGAGGATTTATCGTAACATTTTTCTATTTATTTCTATTTTCTTGGTATTAAACACATTTAAATATTAAAAACTAGGCTTTACTTTTCAACAATGAATTTAAATATTTTTCCCAGGTTATGGAAATTGTAAAATAGTTACATAGAAATTTAAAGAGTTTTTCATGCACATTTACTATTTTTCCATGATTTTATGATGTTTTTAAGTCATAAATGGTGGAAAAATAGTTAAGAACATCTAAAAATCATGAAATTTACAAGCAAGTTCTTAATTGCAGTAGGAACAGAAAAATTAAGTTTGGAAATTTTTAGAACTGCTTTGATTGAGTTTTTGGACTTTTAGCTTGTAAAACATTTCCAAAAGTGCTAAAATACATTTCTAACAATAACACTAAATGCGATTTTCCATTTAAGTTGTTTGTATATAAATTGATTAATGAGAATCTAAATTTCACAGAAAAATATTTGTAACTTGTCAATATCAAAATTTAAACACAATATCGGCATAATTCAATTGTAGAAATGAAGTATACTAGTATTAGATTTCAAGTAGAGACTCATTAGTATGTAACATCGTTGTAGGAATCGGTAGTGATATGAGTGCAGTGTAGTTCAAGACACCATTTGCGTCATTTCAAAGCATTGTAACTATTCATGCATCCCCTTATTTTCGGTTTTTAAATGTTTTGGGTTGGAAAAGCATGTTGATTATTCAGTTATGTTCGTTGTATTTATTTTCAGTTGTATCAAATGTGATTTCTATGTATGTGTTTGAAATTGCTAATTCATGAGGCCTTATCATGGTAAATTCCCTGGAATCGGTTCACACAACTCATTAACTCATTTGATCCCATGGTCATTATGGATACCGCTATTAGAAGGTAAACAACTCCTCACTCGCCCGTTTCGCAGAGTGCATTTTACCATATTATCCCCAATGTTAGAGATAGACATAGAAGAGGGCACCGTCGGTCATTAGGCTTGGGTTGTGAACTCATGATTTGACCATTATGCACACACGAACCTATATCTCGTTTTAGCACCAAACATTATTTCCCATGAGACTATGAACTTTTCCTCTCATTCTGGAAACGTACTTTATTTCTCATGATGATAAGGAACTGTATTTCTCATGTTAGCAATGCACTTTCAACTATGGAGGATTTTATCAAAACTTTGATTATGATACATGAAACCTCATTTTCTGTAAACTTACGAACTCACCAACTATTTCTATAGTCGTCACTCGTCTTACATAGTTTTTCAGGTAATTTTCGAGTAAGTAGCGTAGTTACACATCACTTGTAAGAGCATTCGTATGTGTTTTTATTAATACATTGTAATTTATTTTAAAAATTCTTCAAAAGTTATTTTAAATTGTAACGCTTTTTAATACTATGGTTGGTGTTGTCAATTAACTTTGGCTATGATACCCTTGGTACTGTTGCGCCCCGTGTTTTCGCTTTAGCGGGGTGTGACATAGTAATAACATAAAACTTCGATTCTTAGGGTGCATGAATACATAAGATTATTTTTATGTTTCCATTACACATGATTGTGTGTTTAAATGAATAGGAAACCCAACAGTCCCATAATACTACTACTAAATGGCTTAACCCCGTAAATCATTCGTTTGATTTCTCACATCTGGTCATCTCGTAACTATGGTTTTATAATCCTTGCTAATCGGGTTAAGAATTTTAAACATGGAATTCAACTATCCAGCGTGTCATTGAGTATATAACAACATCGTATTATAAACTTCACAATCTGACTGGAGTCCTGGCTCTCACTTTATAATTATGGCATCATAAATAACAAATCGGATTACTAAATATCGAAATAAATGATTATAACTCAAGTCGGTATCGATTCCTATATACCAGTGTTAACACGTACCGTTTAGTATATAATGCTACATAACCGTCCGGAGCTATCACCAACCAAACATATAATAAATGGCAAAAAGAAACACACACACACACACACACACACACACACACACATATATATATATATATATATATATATATATATATTTATATATGTCTAGAGACGCACCACGTTTCTCTAAGGGCATGCCACACGCTATGCTAGGTGACATTTTTGGTGCTGCCAACTATCCACCGCGCCTTTTAAGACTTGCCCTTCTCTTTTCCGATTTTATGATTTTTTCTCGAATAGCAACATACTTTTCGAATGGCTATAACTTTCTCATATGGACTCCGATTTTGACGAACTTTATATCCATAGAACCGTCTCTGAGTGAACTAAAACTTTCATTTAACAATCATTCACCAAAAACTTTTACATTATCTGTTAATACTTCTCTTAATGAGTAACAATTTTCTAGTCGTTACAATCCTCACTCCCTTAACAGGACTCCGGCCTTGTAATCCGTTCGTGATGTCTAATATCATTTCATAAACTCACAATCTATCTTATAGTTGATACCGTACTAGAGGGTTATCTTATTATAATAATATACTTTACTATCTTCCTTACATTTGTATGAAGATAATTAAATTCTTCCCTCAAACTTCCCCTAAATGGCATGAGGGTGTCTCCATTTCAACTCTTTCTTTATTAAACTTATCTGGTGCTTACAACACTTACATTTATTCATAGGTTTCTTATACTTTATGTCTATCTTTCATTATGTTAATCGTACTCTTATCTTACGAGTCATTAGGACTTTAATCCTCTTCTAGGTGCACTATATACCTTTGGATTTAACTATTATTTTTACATTTTCTTCACCACTCCTTTCATAGGAATAATGATCAACTTATTTTATCTTAGGATCATACTTCCCATTAGGGAGTAATTCTTTCAATCAGCATAACATGTATTTGTACATGTTCTACTTGTCTCTCATTCGATTCATACCTTAGAGCTCTTGGCTTGCTATTTTACCTTAGGTGTGGGTGCTCAGTGTGAGTGCTTATAACTTAGGCCTCAACATTCAAATTACGGTCTTTTATAGACCATTCTGAAACCGAATAGCATATTGATATCAAATGAATCCAATAACTTGTCTTGTTACTATGTCCATGGCCCTCTCATCAATCCTATCTTCTCAGGACATAGTATTCTTGTCATTTTCTTTCTTTGAATTGAAATCTTCATTTCAACCCTTTATCTATTTCTTAGATCCTCTACTCACTTCATGTGACTAAGCTCTCATTAGTAATAACTTTCAGCTGGTATTTTTTAATCTCACTTTATCTCTTTCGAACTATCCCCTTCGTTCTCAAGGTTTTTTGGAGTTCCTTACTCTCGAGATCTTATCCATGCTTTTTCTATTGCTTATTTTCTTAATTTTCAGAACCTCAATCATATTCTATCAAGTTTAAATTCATTAAAATTTCTGGAGATCAATAGCTTTCTCAATAAGTTCTAAGCAACAGGCCTCAATTTACTATATCACTTTAAAAAATTCTTCAATTCCCATTTCCATTATCTCTTATAAACCTCTGTAAGTTATCATTGCATAGGACTAAACCGAACTCTCATTGCCTCATTAGAAACTTTTATAATTCTATGGAAATTCTATGCTTATCTCATTTCCAACCTAATCATGCTTATATCTTTCATGCTAAGAATTTAATCCATCCAAGCCTGGGTGATACTTAGAATATCATCATTAATGATCTATTAATGTAATGATTATGCAATTATTCCATAATTTCCAGAATTCATTCATAATACTATCGTATGGATTAAAAACTTATGAATCCTCTTCATGCATCTCTATCAGTTTCTATCTGATAGGCGTGTATTATAGTCACATTTACATCTCCTTACAAAATCATTTCCAGTAATTAACTAACAATCTTATGTAATGGATCAATTTACATTGATACTTTGGTCTAATTCTTCCTCTTCTATAGAGGCTACCACTTCAATAGTTTATTCTTTTCTCATCATAGCGACATTCGGCATGACAAGGGAAGCATGACACAACAACTCAAAACATATTAATTTGGGCATGGAATTCGATTTTCATTGGCATATATGATTCTTATAAGCCTCAATAACTTGTCTAAAGAATGCTGAAGGGGGAACACTTAAACCTGCTAGAAAATAATATACATAAAATCCTATCTTACCTAGAGGAAGACGATTAATATTAGCCCTTGAACTAGGAATTTCAACACCATCTTCCTTGACAAGATTATATTTTTCAGAGACTTTAGCTAACCAATCATGAATAATTGTAGAATGCAAAACGAGCATGAAGAACCTGGAGATATTTTAATAGAAACAAAACAACAATGGTGAGATGAAGCGAATAGGAGATGACAGAGGAAATATCTGGTGGGACGATGTGACAATAGTCAAATTCGGGTGAAGTCTAAGTCGAACAAAGTCATCGAGTCAAACCGGTCAACTCAATTAAACCTTGTATATTAGGGTTTGTGTTATGTAATTACTGTATAACTCACTATTTTAATGAGAAAACATCACTTGGAAAAATTCGTGTGTTTAATTTTCCTTAGCCTTAGTGCTAAACATCGAACAAAAACAATAAAACAATGTTGCATACTCATTGGGAGTGTGTAAGATCCTAAAACATGGCTTAACGGGGTTCACGGACCTTGCGTTACAGAGCCAAACACTCACAATTGTCACACATGAAACCTCTCTCAATCGTTTTCACTCTATCGCTCTCTATTTTGAAATCTCTCCTAAATCTCTCTAAGTATGTGAAATCTCTCCCAAATATCTCTTTGTATGTGAAATCTCTCCAAGAATGTAAAATCTCTCCTAAATCTCTCTAAGTATGTGAAATCTCTCCCAAATATCTCTTTGTATGTGAAATCTCTCCAAGAATGTCAAATCTCTCCCAAATCTCTCTAAGTATGTTAAATCTCTCCCAAATTTCTCTCAAAAGTTCCTTAAACTTTTTGTAGTCTCTCGGGCCATCCCGACCCTTAACCGGGTCGAAAACCGCTTAAAACGGGGCAAAAACGGACAAAAAGGGCTTAAAGACCCGAAACCCCTCTTAAGGAGCCGAACCCTCTTAAGGACCCGAAAGTCCTTTGTTTTAACATATAAGACCCCTTAATTAATGATTAATCACGTTTTTAAGGATAAAACCTTATCCAAGAAGAGTGGGTGAAGTACAAAGGTTGAGTGTTGACTTATCTTTGTATTATGACACAAGCAACCCCCATACCCACTCCATGACTAACCCACACTCCTCCCCACCATACCTTGTCACTTCCTTGTACTTTTTACCTCTCTCACAAGCCATCCCCACGTTTTTAGAGCAGGTCACTCAACCTCTCTCCTCATTTTTTTTCAGTTGCTCTCATTTCACCAAAAATCAAACACAACTTTTCTCTCAAACTTTTTCTCTCTATTTCAAGACTCCAATGCTGATCTTCAAGCTTTAATCTTCTCTTGGTAAGTATAATTCATCCTCCTTGTGATTATTGCACTTCATTATACTCAAATCATTGATTGCTTACACAAACTCCATCACTATGATGTTAGATTCTCGAAAATCTTCAAGGCATCTTCAAGTGTTCTTGAGTTGATCACTTCCATTCATCAACAATCATTTTCTGAAATCACTTAAGGTGAGTTCATACCCCTACATTTTAATGTTTTCTCAAGTTTTTAGGGGGGGGGGGGGGGGGAATACAAGTTAAAACACCAAGAACATAACTAAACTTTTCTAACAGCCTTCATCAGAAAAGTTGGACTCCATTCACGGACTGTTTTGGACAACTTATACATTTTTGTTTTCAAAACTGTTTTAGGTGTAAGTCGATCCAGTTCTTAGCTTTAAAATGACTACTTGCACATCTTCATACGATTTTTCTACAATATATGGTGATTTTTACAAAACTGCCTATCATTTCAAACATCAATCCGGACCAGTCTGTGATTATAGACTTGTTCACAAAAGTTAGAGTTCATTAAAACTCATAATAAAAATTATGAATAAACTAGACTCATTTTCCAAACTCTCAGAATTTACGGATTCTGATTTGGACCTTTGATGATTTTTATATAAATTTTCTAAGAACAGTAAATGAAAATATTAATAACAGAAAAATGCTATCAATTTCATTTCACCTTGTAACATGTTGAGCAAGGTGTATATCTTTATGTGATTATATTTTTTTGCAAATAAATGAAATTTTGACTTAGTATATAGTCATACATCAGTTAACAAATGGAGTTTGCTAGATAGAGCATAGAAATAACGATTTGTTATAATCATAGCACATCTATTAGATACAAACATTTGAATAAACTATGTTAAGTATAGTTTATGTACATTACCACTTTTGCCCTTGTTTTGATAAACTATTGTAACAACCCGAAATTCATATCCCTAAATGTAACCCTTCTCGCAACCCGTTCCGATCATCGAATCGCCGTTTCCGATTTCGTTTCCGTTTCCGATCTTTTATTAAGTCGTTAATGTGGATTTTTATTTTATGACTTAATAAGTGTCTTAATAACCTTAGAACTCATTCTAACGTCTCATATTAATGATCGGAACATTTCTAGAATCAGCCATATCGGGTTACGGCAAATTGGCCGGGTGCGACCAAAAGCCCCGTCTAACGCCGGTATCGGGTAGAATTCTAACGTGTCCCGAACTTGGACACTATTTAAAGTGATCCAAGTCTCCATTTTGAATCTTTTGCTCCATTTTACAACTTTCACTCCAACCTCTCTCCTCAAACTAGATTTAAGGGTAAAAATCACAAGTTTATGGCTTCAAATCACCAAGGTACCTTCCCTAATTTGTTTTGCAACCTCTCTAGCCTTGAAATTCAAGTTCAAACCATGGATTAGGACCATTACCATGAGTTTACGGCCCTAGAACAGTCCTAGGTCGTAAACTCATATAAAGGGGGGGGGGGGGGGGTTTGGAGCAACAAAACCCTTCCAAACCTCAATTGGACCTTGGATATGGCTAGATGACTTTATGAAATGGAATTAGAATACCTCAAACCATGATTTAAAGCTTTATATATGAGTTTACGGCCCTGGAAGGTGTCTAGGCCGTAAACACATATTTAAAGGGGTTTTTAAGCCATTTAGCCCTTCCAAGACACAAACAAGACTTAGATATGACTTTTAGAATATTGGAAATGGACCTAGAACACTTTAAACATAAATTTTGAAGGGTTTGTGTGATTTTACGGCCAAGGCTTGTGCTTGGGCTGTAAACTCCTTATACAAGGGTGTAAACTCATTTTCAAGGTGTTAGAAAGCCATCCAACACCACCAAAAGCCTTGGAATAAATCATAGGACCAACCAAAAGTAGTTTAAGGGCTTTAAACACATCAAAACTCTTCATTTGAGAGTTTACGGCCATAGAACATGCTCCACGACAATAAACTCCCAAAAGTGTGTCATTTAGTGTCCAAAAATCATTTCAAGGCTTGTACGAATTTTTAGAATCACATGTGATTAATTTTGGGACCTTAAAAATAATTATTCAAGGAGATATGAGAGTTTACGGCCAAAGGCCCCATTCCAAGGCCGTAAACTCCCTAAAGGGTTGTATTTGGTGATTTTAATTCAATCCAAGCCTTAGGTAAAATTATTCCAAGCATTTCCAAGTGTTAATATCCATTTGTGACCCATTAAACACCATAAACCACCCCACCATGAGTTTACGGCCGTAAACTCATGGGGAATGGGTGTTTAGGCCGTAAACTTCATTAGGGAGTGTACTCTTGGGGAGTAAACTCAAATTCCAAGTCCCTCGCTTCAATTCCCGTCCGTAGATGTCACCCGGGTCACACCAAACACCCGTTTTGAGGTGTTTTCGTTCGTTGGAGTGTAACTCCATATCTAATTAGAGTTTATGAATTTAATTAGATATATTTGTATGCCATTTCATATTACATAGGAACCTCGCGTGTTATCAGGCCTCGATTCGACGTTTAGCACCCGAAATCGACACACTTCCGCGTCCGGTGAGTTCATACCCTACCCCTTTTTCAAGGGTTTTTCAATGTTTTCAGGGGGGGGGGGATACAAGCAAAAGTACAAGAATATCTTGTACTTAAACTTATGATTTCAGTCAAATGGTTTCATAATAGTACATTTTAAGAATTGAAAACCTTTAAAAAACTATTTTAACTTACAGAGTTGTTTGTTTTAACCCGATTTTCAATTCTTATTACACTCTGTTATATTGTATACTTTACATTTGATTGTTCACATTTAAACTGATAGAACACATAAACCATTGTAATGTGTGTAATAAAACACTAAGGTTCGAGTGTAAAAGACAGACACCATTAGAAAACATAAAACATCTGTACGTCCTTAACAAGACACCTAGGTTCGAGTGTGATAGATAAATACCATCATAACACACAAATCACTGTAATGTCCTTAATAATACACCTAGGATCGAGTGTAAAGGACCGTAATCATTAAATAACACCTAGGCTCGAGTGTAATGTCCTTAATAAAAAACCTAGGCTCGAGTGTAAAGGACAGGTACGTAGAACATAGCTAGTCGTAAATACTACTTTCCAAGTCGAAAAGTAAAGACTAATCTTAAAGATTGGAGACACGTCCTTGTAACACTTCCATGGCACGAGATAGTGGAGGACTAACCCTGTAACCAGAATCTCCGTTCGTAGGAGAGCGTGGCTTGAGTGTATAGATCTATACGGGATTGACAATCCCACACCTGGCTGCTAGCTACAGCCGAACCGAAAGGTTCAAGGGTGGCGAAAGTCATAGAAAGGATATTGGCCACGGTCCGAGTCATATCCAGTCTGAGTATGGTTAAGGACTCGCAATCAGGATTATTAACACTTCACGAGTTTTTCTTAGTTTTATGTACGTAATAAAACTAATGTACGTTCAAGGATATCAGGCACACATAACACAGTCAGGAAAACATGGGGTTTTCTTGTGGAGAACACTGAACATAACCAGAACCAGTAAAGATCCACACACACATAGTCAGGAAAACATGGGGTTTTCCTGGGGAGAACACTGAACATAACCAGAACCGGTAAAGATACATACACACACAGTCAGGGAAACATGGGGTTTTCCTTGGAAGGACACCGAACATAATCAGAATTGGTAATAGTTCACACACACACACAGTTAGGAGAACATGGGGTTCTTCCTGAGTAACAATAGTACGTAACTAGAAAAGTGTAACAAGTTAAACAACTGAACTACAATCCACAAGAACAATCATATTTTCATTGTACATCGTTTACTTTACTTTCAGATTTGGAAACTAACTTTACATAAGAAAATATGGGATTTTCTTGGATAACCACTTTTTCAGGAAACCAAAGGAACTCGTACATTTTCAGAAAAACTAACCGCTTATGAACTCACCAGCTTTATGTTGATTTTCAAACCGCTTGTATTCTCCGGTTCACATTAGACAGGTACCCGACGATCTCTTTTGGCGAAGGCGGAGTTCTCAAAAGACTCGTTTCATGTTGTTTATATATACTATGTATCACATGTATAACTTTTTCTTTTGAAACAAATGTAAAACTTTCATATATGTAATGTAATGGTTGATTTACTTTACGTACTATGTACATTGGATTTGATACTCAACGTGGAGTCAACCTCGGAAATGTTTCCGCCTTCGGTTTTTGGGGTGTGACAGATTGGTATCAGAGCCCTTGTTTATAGTGAATGAAGTATACCAAACCTTACATGGTATAAAAATATAAACATTAAGGGGCCTAAGTGCTCTGAACTAAAAGTATCCTTCAAAATATAAGTATTTTCAAAAAGTATATAAGTATACCGACCCGTCGAGATCCGTAACTACAAGTAGAACAAAACATAAGTAAATGGGTGTTGTACACTGCGGTTAAACCTGGGCAGTTATGTAGTCGTGTCTAGGATCAATATAGCCTGGCCAACTATATTCATTCGAGACACGGCCAACATGTGCTTGGGAATGACTGTGGTGTGCGGCATGCCTAAAACTTACCCTAATACCACAAACATCGAGCCAGCGTCGTAACGAATCATGAAATACTATGGGAGTATTTCTCGAGCCAATCTTTGGTAGAAATCCTCGTTCATACATTTTTCTTTGATCATTCTCTTGGCGATAATTTTCCCTTTTGATAACTCTATCCTGCTTTATCGCTTATTCAACATATATCTGTCATATCTCTTGATTCAATTCAGAGGACTTATCATCCTCTCTTTCTTGATCTTATTAGATCAAGATGCCTCCAAGAAAGAGACCCAGCTCCAAGACCAACAACCCTCTGCCACCACCTCCACCTCAAATCGACCCTGTAGTATTCCAGGCAGCTGTTACAGCCGCGGTGGCCGCTACCATGTCTCAACGGAACTCTGGCGATTCCGGTGGTTCGGGAGGTGGTACCCAAACCCAAAACCAAGAAAGTAGTCATGGACACTGAAAAGAGGGTTTCTATAAGGATTTCATGAACGCAAAACCCCCGTCCTTTGATGGCACTGGAGGTTTCATTTCCCTCATCCGATGGTTCGAGAAGATCGAATCCATCTTTGAAATATGCGTCTGTTCGGATTCAGACAAAGTAAAGTTTGTCGCCTGCACCTTTATCGACAAAGCCTTGACTTGGTGGAACGGCCGAGTCAAATCCCTAACCTTACCTGTAGCCAACGCCATGGGTTGGGAAGCCATGAAGGAACTTCTGCTGGCTGAGTACTGCCATCGGGGCGAAATGCAGAAGTTAGAACATGAACTTTGGAACTTGAAAATGAAAGGTTCCGACATCACTGCTTACACTTCCAGATTCGACGACTTGGCATTACTCTGCCCAGGAATGGTTACCCCGGAGAGTAAGAAGATAGAGAGATTCATCTGGGGGCTGACCCAACCAACCAAAGGAAACGTAATAGCTGCGAGACCGGATACATACGACAACGCCAAACGCTTAGCGCAGATCCTAATTGATCATAGTGAAGACCTTGAAGAGGCAACTACCACTCCTGAGCCGACAGTGAGGAGTTGGGAGAAAAGAAAACTTGGGAAGAAAGAGAAAAATCAGACATCGCACGAGTCTTCAAAGAGACAGCAAACGGCGGCAGTTCACGCTGCCACTTCCCCTGCGACTGTTTCTGTTGTTGGATCCTCAACTCGGAAACCTACCAGTAGGTATACTGGAACCCTTCCTAGTTGTGACAAGTGCAACTATCATCATCTTCCTTCCGGTCCATTAATCAAAGTAATTTGCAAAAAATGTGGCATAAAGGGTCACATGGCGAAAAACTGTAAGACACCAACCCAATCAACGAGTCAAACTTCCAGAGCGGGCATTGGTCGGGCCTGCTATGGTTATGGAGAAGTGGGACATCTCAAGCGAAACTGTCCCAAGGCTGTAACACCTGGCAACACCGAAAGAGTTCTAGCGATAGGACAAGAGGAGACAGCCACCGATCCCACCGTTGCCACAGGTATATTTCCCCTTGTTAAATTTATATGCCTGTGATTCTTTTCTATTCTAGCACCGAAAGAAATTTGTTAACCATCCATTGGAACATTTTCTAACCCCGTCGTTTGCGAGTAACCGAAAAATGTATATCTTCGAGATGGTTACCATATCAGAATGAGAACGCTTGTGTCGTATCCATAAATTGTATTTTCAATCCGAGGGATTATTCTTTCCATTCGACCTATTGGAAAACTTTTTATGAAATGCTTTGATGCCACCCTTAGCATGTAATGACCGAGTCTCATTCATGCTGTCTTTCCTAGTTTCGAGAAAGCCATTCGTTCTAACCTTCCTCCGACTCGACTCTCATGATCTTCGTGCATCGAAGCTTAAAAAGTTTTCCCCTGTATCTCTCGTCCGAGTGATCACCAAGAAACGAGAAATCTACAATTCTTTCCTCGATACTGTTTTCAAAGAATTCTTGAGAATTCTTTCCGAACGCGTAGTCCAGTCTCGCATCGACCTAATCCCGGGAATTTCCTCGTAGCCAAACCTCAGTAAGCACGATGTGTGCAAGTCAGCAATCAGGGCATGATACGATCACTACGAGGTAGTAGTGGCACCTTTCGGTCGAACCATTTTCTTGGTCATGTAGATAAGCGAAGCATTCATACTCGTAAACCTTTCCAAAAGTTAAGGCAATAAAGAATTAGTCAACACCGAAAACACCCATGGAAACCTGTCGATTCTTGGGTTCCGCCGACTATAATCGTAGACTCATGTAGAAGTTTTCCTTAGAACCATCGAACCCTTAGTTACTTTGCCATGTGAAAGCGTACCCACTTGTTGGAGGTTTTACCCTGGAAAGACATAGTACGTCTTGGGAAGTGCAGAAAACTTAACTTGTGGAACCTTAGACCCTTCGAGATCTTCGTTAGGAATCGATTTAATAGCCCTCTCCGAGCTATCTTCAGGACTCAGTAGCAACTATCTGGTATTCCGCATCTTCATTCGTCAGGCCTGCCGACCTGACAAAACCCTAGTAAATTCCTTTGAAGAGATGAAAACCAATGAAAATCCGAACCTTTATGTATGAATCAATTGAGATCGTGGACTGAGAGGTTAACCATGCGTAACAAAGCCACATCCTGACAGTGAGGGTTCGCTAGAATGTTAAGCGGAGACCCGAAGCAGTAGATTCATCCTCATATCTCTTTTCACTTCGTGATCTGTGTTCGAATCTTTGAATTTCGGGACGAAATTCCCTCTAACGGGGGGATAATGTAACAACCCAAAATTCATATCCCTAAATGTAACCCTTCTCGCAACCCGTTCCGATCATCCAATCGTCGTTTCAGATTTCGTTTCCGTTTCTGACCTTTTATTAAGTCGTTAATGTGGATTTTTATTTTATGACTTAATAAGTGTCTTAATAACCTTAGAACTCATTCTAACGTCTCATATTAATGATCGGAACATTTCTAGAATCAGCCATATCGGGTTACGGCAAATTGGCCGGGTGCGACCAAAAGCCCCGTCTAACGCCGGTATCGGGTAGAATTCTAACGTGTCCCGAACTTGAACACTATTTAAAGTGATCCAAGTCTCCATTTTGAAGCTTTTGCGATATTTTACAACTTTCACTCCAACCTCTCTCCTCAAACTAGATTTATGGGTAAAAATCACAAGTTTAAGGCTTCAAATCACCAAGGTACCTTCCCTAATTTGTTTTGCAACCTCTCTAGCCTTCAAATTCGAGTTCAAACCATGGATTAGGACCATTACCATGAGTTTACGGCCCTAGAACAGTCCTAGGCCGTAAACTCATATAAAGGGGGTTTTTGGAGCAACAAAACCCTTCCAAACCTCAATTGGACCTTGGATATGGCTAGATGACTTTATGAAATGGAATTAGAATACCTCAAACCATGATTTAAAGCTTTATATATGAGTTTATGGCCCTGGAAGGTGTCTAGGCCGTAAACACATATTTAAAGGGGTTTTTAAGCCATTTAACCCTTCCAAGACACAAACAAGACTTAGATATGACTTTTAGAATATTGGAAATGGACCTAGAACACTTTAAACATAAATTTTGAAGGGTTTGTGTGAGTTTATGGCCAAGGCTTGTGCTTGGGCCGTAAACTCCTTATACAAGGGTGTAAACTCATTTTCAAGGTGTTAGAAAGCCATCCAACACCACCAAAAGCCTTGGAATAAATCATAGGACCAACCAAAAATAGTTTAAGGGCTTTAAACACATCAAAACTCTTCATTTGAGAGTTTACGGCCATAGAACATGCTCCATGGCCGTAAACTCCCAAAAGTGTGTCATTTAGTGTCCAAAAATCATTTCAAGGCTTGTAGGAATTTTTAGAATCACATGTGATTAATTTTGGGACCTTAAAAACAATTATTCAAGGAGATATGAGAGTTTATGGCCATAGGCCCCATGCCAAGGCCGTAAGCTCCCTAAAGAGTTGTATTTGGTTATTTTAATTCAATCCAAGCCTTAGGTAAAATTATTCCAAGCATTTCCAAGTGTTAATATCCATTTGTGACCCATTAAACACCATAAACCACCCCACCATGAGTTTACAGCTGTAAACTCATGGGGAATGGGTGTTTAGGCCGTAAACTTCATTAGGGAGTTTACTCTTGGGGAGTAAACTCAAATTCCAAGTCCCTTGCTTCAATTCCCGTCCGTAGATGTCACCTGGGTCACTCCAAACACCCGTTTTGAGGTGTTTTCGTTCGTTGGAGTGTAACTCCATATCTAATTAGAGTTTATGAATTTAATTAGATATATTTGTATGCCATTTCATATTACATAGGAACCTCGCGTGTTATCAGGCCTGGATTCGACGTTTAGCACCCGAAATCGACACACTTCCGCGTCCGGTGAGTTCATACCCCTACCCCTTTATCAATGGTTTTTCAATGTTTTCAGGGGGGAATAAAAGCAAAAGTACAAGAATATCTTGTACTTAGAATTATGATTTCAGTCAAATGGTTTCATAATTGTACATTTTAAGAATTGAAAACCTTCTAACAAACTGTTTTAACTTACAGAGTTGTTTGTTTTAACCCGATTTTCAATTCTTATTACACTCTGTTATATTGTATACTTTACATGTGATTGTTCACATTTAAACTGATAGAACACATAAACAATTGTAATGTCTGTAATAAAACACTAAGGTTCGAGTGTAAAAGACAGACACCATTAGAAAACATAAAACATCTGTACGTCCTTAACAAGACACCTAGGTTCGAGTGTGATAGATAAATACCATCATAACACACAAATCACTGTAATGTCCTTAATAATACACCTAGGATCGAGTGTAAAGGACCGTAATCATTAAATAACACCTAGGCTCGAGTGTAATGTCCTTAATAAAACACCTAGGCTCGAGTGTAAAGGACAGGTACGTAGAACATAGCTAGTCGTAAATACTACTTTCCTATTCGAAAAGTAAAGACTAATCTTAAAGATTGGAGACACGTCCTTGTAACACTTCCATGGCACGAGATAGTGGAGGACTAACCCTGTAACCAGAATCTCCGTTCGTAGGAGAGCGTGGCTTGAGTGTATAGATCTATACGGGATTGACAATCCCACACCTGGCTGCTAGCTACAGCCGAACCGAAAGGTTCAAGGGTGACGAAAGTCATAGAAAGGGTACTGGCCATGGTCCGAGTCTTATCCAGTCTGAGTATGGTTAAGGACTCGCAATCAAGATTATTAACACTTCACGAGTTTTTATTAATTTTATGTACGTAATAAAACTAATGTACGTTCAAGGATATTAGACACACATACACACATTCAGGAAAACATGGGGTTTTCCTGGGGAGAACACTGAACATAACCAGAACCAGTAAAGATCCACACACACACACAGTCAGGAAAACATGGGGTTTTCCTGGGGAGAACACTGAACATAACCAGAACCGGTAAAGATACATACACACATAGTCAGGGAAACATGGGGCTTTCCTGGGAAGGACACCGAACATAATCAGAATTGGTAATAGTTCACACACACACACACACAGTTAGGAGAACATGGGGTTCTTCCTGAGTAACAGTAGTACGTAACTAGAAAAGTGTAACATGTTAAACAACTGAACTACAATTCACAAGAACAATCATATTTTCATTATACATCGTTTACTTTACTTTCAGATTTGGAAACTAACTTTACATAACAAAATATGGGATTTTCTTGGATAACCACTTTTTCAGGAAACCAAATGAACTCGTACATTTTCAGAAAAACTAACCGCTTATGAACTCACCAGCTTTATGCTGATTTTCAAACTGCTTGTATTCTTAGGTTCACATTAGACAGGTACCCGACTATCTCTTTTGGCGAAGGCGGAGTTCTCAGAAGACTCGTTTCGTGTTGTTTATATATACTATGTATCACATGTATAACTTTTGCTTTTGAAACAAATGTAAAACTTTCATATATGTAATGTAATGGTTGATTTACTTTACTTACTATGTACATTGGATTTGATACTCAACGTGGAGGTAACCCCGGAAATGTTTCCGCCTTCGGTTTTCGGGGTGTGAGAACTATAATAGGTATAGCTTATGATTCATCACATAACACACTCATACAAAAAGGGTACATTCATACAAAAAGGTTTTACATTCACGCACACTACACGTAAACTTGTTAACTTAAATTGTGTGACATTCTCTTTCCGCACGACCGAGTGCGGGACTTAAATTCCTGGTAGCTATATCCAGAGTCTCTTGTAGGGAGAACGTTATAGTTGTATATAGATCTATATTGGGTTAGACACCCCACACCTGAGCTGCATGCAACAACTAGACCGGCAGGTCTATGGTGACAAATGTCATATCAGTTTCGCGACGTTTGAGAAACGTCGTGGCAGGTTCATTCAGTCATAGTATGGTTATAGCGACTCATTTAGCAAGTTAACAACTCATAAAGTTTACGAGAATTTTTATAATCAAAAAGGGTTTTATGCCGATTTAAAACCATGGTTATATAATTAAGTATGGAAAATACTTGTTCATTCCCAGTCCTGGGATTTAGGACTACATACACATAATAAAGAAAATATTGGATTTTCTAGATACATATTCTAACGCTTTTACAAGTGAAATGGTTTACTTCTCTAACGAAATCTCTTATGAACTCACCAACCTTTGTGTTGACACTTTTCAAAACAACTTGTATTCTCAGGAAATCACTAAATAGGAAATCAAGTGCATTTTGAGGATGGGACGTTAAGGCGTCAAACATTTCATATTTTGCCAACATATTGTAATTGATTTTGAAACATGTAATTCATACAATGATGTAACTTTTTCAATTATATATATGTTGGTTGTGTTTGGTTAAATCACTATTGCATTTGTTGTTATGATACTATACATGAAGTCCTCCACCCCCGGACATTTCCGCCATCCTTGGTTTGTGGGTGTGACAGATTGGTATCAAAGCACGGTTTATAGTGAATTAAGTATATCAAACAACATAGGATATACAAACTATAAGCACATTTAGGACTAAGAGTCTCTGATTTTAAAACATTCTAACGGGGTATACTTTTAGAAAATGAATAGTTTCTTGTTTAAAAGTATACCTACATGCATCACATACTCGCGCAGTGTCATAACTAGAAGAACATAAACTAAAAGAAGAGGATTTGAACGCTACGAGTATGCCTTGGTATGAGTAATCAGTTCTGGGAAGGATATAGCCTGATCAACTATATTTGTCCAAGAAGTGACTTACTCATATCGGGGGATAGTCGTAGGGGGCAAAAAATCTAATAACCTAACTTCACCCTACAAAAAATGCTCTAAGAACCAAATCTAAACATTTAAAATACTATAGGAGTATTTGTATGTTGCTATATCACAATATTATTATTATTAACCGCTATCTGCTTCTTACACCCCTATTCTCGCGCATACGACATGGCAGGATTCCATTTACCAGGAGACCCATACTTTCCCAATCAGGGAAATGCCGGCTGGATTGAGGAAGAGCCCGAAGAGCTGATTGAAGAGGACCCCGAAGAGGATCCCAAAGAAGAACCCGAAGAAGAAGAAGAGGAGGTAGATGAAGAAGAAGAAGAAGAGGAAGACAACGAGGTCGACATGGATGAGGACGAAGGTGAAGAAGAGCCAGAGGAGGAAGTCTTCAACCCTCCTTACATCACCAGGGTGCCTGCGAAACACTTTGGCCACAACGGGCCTGAGCCCCGTTGGGCAACCATGATCGAGAGGTGGAGCCGGCAACAACGCCAACGGTCACCATATGGCGACCAATGAGGTTACTATGACCTCAGTCATGGGGGACCGGCTGACAGAGCCCTCCCTGTTATGGTCCAACACATCACGAACTTGGGGAACCAGAGTAGGGAAATGGCAGACCAGGTTCGAAATCTCAGTGCTATTACGACAGCCACCGATGCACGCACCCAGGATCTGGAGAGGGACTTCTATCCCGTGGACCAACTCATCGAGGACCTTACCACTGCTCAAGCGGAGGTAAAGGAGTACCAGGAGAGGAACGCAACTCTCGAGGAGAGAGTGATCGCGGCCGAACACCGAATTGCGGAGCTTCAGGGAGCCTCGACCTCAACTCAGAGCCACCATGGACCAGATGCCACTAGCCACGAGTAGTGTTTGCACTACCCATGTTTTGTTACAAATCTAGGATTTCGAGTATGCGTTGGTGCTACACTTTATTGCGAATAGGTTGACCCCATAACTAAGTGATCACACTAGTCAAAGGGGCTTTTGTACTGCCAAAACTTTATCTTTTATTATAATGTAATGTAGACCCTTGTGAGGTCAAACTTTCTCAAAACAATATGTACTAACAAGTTATCAATGAATTTGGCATGTATTTTGCTTTCTAGAATGTTGACATGAACAAACACATGACTTTGCTTGGGTCAACACTATTTAATTCATAAGTTTAATTGCATAAACTTTTCGATGAAGTACCTTCTAAAGTAATAAACTCTGGATAAAATACAATTGAGATGAAACCAGTAGCACTCGACTCGTTATTACTATTGGAGTCTTACCCACTTGTCATTTTAAAATTATGATAGAATTATGCCACCAAGGAAAAGACCAAGACCTTCCGGTAGCACAGCACCACCTCCTCCACCGCCGCTACCACAATTTGATCCAGCAATTTTCCAGGCTGCAGTAACAGCAACTGTGGCAGCAACTATGTCACAAATCAGCCCTAACGGTAATGGTGGATCCGGATCTGGTGCTACACCCTCCAATCAGAGTGATAGTTCGGGGCGTACAAAGGAATGCACTTACAGGGACTTCACAAATGGAAAACCCGTTTCTTTCAATGGAAGCGGGGGCGTCATCGCACTAATGCAATGGTTTGAGGGAACCGAAGCAGTCTTTGAAATTTGTGCTTGCAACAACTGGTTTTATTACGGGACAGCTCATAATGTTCCCCGAGGCGAGCAAAGTCAAGTATGCAGCATTCACTTTCATCAGAAGAGCTCTAACTTGGTGGAACGGCAGAGTTAAGTCGCTTACTCTTGCAGTGGCTAACTCTATAAGCTGGGAGGATTTAAAAGCTTTGATGCTGAAGGAATATTGCCCAAGAGGCGAAGTGCAGAAACTGGAAAAGGAATTTTGGAACCTCAAGATGTCGGGGACGGATCTCGAAGCTTATGCTACCACTCCAGCACCACCGAAGCAATATGCTGGAAATCTCCCCAAGTGCAACAAGTGCAACTACCACTACCATGGTGCTTGTCGGGAAATGCACTGCAACAACTGCGACAAGAAAGGGCATACCACTCGTTTCTGTAAAGCGCCAACACGACCGAACAACCAAGTTGCACTTGCGGGGGCAAGCCAAACCTGCTATGGATGTGGTGAAGCAGGACACTTGAGGAGAAACAGCCCCAAAGCACAAGCTCCTAATGCTGGGGGTGTAGGGAGAGTCCTGACGATGGGACACAGGGAAGCAGTCAAGGACCCCTCGGTCGTTACCGATACGTTCCTCCTCAATAACTCTTATGCATGCGTACTTTTCGATAGTGGGGTAGAAAGAAGTTTCGTAAGTCACCAATTCAAACATTTACTTAAGTAAAATTCCCAGTCATTAAAATATTCATACGTCGTAGAAATGGCAAACGGAAAGGTTGAGCGCGCTAATGATATTTACATGGGGTGTACCCTCACTCTAGACAACCATTCGTTCAACATCGATCTAATGCCGGTCAAAATAAAAAGTTTCAACGTCATCATTGGTATGGATTGGTTGGGTCCTAATCATGCCAACATTTTATGTTACAAAAGGGCCGTCTGCCTCAATCTGCCGAACGGAAACACCCTTGCCATTTATGGCGACAAACTTAGTGCGAACCTACAAATCATTTCCTGTGTCAAAGCCTGAAAGTATCTCCGAGAGGAATACCATGTCTTTTTAGCCCACGTCGTAGATAAGAATCAAGGGATAAAAGACATCAAAGACATTTTGGAAGTGTGCAACTTCCTTGACGTATTCCCAGAAGATCTGCCAGGTGTACCGCTCGCACGACAAGTTGAATTCTGAATCGACTTGGTTCCCGGTGCTACCCCCGTAGCCAAAGCACCATATCACCTCGCACCGGCAGAAATGCAAGAGCTGTCTAGTCAATTGAGTGAGCTATTAAGCAAGGGATTCATCAGACCGAGCTTTTCACCTTGGGGAGCACCAGTTCTATTTGTGAAAAAGAAGGATGGATCCTTTCGCATGTGCATCGATTATAGGGAGTTAAACAAACTTACCATAAAGAATCGATATCCCCTACCCCGAATCGACGACCTTTTTGACCAACTTCAGGGAGCAAGCTACTTTTTGAAAATTAACTTGAGGTCGGGTTACCATCAATTGCGAGTTCAAGAAGAAGATATCCCCAAGACGGCATTTAGAACTCGCTATGGACGCTACAAATTTGTAGTGATGCCATTTGGATTAACAAACGCGCCTGCGGTATTCATAGATCTGATGAACCGAGTGTGTCGACCCTTCTTAGATAAATTCGTGATCGTGTTCATCGATGATATCTTGGTCTATTCAAGAAGCGAAGAAGAGCACAGGCAACACCTGCGACTAATATTGGAGACGCTAAGATCCGAGAAGCTTTACGCCAAGTTTTCAAAGTGTGAATTTTGGCGCCGAGAAGTGGGATTCCTTGGCCATGTGGTAAGCAAGAAAGGAATACATGCGGATCCCTCAAAGATCAAGGCGATTGAAAATTGGTCAGCACCTACAACGCCAACGGATATCTGACAATTTTTTGGACTCGCGGGCTACTACCGAAGATTCATACAGAAATTCTCCAAGATTGCTAAGCCCCTCACCACCCTGACTCAGAAAGGCGTGTTGTTCAAATGGGAAGATAAACAAGAAGCCGCCTTCCAGAAACTAAAGCAAGCTCTATGCAGCGCACCAATCTTGTCTCTTCCGGAAGGAACTGATGACTTCGTGGTATATTGCGATGCTTCAAATCAAGGCCTCGGATGCGTGCTTATACAGAGAGGGAAAGTCATCGCCTACGCGTCAAGACAACTTAAGACACACGAAGTTAATTACACTACCCATGACCTTGAACTGGGAGCGGTAGTGTTCGCCTTAAAGATCTGGAGGCACTACCTCTACGGCACAAAATGCACCCTCTTCACCGATCACAAAAATCTTCAGCAGATCCTCAATCAAAAATAGCTCAACATGCGTCAACGAAGATGGGGTGAACTGCTGAACGACTACGAGTGTGAAATTCGCTACCACCCGGGCAAGGCCAATGTAGTGGCTGATGCCCTAAGCAGGAAGGAATATTCGGGCTGCCGAGTAAGATCCCTAACCATGACCATCCATTCCCACCTGGCCACGCAAATCAAGGAAGCTCAACTAGAAGACTTGAAACCAGAGAATGTGGCAGGTGAGGAATTAAGGGGAATGGATAAGAATTTAGAAGTCAAGGACGATGGAACTCGTTATCTCAGGAACCGAATCTGGACACCGAAGTTTGGTGGGTTCCGAGACGTGGTCATGAATAAAGCACACAACACTCGATACTCCATCCATCCAGGGTCAGATAAGATGTATCTAGACCTCAAAAAGTTATACTGGTGGCCGAACATGAAAGCCGAGATTGAATTCTCCTACAATAACAGCTATCACACTAGCATTAAAGTCGCTCCATTCGAAGCTCTCTACGGTCGCAAGTGCAGATCACCCCTGTGTTGGGCCGAAGTGGGGGATACCCAGCTAGCTAGGGGACAAGTCCCTAATAGCGCCCTTACTAGTCCTGAAATCATAAGGGAGACCACAAAAAAAATTGTTCAAATTCGGGAAAGACTGAAGGCGTCTCGTGATCGACAAAAGAGTTACACAGACCAGCGATGCAAACCCTTAGCATTCCAGGTTGGAGATCGGGTACAACTAAAAGTTTCCCTTTGAAAAGGAATGATACGTTTCGGTAAACGTGGGAAACTAAACCCGAGGTACATCGGACCGTTCGAAATCCTTGCCAGGATTAAAACCGTGGCGTATAAACTCCGATTACCACAAGAACTTAATAACGTACACCCCACATTTCACGTATCCAACTTAAAGAAGTGTCTGTCTGACGAGACACTTGTAATACCTCTCGACGAGATCGAAGTTAACGAAAATCTCCACTTCGTGGAAGAACCAGTTAAGATTATGGATAGGGAGGTCAAAAGAACGAACACAAAGCCGTATTCCTATCGTGAAGGTCCGATGGAACGCTAAACGAAGACCTGAGTTCACCTGGGAACGCGAAGACCAAATGAAACAAAAATACCCGCATCTTTTCCCAAACTCATGAAGTCCCGGCCAAAACGTAAATTTCGGGACGAAATTCCCTCTAACGGGGGGATGATGTGACAATAGTCAAATTCGGGTCAAGTTTAAGTCGAACAAACTCATCGAGTCAAACCGGTCAACTCAATTAAACCTTGTATATTAGGGTTTGTGTTATGTAATTACTGTATAACTCACTATTTTAATGAGAAAACATCACTTGGAAAAATTCGTGTGTTTAATTTTCCTTAGCCTTAGTGCTAAACAACGAACAAAAACAATAAAACAATGTTGCATACTCATTAGGAGTGTGTAAGATCCTAAAACATGGCTTAACGGGGTTCACGGACCTTGCGTTGCGGAGCCAAACACTCACAATTGTCACACATGAAACCTCTCTCAATCGTTTTCACTCTATCTCTCTCTATTTTGAAATCTCTCCCAAATCTCTCTAAGTATGTGAAATCTCTCCCAAATATCTCTTTGTATGTGAAATCTCTCCAAGAATGTCAAATCTCTCCCAAATCTCGCTAAGTATGTGAAATCTCTCCCAAATATCTCTTTGTATGTGAAATCTCTCCAAGAATGTCAAATCTCTCCCAAATCTCTCTAAGTATGTTAAATCTCTCCCAAATCTCTCTCAAAAGTTCCTTAAACTTTTTGTAGTCTCTCGGGCCATCTCGACCCTTAACCGGGTCGAAAACCGCTTAAAACGGGGCAAAAACGGACAAAAAGGGCTTAAGGACCCGAAACCCCTCTTAAGGAGCCGAACCCTCTTAAGGACCCGAAAGTCCTTTATTTTAACATATAAGACCCCTTAATTAATGATTAATCACGTTTTTAAGGATAAAACCTTATCCAAGAAGAGTGGGTGAAGTACAAAGGTTGAGTGTTGACTTATCTTTGTATTATGACACAAGCAACCCCCATACCCACTCCATGACTAACCCACACTCCTCCCCACCATACCTTGTCACTTCCTTGTACTTTTTACCTCTCTCACAAGCCATCCCCACGTTTTTAAAGCAGGTCACTCAACCTCTCTCCTCATTTTTTTCACTTGCTCTCATTTCACCAAAAATCAAACACAACTTTTCTCTCAAACTTTTTGTCTCTATTTCAAGACTCCAAGGCTGATCTTCAAGCTTTAATCTTCTCTTGGTAAGTATAATTCATCCTCCTTGTGATTATTGCACTTCATTATACTCAAATCATTGATTGCTTACACAAACTCCATCACTATGATGTTAGATTCTCGAAAATCTTCAAGGCATCTTCAAGTGTTCTTGAGTTGATCACTTCCATTCATCAACAATCATCTACTGAAATTACTTAAGGTGAGTTCATACCCCTACATTTTAATGTTTTCTCAAGTTTTTAGGGGGGGGGGGGGGGAATACAAGTTAAAACACCAAGAACATAACTAAACTTTTCTAACATCCTTCATCAGAAAAGTTGGACACCATTCACGGACTGTTTTGGACAACTTATACATTTTTGTTTTCAAAACAGTTTTAGGTGTAAGTCGTTCCTATTCTTAGCTTTAAAATGACTACTTGCACATCTCCATACGATTTTTCTACAATTTATGGTGATTTTTACAAAACTGCCTATCATTTCAAACATCAATCCGGACCAGTCTGTGATTATAGACTTGTTCACACAAGTTAGATGATAAACTATAATATGTATAGTTTATGATTCATCACATAACACACTCATACAAAAAGGGTACATTCATACAAAAAGGTTTTACATTCACACACACCACACGTAAACTTGTTAACTTAAATTGTGAGACATTCTCTTTCCGTACGTCCGAGTGCGGGACTTAAATTCCTGGTAGCTATATCCAGAGTCCCTTGTAGGGAGAACGTTATGGTTGTGTATAGATCTATATTGGGTTAGACACCCCACACCAGAGTTGCATGCAACAGCTAGACCGGCAGGTCTGTGGTGACAAATGTCATATCAGTTTCGCGACGCCTGAGAAACGTCATGGCAGGTTCATTCAGTCATAGTATGGTTATAGCGACTCACTTAGGAAGTTAACAAATCATAAAGTTTACAGGAATTTTTATAATCAAAAAGGGTTTTATGCTGATTTAAAACCATGGTTATATCATTAAGTATGGAAAATACTTGTTCATTCCTGGTTCTGGGATTTAGGACTACATATACATAATAAAGAAAATATTGGATTTTCTGGATACATATTCTAACGCTTTTAAAAGTGAAATGGGTTACTTCTCTAATGAAATCTCTTATGAATTCACCAACCTTTGTGTTGACACTTTTTAAAACAACTTGTATTCTCAGGAAATCACTAAACAGGAAATCAAGTGCATTTGGAAGATGGGACGTTAAGGCGTCAAACATTTCATATTTTGCCAACATATTGTAATTGATTTTGAAACATGTAATTCATACAATGATGTAACTTTTTCAATTATATATATGTTGGTTGTGTTTGCTTAAATCACTATTGCATTTGTTGTTATGATACTATACATGAAGTCCTCTACCCCCGGACATTTCCGCCATCCTTGGTTTGGGGGTGTGACAGACGAGTATTAATAGGGGTAGACAAGCGGGAGTATATATTCCTGATAAAACATTTATCATTGTGGCTACACGAGTACAAAGGTGCTCAAGTTCCTTTCATGTGTGAATTTTCTTCTCTTTTTGTGTATGGTCCTAAAACATGGGTCAATATTTAATTTATGTATTATTACATCTTTGTATATACCTGTCATATCATCGTGTTTCCATGGAAAGGTTGATTTTCTTTCTCTTAGGAACATGATAAGATCTTGCTCAAGATCTTTGTCAATATCATTTCCTAATAACACTTTGATTTCGGGATCTTCAGGAGTTAAAGAAACTTCTTTAACTTTTCTTTTGTGGGGTACTAGGAAATCTCATGTTTTCTTATATTTGTTATGCCTATCTAAGGTGTAGCTGAATTCTTCATGGATATGGTGTAACAATTCTTTTCTTCTTGTTGGCCAGTATAAATCTTGAGTACCCCTAAGGTGATGGTTTCTTGACACATTAGTGGTAAGTCGAAGGAACAACGTTTTTGTTATGAAAACAAGGCATGCCTAAGATAGTACTATAGCAAGACAGAGAATCTACTACATTCAAACGTTAACTATAGTTAACTCCTTAGATACACATTGTGAGTTTGATTTCTCCCCTAATGTTTTTAGTTTTGCCACTAAATCCTACCAACACCGAAGCTGTTCGGTTTATTTCAGAATCGGGTATGTTCATATTGTTGAGCGTCCCCAATAAGATAATGTTGATTGAACTTCCACCTTCTATCAAAATATTTCAGAAAAGTGGTTAGCTACATATAATGTTATGACCATGCCATCATGATTGGAATCGAGCACATCTTCCATCTCATATTCATTGAAGGATATATCCTTCTTGTCAATTAATAAAGCATTGTTTCATGGATTTTCTTCTTTTTCCTACTTGGAGGTCTTTATGTGTATATTCGTTGCAGAATAAGATGCTCCGCAAATGTCAAACCCACCTAAGATAAAGTTTTTTACCTTAGCATCTGAGGGTGGAGGTGTTATTCTTTTGGGAAGATACTTAGGATATTTGCGTTTATGGTTAGGTTTGTTCCCTTTTCTCCCTAAGAGCTCCTTCAGGTGACCTTTACTTAGCAGGTAGCTAAACTCCCTTCTCAGATCAATGCAATCTTCGGTGGGGTGCCCAAAATCTTCATGATATTCACAGTACTTGGATTTATTTTTCTAGGCAGAGGTCTTCTCACTTTTCTTGGGTCATCTTGTTTTGTCCACAAGATCTTGCATTGCATAAAGTAGAGCTGAAATTTTGATAGAGAAACAATAGTCAAATATTTGGATAGTCTTCATATTCATTGTTATGTTACAGAGCATTGGCCCTATGACTCTCATTTCATGTGTTGAGTTTAGTTTTCTAAAACTTCATGGAAAAAAAATTCATTCTTCCTATTGGGATAATCATAGGGTGCCTTTATCCTCTTACAATCTTTTTGTCTTCTTTTAGTCTAGTGAATCTTAGAGCTCTACTCCTCACTTCATCTAACTTATTACATGAGGTCATAAAAAAATCCTCATGGGATGGAGAATCTTTCTTCATCACAATATTGAAGACTTTTATAGTTGTTTCAACATCTAGATGTGGGATATCAAGGGCTTCTTTTTCGAACCTACCAACATAGAACCTTAAGGACTTCTCATTACCTTGGGTTACTCTATAAAGATTACTTGTTAGGTTTTCAAAAGTTTTGTTACAAGAAAATTGGTTATTAACCAAATTATTAAGATAGGATAAAGAAGTAATATATTTAGGGGAACATTTAAGAACCATTTTAGTGAAGATCTTGTAAGGATTGAACCAAAACCTTTGCATATACAAGTCTCCTTAAGATGTTGGTGGATTAAGAGAATCTTAATGCATTCCATATATTGGGCTACATGCTACCTAGGATCCTTGGTTCCATCATGAATCTTCATGTTGGATATTTGAAACCTTTTTGGAACTTTGGTATCACATATGGGTGGTGTGAATCTAGAAATTTTATGGATGGTAGGGGACACGTTTGGAATGGTTTAAATTACACCCATGAAACTTTTCTTGCCTCTCAATTTCCTGAGTTCTTTATCCAATTCGTGGCTTATCCCAACAACTTTTCCATAAGGAGGAATGTTGAAAACTCATCCAAAATCTTTGTAAGAAGTACCTCCTGTGCTGGGAGGTGCACCATATGTGAAGGGTCTGCAATGGGATGATGTCCATGGTTTGACATTTTGTAGATGCATCGACTTCAAATTTTAATATCATGGGTTGCAGTTCTTGGGTTATCCCTCATGGATTTTGGTTTGGTTAAGATGTGAAGGTGGATTTTCTTGGAACTTCACATTCATTATATAAGGGTTTACACTTGGTGGAGGGGGAATATTTTGACCATCAGAAAGAAATGGAATAGTGCTAGATGTGGATCTGGGAAAAATAAACATTTTTGTGTAAAAACTGCAAGTGATTAATACTCATAAAAAATCTTTTTGAACAATCTTTAGAGAAAAGTAATAACACCACCTGTCCTGCGGATGGCACCAAATTGTTTTGGTTAAATATTGCATAAATAAGTTAGTAACCAAATTGTAACACCCAATTTCCTAGGTATATTAATTTATGTTGCAATTCTTTATTTATGTAGGGTTACTCGACGAGTTGGTGCACAGACTCGTCGAGTCTGGTCGCGACTAGATGATGTGGTTAACGAGAGGACTCGACGAGTCAGGGGAGTGACCCGCCGAGTCAGAGCTAATGAAAGAAACCCTAATTTCTCGGGTTTGGGACCTATTTAAAGGCCCTTATGGCCTTCATTTGCGGCTACCAGTCCATAGAGAGAAACCCTAGAGTGTTTGGGTGTTTTGAGAGATAAAGGAAGCCATTCTTTACCTTTGTGGTGTTGTTTAGCAAGAAGAAGGAGGTTCTAGCCAAGAGGAAGCAAAGGAGGTTGCTATTCTATGGATTCGAAGCTAAGATCATTGCATTTGAGGTATTAAACTCGGATCATCTCATGTTTTATGAACTATAAATGGATTAGGGTTTCTTGTGTCCTTTGTTAGGTTGATTTGATGTCCAATAGTCCTTTTATGGTGGTGAGGCTTTGGATCTGGATCCATAGAGGTCCAGAGAGCCTCACTCATCAAGCTCTATAGAGAGTAATGGAGGTTATGGCCTTGGGTTGTGGTATTTGGGGCTAAATCATCATATATGGCCATATAGTTGTTGCATGTACATCAAGATAGAGACTTTACGTGATTATTGAGCTTGGGAAGGTTAGATATAAGGATTAGAGGAATAGATCTGACCTCAGAAGGTCGTTTGAGGTTGAGCATGAAATGAACTCACCGAGTCCATGAGCAGACTCGACGAGTTGGAGCGGGTTGTCCCGTGATTCTGATCAGTGGATGACTCGCCGAGTTGGGTGACCAACTCGGTGAGTCAGAAGGGATTCAAAGGACGCGAATTCACGTATGGACTCGACGAGTCTATGCAAGACTCGACAAGTCGGGTCAAAGGTTGACCGTTGACCAGGGTTGACTAGAG
The DNA here is from genome assembly GCF_002870075.4 of Lactuca sativa. Classification (NCBI taxonomy): domain Eukaryota; kingdom Viridiplantae; phylum Streptophyta; class Magnoliopsida; order Asterales; family Asteraceae; genus Lactuca; species Lactuca sativa. The sequence goes on from NC_056626.2 coordinate 349,523,723, forward strand.
TTGACTTAATAGGGTTAGTCAAACTAAGTCAGGAAGGTATTAATTAGACATGTACTTATGATATAGGAGGCGATACATCGGGGAATTGAGCTCGAGTGACTATCCGACATCAGCGAGGTGAGTCTTCTCACTATGCCATACCCGATGGGGTAGCTAGGTGACCGGAAGGTCTCATATGTGTGATGTTTATGTGATGCATGTTATATATGATATATGTTATGATATGAGTATGATGATATGTACTGGAAGGTCAACAGAGTATGGGCCAGAAGGTCAACAGAGTTATGGAATGGAAATTCCCTGAGACACTTGGGTCAAAAGATCCTATAGATTTATGGCCTGGAAAGGTATATGTGTTGTATGCGGTATTTTGGGGAACTCACTAAGCATTTATGCTTACTGTTTGTGTGTTATGTGTTTCAGGTGCCAGTGTTGATCGCCGGAAGGCGCCGACATGATCAGTACACACTTGTAGATGACATGTTTCTTTTTGAGATCTTGGGATATGGATTTTGTACTGTGTTTTATTTTTGGTGAAAATATTGGATATATGATTTTGGGATGATTTGGAAATGAAATGTTTTATTAAAATTAAATGAAAATTTGTTTGAAATTTAACGGTGTTACAAATTGGTATCAGACCCTTGGTTTGATGGATTTGGATTCACCTTTGGGTGTATTTGAACTCAAACTGAGTATTTGAGAAAGATTTTCATAAAATTAACAATTTTTCTAAAGAGTAAAAGAATTTGGACGATGCGCAAGGAAACAGTGTGTACGATCAGCCAACGCCCGAACAGTGATTTCCCAAGTTACCCTTACATTATGTGTTATGATATATATATATATATATATATATATATATATATATATATATATATATATATATATATATATATATATTGAAATGTATTATGCACGCTAGAGTAGGCTAGGTATTCATATTAGGACTAGAGTGGCCTAATTTGTGATACCTTAGCCTAGGAAGATTTCTTCTGCCATGGGATGCTTTAGAATGAGTAAGTAGTAGTGTGGTGCTATGAGAGTCTACCGAAGGGTAGTTTATGTGTGGAAAGAGATAGAGTACTTGTGACTTGGGATCCTTGGAGGATGACTTGGGATGAATACTGGTGAGGTGTGGAAGGTTGTATTGGGCCCATACTACTGGAAACACCGGATCAGTATGTAGCCCAAGTAGGAATCCTTAGGGTACTAGGAATCAAGAAGGGTTGGGTTATCGAGTGCGAGTATACTCTAGCGAATCCCTAATATTTTTATGTTGTATTTCAGAGACATCATGGTTGGGACGCGCCTCAGACCAGAGACCAACGAGGGAGGTGTGAGCGATGAGGAGCTCCGCCAGATGATTCATGAGGAGGTGGTTGCTGCCGTCCGGGCTGAGGTTCCAGAGATGTTCGGGTCTATTAAGACCACACTGATTAAGACCTTTGATGAGCGGTACGCTGCTCTTACTGAGGCTGTTGTTGCTGCGGCCACTGCAGCTGTTGCTGCCGCCAGGCCACAGGGGGGGTGACTCGCTGCTATACCGGAAATCAGCAACACGAATCCACCAGAGTTTGATGGGACGCAAGACCCGATTGCTGTGATGAGATGGATATCTGACATTGAGGGATGCTTCTACACCGGTTCGTGTCCAGAGCATCTGAGGGTTCGGTTTGCACTGAACCAGCTTCGCTTGTGAGCGAAGGACTGGTGGAAGTTTGTGAGTGCACATCTTAGTTCTGTGGACATTTCAGCGGTGACCTGGGAGGCGTTCACCGCCATGTTCAGAGACGAGTACGTTCCCCCGGTGGAAAAGGAACGATTGGCCCAGGAGTTTTTGACCCTCAAGAAGGGTACGGAGTCAGTTACCGTGATTACCAGGATGTTTCATGAGAGGGAGATGTTCTGCCCTGAGCACGTGTCGACCAAGCAGGCACGCATGAGCTGCTATCTGAGCGTTCTGAGGAGAGACATTTGTGAGTTTGCGGCGAACTCATCATACCGACCATTTGCTGAGCTCCAGACAAATGCCCGGAAGAGGAAGATTGAGCTGGAGACTTAGGCCAGGGAGGAGGCCGAGTCTCAGAGCAGGGATTGCCGACCGGCACAGTCTCAGCCGGCTGTCAAGCGGGGAAAGCCCGCCGATTCGAGATCTGGGGGACAGAAGGGCCGCACTTGCGGAAAGTGCGGAAAAGGTCATGAGGGGGTTTGTAGGTCTGGTATCTGCTACAAGTGTGGCAAAGAGGGGAATATCGCCAAGGATTGCCCCCGGGGGTTCATGGTTTGCTTTCATTGCAACCAGATCGGACATCAGAAGGCTGAGTGTCCGTGGTTGAGGGGGACAGCATAGGGGACGCCGCAGGGATCTACCCCTACTGCTATGCGAGCTATTGAGGGTCGGACGGTGAAGGCCGAGGCGCCAAAGGCGTGAGGGAGAGCGTTCCAGCTGACAGCGGAGGAGGTCCGCGCAGCACCCGACGTCGTGGTTGGTATGTATTATGTTCATATTTATTTATGCTATAATAAGATCTTGTATTTATATTATGTTATTCATCAGTACTTTTCTTGTGAATTCTGTACCTGCTTTGGTGTTATTTGACTCAGGTGCGAATCGGTATTTTGTGTCATTAGCATTCACTAAGCACATCAGTATCCAGCGAGAGGCGATGAGTAGACCTTTGTGTGTTTCTATAGCTAACGAGCGAGCAGTGTATGCCACATATGTGATTCGAGGGTGTGTACTTGAGATCTTTGGCGTTGGGTTTTGCAATAGATCGGGTCCCGATTGCAATGGAGGACGTATGTGTTATCGTAGTTATGGATTGGTTGAGCCGATTTGGGGCAGTAATAGACTGCGAGTAGCAGCTGTTCATGATCCGAGATCCCAGTGGGGTAGTGCTGACAGTTTATGGTGAGGGGACTCGTAGTGGTTCAACATTATGTTCGGCTGCCAGGGCGAGGCAGAGTTTGCAGCGGGGCTGCAAGGGGTTCGTAGCTTACGTGATGGATGTACGGGAGGCCTCTGGGAGGCCAAGTTTGCTTGACGATGTCCCGACAGTGCGAGAGTTCCCGGAAGTATTTCCCAAGGAGTTGCCGGGTGTGCCTCCCGAGAGGCAGGTGGAGTTTCGCATCGATTTGATTCCTGGGGCCACGCCTATCGCTAATGCGCCTTATCGTTTGGCACCACCAGAGATGTAGGAGTTATCCTCATAACTCCAGGAGCTGTTGGGGAAGGGGTTTATTCGTCGGAGCAGCTCGCCTTGGGGAGCCCCGATCCTGTTCGTTAAGAAGAAGGATGGTTCACACCAGATGTGTATTGATTACCGAGAGTTGAACAAATTAACAGTTAAGAACCGTTATCTGTTGCCGAGGATTGATGACTTATTTGATCAGCTGCAGGGGGCATCTTGGTTCTCCAAGATTGATCTGAGGTCTGGATATCAACAGATGAGGGTGCATGATGAGGATATCCAGAAGACGGCGTTCAGGACGTGTTATGGGCACTATGAGTTTGTGGTGATGCCTTTCGGGCTCACCAATGCGCCAACAGCATTCATGAATCTAATGAGCAGAGTATGTAGACCGATGTTGGATCAATCGGTGATCGTGTTCATTGATGACATTCTAGTGTATTCTAGATCCCAGGAGCAGCATGAGGAGCACTTGAGAGAGGTTCTTGGGGTGTTGAGATCGGAGAGGCTTTATGCCAAATTCTCCGTGTGTGAATTCTGACTACGAGAGGTCCAGTTCTTAGGGCATCTCGTTAATCAGAATGGGATATTGGTTGATCCAGCCAAGATTGAGGCAGTGATGAGTTGGGAAGTGCCAAAGTCCGCTACCGAGATCAGGAGTTTTCTGGGGTTGGCCGGTTATTATCGGAGATTCATTCAAGACTTCTCCAAGATTGTAGTTCCACTCACTAGGTTGACCAGGAAGGCTGTTTCATTCTCATGGGGTCCGGAGCAGCAGACCTCATTTGAGACTCATCGCCAGAAGTTGTGTGAAGCCCCGGTGTTATCCCTACTAGAGGGAGTTGATGATTTTGTGGTTTACTACGATGCATCGATATCTGGGTTAGGCGCAATGCTTATGCAGAGGGGCCATGTAATAGCGTATGCGTCGAGGCAGTTGAAGCCTCATGAGGTGAGGTATCCCACTCATGATCTGGAGTTGGGGGCAGTAGTGTTCGCCCTTGATCTGGCGCCACTATCTGTATGGGGTTCGGTGTAGCATATTCACGGACCACAAGAGTTTGAACTATTTGATGGATCAGCCCAACTTGAACATGCGACAGAGGAGCTGGTTGGATGTGGTAAAGGATTATGATTATGAGATCTTGTATCACCTGGGCAAGGCGAATGTGGTAGCTGATGCCCTGAGTCGGAGGGCAGAGAGTGCCCCGATCCGAGGTATGTGTATGAGGATGACTGTGATGACTCCGGTGTTGGATGCCATCCGAGAGGCTCAGACCGAGGCAGTGAGGCCGGAGAACCGTAAGAAAGAGCGGGTGATTGAGAAAGTATCTGAGTTTGTGACTGATAGCCTAGGGCTTATCACATTTCAGGGTCGTATTTGGGTGTCGTTTATTGGTGGGGCACGAAGAATCCAACTGGAGGAGGTGCATCGATCGAGGTTCTCGATCCATCCCGGGGCTACCAAGATGTACTTGGATCTGAGGAAAGATTATTGGTGTCCATGCATGAAGAGGGATGTAGTGTGGATTGTAGGGAGGTGCTTGACCTGTCGTCAGGTTAAGGCTGAGCACTAGCGTCCACATGGTAAATTGCAGCCACTCGAGGTTCTCCAGTGGAAGAGGGAATAGATCTCTATGGATTTCATCACAAGTTACCCAGAACTCCAAGGGGTGTCGATGCGATTTGGGTGATAGTGGATCGACTAAGAAAGAGTGCCCACTTTCTTTCTATCAATGAGAGCTCTTCTGCGGAGAAGTTGGCAGAGATGTATGTGAGCGAGATAGTGTCTCGGCATGGGGTACCGATTTCGATTGTGTTGGATCGGGATGTGCATTTTACTTCCAGGTTCTGGAAGAAGTTTCATGAGGAGTTCAGTACCAGATTGCATTTCAGCACTGCCTATCACCCTCAGACCGATGGTTAGAGTGAGCGGACTATTCAGACTCTTGAGGATATGCTTCGTGCATGTGTATTGGATTTTGGAGGGGGTTGGGTCACGTACCTGCCCTTGGCTGAGTTCTCCTATAACAACAGCCATCATTCGAGCATCAGTATGCCTCATTTTGAGTTGTTATATGGGAGGAGGTGTCGGACTCCCATTTGCTGGGGAGAAGTAGGGCAGCGGGTGATGGGTAGCACAGAGATAATACTACAGACCACCGAGCAGATTCAGCAGGTCAGATAGAGGTTGATGACAACCCAGAGCCTTCAGAAGAGTTATGCGGATAGATGACGGTCAGAGCTCGAGTTTCAGGTGGGTGATTTCGTTCTCCTGAAAGTCTCACCTTGGAAAGGTGTGATCCGATTCAGGAAGAGAGGCAATTTGGGGCCTCGGTATATTGGTCCTTTCAGGGTGACCGCCAGGGTGGGCGGGGTAGCATATCGTTTGGAGCAACCTGCGGAGTTAAGTCAGATTCATGATACCTTCCACGTGTCTCAGTTGAGGAAGTGTATCGCCGATGAGTCGGCAGTGGTTCCATTAGAGGACATTTAGGTGGATGCGAGCCTGAACTATGTTGAGAGGCCGATCGCGATTCGGGATAGGAGGATCAAGGTTTTGAGAAACAAGGAGGTGTCATTGGTTCAGGTCCAGTGGCAGCATCGGAAGGGGTCCGAGCTGACTTGGGAGCCGGAGTTAAATATGCGAGAGTAATATCCAGAGATATTTGGTGAGCGAGACTTCGAGGGCGAAGTTTGATTCATGTGGGGGAGAATTGTAACACCCATTTCCCAGGTATATTAATTTATGTTGCAATTCTTTATTTATGTAGGGTGACTCGACGAGTTGGTGCTCAGACTCGTCGAGTTTGGTCGCGACTGGATGATGTGGTTAATGAGGGGACTCGACGAGTCAGGGGAGTGACTCGCCGAGTTAGAGCTGACGAAAGAAACCCTAATTTCTCGGGTTTGGGACCTATTTAAAGGCCCTTATGGCCTTCATTTGCGGCTACCAGTCCATAGAGAGAAACCCTAGAGTGTTTGGGCGTTTTGAGAGAGAAAGGAAGCCATTCTTGACCTTTGTGGTGTTGTTTAGCAAGAAGAAGGAGGTTCTAGCCAAGAGGAAGCAAAGGAGGTTGCTATTCTGTGGATTCGAAGCTAAGATCATTGCATTTGAGGCATTAAACTCGGCTCATCTCCTGTTTTATGAACTATATATGGATTAGGGTTTCTTGTGTCCTTTGTTAGGTTGATTTGATGTCCAATAGTCCTTTTATGGTGGTGAGGCTTTGGATCTGGATCCATAAAGGTCCAGAGAGCCTCACTCATCAAGCTTTATAGAGAGCAATGGAGGTTATGGCCTTAGGTTGTGGTATTTGGGGCTAAATCATAATATATGGCCATATAGTTGTTGCATGTACATCAAGATAGAGACTTTACGTGATTATTGAGCTTAGGAAGGTTAGATCTAAGGATTAGAGGAATAGATCTGACCTCAGAAGGTCGTTTGAGGTTGAGCATGAAACGAACTCGCTGAGTCCATGAGCAGACTCGACGAGTCGGAGCGGGTTGTCCCGTGATTCAGATCAGTGGATGACTCGCCGAGTTAGGTGAGTGACTCGGTGAGTTAGAAGGGATTCAAAGGACTTGAGTTCACATATGGACTCGACGAGTCTATGCAAGACTCGACGATTCGGGTCAAAGGTTTACCGTTGACCAACGTTGACCAGGGTTGACTAGAGTTGACTTAATAGGGTTAGTCAAACTAAGTCAGGAAGGTATTAATTAGACGTGTACTTATGATATTAGAGGTGATACATCGGGGAATCGAGCTCGAGTGATTATCCGACATCAGCGAGGTGAGTCTTCTCACTATGCCATACCCAATGGGGTAGCTAGGTGACCGAAAGGTCTTATGTGTATGATGTTTATGTGATACATGTTATATATGTGATATGTTATGATATGAGTATGATGATATGGACCAGAAGGTCAACAGAGTATGGGCTGAAACGTCAATGGAGTTATGGGATGGAAATCCCCTAAGACACTTGGTTCGGAAGATCCTATGGAGTTATGGCTTGGAAAGGCATATGTGTTGTATGTGGTATTTTGGGGAACTTACTAAGCATTTATGTGTACCGTTTGTGTGTTATGTGTTTCAGGTACCAATGATGATCGCGGGAAGGTGCCAACATGATCAGTACACACTTGCAGATGACATGTTGCTTTTTGAGATCTTGGGAATTTGGTGAAAATATTGGATATATGATTTTGGGATGATTTGGAAATGAAATGTTTTATTAAAATTAAATGAAAAATTGTTTGAAATTTAACGGTGTTACACAAATTAGTAAGTGTGGTGTTATGTTTAAGTAAAGATCTTTTAGAAAGTAAATTGTAAATTGCTGAAGATTTAGAAATATGTTGAAGATCTTGGACATACCCAAAATCCTGGGAAAAAGACAGTAATATTAAGATTTATTATAAAGAAAATAAACTAATGAATATTTAGAAATGTTAATTAGATACAAGATATAAGTACGTTTTTACTTGGAAATTAGGACAAATATAGTGCTAAAATTGTAAATTCATTGAGTATAACAATAAGTCTTAAGGTATTCAAAAGGATTAAGATACCATAAAGTATCTTGAGGTTATAATTCATAAGAAAAAGTACCGCAATTGAATAAACATTTATTAAAATATGTGTAAGCACCGAAATAGATCAAATAACATTAAATGAGTGCAAGAACACAAAGATATATGAGAAAAGCCCTTGATTTGTTAATATTTCCAGCACAAAACATTGGGAGGTGACAAGAGTCACACTACATTCAGAACCTTTATTAGAAATAAGTAGAAATGTTACAAGTGCAAGTTAATCGTGAGTTGTATGAGTGAAATTTACCAAGTATAAGTGTTCTATGAATAGTGAATGTTTGTGAAATGATCTCAGCTCCTCTACTTATACATTTCATAGCTAACTAACTTCCTTAAAAATCTGTTATCTTCCCTATTTGTGCTTAACCACGTATTTTGGGGAAACTCAACATATTTTCTTGTTGACCACATGCTTACTTGACTTAGTACATGCCTTGTGAGATGACCATTTAGTCCTACATAAGAAATACAATCGCAATCCCAAGATTTTCGATTGTTCAAGATATTGGACGGTTCAAGATCTTGGGCAGTTAAAGATGTTAGTACATGTTCAAGAGGTTATACATAATAAAATAAGGTTATGAAAATATCACCCATAACACTAGTGAAAAAAAAAGATACAACTTAGTGGCTCTAATACCACTGGTAAAACTTAGAGTTTCAAATACAAACGTACATGACAACAAAAGCAAGAAAACAAAACCAAATTCCAACCACTAGGATCATATATCCATATGTAACTTTCAAATAAACCATACATAAAAGGAACAAAGTAAACAAACATCTTGATCTTTTGAAAATTATTATTGAACACGAACCATAATTAAGATTGACAATCGAACTCACGTCATGATCGAGATGGACGCACAACCTCAGTCAAACAAATTCAGGTAGGAGAAGAGAATGAGGGGTGGCTATTTTAGGGTTGCTTGCATATACCCTCTTGGCCGGCTATACACCTCTAGTTATAGGGGTGGGATTAGGGTTTAGTAGATAATTACTTGGTAACTAAGTAATTATCATTTAAGCATTCGAATTTCAAATCTTACAATTTAAACCCTAGAGGTTAATAAGTTTTTATTAATTTATTAATGACTAGGTAAATAACAAACTAGATCTTTATTATCTCTCTCTTGTCAAATATTGTATAAATATATTCTTGCTTGTAACCTAAAATGATGTTACCATAAATAGTAATATTATCAAGATTGATTTCTTCATGGGGTCGGTTTGTTATCCAAGAAGGTAAGACTGATATGGTGTTTTAGTTTATTGATCATGAGATCACATGTCTTTATTATGTTGGGGGTAAGCTTCAGGTAGGGTAGGTGGCATAAGACAAATTGGCTAATATGTAAAGAACCAAATGTATCCTCCCTAATCATTTCAAAATCTAAACGAAGATGACATGAAGTAATACTCTATAAGTGCATAACATCTATAAGAAAAATTAGACATCTAAGAACACATGAAATAAATTCCACATGAGTGTCTGAAGAAGAGGAACAAAATCTCATATGGGTTTTTGTTTTTATATAAATCTCCTAAACTTATATCCCTAATAATTAAAATCTTCACTGGTGAAATATGTTCAAAGGGATAAAAGTATATACACAATAAAAATTATGAAATTACAATCTTCACCCCATTTGAGAAGCTATTAATCATGAGGTTTTATTTTATAAAGGCTCATAACATATACTTGTTCAACAAAAGTCATTCCTTGCCAAATACTATCCAAAAGGCTACCATGTCGCTTTTCAAGAAGGTGGCCATACATGATTATCCTCTTTGTTTGTTTGTTTTTTTTTTTTTTTTTTTTTTTTAGAAGTATGTAAATGTTTTTGAGTATTTTTTTAGATTATTATTATTTTTTTATTTAAAAAAGAGAAATTTTGAAAAAAAAAAAAGAGAAAGAAAAACATATTTTTTGTTAAAGTTTTCTTTTGAACATGGAATTATGGTGAGAAGAAATTATAGACACAACCAAAGTTAGGTTTAAAGGGTTGATGTCATCTCGATTCAACATAATTAGTTGGCCTAGAAATATTAGAACTTTGTTTCATCAAGGGATTTGCTAAAGACATCGGTGACTTGTCCATCCATGTGAACAAAGTCGCAAATCAACATAACCTTTTTGGATATTATCTTTGATGAAATGATATCGATATGCTTGGTCATGAAGTAGTGTAGATGGTTGTGAGATATGACAATGACACTAGAAGAATGACAACAGATGGGAATGTAGAAAACTTTGATTCCTTAATCATGTCGTTGTGTTTGCATCCATAAAACTTGGTAGCAACAATTAGTGGCAATGTATTATGCTTTGGTGGTTGAAGTAGAAACGCAAGATTGTTGCTTTGTTGTCTAACTAACAAGTCTAGCACCAAGAAATTGACATTTACCACATGTACTCTTCATGTACAACTTACATCCTCCCTAGTCGGAGTCAGGAAAGCACATAACTAAAAGTCATACTTAGCAATGTACCAGAGTCCAAGGGAAGGTGTGTCTTTAAGGTATTTGAAACTTCTTTTTACTACTATCATATTGGAATCAATTGAGTTTGCTTGATACGAGGCACATACACATGTTGAACACATAATGTCCGAATTACCGGCCCGTAAGGTATATGAGGGATTTTGTCATCAAGATCGGCATCTAGTTTGTAGCTGTAGGCTATAGGGATTTTTGCAGTTTTCGATTTATCAATAGAAATGCGACTTAAATGGTTTCGAACATATTGTTCCTGGTTGATGAATTATGAAGATTGTTTAACTTGAAGACAAAAAAACATAGATCACTCTCTGATCATACTTATGTGGAACTTGCTCATCATAGGATCTTCAAAGTTGGTACTTAGAGAATCATCAGGAGATCCGAATATAATATCATCATATATTTGAACAACTAGCAACTTGTTATTATAGATTTTACGGAAAAGGGTAGGATCAATGGAACCTCATTTCAAGTCGGATTCTTCAAGGAAAGTTGACAGTGTACTGTACCAATCTAGAGGAGCTTGCTTCTACTTTGATACGAAATAAAAAAAATTATAAGGTCCCTTAAAAGTTTATCTTTTCTTTCTCGTTAGTGAAGATAAATACAAGAGGATGAAATAATCAACCAGCTACAATTAATAAATGATTACTAATCAATCTATTACAAATAGGAAAAACAATATTAATCTTGAAATAGAAGATTAAAATAATTTTTCAAGATTTGCTCTTATTATAACGTCGAATAACATAAGTTTTACCACTTGTTTAATGTGTTAAATAATATTTTACACGTAACTACATACAATTTACATTAGTATAATCATGAATCATATTAAAAAAAATTATAATACCTACGCACAAACATCCTATGAACATACACCAATCATTTAAAATTTAAAGAAGATATATTAGTTTTATATAATAAAATACAAGACAACCATGGGCTTTGATTCAAGACGGAAAGGATCCCTCGGATGAGAAGACAGAAGAACACCACGAAAGTGAAGTTGGTGACATATTGAATCCCAACGGACTCATAACTGCATCCTCAGATGGATTATATTCCCCTGGTTTGGACGAAAAATAGTCCATCAAACCTGACTTTGAAGTATACCTAGTTGTATTCAAGGTTTCTTTCAACAGGTTGGAAATATTCGGCGACAACATGAAGGTCGGTAGTGGGCTCACCATGCTACCACCTTCCGATGACGGTGCAGTGGAGGGAGTTTGTTTAGGAAATAAGTGAAACAAAGACGGTTTTGGTATTGTAGAGAGGATAAGAGGTGGTGGAGCACTGTCTTTAAGGCGGCGTGCAGAAGGGTATTGAAATTCAGGCTCGCTGGTGAGCACACGAACAACCTCTTTGAAATTTGACGAATCAACGTTGTAAATTGTGGGTGGGGTGGGGGGCAACGGTGCGATGAATTGCTTCATCATGTGCTTTTGTAGGGGCTTACGGACTGAATGGATAGAGTTATGGTATGATGGTTGGCTGGGTTTCATTGCTTTTCGTGGATGCTGGTGTTGGTATGAGGAAGAAGACAAAGATGAAGTGAAGGAATAAGTGATTTGATCCATTTTAATTGTAAGATATGTGTGGTTTTTGTTTGATAGGGTTTTTCGAATGGATGTGTGTATATATAGAGGATGATGGGTTGGTTCTAATGCTAGGCTGTGTTGTAAAGGCTTACATTTTGCATTTGTAATTTGTTCTAAAAATCCAGAATAAAAAAATAATAATAATAAATTGAGTGATAGTGTGTCAAACAAATCGGCTCTTCTTATTTTTTAGCGTTCAAAAAACAAGGTTTTGAGGATTTTTTTGTACCAAAAGTTTTTTTTTACCAAAAGATTATAATTTGAGAAATTATTTACTTTTTTTTTAGAATGGCATGTTAATATATGGTTGTGATAGAACTCATGTCCTCCTTATTAGTAACTCCTTGTTAGACACCTTATTTGCCATGTTTGCTACTAACTTGTAGAAATTATTTACTAAGTAATGGCATTTTAAAATTTATTTATTAGATAATTATAGTTTTGTTAAAATTTAAAAAGAATATCAACTCTCATTGATCACCTCACACACTCTTCTTTCTCAGGACGTCTTCTTTCTTACCCTTCGATTTATCCATCCTTTACGGGTTTATTTCAACGCAGATCCTCTTCATCAAATTATAATCGGTTCCCACTTCTCTTCGGTCATAACTACTCAACATCAATCTGCAACCTGTACGTTTCTGTTTCCATCTAGGTCTATTTTATTCCTTAACTCTTCACTCAAATTAGGGTATTCATCGCTTCCCTCTAAAAACTACAACTATATTATTGTTGTATTTCACATTAGGCCTCTCGAAAAAACCCGAAACCCGTTCTACCCACCCGATCTGTTCCGAATTCGGGTAGAATGGGCCGGGTAGAACGAGTAACGGGTATGAACATTCGGGTAATAGGTTAACCCGATAATAATATAGGTCGGGTTTTGGGTATGAATATTCATTTTCGGGTATACCCGAATACCCGAATTTGTTTTTTTAAATAATACCAAATATACAATGCAGTCACGTACGCACACTTCAAATAAAACAAAACTCTTTGTTTCCTTCTTATGAACGACAACTCAACAGTCGATGCAAACTTGCAAAGGGAATACGGTGATGAAGCTGAAGTCCTGAACCGTCATCATAATTCTTAGTTTTTCACTATCGCACGATATCGCAGTTCTCAGTTTCTCAGTTTACCCATAACCCTCATCGACTCCTCCATCTGATCACGCTTCGGTTTCCTTCTTTAGACATTTATTATTTAGTTGGATTGTGTTTAGACTTTTTTCGTTGTGTTTAGACCTTTAATTATTTAGACTCTTTTTTGTTATGTTTAGACCTATTATTCCATGCTAATCATATTCATGGTTTTTTTTAATCAAAATTTGAAATGGAATTAAAAAAGTAAATAACATATTATAAGGATTTGTATTGTTATTATATATCTACTTGTTAATTGTATGGAGTCTACCAAATTCTTTATTAAACCAACCTATATATATATATATATATATATATATATATATATATATATATATATATATATATAAGTGTCATTTAAGCAAATTTCGGGTATACCCGATAATTACCCGACCCGACCTAAAACCCGAATACCCGAATTATAATATAGGTCGGGTATCGGGTATTATTTTCTTATGGAAATACTCGTTCTACCCGACCTGTTCTACCCGAAACCCGAAAAATTTACCCGTTCGACATCCCTATTTCACATGCATGAGGCGTTCAAGGGGGCAAAGTGGGTAGCTACATAACGTAAAAAAGTTTGGATGTCCTATTTTATTATTATTATTATTATTATTATTATTATTATTATATATAAATATATATATATATATATATATATATATATATATATATATATATATATATATATAAAGAGAGAGAGAGAGAGAGAGAGAGAGAGGGTAACATTCAATAGATTATCAATATCGGTTAAGGAACCAAGGAACCTATTAAGACGATTGGATCGAATAAATAATAATCATTAGATTTGAGCTATAAAAGTGTGAAAAAAAATATTGTACAACTGATTATAACGAAACACAAAATTTAAGGGGCTATTTTCGTAAATCTAAAACTAATAAATGGTCGCGGTGAATTAATGTCGTCTCTGTTCAACAATATCAACTTAATGAAGTCGATTTTACCCTCTCACTAAAAGTGATATTTTACTTCACCGACGAACATCGATTTCAACGCATCGTCGATGGTGATTCAATCCATCTCAACCGTGAATGTTGTTGTAAAGTTCGTAAAAATGAATCTAGAAGGTATATTTGACTGGTATTCCATTTCGACTATATCGTTTAATTCATTTTAAACATGAAATTTTCCGATTTATAAATTTTAAACCTAAAATCTAAATTATCGGTTACATTATGTATACGATGAATCTGTGAATATGATTTTATTAATAAAACCGTTTAACACTAATTTGAAACCCTTGGATGATAAACTTTTGTGAATATATATAAACGTCAAAAAACTAATGATTTAAATTTTTTAAAATTGAAATAGAAATCATGAATATCTAAATTACAAACCGTAATTTTCTAAAACTTTGTGAATCTAACTAGTTTCTGAGTTTATTCATTATATCGAAACCATAATTTGATAATTTGTATAAATACTGAAAACCTAACGATTTAAATTTCTTCAAATCGATACAAAAATCCTGAATATCTAAATTAAAAATGGTAGTTTTCCTAAAACTTTGTAAATATAACTTGATTCTGAGTTTATTTATTAAATTGAAAAGTTTATTTCACATTGTGAATTTCTAAAAATTCAATGTTTGTGAGTATACCATTTTTTTGACAATTCACAAAGTGAATCAAGATTACAAATCAATTTAACATAACATTGATTCATATTGTGAATTCACGTTGTGCTTTATGATTTACATTTGTTTCTTTCGTCGTATGTAAATTCACATTGTGCACTTGTGCTCGATTGATCTTATCTCTCATTCTGATTCACGTTGTGAATTTATAAAGAGTTGCATTGGTAATGTTTTGATTAACAATGTAATTTACAATGTGAATAAATGTTATGTTAGAGTGGTATGTAATACTGATTCACGTTGTGAATTATATATATGAATCATAACTTTCAAATCATAAAACTCATGTTTAACTTACTTTGTTAATCAAAAACAAGAAATGAAGAAAACAAGAATGAAAAAAAAAAAGAATAATAAGACAAGAATGAAATTGAAAAGAAATGTGAAAGATGTTCAAGCTTCAACTACAAGTGAAAAAATTGACGAAACCCAATATAAAAAAAACAAGTTAGAACATTCACATTGAGATAAAAAGACTAATTTATCTAATCATATACTACATACTTATTGGAATTCACTTGTTGAACCTTGACCTATTATGGTTTGAAATGAAAAAAATCACATAGTCTATCTTCGATGTATCTCACAGTCTCAAAGATTTACAATGTGAATTTTCTAAAAAGTTTGGCATTTTGATTATCCCTTTCACTTGATTTCACTATAAACACAATACATGAAAAGATTCACCATGTGTATATGTACATCACATGGTAAGCCTTGACCAGTTTTGGTATGAAATGTAAAGATTTACATTGTGAATCTTCAATATGTCTCACAGCCACAAAGATTCACAACATAAATTTTCTAAAAAGTTTTTGAAATTTTCATTTTCCTTTCACTTGATTTCCCTATGGCCACACTAGATGAAAAGATTCACCATGTGTATGTGTACATCATATGTTAAGCTTTGACCTGCTTTGGTATGAAATGCAAAGATTCACATTGTGAATCTTCAATGTATCTCACAGACTCCAAGATTCACAATGTGATTTTCTAAAACATTTTTTGCAATTTTCTTACCCCTTTCACTTGTTTTCACTATGGACACAATACATGAAAAGATTCACCATACACAGTGTACATAAAATGGCGAGCCTTGACCTGTTTTGGTATGAAATGCAAAGCTTCACATTTTGAATCTTCGATGAATCTTAAAGTATCAAAGACTCACAATGTGAATTTTCTAAAAAGTTTTCGCAATTTTCTTATGCCTTTCACTTGATTTCAATATGGACACAATGCATGAAAAAATTCACCATGTGTATGTGTACTGTACCACCCAGAATTTTGAGGAACAATTTTGGGAATGAATCACCTTTTTAGGATTTGACATGGCATGTTAGAGAAACCAACACGGCATGTCCTGATATGAGGAAGCACAAATTTCATTAAGGACAACACGATGTGTTTCCTCTTGGAACATGACATGTTGATGGCTGGAATGAAACCCTAATCGTCCAGGGTTTTCTCCCTATTAAAAAGAATGTGGAGGCTAGGGTTTGTCCACCCTCATCCCCCACCAACCCACAAGTCCTGAAAGAAACCTTAATCATCTTTCCCTCCCATTTTTAAGCTAGTTTGGTGTTTTTGGAGCTAAATAAGGAAAAAGGTGGAAGAGGGATGCAAATATCCAACAAGCAAGCCCCATTCTTTCGTTTGGCACTCTTTTGTACCTTTGTAAGTGTCCAAGACCCTACTTTTATCATTCAAAGTTGATAGATCTTGAGTTTTGTCCTTTTTGCTTCTTGATCTTTATCTTTGGGATGGTTGGATCTCATAAAATTTGCAACTTTATGAACCTCCATGTCAAGGTGACCTAGTAGTGTTGTGGATCTAGTCTATAATTAAGTTTTGATGCCATGCATAGAGACTTGGTCATAAATCCACATTTTTCAACAAATACATTGGACATGTATGTCTAAAAAGCACCAACCTTTGGGATGGTTTAGGTGTTAGAATCACTTCTAAAAAGGATGGACTTTAGATCTTAAGGATTAATGGTATTTTGGTTAAGCCCTTGCTTTTTCAAGCTTGTGATATAGGTTTTTGGGCCTTTTCTGGTTGTCCCAATGGATAAAGTTGGAAACTTTATCCTTACTAATCACATTTTGGGCAAGATCAGAGCTTTGGAGCTCTTGGAGTCAAAAAGGCAGCTGAATTTATTAACTTGTTGGAACTAGGGTGAATACGACGTGCTTGCAAGTCAACACGACGTGTTGGTTAGGTTTTCCCGACCGTTTGGATGCAGGAGGAACACGACGTGCTTCTTAGTTAACACGACGTGTTGTATTCAACATGGAATGTTGAATTTGACTTTTGAGTTTGACCAAGTTTCACCTAAAGGGGTAATTGAGGTATTTTGACTGGTATATAAGGATTGGTCTCTATTTGATGAATAGTTGTTGGTTGGAGCTGACATTCGGAGTTGGTCCTCATCAGTTATGTTCAATCTGCGAGGTAAGTTTTCCTCTTTGTACTTACGGTTCGAAGGCACCAAGGTTGGCCCTTTGGATTGTTATCTTGGTTTATCATATGATTGTGTGATGTAGTGATTTGTTAGATCTGGATCCTGGTAGATAGGATGATGCTATGCTTAGTGATCTGTATGATTTGTCTGTTTGTTTATTGGATGGTTATTTGTATGCCTATCTAATATATATGCACATGTTTGGTCGGTGCCTGAGGCTTCACTACTTTGTGTGTAAGCCAACAAGCCGGGGATTTCCAACCTGATGGATGAGGGCCTACGATATTCGATCCCAAGGATGATTGGACCCATACTATGTTGCCATTCTAACCCGATGAATGAGGGATTAGGGTATTCCAACCTGATGGTTAATTGGACCCGTATTGTGTTGGCATTCCAACCCAATAGTTGAGGATCTGGGTATTCCAACTCGGTGGTTGATTGGACCCATAGTATGCTTTTATTGTATATGTGCTTTTGCTATGTGTTGGTATTTTGGGGGAACTCACTAAGCTTTGGGCTTACAGTTTTAGGTTATGTTTTAGGTACCTCAGAGAATCTGGGGAAGGCGAAGGCGTGATCGTGCACCTCGTGTTTTGTTTTATGATTTTAGGAAAACTCTGATATTAAACATGCTTTGAATACAATTTTGTAAACAATGATGGTTTATGGATTGGTATTAAAAGTTTAAAATTTTTCATGAATTATATGGATGTTACAAAGCCTTGGTTTGAGTGAATTGGAGGAACACTCGTGTAAATCCAGTCTGAAACTAAAGAAAATATTGTAAACATGATTTTCAAATGGTTTTTAAAATAACCCACGAGGATGAGTGTGAACGATCAGTCGTAAACAGTAAGTAAACCACGAATTACCACACAGTTAATTGAGATTATGTTATGATATGTTAGAATAGCATGCTTGTAGCAGGATTGGGATCTTCAGGAATTGCATGATATGATTACCTTATATATATGTTAGAGTACTTGATTGATTGTTGTATGACTCTTTCGCGTGTGAACTGACTATTTAGTAAATACACTAAGTGACAAGCTACATTGGTTAAATGATCTTAGGATAAGGGATTTGCTCATGTTGCATAGCTCTTGTCTGAGTCCAACCATTGTATAATTGAATCTTTTAGTCTAAGATCATTTGAGCTATGCGGCATTTGATTGTACTCATGCAATAGTTATCTAGAACCAATGGTTGTTCGTATGGCGGTTAGTGGTAGGATGAATTGTGTGGGGTCAATCAGCCAATCTCGATATGTGTAGTCTTCTTCTAGGATGTGAGGATTTTTTATGTGTGTATGCTAGGATATATTGTTAGGGTTGTTGTGATGATCCTTAAGACAAATATGTGTAGGTGTGGAAGGCAGTATAGTCACGTACTACTGAAAGCACAGGACCCATAAATGTAACAAGGAAGTCACAACCCCTAGGGATTTGGTGGGAATTGGTTCCCCTGTTATGATATGTGTGTTATTTGATATCTCCCTTGTTATGTTCAGTATGGTGATGACGAGAATATTGGAGGTGGGATCCAAATCAGGATCAAGAGCTAGTGGCCAGGATAGACCAGTGTTGTCTATTGATCAAATGCAAGAGGTGATTGTCATTGAGGTTTTTGAGACGCTGCAAGAAAAATTGACTGATGTCATAGATCGGATCATTGGCAGGGTTATTACCAGGCTCGAGGAGCAAACCATAGCTTTGTAGTCTGTGGGAGGTGTTGTTAATGGGATGGTTGTTGGGGGAGATCTGGTTGTGGGGACACAACTAGGGAAGTCATGCAAATTATGAGGTGTGTGGCAAGTGTAGGGGAACTCACGTATTTTCTTATGACAAGTTCAACTGTTACAAGTACGCGGAGAGAGGGCATATATATCGGGATTGTAAGAAGGATCATATCATTTCACTGTCACCAACCATGTAACGGGGGGATAATGTGACAACCCGAAGTTCGTTCCGTCATCGTAACCCGTTCCGTCATTGAAAATTCATAATTTTCGAATTGTTTCCGTTTAAGCTTTTAAATTAAGTCATTATTTTTTAGACTTCTATTATGAATTAATTGGTATCCAAACACGTTAGAAACTCATGAAAACATTCCAAATTATTATTTAGAAAATTATTAGTTACGACCACATTGAGTTACGGCAAATTAATCGGGTACGACCAAAAGCTCCGTTTAACGTCGGTATCGGGTAGAATTTTCCGGGCCATAAACTCAACCCCTATACAAGGGATTGAGTGACATCATTTTGAAGCTTTTTCTCTCCCTCAAAACAGTTTCTCTCACTAGTCTCTCTCTCTAAAAACTTGAGTTTGATCCAAAAACCCCCTTTCAAGCTTCAATTTGGTAAGTAATCTATCCTAGCTTGTTATTAAGCTTTCTTATCATGCAAATCTATGTTCGAATCACCCAAAACACTCAAGAACATGTGTTTAAGGTTTAAGAACCCTTCCAAAACCGTGAACACCCCTAAAGAGGGTTTTGAAGCCCCAAAACCCTTCCAAATCATTTCTAGTGCTTAATTATGGCTTAGAAACTTGCATGCATGAGCTTAGGACCCCAAAATCTCACCAATTGAGGTATGGACATGATTTTACGGCCCAAGAACATTCTTGGACCGTAAACCCTCATTCATGGACCATAAAAACCTTTTTAAAGTGTTAAATTGCCCTTAAACACCTCCAAAGGCTTCCATGAGCTTCCATGAGTGCATAGAACCTTATATTCCTTCATGAGATGCACCAAAACACACACAAATGATTCACACTTGATTTTACTGCCCAAGAACATTCTTGGACCGTACACACCCCTCCTTAGACCATAAACACCCCCAAAGGGTGTTAAAGTGCCTTTAACACCTTGTATGGCTTGGAATTGGACTTAGAACTTTGTAAGCTTAACCTACAACCACTAAAACCCATGAATCATGGACAAACATGAGTTTACAGTTGTAAAATCATGTGTTTAAGGTAGTAAACTCCCCAAGAACATCTTCATAAACCGTAAACTCTTATCCAATGTCATTTCAAGTCCCGTTCACTTCCTAAGCCATGGAGTCAACCCTAGAATCTTCCTGTGTGCATTGTAAGACCATTTAGCATCCAAGAACAAACCAACCATGAGTTTACGGCCGTAAAATCATGGGGATATGATCATTGGACCGTAAACTCCCTTAAGGGCTTATTCTTGAAGAGTAAACTCCATAATTAGGCCTACACACCCTAAGATGCCACCCGGGTCACTCCAAACACTTGAATTGAAGTGTTTTCGCACCTCAGAATGTTTATTCATTTTAAAGTAGTATATCAAGGCTTAATTAGATATATTTTATGTATCTCTTCATATTACATAGGAATCTTCTGTGTTTGCAAGCCCCGAACTGACGTTTAGCATCCTAGCCGACACATTCCTCGTCCGGTGAGTTCATACCACTACTCTTTTTCCGTGTTTTTCAAATCTTTTCAGGGGGGAATACAAGAAAAAGTTCAAGGAAATCTTGTACTCAAACTTATTATTTTAGTTCAAATGTTTATATTCTGTATGTTTTTAATATCGAAAACTGTGTTAACCAATAATTAAAATTGTAGAGTTAGCTTTCAGACTAATCATAGATTTCTTGATAAAGTGTTATAATCTATGTTATATTTCATAATTTACGAGTAATTCATACTAACCATCAATTAGGATTAATACTAATAGAATACGAATACGAATATGAATACGAATACGAATACGAATACGAATACGAATACCAATACGAATACAAATACGAAAGTATAGTTAGAAACAAAGCGAATACGAAAGTACAGTTAGAAACCGATCGAATATGAAAGTACAGTTAGGAATAGAATACGAATACGAATACAAATACAAGTACGAATACGAATACGAATACGAAAGCACGCCTTTGGATACATTCGAGTGTAGGACAACTAGGATATCAGAATACCTAACTAATACGACAAGTATGATAGATAATTGTACATTACATGTGGATTCAATAACTAAACTTTACTTTTAGGAAAATAAGGGTTTTTCCTGGGATAACTGAACTGTTCTTAACTAGACCGTGTAACTAATGGATAACTAAACTTTACTTTTAAGGAAAATAAGGGTTTTTCCTGGGATAACAAACTGTACATAACCAGATCGTATAATAAACGGATAACTCAACTATACTTATAAGAAAATATGGGATTTTCTTGGATAACAAACTTTTTCGGAAAACCAAAGGAAACTTGTACATTTTCAGAAAACAAACCTCTGATGAACTCACTAGCTTTATGCTGATTTTCAAACTGCTTGTATTCTCTGGTCCACATTAGACAGGTACCCAACGATCCTTTTGGCGAAGACGGAGTGCGTAGAAGACACGTCTTTACTTTTGTTCATATGATATATATATATATATATATATATATATATATATATATATATATATATATATATATATATAACACATGTAACTCTTTGTTTTCAGACAATGTAAATGAATCTATGTAATGTAAAGTTTTGTCTTTACTATGCTTACTATGTACATTGGTTGCGATATTCATGACATCCTCCGCCCCGGCACATTTCCGCCTTTGGTTTTGGGGTGTGACAGATTGGTATCAGAGCCCTTGTTTATAGTGAACTAGTATACCAAACCTTACATGGTATAAGACTATAAACACTAAGGGGCCTAAGTGCTCTGAACTAAAAAGGATACCTTAAAATATAAGTATTTTCGAAAGTATACAAGTATACCTAACCGGCGAAATCTGTAACTACAAGTAGAAAAAAACATAAGTAAATAGGTGTTGTACGGTACGGTTAAACCTGGGCAGTTATGTAGTTGTGTCTAGGATCAATATAGCAATGCCAACTATATTCATTCGAGACACGACCAACATGTGCTTGGGAGTGACTGCGGTATGTGACATGCCTAAAACTTACCCAATACCCAGACAACGATCCTTCGTCACAGCGAATCATGAAATACTATGGGAGTATTTCTCGAGCCAAATCCATTATAGAAGTTCTCGTTCTAGCGTTGCTCCTTAATCATCCCTTTAGCGATAGTTTAGTTGCTTTGATAACTCTTTCTTGCTTATCGCTTATTGAATACTTTAACTGTCTTAATGAGATATCCCATGTTCCATGATCCTCTCTTCCTGGCTATTTTAGATCAAGATGCCTCCAAGGAAAAGACCCAACTCAAAGAACAACAATCCTCCTCCACCACCACCTCCTCCTCAATTTGATCCTGTCATATTTCAAGCAGCTATCAATGCTGCTGTGGCTGCTACCCTATCGCAAATGAACCTTAGTGTCTTAGGTGGCCAAGGAGGTGGTCCCGAGCCCCAAATCCAGGAAGGTAGCCAGGGACACCGGAAGGAGTGTTCCTATAAGGACTTTATGAATGCGAAACCCACATTCTTCGATGGCACAGGAGGTGTCATTGCCCTAACTCGGTGGTTAGAGAAAATTGAATCTATCTTCGAGATCTGTGCATGTTCAGAATCCGAAAAGGTGAAATTCGCCGCCTGCACGTTCACCGATAAAGCTCTGACTTGGTGGAACGGCCGAGTCAAATCTCTAACCCTACATGTAGCCAATGCTATGGGTTGGGAAGTCATGAAGGAACTTCTATTTGCGGAGTACTTCCCTCGGGGCGAAATACAGAAGCTGGAGCATGAGCTCTGGAACCTGAAGATGAAAGGTTCCGATATCGCCACTTACACTTCAAGGTTTGACGATTTGGCGCTTCTTTGTCCGGGGATGGTTACCCCGAAGAGTAAGAAGATTGAGAGATTCATCTGGGGGTTGACCCAGCCAACCAAAGGAAATGTCTTGGCTGCGAAGCCAGACACCTATGACAGCGCCAAATGCTTTGCGCAAATCCTGATTGACCATAATAAGGACATAGAGGAAGCAGCCACCACTCCTGAGCCGACAGAGAGAAGTGGTGAGAAAAGAAAATTTTGGGAGATGAAGGAGAAAAGTCAGCCTTCACAGGAGTTCTCGAAAAAACAGCAGATAGTGTCAGTCCACGCAGCCACTACTCCTGCTGTTGTTTCTGTCGTCGGTTCCTCATCCCAAGCACCTATCACCGGATATGCCGGTATTCTCCTGTGGTGTAACCGATGCAGTTACCACCAACGCATCCCTGGTTCCTGTCGTGTGAAATTTTGCAAAAATTGTGGGCAAGAGGGTCACCTTGCGTGAAGTTGCAGAACACCAACCAATCAAGTCTCCGGAGCAGGTATCAGTCAGGCCTACTACGGTTGCGGCGAAGTCGGGCTTTATAAGAGAAACTGCCCCAAGACAGCAACAACTGGCAACATTGGAAGAGTCCTAGCTATAGGACAAGGCGAGGCAGCCGCCGATCCCACCTTTGCCACATGTATATTCCTCTTCGACAACCCTTATGCTTGCAATCCTTTTCAATTCTAGTACTGAAAGATAAGCTGTTAGCTATTCATTCGAACATCTTCATAAACATAGTCCTCAACTAGTAACCGATACATTTTGAAATGCATAAAACTTAACCCGAGGAACATAGGACCATTCGAAATCCTCATTAGGATCGATCCCGTAGCCTACAAACTCCGACTACCCTCAGAACATAGCAACATTCATCCGGTATTCCACGTCTCTATCCATAAGAAGTGCCTACCCTATGAAACCCTAGTATCCCTTGATGAGACCGAAATCAACGAAAGCCTGAACCTCATGGTAGAACCAATCGAAATCATAGATCGAGAGATTTAAACGTACGAAACAAAACCGTATCCCGATAAGTGAAGGATCTGAATTCACTTGGGAGCGTGAAGATCCGATGAAACAGAAGTATCCGTATCTCTTTCCATATCCTTGAGTCGTATTTAAAGTTTGAATTCCGGGATGAAATTCCCTCTAAAGGGGGGATAATATGACAACCCGAAGTTTGTTCCGTCATTAAAAATTCATCTCTTTCGAATTGTTTCCGTTTAAGCTTTTAAATTAAGTCATTATTTTTGAGACTTCTATTATGAATTAATTGGTATCCAAACACGTTAGAAACTCATGAAAACATCCCAAATTATTATTTAGAAAATTATTAGTTACGACCACGTTGAGTTACGGGAAATTAATCGGGTACGACCAAAAGCTCCGTTTAACGTCGGTATCGGGTAGAATTTCTCTGGGCCATAAACTCAACCCCTATATAAGGGATTGAGTGACATCGTTTTGAAGCTTTTTCTCTCTCTTAAAACACTTTCTCTCACTACTCTCTCTCTAAAAACTCGAGTTTGATCCAAAAACCCCCTTTCAAGCTTCAATTTGGTAAGTAATATATCCTTGCTTGTTATTAAGCTTTCTTATCATGAAAATCTATGTTTGAATCACCCAAAACACTCAAGAACATGTGTTTATGGTTTAAGAACACTTCCAAAACTGTGAACACCCGTAAAGAGGGTTTTGAAGCCCAAAAACACTTCCAAATCACTTCTAGTGCTTAGTTATGGCTTAGAAACTTGCATGCATGAGCTTAGGACCCCAAAATCTCACCAATTGAGGTATGGACATGAGTTTACAGCCCAAGAACATTCTTGGACCATAAACCCTCATTCATGGACCATAAACACCTTTTTAAGGTGTTAAATTGCCCTTAAACACCTCCAAAGGCTTCCATGAGCTTCCATGAGTGCATAGAACCATATATTCCTTCATGAGATGCACCAAAACACACACAAATGATTCACACTTGAGTTTACGGCACAAGAATATTCTTGGACCGTAAAAACCCCTCCTTAGACCATAAACACCCCCAAAGGTTGTTAAAGCGCCTTTAACACCTTGTATGGCTTGGAATTGGACTTAGAACTTTGTATGCTTAACCTACAACCACTAAAACCCATGAATTATGGACAAACATGAGTTTACGGTTGTAAAATCATGTGTTTAAGGTAGTAAACTCCCGAAGAACATCTTCATAAACTGTAAACTCCTTATCCAAGGTCATTTCAAGTCCCGTTCACTTCCTAAGCCATGGGATCAACCCTAGAACCTTCCCGTGTGCATTCTAAGACCATTTGGCATCCAAGAACACACCAACCATGATTTTACGGCCATAAACTCATGGGGATATGACCATTGGACCATAAACTCCCATAAGGGTTTATTCTTGAAGACTAAACTTCATAATTAGACCCTACACACCCTTAGATACCACCCGGGTCATTCCAAACACTTGAATTGAAGTGTTTTCGCACCACGGAACGTTTATTCATTTTAAATTAGTATATCAAGGCTTAATTTGATACATTTTAAGTATCTCTTCATATTACATAGGAATATTGTACGTTTGCAAGCCCCGAACTGACGTTTAGCATCCTAGGAGACACATTCCTCGTCCGATGAGTTCATACCCCTACTCTTTTTCTGTATTTTTCAAATTTTTTCAGGGGGAATACAAGCAAAAGTACAAGGAAATATTGTACTCAAACTTATTATTTCAGTTCAAATGTTTATATTATGTATGTTTTTAATATCAAAAATTGTGTTAACCAATAATTAAAATTGCAGAGTTAGCTTTCAAACTAATCATAGATTTCTTGATAAAGTGTTATAATCTATGTTATATTTCATAATTTATGAGTAATTCATACTAATCATCAGTTAGGATTTATAATAATAGAATACGAATACAAATACGAATACGAATACGAATACAAAAGTATAGTTAGAAATAGAGCAAATACAAAAGTACAGTTAGAAACAGAGAGAATACGAAAGTACAGTTAGGAATACAATACGAATACGAATACGAATACGAATACAAATACTAATACGAATACGAATACGAATACGCATACGAATACGAATACGAATACGAATACGAATACGAATATGAATACGAATACGAAAGCACGCCTTTGGATACATTCGAGTGTAGGACAACTAGGATATCAGAATACCTAACTAATACGACAAGTATGATAGATACTGGTACATTACATTTGGATTCAATAACTAAACTTTACTTTTAGGAAAATAAGGGTTTTTCCTGGGATAACTGAACTGTTCTTAGCTAGACCGTGTATCTAATGGATAACTAAACTTTACTTTTAAGGAAAATAAGGGTTTTTCCTGGGATAACAAACTGTACATAACCGGATCGTATAATAAACGGATAACTCAACTATACTTATAAGAAAATATGGGATTTTCTTGGATAACAAACTTTTTCAGAAAACCAAAGGAAACTTGTACATTTTCAAAAAATAAACCTCTTATCAACTCACCAGCTTTATGCTGATTTTCAAACTGCTTGTATTCTCAGGTCCACATTAGACAGCTACCCAACGATCCTTTTGGCAAAGACGGAGTGCGTAGAAGACACGTCTTTACTTTTGTTCATATGATATACATATATATATATATATATATATATATATATATATATATATATATATATATGTATATATATGTATATATATATATATGTATATATATATATATATATATATATATATATATATGTATAACACATGTAACTCTTTTTTTTTCAGCCAATGTAAATGAATCTATGTAATGTAAAGTTTTGTGTTTACTATGCTTACTATGTACATTGGTTGCGATATTCATGACGTCCTCTGCCCCGGAACGTTTCTGCCTTTGGTTTCGGGGTGTGACAGATAACCCCCGGGTCTTCCTATCGTACATAAACTAAATGGGCCGACATTGGTGCCTTAGACCGATACAAACAATGAGGAGACTCACCTCGCACTGCTGAACTTTGCTGATAATCCTCTGCCTGCTGACCGACAACCCTCTAAACCACTGCTCCACTAGCTACTAGTATCAACATAACAGTTAGTTCCAAACTGAACTCCAGAAGTCAAACTAAGTCAACTCCAGTCAAAGTCAAAGTCCTAGTCAAAGTCAACCTTCCAAGTCAACCCTACTCGCCGAGTCTGCCGGCTGACTCGCCGAGTTCATATGCGCCGAGTCCTTCCATGAATCACCGAGTCCACCGATTTCCATGTCCTTTCCTGTCCAACTCACTGAGTCCCCAGTCAACTCACTAATCCGAGTCATAACTCGAAGGGTTTGGCTTTTCGTGACTTGACTCGCCAAGTCCAAGAACAGACTCGTAGAGTCCAAGGCAATCCTCAAGAGACTCGCCGAGTTGTTCTTCCAACTCGTCGAGTTCCTGCCCAACTTCATCCAACTCACCGAGTCCACCCATGTGACTCGCCGAGTAGCTTCAGCTCTTAATCCATACAGTGGCTTTTCGAACCATACAGGGGCTCCAAACTGTAGATCCATCCTTCTAAGGCCCAACTTTCACGTAAAGTTGCAAACTTTACGTGAAACCAAGATGCTATAGGCTTAAAACACTCTAGGGATTGGTTTTGTGACAAGCATGCTTCACCAACCCACCAAAGACTGCTGCTTTATGGGTTTCTAGGCCAAGACAACCCTAGATCCGAAGTTCTCTTTGCTCACAAACGCACAATACACGAATTGGCTTTGGAAATGGCCCAAAATGACAAAATCTTACTAGGAAAGGGGATCTAAGTGAATAACAGCCAATGTATGAGCTTCATACCTTTCTAGGATCTGAAATGACACACCAACACAGAGTCCACTGCTACTTCTTGAATCACCCAAAGTCTTCCTTCTTCCTTATACCTTTAAATCACTCAAAAATGGCAAGAGAAGCTCAATGACACTCAATGGCTGCTTAAGGTTTCGAGTGAAGGTAGAGGGAGTGATGGAGGCTGGGGTGAAGGCCTGAAATGATGCTTAAATAGGGCACTATGCCCGGAAATTAGGGTTTTCCAACCTAGACCTGACTTGCCGAGTCGGTCACTTAAACCCCGACACGGGTCCCGCTCCAACTCGCCGAGTTCACCCATGGACTCGACGAGTTGACCCCTATAACTTAGGGTTTTTCCTTTCCTTTCTTGGTCTTTCTGATTCAGGGTGTTACAACACCCCCCACTTAAACTAGACTTCGTCCTCGAAGTCTGTCACGGCCAACTACCTTACCATCTGGTCGCCACTTACCATAAGGTGCACACTCCCCCTTTCGATCCAAACCTTGAAGATGCCATCTTCAGAATAACCCGTTACTTGCAACCTTCGAGTACAACACTTTATCCAACCGGTAATCATAGCAATACTCCTGATATACCTACCCTTGATTCGCAAGGGGTTTACTCTTTCACCCTACACTGTCACTGGCCTTTCTAAGGCACTTTCCACAAGCAACAATCTTCCCAATTTCCTTCGAGGACCAATCCTCTGCCAAAACCACAATCCTGGCCACTCCCAGTGCCGGCCGTCAAACTGGTACTCACGGAATGATCCCCATACAATGCTCTAATACTGAAGGCTCCACGCAATCGTGAGAATTCAGACAATCATTCGGGTAGCAGATTCCTTTCTACTACGCTTCGGGCTCAGCCGAGAACGGCGTCACCGAGCCAAATCCTTTACTCTGAGATCATTCGATCCCGCGTTGAGCAGCTTAGCATCATCCGATCAACTCATGGCTTTTCACACCGAATCTCTTGCCGTCATTCCTGCTTGTAGTCCTGTTGACTACCATCCGCCTACCGGATGAACCGAGACCGCCCTGGTCCCAACTGGTCTACCATTATCCGGAATAGCAGCTTCCCCCATGCTACCTCGGAGATACGGGCCCTCGCCCACACTCCACGAACCAAGCTACTAATCAATGTCACGGCTTACCCGCAGTCTTGTGCCACTCTTGGTCTCCAATGACCTACCGTCTGCCAGACCCAATCATAATGTGGCCTGCTCACATCCGGGGGGGGGGGGGGCTGCCCCGTCATGAACTTACTACCTGAAAACCTTTCCACTGAATCATGCACCTGATACATTCGCACTAGCGGATAAGGACCGACGAATGCTACGGGCCACCCCGTAGTCTTAAAACACTTCTACGCTGTCAGCCAACCAAAGCTACGGGCCACCCCGCAGTCTTGCTAAACCAGTGCTACGGGCCACACCGTAGCCTAACCATACTCACATACAATTGCTATGGACCACACCGCAGTCTTACTAATCTAATGTTATGGGCCACACCGCAGTCTTACTAACTATCCTCACATACGATTGCTACGGACCACACCGCAGTATTACTGCACTTCTCTTACTATCTGACCACTAGTGAATGCTACGGCCATCCGGTAGTCTGACAACACCTTTCCACACCGACTAGCTGCTAGTGGATGCTGCGACTAACCCATAGTCGATCATACAAGCACAATCTAGTACCCCCAAGTGGCTCATGTCCCAAATGGAACTCCCAACCGATTCCTCTGTAATCTGCGACCAAGGCATTTCGAGAATGAGGTCTCACAATTGGCAAGTTTTCCCAACTTCCAATTTACACTGTCCTCCATTCATACAGCCACCTGGGCCATCTTTCTTCATGACAGGAGAGCGAAACTTATCCTAGTTTCAAAACCCCTTCTACTCCCATAACCTGATTGTTTCTCCCCCACTTAGCTTTAGCTAAGTCTTTACTACATGCGAAAACCCAAAGATTTCCATTCCTTCCTTCCTTACATGATAGGCATGATAACCACCATCGCCCTATCACTGCTAGCGATCCATCTCTAGCCTACTCCAAATACCGTATGATTACCGAATACTAGATGAACACCTCCCGCATTCCTGGTACTGAAAATCCCCTAAGCTTCGACTAATGTCCTTATGGTCCGAATAACTACTTCCCAGGGCAAACTCCTCGGTTATAAGCCACTTCCTTTGGTGCTTCCAACAGCTATCCCAAACGCCAAGACTAGAACCATCAAACCCTGATGATGGTGGCTGCTTACTCCCTGAACCGTTTTCAGCCGTAACTGAGATGATACTGGACACTTCGAAACCGAAGTGAAAGATGACCTACACTAGCTACTAATAGCTCCTGGTATGCAATTGGCATAACGATTCCAAATACAATCCGAATACAAGCAGGGATACAAGTCATTCATACTATCCCCTATGTCCGGGGTAAGAACTTCCCTAATTCACACAGAAGTGAAAATAGCCATAGGTACGTACCTGCAACATTCCCTGTTGTAATCCAGATCTCCCTCATCTGTCACTGCAAGGCCCTACCCTCTCGCCCATCCGTAATCCTCATAATCGTCGGGGCAGACGCACTCCCTGCTCCTCCCCTCGTCTTCGGGCAGTCGGTCCTCTTGTGGCCCACCTGATTGCAGTGAAAACATAATGGGCTTGCCCCTATGGGCAGTCCCTACTGACGTGTCCATCACTGCCACACTTGTAGCAGCTGGAACCCCTGGAACGACACACTCCCTCGTGCGGTTTCCCGCACGTGCTGCACTGAATTCGGCCCTGCCGACCTACTAATACCTGATCTGAAGTCTTGGGTCTCTTCCCGGGGCCCTCCAAAGTGTATCTCTGATCTGACCTCCTCTTCGCAATGTGCTCCAGATCAATCTCCCTTTCCCTAGCTCTGGCAATCATAGAGCCCAGGGTCAGTCATGCCGAGAAACCGATATGCTCCCGAATATCCGCTCTCAACATGTCATGATAGCGGGTCCTCTGCATCTCATCATCCCCTGCATACTGAGGCACTAATAAGGCCTTCTCCCGAAACTCGGCGGTAATCTCTGTGTCGTCTGTCTCATGTCTAGGAACTCTCTGGCCAACTGCTGAAGCTCCACTGCCGGTGCAAACTCCGCCCTAAACCTGGTCTCAAAGTCTGACCAGGTCATAGCCTCAACGCCCGAGGCTCCCAATGAGTCACTAACTGACTCCCACCAATCTCTGGCTCGGTCCCTCAAACATCCTGCCGCAAAGCGGACCTTCGACCTCTCCGGGCAGAAGCTCGTCAACTATACAGACTCATTGTCTGTGATCCATCTTCTGGCAGCAATGGGGTCCTTCACCCCGTGAAAATGCGGCGCACCACACCCTCTGAAGTCCTTGAAGGATGGCGTGCGCATACTAGCCTGGAAAAACGCCAAGTCACTCCTGAAAGCTCGGAGGCGATCCTCCATCAGCTCAATGATCCCCTCCTTGATCGACCTGAAAATGACCGGGGTCGCCTCAAGGATGCCTCTCGTAATCTCAGATGCGATGAACTCGCGCAACCCATCGTCAACTTGTTCGGATCCCGCGCCTGAACCTGATCCTGAACTGGATCCTGACCCTCCTACTCCTTGTCGCGTGGTCGCCATGCTGAAAATACACGCGTGAGTTTCAGGATCATACATACTCCCGAGAGGTCTAACACACTCTCCAAGGTTCCCGATCTCATCTTGTCCTTTCTCGAATCGAGTACGGATCCTCTGCTTTCAGTAGTACGGGCCCATACTACCTTCTACATTTATCCGTACTGTCCTTAAGAACTGCTTCAACTCCACCAGGTCCCTTTCTCTACTATTACACCTCTCGGCACTATCTCATCCTAGGCATACCCTAGGAAAACCTCTGACTCAACTCAAACCAGTCCTCAGCTGCTGAAGGCCTCCTTATGATGCCAATTAGCCATCACCTGAATACCATCACATGTGGCGAGGCTCAGATAATCCTTCGAGTAAAAGACTCGTCCCTACAACGGTTAGACTCAAACGAGAGCTGCACTATAGGGCCAAATCTAGCACTTTGAGATTATTCAACCCTGATCACATGTGACGTGACGTATTCACCTAATGGCTAACTCCTATTACTCAGAATCCCTCAATGCACAAAGCAAGCAACATTCAGACAAGGGAAAATCTAACCATAACATACTCAAGCAATCATAATCTCATATCAGGAATCTGTACTTGCATGCAACACAACTCATAAACTCAGGCATAACCTAAACAGGCTATCCTACTATTGTATAACCAGCACTATCATGCAGCTCAAAGCACATATAACAGGCACATAAGGCATCCTCCCTAGATCCTTAGTCCTAATCTAGTATGTTGTTCTACTAACTGATAATCACAACATAAACTTGTATGGGTATTTGGGGTACTTACTTGAGCATTGCTGATTGCATGCACCACACCCTTTTCTCTTTCCAAAGTTCATTTTTGCTTTTTCTAAAACCCTTTTCTTTCCTCAAAAATCCTTTTATCATTATGGTCTTTCTTTTGAAAATTTTATACCACTTCCTCAATTTGAGTTCAGGCACACCCGAGAGTGTGCCCGAATCCCTAACACTAAGGCTCTGATACCAACTTGTAACTCCCCAAAAATACGGTCCAAAAATTTCTTTTAAAAACATTACTAATTCATAGTTAAGTCGTTCAAACTTACAAAAAGGGTTTATATTACAAATCATAGTCTCACTTCCAAACACTTGTTTAATTATCAGAGTAAAACATCCCAGGTTAACTTGTCATGGTGTGTGCACTGCAACCCTCCCGTGTTCCTTCTCTGAAAACTTGATACCTGAAACCAAAACTGAAAACAGTAAGCACGAAGCTTAGTGAGTTCCCCAGATACCACATACCATACAAACCAACTGATCCATACATGCCATACAAAGCCAACATATCCATAATCAAGTAAGGTGCTATGCGCCAACCATATTCTTGCTAAGGTGCTATATGCCAAACATAGTCTTGCTAAGGTGCTATGTGCCACGCATAGTCTTGCCATTATGCCACGGGCCGCACGTGGTCTTCCTGGTCAAGCCTGGGGCCACTCCCTGGGTCTTACAGACAAGTGCCAAGGGCCACCCCCTGCTCTTTTATGCAAGTATCACAAAGACAACCGTACATACTACTGTACTTAGCTAAACAACATACAGTGTGCCAGAAGCCACCTCCTGGTCTTTCATATAATAGCATACAATGCGCTAGGAGCCACCTCCTGGTCTTTCATACATTGCCTAGGGCTAACCCCCGGGTCTTCCTACCTTTCATAATAGCATACTGTGTGCCAGGAGCCGCCTCCTAGTCTTTCATGCATAGTTCCTAGGGCTAACCCCCGGGTCTTCCTATCATACATAATAACATATTGTATGCTAGGAGCCGTCTCCTGGTCTTTCATGCATTTTGACTAGGGCTAACCCCCGGGTCTTCCTATCGTACATAAACTAAATGGGCCAGCATTGGTGCCTTAGACCCATACAAACAGTGAGGAGACTCACCTCGCACTGCTAAACTGTGTTGATAATCCTCTGGCTGCTGACCGACAACCCTCTAAACCGCTGCTCCACTAGCTCCACTAGCTACTAGTATCAACATAACACTTAGTTCCAAACTGAACTCCAGAAGTCAAACTAAGTCAACTTCGGTCAAAGTCAAAGTCCTGGTCAAAGTCAACCTTCCAGGTCAACCCTACTCGCTGAGTCTGCCTACTGACTCGCCGAGTTTGTCACACCCCAAAACCGAGAACGCCGGAAACGTTCTGGGACGGAAGACGTCATGTAAAGTATCACAAAACAGTAATAGTAAACAAGCAAACAACATCACCCATTGCATTAAATATATAATTTTAATACAAGTGTGTTATGTATAGTTATAGACTCCAAAAATGTAAATCAAAATAAATAGATGAGTCCTGAATGCCCTCCATCTTCTCAAAAGCTGGTCTCGGTACCTGTCTACTGATGACCTAAGAATACAAGTTATTTTGAAAGAGTTTATCAGCATTAAAGATGGTGAGTTCATAAGTATTTAGAGTCGGTGTTTGTGTCAAAATGTTTAAACGTGATGTTGAAGTAAGAGTTTGTAATCATTTGTAATAAAAGTATATGGATGTTTGTAGGGTTTGTAAAACTTTGTAATCTCCTAGAAAATCCTATATTTTCTACCAAAAGTAGCCTTCTATCAAGGCATAACTGTTTTGTGTGTTTGTTTCTTGTAAGAGTGTGTAATTTTCGCAAGTATAACTATCATTATAAAAATATAGTTTGTACATTATTGTTTAAGTGAAAAGATCACTAAATAATTGTAAAGGGGAAATTAATGTAGTACTGTAGTGTTGTATTATAGGAACTACTGTCGTACTAACTACCTTAAACTAGATTTGTATCAAGGTATCATGTGATGAATTGTACCATACTATCGACTGAGTAACAACGACAAATGTAGGTCGTAAAAATGGTATGACATTTGGCACCCGCAGACCTGCAGGTCCGGCTGTAGCTAGCAGCAAGGTGTAGGATAGTCAATCCAGTATAGATCTATACGCAAACTCACGATCTCCCTCCAGGAGACTCAGGTTACAACTCGGGCCATGACATTTAAGGCATGCTCCGATACAGTGGATCACATTTATGTAAATGTATGTATGTATATGTAATGTATTCTTTCTGTTCTAGTATCGTTCTATATATATTCTCTTTCTAGTATAGTTGTATATGTTCTCCATCTAGTATAGTTGTGTATGTTCTCCTTCTAGTATAGTTGTATATGATCTCATAGTAATATCATGTATATGTTCTAGTAGTAATAAGTATTGACTTATGAATGAACTGACTCCTTGTATGTTTCTTGAAACTAAAAGTAGTAAGTAGTATAACCCTAACTATACCTATTATAATTTATTAGTAATTTGAGGAATGACTGAATGTATTGAACTAAGATATAAATCTTTATGTCAATACATATACACATAATATATAAATAAGGATTCAACGACACTCGGAAAAATAACCGGGTACTTTAGGACCACAACCAAACGAGGAACAGGAAGTAAAGTGGGTTATTTCTCCTAAGTCCTTCAAACTCTATTTATATAACTATATATATGTATTAAGCATGGTTTTCAACAATATAAGAGTTTAAAACATGTGGAATAGTTTAATGACAGTTTAAAGACACTTACTTGGTAAAACAGTTTGAAGTATTTAAACTTCCAATAATATACTAGTTATTAATCACATGTGATTGATCTAATAACTTATCAAGATTTAACTTGTATTCTCCCCCATAAAAGCATTTAAAACATTTCAAAGGTTGATTAATAGGGGTATGAACTCACCTGTAGTGAGTGGTTCTGATGACAATGTTAGATTAGTTGCTAGGTGTCAAGTGGTGACTTGAGTACACACGCGAATCCTATTTAGCATATATTGGCACATATATGGATATAATTAGTGTTATGAATAACTAATTGATGATTTTGGGACTACCTTAGGGACTAGTAAAGACTTATAATGAAGTGTTACAATCATATATGATTGTATGAAGGGTTATAAGGCTATACAAGAAGGTGTATGGCCAAAATACACACTATATGTGTGTGCGGCCAGGTGTGCGGCCTGTTGTGCTGCCAGCACATGTGTGCGGCCATGTGTGCGGCCAGATGGTGTGTGTTGCCAGAAACGTGGTGTTCTTGGTGTTCTTGGTGAAAGTTGTTACCTTTTAGATGATACTTGAGAGGATTTTGAGTCTTTGATTTGAAGAAATGTAATAAATGATCAAGAGACCAAGGACTTTATATATATATATATATATATATATATATATATATATATATATATATATATATATATATATATATATATATATATATATAGGAGGTGAGTGCGGCTGGAGGTGTGTGAGCTTGGGTATGTGCGGCCGCACACACCTAACTTGGTGTGTTTGGCTTGTTTTTCCAATGCTATACTCTAACTATCCCATCCTCCGACAAGTATCCCAATTATACTAAGCTCTAAGCACCCATTTAGACTCAAAAACCTCATTATAGAATAGCAAAATGAAGCTAATCTTTAATAACAATGAAGAATGAAAGTTATAAATTTCGGGTTGTCACATCATCCCCCTGTTAAAGGGAATTTCGTCCCGAAATTAGAGTTTAAGCAAATAAGTTATTTACAGAAAACTAAGCGAATAGATGAGGATATTTCAATTTCATTTGATCCTCGCGCTCCCATGTGAATTCTGGTCCCCGCTTGGCGTTCCAGCGAACCTTCACGATCGAGATGCGGCTTTGTTTTGTCTGTTTGACTTCGCGGTGCATGACCTCTACAGGTTCTTCCACGAAGTTGAGGCTCTCGTTGATCTCGATCTCGTCGAGTGGGATTACAAGAGTCTCCTCGGACAGACACATTTTCAAGTTCGAAACATGGAAGGTAGGATGTACGTTACTAAGTTCGCTCGGTAGGTTGAGTTTGTAAGCTACTGGGCCGAGTCTTGCGAGAATCTCGAAAGGCCCAATGTACCTTGGATTTAGCTTTCCACGCTTTCTGAAGCGTATTAAGCCCTTCCAGGGTGAGACCTTCAATAAAACACGGTCGCCCACCTGGAATTCCAATGGTTTTCTACGTTTATCGGCGTAGCTTTTCTGTCGGTCTCTGGAGGCTTTCAATCGTTCACGGATTTGAAAGATCTTCTCCGTCATTTCCCGAATGATTTCCGGGCCTGTGAGAGTACTGTCAGAAAATTGCCCCTTAGCTAACTGGGTGTTACCCACTTCAGCCCAGCACAGAGGGGATCTGCACTTCCGGCCATAGAGGGCTTCAAATGGGGCAGCCTTGATGCTCGTGTGATAACTGTTATTGTAGGAAAATTCAACAAAAGGTAAATGAGTATCCCATGCCTTTCCAAAGTCAATCACACAGGCTCTCAGCATATCTTCCAGTGTTTGAATGGTCCTCTCACTTTGCCCGTCGGTCTAAGGATGGTAGGTTGTGCTCATGTCTAGCCTTGTTCCTAGGGAATGTTGTGACGATTGCCAGAATCTTGAGGTAAACCTACTATCTCTATTGGAGATAATGGATATAGGCACACCATGCAGTCGAACGATTTCCCTAATGTATGTTCTCGTAAGCTTCTCCATCTTATTGGTTTCTTTGATAGGCAGGAAGTGTGCAGACTTGGTCAATCAATCGACGATGACCCATATGGTATCAAGTCCACCCGTTGTCTTGGGAAACTTGGTTATGAAGTCCATAGTGATCCTCTCCCACTTCCATTCTGGAATCTCTAGTTGTTGCAGTAAACCAGAAGGTTTCTGGTACTCGACCTTAACCTTTGCGCAAGTAAGGCATTTACTTACGAAGGTAGCAATCTCTGCTTTCATGTTAGGCCACCAGTATAACTTCTTGAGCTCCAGATACATCTTATCTGAACCTGGGTGGACGGAATATCGAGTGTTGTGCGCCTCGGTCATGACCAAGTCTCGGAAACCACCGTGTTTCGGGGTCCAGATCCGGTCCATGAAATATAGGGCTCCGCCACCCTTGGCTTCTAAGTTCTTATCCATTCTTCTGAGGGATTCACTCGCCACATGCTCAGGTTTCATAGCTTCAAGCTGGGCCGCCTGAATTTGCTTAGACAAGTGCGAATAGATAGTCATTGTCAACGATTTGACTCTTCGACCAGAATATTCTTTCCGACTTAGGGCGTCTGCTACTACGTTGACTTTACTCGGATGATAACGAATGTCGCATTCGTAGTCATTGAGTAGCTTGACCCATCGTCGTTGGCGCATATTGAGCTCCTTCTAAATATGTGTTGTAAACTCTTGTGGTCAGTGAAAATGGTGCTTTTGGTGCCATACAGGTAGCGTGTCCAGATCTTCAGGGCAAACACAACTGCTCCTTGTTCAAGGTCGTGTGTGGTGTAGTTGACTTCGTGTGTCTTCAGCTGTCTCGAGGCGTAGTCGATAACCTTACCTCGTTGCATTAGGACACAACCGAGCCCTTGATTTGACGCATCACAGTAGACAACGAAATCTTCTATCCCTTCGAGGAGGGATAGTATTGGTGCGGTGCACAAGGCTCGCTTTAGCATTTGGAATGCTCTCTCCTGTTTCTCTTCCCAGTCAAAGGCCATGCCCTTCTGGGTCAGTGCTTTAAGGGGTTTCGCAATGCGGGAGAAGTTCTGTATGAATCTACGGTAGTAGCCAGCGAGACCTAGAAATTGACGAATTTCTGTAGGCGTCTTCGGTGTTGACCAGTTCTCAATGGCCTTAATTTTGGAAGGGTCCACATGGATTCCCTCTTCGCTTACCACATGTCCTAAGAATTCGACTCTTCGGATCCAAAATTCACATTTCGAGAACTTCGCATAGAGCTTCTCCGTTCGTAAAGTTCCTAGAACTTGTCGCAGGTGATCGCCATGCTCTTCCTTACTACGAGAGTAGATCAGGATGTCGTCAATAAAGACAATGACGAACTGATCTAAGTAAGGTCGGCATACTTTATTCATCAAATCCATGAAGACTGCGGGCGCATTGGTCAATCCGAAGGGCATCACCACAAACTCGTAGTATCCGTAACGAGTTCGGAAGGCTGTCTTCGGAACATCCTCCTCTAGCACCCGTAACTGGTGATATCCGGATCTCAGCTCAATTTTGGAAAAATAGTTCGCCCCTTGCAGTTGGTCAAATAAATCGTCGATGCGAGGCAGAGGGTAACGATTTTTCACCGTCAGTTTGTTGAGTTCCCTATAGTCGATACACATACGGAATGATCTGTCCTTTTTCTTAACAAACAAGACCAGTGCTCCCCAAGGTGAGAAACTCGGTCTTATAAAGCCTTTGCTGAGAAGTTCGTTAAGTTGACCAGATAGTTCCTGCATCTCAGCTGGTGCTAATCGGTATGTCGAATTGGCTACTGGGGTAGCTCCTGGAATTAAGTCGATTCTGAACTCGACCTGTCGTTGCGGAGGTAAACCTGGTAGCTCTTCTGGAAAGATGTCTGGAAACTCGCTCACTACTGGAATGTCTTTTATTTCTTTCGTTTCTAGGCATGTATCGACAACGTGAGCAAGGAATGTACGATATTCCTTACGAAGCTATTTATGTGCTTGAATACTAGAGATAATACGAAGACTTGTACCGGGTTTGTCACCGTAGACGAGTAGAATTTCGTTAGACGGGAGGTTTAGACGGACTGCTTTCTCATAGCACATGATGTCGGCGCGATGAAGACTCAACCAATCCATGCCGATGATAAAGTCGAAGCTTTTAATTGAAATCGGCATGAGGTCGATTGGAAATGAATGGTTATCTAGAGTTAGGATGCATCCTAAGTATATGCTCCTGGTGCTTTTAGTTTTCCCATTAGCCATTTCTACCGTGAATTGTTCTTTACGTGCGTGTGGTTGTTGTTTAAGTATGTGAGCAAATTTATGGTTCACGAAGCTTCGCTCCGCTCCACTATCGAACAGAATGCATGCATAGGAGTTATCGAGAAGGATCGTACCAGTCACCACCGTCGGGTCAACAATCGCTTCCCCATGGCCTATTGCCAGTACTCTTCCCGCTCCACCTGCATTCTTTTCTTTGGGCCAGTCCCTCTTATAGTGGCCCACATCGCCACAACCATAGAAATCCTGGCTTACGCCCATACCGGGGACTTGGTTAATCGGCCTCGCCGGAGATTTACAGAAACGGACAGTGTGTCCTTTCTTGTTGCAGTTAGAGCACTGCATTTCACGGCAGGGGCGGTTGTGCTGAAAGTTGCATTTGTTGCACTGAGGAAAACTTCCAGCATACTGCTTCACCGGAGCAGTAGCTGCAGTAGGGGTTATCGCAGCATGTACAGCCACAATTTGCTGCTTTTTGGCAGCTCGTTGTTTCTTCTTGTCATCCCAAAACTTCCGCTTAGTGTCAGTGGGTTTGGAGGGTTCTGCGATGGCTAGGGTTGTTGTTGCTGTTGGGGATTGGACTCTATGGTCAATGAGTCGTTGTGCCGGTCGTTTGGCATTGTCGAAGGTAGCAGGGTTTGAGGATAGGACATTTCCCTGATATGGAGGCACCAGCCCCCAGATGTACCTCTCGATCTTCTTCCCTTTAGTGGGAACCATATTGGGGCAGAGAGCCACCAGTTCGCTGAACCTGGCGGTATATGCGACTATATTGGAACCCTTCATGGTTAGGCCCCACAGCTCCTGCTCCAATTTCTGGATTTCGCCCCTCGGGCAGTACTCCTCAATCATGAGGTCTTTCATTGATTCCCAGCCCATGCCGTTGGCTCCGACGAGAGTTAGAGCTTTAACGTGGCCGTTCCACCACGTCAGAGCTTTTCCTTCAAAGGTGCATGCGGCATATTTAACCTTGCTCACCGCAGGGCATGAACAAATTTCGAAGACTGATTCCGTCTTCTCAAACAATTGCGAGAGGGCAATGACTCCGCCGGTCCCATGAAAGGACTTCGGCTTGCAGTTGGTGAAATCCTTGTAGGACCACTCTCTCGTGCGCACATGGATCTCAACATGAGTAAATTCAACAGGGGTTCCACCTCGGTTGTTGTCATTTGAGTGATATTGAGCCATGGCAGTTGCCACTGCCGCAACTACAACAGCATTTAGAGCCGCGGTATCGATGACAGGAGGAGGAGGTGGTGGTGGGGTTGGAGGATTACGTCTTGTTGACTTGCGAGGAGGCATCTTTCAGCTATAAGTTTATAAAGTCAAATACAATAGTAAGAATCAATTGTAAGTAGGGTGAGAGTGACACATGGACTAAACAGCCAACGTCCAATAGTTGAATGAGCATACAAGTTGAGTTTACAATAGGCAATAATAGTAGGAAAACACAAGTGCAAGGATTTCCCCACAGAATAGATAGCTGTCAATATTACTCGTATTACTGATGTAATAAGTTCGGGGAAAATCGACCTAGCAGTAGGTCATACATCATACCATACGGAAAACCTTGACAGTTTCTAGATTCCTAATTAGAGTACTGAAAGTTAGGAATATTTTACAGATAAGTGCTACCTAAGGCCTAGATACTAAAGGCTATTCCTTGAACAAAAGACGAAGATGTGCTAGACATCTTCTACCGGCGACGAGAATTCCTTGGGCGAATCCTCATATCTTCCAGTTGACGAATCACTTCACGGAGGTGTCGTTCGTGAGCTCTTTGGCAAACTCGAAGTTCTGCGACTTCGGTGGTCAATTGATGTCGCAGTGCATCATTGGTTCTCCTCGTCCCTTCGAGTACTTCTTCCTGATGTCGAATACGGACGATGTTAATGCCTGAGTTGGCATCAATTTCCATGACCCGGTCGAGGGCTGCTCTACCTTGTTCAACGTTACGTGAAATTCTACGGACCATGACGGGCGGAGCGCTATCTGCAGAACCACCTTCGCTAACGTTGTAAAAGCTTCGGTCCCCAAAGTAAGGTAAGGGTTAACCCTGTTCGTCGCTCCAGCGATTTAAGTTGTTTACCCACAAGGGTGTAGGACCTGGAAAAGCTGGTCGGGGATTGTTGTTTGGGGCTTGATCTACGGGAGGTAGATTGTTGACTTCGGGTTCCGAGTCAGAACCATCAGAAAAGCCTTCAGCTTCATGCTCATCCAAAGGAATCGGGTGATCATCTTCCAGTTCCTCTTTTATCCATCCTGCATTGTCGTGGTTGGGGAAGTACGGGTCTCCAGGGATACGGAATCCAACCATTTAATCTATGCAAGAATAGGGATAAGGAAATAAGTAGTAGACAAACTAACTCGATAATTATTAGATGATCTTTATCAGTTACTCCAATACTTGTTTAGTTCATACCAGCTATATATACTCATGATAGGATAGCCCTTCGAATAAGTGAATCCTAACTTTAAGCCCACAATCAAACAAGAACAGGAAGTAAAGCAAAGATTTACAGATTTTTAGGCTATGATATCCTAGGCAAATATACCCGTAATGTATCCACTAAGCAACAATTGACATACAAATAAAGATCTTTAATTCTCAGGTAAGTGATTATTGTAACACACAATACTCCTATAGTATTTTAGACCTATGCTCAGTTCTAGTGTTCCTATTGTAGTATTGTTGGTAAGTTTTTAGACTTGTTACTATATCACTACTATTCTAGGGCATATGCTAATCACTCCTTGGACCAGCATAGTTGATCAGGCTATGCCATTTCCAGGACTGACCATACATCCCTGAGCTTACCTGTGATATTTAACAATCGTAATACTTTTGTTCCTGTCATTGTGACACTGATTTTAGTATGAATGCAGACCAGTATACTTGATTAAATATTTTAGTATTTAAAGTATAGACTCTTGGTCAGAGTGTTTTAATCCCAAAGGGGTTTACAGTTAGTATATCTTTTATGGGTTGATATACTTAATTCACTATAAACAATGCTCTGATACCAATCTGTCACACCCCACAACCGAGAACGACGGAAACGTTCTGGGGCGGAGGACGTCATGTAAAGTATCACAACACAGTAATAGTAAACAAGAAAACAACATCATCCATTACATTAAATATATAATTTTACTACAAGTGTGTTTTGTACAGTTATAGAAACCAAAAATGTAAATCAAAATAAAGAGATGAGTCCTGAATGCGCTCCATCTTCTCAAAAGCTGGTCTCGGTACCTGTCTACTGATGACCTGAGAATACAAGTTATTTTGCAAGAGTTTATCAGC
Source organism: Lactuca sativa (assembly GCF_002870075.4). Taxonomy (NCBI): domain Eukaryota; kingdom Viridiplantae; phylum Streptophyta; class Magnoliopsida; order Asterales; family Asteraceae; genus Lactuca; species Lactuca sativa. The sequence goes on from NC_056626.2 coordinate 349,566,247, forward strand.
ATTAAAGCTGGTGAGTTCATAAGTATTTAGTGTCGGTGTTTGTGTCAGAAGGTTTAAACGTGATGTTGAAGTAAGAGTTTGTAACCATTTGTAATAAAAGTATATGGATGTTTGTAGGGTTTGTAAAACTTTGTAATCTCCTAGAAAATCCTATATTTTCTACCAAAAGTAGCCTTCTATCAAGGCATAACTGTTTTGTGTGTTTGTTTCTTGTAAGCGTGTGTAATTCTCGCAAGTATAACTATCATTATAAAAATATAGTTTGTACATTATTGCTTAAGTGAAAAGATCACTAAATAATTGTAAAGGGGAAATTAATGCAATACTATAGTGTTGTATTATAGGAACTACTGTCGTACTAACTACCTTAAACCAGATTTGTATCAAGTTATCATGTGATTAATTGTACCATACTATCGACTGAGTAACAACGACAAATGTAGGTCATAAAAATGGTATGACGTTTGGCACCCGCAGACCTGCAGGTCCGGCTGTAGCTAGCAGCAAGGTGTAGGATAGTCAATCCAGTATAGATCTATATGCAAACTCACGATCTCCATCCAAGAGACTCTGGTTACAACTCGGGCCATGACATTTAAGGCATGCTCCGATACAGTGGATCACATTTATGTAAATGTAAGTATGTATATGTAATGTATTGTTTCTGTTCTAGTATCGTTGTATATATTCTCTTTCTAGTATAGTTGTATATGTTCTCCTTCTAGTATAGTTGTGTATGTTCTCCTTCTAGTATAGTTGTATATGATCTCATAGTAATATCATGTATATGTTCTAGTATTAATAAGTATTGACTTATGAATGAACTGACTCCTTGTATGTTTCTTGAAACTAAAAGTAGTAAGTAGTATAACCCTAACTATACCTATTATAGTTTGTTAGTAATTTGAGGAATGACTGAATATATTGAACTAAGATATAAATCTTTATGTCAATACATATACACATAATATATAAATAAGGATTCAACGACAATCGGACAAATAACCGGGTACTTTAGGACCACAACCAAACGAGGAACAGGAAGTAAAGTGGGTTATTCCTCCTAAGTCCTTCAAACTCTATTTATATAACTATATATATGTATGAAGCATGGTTTTCAACAATATAAGAGTTTAAAACATGTGGAATAGTTTGATGACAGTTTAAAGTCACTTACTTGGTAAAACAGTTTGAAGTATTTAAACTTCCAATAATATACTAGTTATTAATCACATGTGATTGATCTAATAACCTATCAAGATTTAACTTGTATTCTCCCCCATAAAAGCATTTAAAACATTTCAAAGGTTGATTAGTAGGGGTATGAACTCACCTGTAGTGAGTGGTTCTGATGACAATGTTGGATTAGTTTCTAGGCGTCAAGTGGTGACTTGAGTACACACGCGAATCCTATTTAGCATATATTGGCACATATATGGATATAATTAGTGTTATGAATAACTAATTGATGATTTTGGGACTACCTTAGGGACTAGTAAACACTTATAATGAAGTGTTACAATCATATATGATTGTATGAAGGGTTATAAGGCTATACAAGAAGGTGTATGACCAAAATACACACTATATGTGTGTGTACGGCCAGGTGTGTGGCCTGGTGTGCTGCCAGCACATGTGTGCGGCCATGTGTGCAGCCAGGTGTGCTGCCATATGGCGTGTGCTGCCAGAAACATGGTGTGCTTGGTGTTCTTGGTGAAAGTTATTACATTTTGGATGATACTTGAGAGGATTTTGAGTCTTTGCTTTGAAGAAAGGTAAGAAATGATCAAGAGACCAAGGAATTTATATATATAGGAGGTGAGTGCGACTGGAGGTGTGTAAGGTTGGGTGTGTGCGGCTGGCTGGCCGCATACTCTAGTGTGCGGCCGTACACACCTAACTTGGTGTGTTTGGCTCGTTTTTCCAATGCTATACTCTAACTATCCCATCCTCCGACAAGTATCCCAATTATACTAAGCTTTAAGCACCCATTTAGACTCAAAAACCTCATTATAGAATAGCAAAACGAAGATAATCTTTAATAACAATGAAGAATGAAAGTTGTAAATTTCGGGTTGTCACAGAGTTCATATGCTTCGAGTCCTTCCATTCGCGACTCGACTTGCCGAGTCAGTCCATGACTCGCCGAATCCACCGATTTCCATGTCCTGTCCTGTCCAACTCACTGAGTCCCCACTCAACTCACTAATCTGAGTCTTAACTCGCAGGGTTTGGGTTTTCATGACTTGACTCGCCGTGTCCAAGAACAGACTCGCCGAGTCCTTGGCAATCCTCAACAGACTCGCCGAGTTGTTCTTCCAACTCATCGAGTTCCTACGCAACTTCATCCAACTCGCCGAGTCCACCAATGTGACTCGCCGAGTAGCTTCAGCTCTTAATCCATACAGTTGTTTTTTGATCCATGCAGGGGCTCCAAACTGTAGATGCACTCTTCTAAGGCCCAACTTTCACGTAAAGTTGCAAACTTTACGTGAAACCAAGATGCAATAGGCTTAAAACACTCTAGGGCTTTGTTTTGTGACAAGCATGCTTCACCAACTCACCAAAGACTGCTGCTTTATGGGTTTCTAGGCCAAGACAACCCTAGATCCGAAGTTCTCTTTGCTCACAAAGGCACAATACACGAATTGGCTTTGGAAATGGCCCAAAATGACAAAATCTAACTAGGAAAGGGGATCTAAGTGAATAACAGCCAAGGTATGAGCTTCATACCTTTCTAGGATCTAAAATGACACACCAACATTGAGTCCACTGCTATTTCTTGAATCACTTAAAGTCTTCCTTCTTTCTTATAGCTTTAAATCACTCATAAATGGCAAGAGAAGCTCAATGACACTCAATGGCTGCTTAGGGTTTCGAGTGAAGGTAGAGGGACTGATGGAGGTTGGGGTGAAGGCCTGAAATGATGCTTAAATAGGGCACTAAGCTCGGAAATTTGGGTTTTCCAACCCAGACCTGACTCGCCGAGTTGGTCCCTCCGACTCGCTGAGTCGGTCACTTAAACCCCGACACAGGTCCCGCTCCAACTCGCCGAGTTCACCCATGGACTCTACGAGTTGACCCCTATAACTTAGGGTTTTTCCTTTCCTTTCTTGGTCTTTCTGATTCTGGGTGTTACATTACATATGATGTATCTTATATACCATTTCGTATGCCAAGAGTCATCGGCAGGTCGTATCTTGCTAGGCGGGATTCAGTTGCTTAGCAGATTATTTCGGCTCCTTTGGTGGAACCAGATCAAGGGTATGGATTGGAGGATTTATCACCTTGTAGTAGGATTAACCCTTTAGGGAAGCCAGAGTTCGGGCATGATAACATTCGTTCAGATAGAACCGACAGTTGTCCATGAGGGAACGTTTGGGTTCAACCATTATCACTACTAGGGAAGGAACGATAACAAGGAGATGACGGTGTCAATCACATGAGTAGTTAGGTCAATAAGAGTTCCAGGGAAGTTTGACTATCTCCAAGGGTTGTACATGGTTAGAATTCTAGGATTCAATTAAAGAGGAGGAGTTGGGTTAAAGATTCACCAGTTGAGAGTATGGTGTATGGATTTAATCACCAACGTTAGGGGTTTAAGGATTTGGTGCGGTATCCTGAGGAGAGATTGACATTATCGGACTTGCTAGGATTTGGGGAGCATTCTTCAGAAGTTCAAGAGTTGGTCAATCATCAATATCAGCTAGTAATGGAACGTTTTTATTGATAGACACAGGTTATAGTCGGTTCGTAAGGATAATATGGGTTGGGAACCCAACAAAATTGAAGGGATGGGGTAGTTTCGGAAGATTTAAGTGGGGGAAAATCGATCAGAATCTTCAGGAGCCGACTCAGGTGTGGAACTAGGGTAAGTTTGACTTCCCAGTTTAAGAGATGAAGTCGTTTAAGGAGATCTTGAGTATAAAAGGGGGGGGGGGGTCAGTTCGTGCATTGAACTGGACGGGTAGGTTGGTCGGAGATCATTTCTTTGTTTCAGGTTGAGGACCATTGGGGACCGAGATGGAGTCAAACTTGTGTATCTATAGGAGGATGGGACCTATAGGCGAGGCCTTGTTTTTACATAAATTCAGGTGGGACCTATCCAGTCTCAATCAAGTAACGAAGTTTGGTCTCGATCGATCATGGGCATCTCTTTTCTTAATTATTGAGGCTCTTAGTTCGATAGAACTTTGGTATCTCTTCTCTTTTGGATAAGGTTATGGGTTCCCGAAGGATGTGCATTATGATGATTCTTTGTGTGTTTGTGGGCTGGAAAAGATAACATTGAGACCTAGTTCGAATTATATGTATGATTCTTTTGGGTGATAGTCTTTGAATTTGGTCAAGGGTGCAACCATTTATCCTATTCTTAGGTCAGGTACGACCATGATTTTGTCAGGTTTTGCATTGGTAGCAACTGGTTCTGTGAAAGAAATTGAGTGGTATAGTTATGGCATTGTTGTGCTCGGTTTGCATTGAAAGGGACAATAATTAGGTCCCTGTAAGGAGGTGGTATGAGACTGATATTCTTTAGGCCCGTGGAAGGCGTCGTGAGTTTCCAAGTGAAAGTTGTAATGTCGTTAAGATCGGTGTAACAGCGAGAGCATTCCAGACATGCCTTTTGATAAACAATGATTCAGTGGAAGATAAAACGAAGAAAAAATATGAAAATCTATAATTGACCTAATAATCATAAACGAAATATTAATAGATGTTAAAATTACCTGATTATTAGTTAAAATGTCATACCCCCGAACCAGGATGGCGGAAATGTCTGGGGGCGGATGACGACATTGTATAGTATCACAATAATTAAATATGAATGAAACATAGCAACTAAACAACATACATTAAGAAATACCAACAAACATTGTTTATGTCACACAGCAAAACCAAGAACGGCTGAATACGTTCTGGGGTGGAAGACGTCATGTCAAGTATCATAACATATGCAATATAGTAATCAAAGTACACAACCATTTCATTAATAGTAATAATTTTACATAGGTCACATTTAGCAACAACATTAAGAGTAAAATACAGAGAATAACATTTAATGCAGCTTGGTACAAGGCTGTCTTCACAAAAGCTCCCGGAGTGTACCCATCTATCGATGACCTGAGAATACAAGTTATTTTGAAAGCGAGTGTCAACATTTTTAAACATTGGTGAGTTCATAAGTATTTAATGAAATTGGTGTAAATACATGTTTTTCTTCAAAATAAACTCATGAAAGATGGTGGTTTAGAATCTACAGAGTGTTAGAATTCTTTCCAGAAAATCCTATATTTTCTAAATAAAAACAGTCTTCTACCAAGACCCAATTGTTTTATATTTAAACCACAGAGTATCTCTATTAAAAGTAGTCTTCTACCAAGACTCGATTGTTTTATGTTTAAGAAATAATTTTCCCCAAAAGGCACTATCATTATCAAAATATAGATTTTATTTTAAAGGAATTGTGAGAAGAGCCACAAGTAAAAATAATAGGGGAAAATAATATTTTACCTCAGCAGAAACACTGCTGGTTAAAAGCAAATAAAACCTAGACTCCAGGCGGGACACCTCACAAAGCTTATAGCTAAATAAACATGGACTTCAAGCGGAACGCCTTGCACAGTCTAAACAGGGAAATAAATACATAGACTCCAGGAGAGTATCAAATGGACAATACGCCTGCTTCAGTCTAAAGGTGAGTAAAACATAGACTCCGAGAAGGTATCGAATGGACAATACGCCTGGCTCAATCTAAAGGTGAATAAAAACAGAGACTCCAGGAGAGTATCAAACGGACAATACGCCTGGTTCAGTCTAAAGGTGGGTAAAACATAGACTCCAGGAGGTATTTAACAATACGCCTAGCAAAGTCTAAATGTAAGTAAACATAGACACTAGGAGGGTATTAAATGAAAAATACGCCTGACAAGGTCTAAAAGAAAAGGGGTGAATGTGAACTCGTATGTAACCATGCTGATTGACGATCGAATACCTGATGACCCTCCAGGTTACATGATGCATTGTGACATTATGTCACCCATGGGCCTTACCCGCTCGGACTATAGCTAGTACTCAGGATGCGGGAGTGTCTAATCCGTATAGATCTATACACATGATGTCCGCTCTCCCTCCAGGAGACTTTGGTTACACAGCGACGGCTCTAGGGAGCGTCGTATCGGGAAAATGTATGTCACATTCTATTTAAGGTATTAAAATAATGGTATAGACTACATAATGAACTGACTCATGTGTAATACTTTATGCTAGAGAGAGAGAGAGAGAGAGTAAATAGAATCTCCTAACTATTCCTATAATAGTTACTACTGTTTTAGGTATATGAATAATAGAAGGATACCTTTGCTACCCAAAGGAAATGAACTGGTTGAGAGAACTTTTTTGACTACATATATATATATATATATATATATATATATATATATATATATATATATATATATATATATACACACACACACATGATATATATATATATATATATATATATATATATATATATAACTAATAATTAAACGACCTTCGGACGGATAACCGATACCCTGAAGCCATATCTAAACAAGGAAAAGGAATCAAAGCGAGTTAGCCTTCCAATGTCCTTTAAACATTACTTATATAACTATACATATACGGGCATGCATAAAAGCATAATAGAAACTTTGGTAAGACCTTTGGAAAACTTTATAAATAAGAATTTATGACTTGATGTCAGTCTATAAAACAAGCTTGGAAAACCTTTGGAAAATCTTTAATAATCTAAAAAGAGATATTCATACTTTAAACGAGATTTGAAAACAAGATTTGAAAACCTTTAGCTGGATAAAGCAGTTTAACAAGCAAAAATCTATTTTGCTATACAGTTATTAATCACATGTAATTGATATAATAACTCTATAGTTCAACTTGTATTCCCCCCCCCCCCCCATAAAAGCATTTAAAATCATTTAAAAGGTCAATTCAGGGGTATGAACTCACCTGACGTGGGTGATTCGGATAAACGGATGGTATACGATACTAAGTGTCAAGTGAGGACTTGACCACACACGTGAATCCTATTTAACATGTAATGATACATTTAAGTATCTAATTAGTCATTTAATAACTAATGTTTCAAGTAAGGACATTCTAATTAGTCTTAAACTACTCAAGGAATTATGCTAGACTCGAATCAAGGGCTCAGGAAGTGGTTGGGGCTCAAGATGACCTCCTTTTGGAGTTTACGGTTCTTGGACCACTCCTTGGGGAGTTTACGGCAGTAAACACATGAGTTTATGGCCGGAAACTCATGTTTGCCCCTTCCTTTCATGTTTTGGTGCATCTAGGTTAAGCATGCAAAGTCCTAGCCACATATACAAGCCATACAAGGTGTTAAGGGCATCAAAACACCCTTTGGGAGGTGTTTACGGTTTTGGGAGATCCCCAAACCGTAAACACATGTTCTTGGGGGGTTTTTGGTGTTTAGCCCATGGATTAAAAAGTATACTAGGCAAACAACTAGCTAGGAGGAGTATACTTACTTATAAGAGGCTTGGATGATCAATTTTTGGCCAAGAACACTAGTGTGTTCTTGGTGTTCTGGATGAAATCGTATAAAAACACTAGATTAAGTGTTATATGAACGAATCTAGCAAGAAAACACTTACATTTTGGCGGATTTGACAGAATGATTTTATGATACTTGAGAGAAAATCTTGAGTGTTCTTGAGGTGGTAAGTGAAAAATGAGCTAAAAATGACTAAGTGTCATATTTATACTCTTTGGGGTTTACGACCGTAAACTCCATTTTTTTACGTCCGTAAACTCCAAACTTTTGGAGTTTCGCGACTTACGACAAACGGCAAACTCTAACGTATACTTCCTTATTTTTGGTTTGCTTGACGAGTATAAAATAAAATACTCAAATGGGCTTAAATCCGGCCAAAAATGTTTTGAGATGAATTTGGCTAATTTTTGAAGTGCTTGACTGCGGAGTTTATACAAATGAAAATTTCGGGTTGTCACATCATCCCTCCGTTGGAGGGAATTTCATCCCGAAATTAGAGTTCAAGCACACACGCAGATGCAATTTGGGCAACTCGAAAGATAAAGATGCTTTAGACTCAATAGGTCTTTTGGCTCCTAGATGAATTTAGGTCTTCGCTTGGCGTTTCAGTGAACCCTCACTAACGGGGTGTGGATTTTGTTTCGGTCGCTTGACCTCCCGACCCATGATTTCTACAGGTTCCTACATGAAGTTGGGTTCTCATTGAATTCGATCTTGACGAGTGGGATTTCGAGAGTCGCGTCGGACAAGCACTTTCTCAAGTCTAAGACGTGGATAGGTTTGGGTGGATTTCATGGAATTCCAAAAGCAGTTGAAGTCCGACGGGGGTTGGACCAATTCTTATCAAGAATCTCGGATGGTCCTACACTCTTGGGAAGATAGAGCTTTTCAGTACTTAGAACATAATACACTTCCATGGTTAGATCATCACTTAGCGTGATCGTCATTCTGAAGTTCCAAAAGTTCCTTCACACTGGGGTGTGGTTCTCCGAGTTGGTCCTTAGAAGGCTCGAATCGTCTTCTGATTCGTATTTCCTACTGATTGGCTTTTGGAGGTTTTCTGGATGATCGGATGTATTGGTTATATACTGGCATCTATTGGTTATGTGGCGCCTATCTCGACCTAGTGCAAAATGGATCTGCACTTCTAACTCTTGAGGTGTCTCTCACGAAAACTCTCGAGGTTGGTGAGATAGGGGGTTTTACCAGATGATGCTTAGAAAATTGAAAGTTTCATTATCATCTAATAGATGCTTTCACAGCATGATCCCTAATCAGAAAGAGTCATGCTCTTACTCGCTTCGCTGTTTCATGGATAGCAGTCTCTGGTCAGGGCTAACTTTGTCCTTAGGGATTTTTGAAATGGTTGGCTATTTCAAGAGGTGGTTCTACTATCTCTTTAGAGATAGTATTCTTTGGAACACCTAGTAACTCAACAAATCTCTAAGACGTGCCCCAATAAGGTGTCGGCTCTCTCCAGCTCGTAGGAAGCGCGTGTTCTTGTATAATCCATCGACTAGCACCTAGACTGGTGTCAAGTCTATAATATCGTTACGACCTGGGTTGTATAGCTTGACACAACTTATCGCCAACTTTCCTCAAGTATTCTTGGTCGCGAAGGTTGTCCTGTGGTTCTTGGCATTCTAGTACTAACTTCGGAGAATGCAATCTATCGTCTATAGGGCGACGGTGACTTTTCTCGCATGGGGAGGCGGTGTGTCCTAGGCACTACTCGTCGGTAACGGGATGGACGAAGTGCCTGAGTAGTGCGACTATTACTTGCAACTACTCTTCTGGTGTTTATGAGTTTTCTCGATCTAGATCAAATCTAGAGAGTATAGGGTTTCGTCACTCGGAACTTCTAATTTCCTCATTCACTCTTCTCAAAGTTCAACCTATTACAGCTTCCAGGTTTTCGGGATCTCTGCTGAGATGCTTAATTTGTAGGATTACGCATGAATGGATGGTCGTAGTCAATGGTTGACTCTTATGACTCGAGTTACTTTTCCTAACCGAGGGTGTTAGCTACTATGTTGGCTCAACCGGGATGACGAAAAATTTCGAATTTGTGGTCATTTTAGTAGCTCAACCCACAGCGGTTTTCTTGACTTCAGCTCCTTTTCTACGGGGGAAAGGATGAAGGTTCGTATTATACGGTTCGTGGTAGAGCTCATACTCGGCTTAATCACTAATACTCGGTGTATGAAAGTTGTATATAATTAAGATCGACGCGATGTTCAGTTGTGTGGCCCCACCCCAGACCCACAACCCATCGAGCAACAGGGAGTAGGGAGGAAGCACACATCTTAAATCTTATTGATCTAAATTATATCATACTCTAATGCATATACTCAGTAGTAGCAAGTTAATTACATGAGTTCTTTCTGTTGATTCACGAACCTGATTGCGATGTGCCAAGGATCTTTCTGGGGGATCTACTGAGTAGGCCTCGGGCGGTTATTGTCTTCTGGGATACATGCAGTGCCTTTCGCTTCGGGTTCTATCTGTCTATGGAGGGGTTGGTTAACAGCGTGTGGCACCCTTCTCCTGGGCACTTCGGAAGGTTTGGATAAGAGAGACGACTGACGGTTCGTATTAGGTTTTCTTATTAATTTCAGAAGAATCTTTATTTGACGTATAAGCTATGGTGAAAGTTCTCCTTACGCAGCACTAGGAAATTTCACATGGTCGCACCAAGTCGAACCATGATTGACGGGGGTGTCGAATTTAACAAACATCAACATGATATGGAATGAAGATCGATAGGACCATGTGCTGAACGGGGCACAAAAGTTCTCAGCGTCTCCGGTTTCTTCCATGGTATCACTATCGCGGATACTTGGACCGATAGAATTGACGCGAGACTCTAGGGGGTCCTGATGTTTTGGAATAATGTACTTTTCATGAATGGATTCCTCACGAGGCCTCTCTATAACCGTCTAGTATACACTAGTCATGTAGAATTAAGACTAAAAGGACTGTTGACTGAGCGACTCCGCCCTAAATCCACAACCAAACAAGGAACAGGAGATGAGGCAACATCACTCACTCGAGGTCTATCATTCTTAATTATAAATGGCCTTAACGTATATACTAAGCCATCATAGCTTTACCTGATGGGTTTTCAAGTGTTACAACAGTGTTGCGACTTTCGCCTTAACGAGGGAGTAGTTACAATTAGAATAGATTAGTTAAAGTTTTTGGTTAGTTACTTAGGATTGAGAGACGTACCAAAATTCTACCAGGTTCTTTGATGCTTTCCCCTAGGCATTAGGATCAGCCTTCTCCTGCGCCTTTGTCACTTCTTTCAGTTGGTCAGGCCTTCTTGAAATGCCCAATTTCACCACATAGGTGGCATACTGGACTGGTCCACACATTGGTGGTTGATGTAATGAACTCAACCGGAGTTCTACAGTAGCGAGCGGCATGCCCCTTCATGTTGCACCTAACGCAAAAGAGTTCCCGACAGATACCATGATGATGGTAGTTACACTTGTTGCAGCGGGGGAGGTTTCCTAGGTATGGTGTTCTTGGAGTCAAGACGGAAGGGTTGACAGAGGCATTGACCACTTCCGCTCGTTGCCCTTCGGAAGGTCCTTGGGTTGAGGTACTTCCCTCCTCGTTCTCAAACTTTCTCTTCAGTGGATTTCGTTGGGGTTCTTGGGTGGCTTTGCACACCGGTGTTGGTTGTTGTTGTCCATTGCTTTGATCGGGATTCCCACTAGGGCTCCTGCTAACATTGGCGTTGTTAGTATTCAGGTGAGCCATGACAGCCGCTACGGCTGATGAAACTGCAGCTCGGAACGTAGCTTCATCGAATAAGAGAGTCGGTGTCTTACCTGCGGGTTGGTTAGGTTTCTTTGGAGGCATGGTTTTTCCTACATGAAAAGGAACACAAGCTGATGAGAAATGATGGTTAATCCTAGACGTAACTTCCTTTATTATGATTGGCATAAATTTTCCCGCGCCTTGATTGATGGTTATCTGAGCGCCGACCTACATCCTTATGATGTAGTTCGGGTAACAGGGTAGGAGTAAGTGTATCAGAAAGCCATAAAATGGGTGTCGTTCCTACTTAGTTATCTTTAAACTAGAGAAGTTCACTCTCCAGTTTTGAAAATACCTGAGAGAAATTTGAAACGAAGACCACGGAAGAAAAGGCTCATAAACCTAGCAAACTCACGGTTGGACAGGCCCATTACCGGAGTACAAAATAATTGAACTAATAGCCGAGCCCAATGACGCAATCTTCAAACGAATCTTTAACCCAACAAAACTCTAGATCTATTAGATCTTTCACAGGTATGATTATGGAAATCAAACAAGTCAAAACCAATAAAAGAGTGAACACATAACATAATCAAATGTATGCTTATGATTCAAAACAAAGTCACGCCTCAGCAGAGCTCGATGAAGAACTTCCGCTGTAGAGGCGAGCTAGGGTTTACAAAACACAGAGAAAACTAAACAATAAAAGCGATAACTTCTAAGACTGCATGCATGCAGCTTATATACTAAACCCTAGTACAAAAACATGCACGGTTGGACAGGCCCAATACAGGCAATCAAAACTGGGCTAAGGACCGAGCCCATGACGCAATCTATTAATCTCAACAATCTCCCCCTTTGCGTCAAATGAGGTGAGAGATCATCTCTTTTGTATTGGATTCACCGTCTTTACTACTTTGATCAGACGAGGAATTATTGCGAGAAGAGTCTGTCGAAACTGTATGTACCACCTTAGCATGTCAGTGAATAATTTCTTATCAGCAGCACTATTCTGATCACACCTTTGAATGATCTCCAAGATATGCTCCAAGCAAGGCGTTGAGAAGAGGTGTTTGTCAACAAGAGCGAACAGGCATTTTTGACCTTCGCCTTCGATGAACATAACGGTGTGATACTTTGAATCTATTTTCCCCTTGATCATAGTGTTAACATTGCCAGCTTTGCCCATAGTCTTGATAGTTGTTCGCTTATGTATGGCAGAGGCAATCTCCTGTTCCATCTTCGCCGCTTCATGTATGTATCAAACAAGCATACGCTTGACATGATCAATTATTGGCTGGTACTCATTAGGATTTGACAGAAGAATGTTGTTGAGGAGTATCTAGTCATGGGGATTTAGGTTCGGTAGATCAGCGAGGGTGAAGTTGTGGACTGAGCCTTCGGTTCCTTGAGTCACCATGAACATGACATTAATAAACTTCCCCGCTGAATAGGGCTTCAGAACCTTGACGGTAGTAATTTTCTTTGAGCTCCAAGTCAGGTACTGGGGTTGAGCAAACTCCAAGTAAAACTCCAGAAGATCCCTGTCTACCTTCGGGTCTGGGGACGGAATAGCAACAGTCGAATTGAAGCAATGGAAGATAAATGCATTTCGAGTGATTGGCATATCGAACTCTGCATCCTTGGAATTTTTGAGCCCGAAAGACATTATCGACTCAAGCCAGAGAATGCCCGGCTCTTCGATTGCACATCTTTGGAGCGAATCTATGGTCCAGACAGGAAACATGGACTTTTTCTTCTCTAGGAGCTCTGCCTCTTTTTGCTTCTGCTCAAGCTCAACTTTTTGTTTCTTGTAGCTTTCTCCCATTTCTTTTTCAGAGGGCTTTACCTCCTGGAAGGGATTCTTGGGATCCTCAGCATAGACATCATCCTCATTGTCTATGTCGTCCTCGCCAATTTTCTTCTTCTTTTTCTCCTTGTTACTGACCGAAGCTTCATTACCCTTTGGTTCAGTAGAGGGTTTCGGTCAAGAAGGAGGTTGAGTTGTCACCTTCTCCCCCCCTTGTTTCGGTTGGACCCCAGTCACCGGAACACCCTCGATGCAACTAAAGATATCTAATGTTGGTCGGAGCTTGTCTGCCAGATGGTGCCGGATGGTTATGGTAATGATAGGATCGTGAGCTTCAATGAGATGGAGGAGGATGGAGTGAACATTAGTAGCAGAACTCCTAATGACCTCCCTTTCTGACTTTAGGTCATTAACCTCAGTAGTAGCAGTACGCAGCTTGAGATTTTGCATTTTGGGTTGTGAGGTGCGTCTGTCTAGCTCATCCATAATGCGATTCTCTACAGCTAATTCGGCCTCCAACTTAGTCAAACAGTCATTGACATTAGCGTGTAGATTCGCGTTGGCTGCTTCAATGGCTTGTCGTGCAGCTTCAAGGTTTGAGCGTTCAGATTGAAGAGACCATTGAAGATTCTCTACTGAAGCGTTGACAGTTTGAGCGTTCTTAGCAGCAGCAGCCTGCAAGGAATCTAAAAACAAGTGAGCTTCAGAAACTAGTTTATCGAATTTTGCGGTCGCTTCCTTGCATTATTTAGTCAAAGCATCAACAACGATTGAGGCTTGTTGACATTGGGAAGTAGAGGCTTCGATTGCTTTGGCTGCAGAAGATAATGCGGCACTGTGTTCAGTAACAACGGAGGAGAACAAGGCCTTCAATGCAGCTTTAGAATAAGCTCCGGAGATAGAGGATGAGAGTAGTTGATCAAGCTTCTCATTTGTTGCCTTGAGATGACGTTTTGTAACAAGCTCATTGTCATCATCATCGCTCTGCACTCGGTAAGGATTGAAGTACATGGAATCAAATTCCAAGTTCTCACCACCTAGAATAGGGGTTGTTTCAGTGGATTGTCTGGGAGATAAAGGTTTCGAATTAGGTGGAGGTTCGGTTGTGACAGGTGGTTCGGTTACTGGTGGATTGGGAACAGTAAAGTGAGGTTTTATGGTAGTAGTGGTAGTAGTGGTATATGTGAAAATGGGAGTGGGGATAGAAATTGTAGTGAATGGTTGACTGGGTGGAATGGGAGATATAGGAGGGATGGATACCGGGATGGTTATAGGTGGAGGCGAAGGTGGGTGAGAGCGAACTGGAATTTCTGGGGTAGGGGAGCGAGGCAGAGTGTCACCTCGGCCCTAAGCTTCATCGTTTGAGCTTTCGCTCTCAGATTCCGAAGGAGGAGCGTTCTTGTGCTTAGGAGGGACATATTCTGAATCTGAATCACTTGAGGATTGCAGAATAAGTCTCCTATCGGGCTTCTTGTGTTTCTTCGGTGGAGCCTGTGATGTTGCAGCCTTGTCGGACTTTCGTTTCTTGGGGGTTTGCCCCTTGGTTGTTTTAGACACAGGTCCATCCTTCTGAGTATCAGGCTTCTTCCCCCTTTTGGCTAGCTTGTCAGCCTCTTCAATAGAGCGAACCATTGTTGGCGTAAGTGTTGGATTAATGTCTAAGTCCATAACTATAATTGGTAAGACTTGACCCGACCCGGCATGGTCCATTTGGGTTGCATGGCATCATGCACTTGGATAGACTATAATGAAAGAAATAAGACACTTATGGTTATTAATATATTATAAGTTCTAGTATATTAATAATAAGAATAATAAGATTATTTAATTAGTATTGATCAAGAATTAATCTAGGATTAATTAAGTGATCAAAAGAAGACTAATTAAATATATGGGTTGATTGTGTAAATCATCCATACTTGTATAGTGGGCTAATGCTCCATGGATAATCAAGTTGGGCTAAAACCCATAGGATGGTCCATGGATGCTCCATGGTGTATTTGAACCCATGGATCCAAGGAAATGGAAAGTCATGACAATTGGGGTTTACCCTAATTGTAACACTATATAAAGATCTTATTCTTGACAAAATCGGCGACTAGTATGATTCTAGAGAGGGCTAGCCGATTTCATAAAGTGTGGAATTCTCTCAAGTTATTCCAAGTGTATTTGGTGTTGTGTGAACCATTTTAGGTGTCACACTTGGGGCACTAGGCACTCAAGCTTCATGAAGACTTTCCACATCAAAGAGGTATGTATTCTATCTTGTTACTCTCATTGTTTTGTATGCCAGATTAGGATAATACCTTGAAAGTTCTTATTTGCATGTATAATAGAGAAAACATAGATCCAAGGTATTTAGGGTTGCATGTACACTTAGGAGTGTTAGAATGCTCAAAATCCAACAGTGGTATCAGAGCCTAGGCTTGTTTTCTAGTTATACTTGCAAAAGAAGCTGGAAAATCGAGTTTTGATGCTGTCTGCCCAGCAGACTCGCCGAGTCCATGAATGGACTCACCGAGTCCAAGGCAAAAAGCATCCAACTCGCCAAGTTGGTTCGTGCACTCGACGAGTTGGACCCCCAGACAGCATAAATTCGACTTTTTTGGCTGGAATTGGACTAGGAACATTACCCTAAGATGTTTTTGAACTAATAAACTTGTTTTTGATGTGGTAATGTTCATTCTAATCCAATTTCAAAGATAATTGTCAATAGATTCATGTTTTGTATTAGTTTAAGGTTTAGACAAATTACATGAAAAAGTTTGATTTGAATTATCTTGTTCTTATGAGTTGCTTAGATTAATAGAAAAGTTGAGTGAAATAGTTGTTTTCAATCCAAATTAATCTAAGAGTTGATTCTAAAATGTGTTTTTGTAACTTGTCCTCAAGTTATATGAAAAGTCACATTTAAGTTTCATAAAACTCATAAAAGTTGGCAAAGGTTACAAAATGAAGAGTCTAGTTCTAATTAAAAGGTGTTATGACTGCATAATTTGTCCTCAAGTTATGGAGGACCAAGAGTCTCTTCATTAAATAATAAATTAAAAAAAAGTGTAACCTTAATTAATTCCATAAGTTATAAAATAAAGAAAAGTTAATTCTTTTATTAGTTTAAAGTCTTCCATAACTTGTCCTCAAGTTATGGAACATGAAGAGTTTTTGGATTAAAACTACTTTAAACACATAAGTTATGGAATTAATTAGTTTTGAATAGTTTCAAAACTTGCCCTCAAGTTTTAGAATTTGTAAAGTTTTCTCTTATGAGTACTTTAATTCCAAGTTAGCCCTTAGAATTTTAAAAGTTAAAATTCAACCCTTATACTTTATAATATGATAAGTTAATAATATATATATGTATAAGAGTAAAGTCAGTCTTACCGCTAGTACGCCACATTCACGAAGCCGGTCTATAAGGTGGGTATAAGGTTGTTGCCTGTAAAATGGCAACTTAATGGGTGTCCACTCTCACCCACCGCTTGCTTGACTGGTGGAGGGTCGTTAGCCGAACGGGTTTGACAGGACTAGAATTCTCCCTTCATTAAAAGTATTAATGATAAATACTAAGTAACTAAACTCTTAATAATACCCAATCTTAGTTACTTAGGAAAATGTGAATAAGGTGCTAATCCATGAAATTACACTTTGCACTTTGTTTAAGTCGGTTAGTGGAGCGTGTGTGGTTAACCGGCACACTAACTCGTATTTAACAAGGTAGGTAAAGGGTAACTTAATGTTTATCATAGTATCGATGGAGCGTTTGTGGTTAACCGGCACATCGATTGAGGGGTAAACACTTAAGGGTACCAAGTAATTTGCATGGTTACTTCACACCTTGTTTTGTGATCCTCGGCATCCCAGTCACAAAACCTGAAGGGCACACTCGAGATTGAAACATGCCATTGAACGGTTCAATGAATCTCAAAGATCTAGGAGTTTCAAAACCAATTAAAACCTAATAATACATTTCGTTTATCTTGGGTGTCATGTTAAGGACTTAAGATCAACTATCTTGAATATCTCCCAAAAGATGTCTGGTTTAGACATTTATGATCTTCCCAAATCTCTTGAAACAAGCTTTCCTAATGAAGATGATGTCCCATGGATATCATACTTCTTCACCTCTTCAAATTATTCTCCCTAACCCACAAGTTCTTGAAAAGTTTAAGGTCACTCAGGCCCTCTTGGCAAGGCAAGGTCTAGGTGTGATCACATCTTGGAGATGTAGTCACATATTGACAAGCCAGGAGAGTTGGGTGTCCAAGTCTTGAGAAAGTTGGTGGTTCAATCACTTTCTAAGCCACATAGTGAGTTCCTTTGGGACACCTATGAAACAGACTATGACAAGACCCTTAATGATCTTATCTATTTGTTAAGATCAACTTCCTTAAAACTTGATGGACATTGGCAATAGTGACACAGGAAATCCAGGAAAGCATTCTCTTCCCAATGGAAAGGGATCGGCCATAGTCAACTGGGTTGACCAAATGGTAAAGAGAAAAGCTAAGTCTGTGACAGTCCCATGTACCATTATCAAAGGGTCCATATGTTTATATTGCCAAAGGAAGGAACATTGGTTACGAATCTGCCAAAATTACCTAAGGATGTTGAAGTCAATAAGTTTGACTCTACTTCAGGTAAAGTCCACTATCTAACTCTGCTAAGTTTCTAATATGAGATTCTTGATACATGATGTGACTGGGTCACATGTTGATGTTTTAAGGATCAAAGAAAAGTAAAGAAACTTAAAGAAAGAATATGCTGAATCTGATCGCGTAGATGGATTTCTATCGCGTAGCTTGAAGATTGGATTCTTGAGCTACTTCTTAGGAGTTATGAGATATTGATTAGGAATAGATAACAACAAGTTTTCATATGGATTGTAAGGATAAGTTTTTCCACAAAGTTTTAAAATAAAAGAAAATTTTAGATTTTATTTATTTTAAAATATCCTTACAATGGCATTTGAGAAAAAATTGTTGCTTATATAGTTCCATTAATAGCAAGAGTGGAAATATGAAATTGATTCTTTCATTTGTGGTAATGTCTAAATTTACCAAATAATGAAAGATTCTCATCACCCAAATTGCAATTGGACCGGAACTTGGAATCATGCAAGTTGTATAGAATGATGAATGAGAACTTTCAAGTATTGGAAAAATTAAGACTAATTACTCGGTCACATAGATGTGTGATTCAAGTAAAGGACTAAGGGATCAAATACACATTCTTGTGCACTGGTCAAGTCCACCACAAAAGATGGATAAAACTATTCGTCATAGTTTACAAAACCTTAGTAAATATGATTATACTTACAAGCTTAAGTGTAACTCTGAGACATTGGAAAAGGTTCCAATGTATGACAGAGCGAATAAGAAGAATCAACTTAGGCAGAAAGATTAAAGTTTCTCAAATCTGAAAAGATGGGAGAGTACTTTAGTATCAGTTTTGTGATCATCTTAATGATTAAGAAACCATAGCACAATTAGTTCTCTAAGGAAATCTTAGTGCATTCTTATGACTAAGCAGAGGAACTTGAATTGTTGAAGTGATTAAGTCAAGAAGATGAGTCATACTTCGTTCCAATACAAGTCTTAGAGTCATACTCCAAGATTGTAACTTGAGTGACATGTCTCAAAGAAGGTTTAAAACACTTGTCAAATGTAAGAGTAAAAGTTTTCTAGTCTTGTACATTTGAAATTGGTAAGTTGTGATGTTTTGGATAAAACAAAGACCAACTTAGGCCAATTGTGTGAAGTGTTTGTCTTGATTAGAATCCACACTATCTCTTGAATATCTTACAAGAAAGTCTTATATGTCAAGAGGACAGTGGGAGTCTTAAAGGTCTTGAAAGTCTCAAGAACTAATCAAGAATAAAACCTGAAGTTGTTCACTAGCGCATAACTTGAGGTTTATAGTTGACATATTTTGTGCCGATTCCAGTTAAACTTGGCTTTGCATATGAGTTCTTAGAGTTCTCAATTGGTTGCACAACAACTTGGAAGCAATGGCAGGCCCTTGAGCTGCCAGGTGGCAAGAATTTAAGATTGAGTTCAATCCATATGAGTTTGGATTTGTCATTATCCTGTCTTGTGATTATGGTTTTGACAAATTCATATGGGTACGAACTCATACACCATAAAAATCTAAGTGTCATAAGGTTTGTCTCCGATTCATGAAAATGATGGTGAGGAAACACTTTCTCTCCGATTCATAAAAATCTAAGTGACGTTAGTGGAGCGTGTGTGGTTTACCGGCATACTAACCTGGACTTGTGAGAAATGGAAAAAAGGTCTAACCATTATGACTACAACATCCCTCTTCATAATTTTCTAGACACACAAGTGTGCTATCTAAGGGAAGGTGTATGATTTTGATAAAGTTTTATCAAAACAATCTAGTATCAGAAATCTGAACTTTGGTAAGAAAGTCAGCTGATTTCTGAGTACATGTCAAAGCTAGTGGGAGCATAAGTGTTATGCTAATAATCATCATGTTAGTGGGAGCATGATAATTATGATAAGTATTGCAAGCTAGCAATGTTAATTATAGAAAACAAAAGTTTCAATTGGGAAAGACTTGTTTTGCTATAATTAAGGGAGAGGAAATTATACTTCATCTCAAATCTATAAGCTTAGATCGTGAGGTTTTAATCATTTAGTCAAGGATATATATATGAATTTCATGTTGGAATGGTTCAACATAAGGAAATTCTGTATATGGGTCCATTATTTGCGTTCTAAAATTCTATTATGATAACAACATCCCTTTTCATAATCTGAATTATGAGAACTTGGCAAATTGAAATGGAAATGTTATAGCAAAAGTCTGGTTTAGTCTTTATGTGAGTCATCATGAATCGATTCCCATATGCTTCGGATATAGGATCGATTACATGTGCTATATTCATCCATTCTAAAATTTTCCAGATGCCTGGTGCATTAAGAAGGGAAAAGGTTTAGAATTGGATATGACTAAAAGGATTAAACAACTGTCGAGGACAATCTAAGGTTTACCAAAGATTGGTTTCTCAAGGATAGTTGGAAGTATCGTGATAATTGTGGAAGGACCATATTGACATAATCTGGAAGGAGGCAACTCTTGTTCAGAAGTGATAGTCAAAATGGAATCTGGAAATGTTTCAAAGTTAGAATCTTCAATCTGTTTAAGATTAGCAAACTTAATGCAAGAAGGATGTTTCCAAGGAGTTGATCTCCTTTGGAATACTCTGTAATGATTGTTGTCAAGTCTTTCTGACTTTGTGCATAATCATTACAAGAGGATCAATACAAATAAGTTCAGAATCTAACAGATTTTAGTAAATGACATGAATTTGGAATTCTTGCATTTGCAGTAAGGATTTAGGAGTGTGAAAAGAGAATCATTGAAGTTATGTTCAATTGATCTAGTTCACAAAGTAAAGATCATAGACAAACATAGTATGCATACTTGGTGTATGGCATGACTAGTGTTTAGAAAACATAGTGTACATGCTTGGAGCATGGGACAACTATTGTTTTAAATTCAAGAATAAAGTTGATAGCTGAAACAGTATACAATGAATAATGTGTAATCATATGGTGATAAATAAAAGGTGTTTTATTTATGTTCATAGGTTTTGATACCATATTGGATTCAATTATTTTTGTGTTTCACTTTGCATGTTTTGACTTCCCGAATAAACTGGGTTATTCTTCCGTAATGACTAAGTTATTCAAACCATCCACAGTCGGTCATATGTTGGAAGTAGATATGAATTAAGACTGTCATGGGTTGGCTTGTAGAGGTCTAAGGTGTTGGACAAAGGGCTACAACACTCATGAGTGATCATAAGTTCTGAGTATTGGATTCAACCCGCGCTCATTGGAATCACTTCATGGATTTTATCATGAGTGATCATGAGACAATAATATCTTATATTCTTCAAACCTAGAGATATGAGTTGTTACTATGAGTTGATAGTACATTGATTGCACGGAAACGCATTTGGTAACTCGATGCTATAAAACGTGCCTTTGTGTATGATTCAACAAGTAGCAGAACAAGCCATATGAGTCGAAGTTTATCCATTCCTTTTACCTTCGGGATAAAAGCGATATATGTGGGCCCCTCGATGATTTGACGATGACAAATGGAAGTGCTCGGCCGGGCCAGGACTGATTTGATTTGTTCAATTAGTCAATCGTCATAAATCGGAAATCGGGAAACAACAAATGGACAGAGAGAATGATTATAATCCATCTCTTAGTTCATATGATATCTAGAATGGAGGAATATATGATCCCTTATCTAATGGACAAGTCATTGAAAAAGGTCAGAGTTCATCGACAAGGTCAGAGTTCAACAAAAGCTTTTGAGAGCTACGATTTCCAGTCGGTTCCTGAAGTCATACGCAATATTAGTTTTAGACTTACCCAAGTGGGAGACTGTTGGATTAATGTCTAAGTCCATAACTATAATTGGTAAGACTTGACCCGACCCGGCATGGTCCATTTGGGTTGCATGGCATCATGCACTTGGATAGACTATAATGAGAGAAATAAGACACTTATGGTTATTAATATATTATAAGTTCTAGTATATTAATAATAAGAATAATAAGATTATTTAATTAGTATTGATCAAGAATTAATCTAGGATTAATTAAGTGATCAAAAGAAGACTAATTAAATATATGGGTTGATTGTGTAAATCATCCATACTTGTATAGTGGGCTAATGCTCCATGGATAATCAAGTTGGGCTAAAACCCGTAGGATGGTCCATGGATGCTCCATGGTGTATTTGAACCCATGGATCCAAGGAAATGGAAAGTCATGACAATTGGGGTTTACCCTAATTGTAACACTATATAAAGATCTTATTCTTGACAAAATCGGCGACTAGTATGATTCTAGAAAGGGCTAGCCGATTTCATGAAGTGTAGAATTCTATCAAGTTATTCCAAGTGTATTTGGTGTTGTGTGAACCATTTGAGGTGTCACACTTGGGGCACTAGGCACTCAAGCTTCATGAAGACTTTCTACATCAAAGAGGTATGTATTCTATCTTGTTACTCTCATTGTTTTGTATGCTAGATTAGGATAATACCTTGGAAGTTCTTATTTGCATGTATAATAGAGAAAACATAGATCAAAGGTATTTAGGGTTGCATGTACACTTAGGAGTGTTAGAATGCTCAAAATCCAACAGTAAGCTCCCTTGGGCCTGACGATAGACACTTCCTGTACTGTTGGAGAACATTACTCGACGCAGAGATACGACCGAGCATTGATTCAGGAATGGATCCAATAAAAGAGACCTTGGTTGAATCGGTGACAATTATTTTGGTTGTATGAAAGGTAGCTATGGATGAGAGAAGAGAATCCGCCATTATTGGGACAGGAAGGCGGTCAATTGCCCAATTTGTGATAATCATCCAAAATCGTCCACATGAAATCTCAGAATGCCTTGACGAAGAGGCCAAGCTTTGAACCAACTGCTTCTAGATAATAGACTCGTAATCCAGATCAATACCATGGTACAACCCATACAACACAGTCATCAAAGACTTGCTTGCACCATCTGAGTCAACGCTTCGCTCAGAAAGTCCCTTGAACAGCAGCGTGAAAAGGCCATTCCATTGAGGAGGAAGGCATGACTTCTTGAACTTTGTGATGGTGGTTAGGGTTTCGGTATACCCCATCTGATAGAACATAGAAAACAATTGACTAGTGGTAATGGAGTCGAGGTTTACCAGAGATTGGTCTTGAGAAAGGCCAATTAGGGCACAAAATCGATGCTTAGAGATGGAGGTCTTCTCATCGTGGAGTTCGAAGTGAATCCTTTCATTAACCTTATCGTAGTAGGCAGTTGAGTAGACAAGGGAAAGGAAAGACATCGGTGCAACTTCGACTTTAGACAGTGATTCGACGAGAGGTGAATATTTGAGACATTCAACCACGTATAGCATGTATGGCTCGTAGATAAACAGGGTGAGATCGATGATCAGATTCTGTTGGGGTTTGATGGTGAGAAGTTGTTGACGAACGGAAGTATCATGAACAGATGAAGAGTCTGCCATTGTAGTAGCTTCGAGAAGATGATGAACAGTTGCAGAAAATTGCTTGTGTTCTTTTTAGAGAGAATGGTAAGTGGTAAAGGTTGAGAGAGTACCGGTCCAATTCCTTTTATACGTACAAGGAAGAGAGAGAAAAATTCGGATGAGATTTTGGATTATCTCAAAAATAGCGCCTGATGAGATTAGAACTTAATCTTGTAGATCGATTAGATCTTAAACAGGTGAATAAATATTTAAACAGTAAGAACGAATGCAAAATAAAGAACAACTCAACGATGAATCAAACGTGTCGAATGATTAAAACAAAACCCTCAGAAGAGCTCGATTAAGAACATCAACTGTAGAGGATTAGTAGGTTACAAGAACAATAAAGAAATTTGTCATGCTATTGTTATTCTCTAGATCGATAACCTAATATGCATGCAAGCATATACTTATATACTAAACCAAAAAGGCCCTCGGTTGGACAGGCCCATTGTTGGGCTGAAGATTGTTTTGTTGTTGCGTCTTTTTGGGCTCGTTAGTTTAGCCTTGTACACTCCGGTTTGGGCCTGTCCAACCGTGAGCCTTTTATGTATTGTATATAAGTTAATGCTTGCATGCATATTAGGTTAACGATTTAGAGATTATCGATATAGCGATTCATCCAGAGTACAACAGATTTCTTTAATCGTTCTTGTAATCTTCTAATCCTCTACAGTTGATGTTCTTAATCGAGCTCTTCTGAGGATTTTGTTTAATCATTCGACACGTTTGATTCAAGCTTTCTTGTTCTTGTTATTGCGTTCTTACTGTTTTATATTCATATACTTGTTCAAGAGCTAATCGATCTTCATAGATTAAAGGTTATTTTAATCCCATCAATTGGTATCAGAGCAGGAGGCTATGTAATCGATACACATCTTTTCTGTGAAAAAGATTTCCATTAGGGTTTTCCGCAATCATCGATATTTATTGAGCCGTCATCTTAATTGACGTATTTTAATATTTATCGTTTTGCCCTAATCTGCTTTATTACAAGTCTGATCTTTGAACAGGTTTTTACGATCATAATGGACGCGACGCAATCAAACCCTATTAATATTTCCAACAGCATCGGTTCGACGACAAAGATTTCAATCATATACACCCATGACTATGAAGTATGGGCGCATCATTTTGAAGATTACGTGATTGGATCGGAGGACAATGGTTACCTCATATGGGAAGCCATCATCAATGGACCGTTTTCTCATTCTGCAACATCCAGAATCATTAAGACACAAAAAGAGTACAACGATCTGCTTAAGGACGTGAACGATATTGCACAATATGAAAAAGACAAATTCTAGTGCAATATTAAGGCGTTAAGGTTGATCAGATTCGCCCTTCAGTCCGACACATTCAGACTGGTCAGCTCATGTACTACGGCGAAGGAAGTATGGGATAGACTTCGCGAACTGTATTCCACAGACGAAGATCTTGAACATTCTATCCAAACCTTGCTTCTATCTGAGTTTGGAGAATTCCGGCAAGGGGCAGAAGAAACGGTGACCCAGACGTTTGATCGCTTCAATCATCTTCTCAGCAAGATGATCAAACACGACATTGAAAGGAAGCTTATCGAACAGAAGGTTACATTCTTGAACGGACTGAGGTCTGAGTGGAGAGCAGTGGTTTCCACAGTCAAAGCCCATGAGCAGTTTAAATCATACTCTTTGGCGAAACTGGTGGGTATTCTAAAGTCTCAAGAGAAGATTGTGGTACAAGAGAAGAACGTTGTTTCTAGTCTTGGTTCGTTGGCCCTCCTATCTAAAAGTAAAGCTGTGATGGAGGATGAAGAGCTCAACTTGGAGGAATATGACCTCACGTCTGAGGATTATGCCATGATGGTGTCCAATCCTAAGAGGTTCATAAAGAAGAGATTCCCCAGCAACAAAAACCAAAACTGACAGGGGAGTTACAGCTCTGAAAAGGTGAACAATGAACCGAAGGCTGAGGAGCCCAAGAAGGAACCAAAGGCAGATGGCGATTCCGGAGTAAGTTGTTTCTACTTTGGTGGCAAGAACCACTATGCTAAGGACTGTGTTCTTAAGAAGATGGTTGAAAAGGACGATGGAAATGATGAGGAAGCCGTGTTGCAGAAGAGACTGGATGAGTTGAGAAAGAAGAAGTCTACCGCTAACCCTTCTATTAATGCTCTTATTGTGCAGGGTTCGGTTGATGACGATGAGTTCGGTAGCACAGAAGTTTGGTCTACCGACTCAGAAGACGAAGAAGTGAGGAAGCCTACCCATGGAAAGGCGTATGTGGCTAAGGAGGAAAACAATGGAGGAAAATGCTTCATGGTGACTGACGTATCTCAAATGAGGGGATACAACACCGATGGAGGAAGCAATGGACCGAAGGTACAGGAGGATATGTGCTTTACGGCCAAACCACTCAGCCAGCAGTTCAATGAGCTCAATGAACTGATAAAGAAGGTACAATCTGTTTTTATTTCATCTAAAGTACCACCATCCTCATACGAGAAAGAACTAAAAAATGTTAATACAAGAATTTCTCATTTAGATAGTAGCTTAACTCAAACTCGAGTCACCAATTCTAACCTGACTGATCAATTAAGCAGGGTGGCGTCGAAGAGTGAGGAGCGGCGAATGTGGATTGAGTTAAAAGAGTCGGAATTAGTTAAAGTTAAAGACGAAAACATTTATTTGCAGAGAGACAATTTAAAATTGTTAAAACAACGAAATGTTTTTTGTTTAATTGCTAAACGTTTATATTCCAATATTACTCAACTTCACTTGGACTGTGAGATAGGCCAAAAGATCCATCGCATGATTTTGCCCTTCTTAGAGTTTAAGGAGGATGAAATCGATGCCGAAGCCTACAATTGTGAGAGTGTGATATCGTCTGATGATGTCAATCCGACCTACATGTATGGACTGGACAAAATTGAGTCCTTCATTAAATCCAAAGACCACAAGGACATGCTCAAAAATCTTTTGGATGAAAATGACAGACTTAAACTGAGAACTGAAACCATGCAAAATTTTGACTCTCTAAACGCCAACGTAAGTTCAAAAAACAAAATTCATGTTGAAAATGCATCTGAGCTTAACGAGGACGAAAACATGAGTGAAATTTCTGTAGAGGATACGGTTGACTGCTCAGAATTTGTTAAAAGCGAAACTGAAAACCACAAAAATCTAATTTCTGAAAATTTTGTGGAGTTCGCTCGATTGTCCCAACAAAAGCCCCCGAAATTAGTAGAGAAAGCAGTTGTGTATCAAAAGGTCAGGACCACTCCGAATCAAGTATACAAGGTGACTGGAGTAACCGAACATCAAACAGTTGAACTCACAGCTATTGTTAACGAAGACAATGCTGATGGCTGCGATGAGTACTTCTGGGAAGCTCCAATTGATAATGCAAACTAAACCGTTGGTTTGTCTGAAAGAACCTCCTGGATGAGCAAAGGAAAATACATCCCTGAACCATTGAACAAGCCGGATAATTTTAATGAGCCAAGTACCAGTGGTACGAAAGATATTCCTCAGGAGGATGATCGTTCAGCAAATGAAGACAGTCCCTCTACTCCAACAGCTCAAAGTGGAACTTCTTCAGACATTCCTTCTACTCCCTCAGTGCAAACTGGATCTTCTTCGGATATTCCCTCTGCTCAAAGTAAAACTCCTAAAGTTCAAAAGGAACCAGCCAAGGAGACAACAAAAACGAAAGCGAACGTTCATCATCAACCTAAGCAGATGAGGAATAAGAAGATAGAAAGGAACCAAAGATACAGGAAAAACCTTTCTGAAAGGAAACAATTCTGGCACTCCCAGAATGCATACTACTCACACCAAGACAAGAATCTGAAGTATGAAAACAATCCTGTAAGAAAGCCTGAATGTTCCAACAACCGAAAGCCAAGGTTCGGTTCACAAGAAAATACCAACCAAAGGCAAAGGTTCGGTTCTGAAAAGGACTTCAACCGGAACCAAAGGTTCGGTTCCAAGAACAACTCCAACCAAACACAGAGGTTCAGTTCTGAAGTCAAAAGAGAACAAGACTCTAAGGTCAGTCCCTCCAATGATCAAAAGCAAAAGGGTCACCTAGAGTCACCAGCCAGGAAGTCCTCTCCATCCAAATCCTCTCATTCTAACTCTTCTCGTTCTTCTAATTCCTCTAAAGCTAATTCCACCGATTCATCTCCATCTTGCTCTAAAGCTAATTCCGCTTGTTCTCAAAAACCTCATTCATCAGCTGAACAAAAGGGAAAGCAGAAGGTCAATGAATCCAAAACAGAGTCCAAAACGAACACACCCAATCCTAACAAAATAAAAGTCTTTACCATTAAAAAGAAAGATGAAACAACTCTAATAAAACGAACATATCTAGTTGACATCTCTCTTACTATTCCCGTTCCCATGAAAAGCTCACATGGACCCAAGAAACTTTGGGTTCCTAAATCTGCTTAATTTTTGCAGGTTATAAGTGACGAGCAGTTCGACGAAGAATGGTATATCGACAGTGGTTGCTCACGTCACATGACTGGGAGGAAAGAGGAGCTCAGGGAATACAGATCTCATGCAAATGGTGGCAACGTCAAGTTTGGAAATAACTCTTTCGGCACCATAAAGGGATATGGAATGATAACAAATGGAGACTTCACTATAAGGAAGGTGGCTTATGTGGAAGGACTCCAACACAACCTCATCAGTGTATCTCAGCTTGTTGGAGGTACAGGTCTCAAAGTCTCATTCGATGATGAAGGTTCTGAAATCATAGAGAAAAAGACAAAGAAAGTGATTCTAAAGTCAGAGAGAAAGGGTGAAATGTTTCCTCTGAACATGAAACCCATCAAAGGAAACCCAGCCATATGCCTGTTATCAAAAGCTCAATCCGACGAAAGCTGGTTGTGGCGCCAAAGACTCTCTCATCTCAATTTCAAAGATATCAACCGACTTGTCACTGGAGGTCATGTTAGGGGTCTTCCATTGCTCAAGTTCGACAGAGAGCATTTGTGTGCTGCATGCGAAATGGGGAAGCAGAGTCGTCAAAGTCACCCATCTGTAATCAACACAAAAGTTGTTGAACCACTCGAATTACTTCATATCGATTTGTGTGGTCCTTCATCTATCGAAAGCATCGGTGGTAGCAAGTATATTCTTGTTATTGTTGATGACTTTTCACGATTTACATGGGTGTTCTTTCTAAAGCTCAAATCTGAAGCGAATCAAAAGCTGAAAGTGTTTATCAAGCAAATTGAAGTCCAGCTCAAGAAGGTCGTTCGCAACATCAGAAGCGACAATGGTCTCGAATTCAAAAACAAGGAGTTTGAAGAGTTTCTTGCAGAAAAGGGAATTAGTCACAATTTCTCAGCTCCCTACACACCACAACAGAACGGAATAGTCGAAAGACGAAACCGATCCTTGTGTGAAGCTGCCCGAACTATGCTAAGTTTCACCTCCTTACCTCTTAATTTTTGGGTTGACGCTATTTCTGCTGCTTGTTTTACACAGAACAGGTCCTATCTCAATAAGCGATTCACGCTCACACCATATGAGATAATAAACAACAGAAAGCCCAATGTGAAATTTTTCCATGTGTTTGGCTCAAGGTGTTTCATCTTTAACTCTAAAGAACATCGCAACAAGTTTGATGTCAAAGCCGACGAGGGAATCTTTCTGGGTTACTCACTCACATCCAAGGCGTACAGGGTCCTAAACAAACGTTCAAGAAGGATTGAAGAGACATACTATGTGACCTTTGACGATAGCTATGTCAAGAAGCTACAGGCCATAGAAGACACTGCCGGGGAAATCTTTCCTCAAACTGGCCAAGTCACAGTCTCGATCGCCAATTTATACGAGAAATTTCTGAAACTCTTTGACGAACCGGAAAAAGCTTCTCTCTCAGAAGCAGGTGCAGCTGACAACAAAGTTGATCATATGAAGCAGATTGTCGACGATGCTGCAAGAAGAATGCATGAAGGAGAATCGCCCACCGATGAATCTCCATCTAACAATGCTTCAGTCGAGGGGGAGCCAAGCTCACCAGTCCAGGGGGAGCCAAACTCTACAACTTCAACCGAAGGTCCTTCACCAACCGAAGGTGCCTCTCCAACCGAAGATGCCCCTCCAAACGAAGGTGCTTCAACGCCTGAAAGTCCAGCACCACAAGAAACCCCTGGACCTCATGTTTCTCAAGACTCATCAATTGAGGGGGAGCATGATGATATGACGCTTGATTACAATAGCCAATCTGAGCCATAAGAAATGATCGACGCTGAACTAGACCCAACCTTTGATCCGAATTACCCTCCTCTTACCAAATGCACCATAGATCATCCTATCTCTCAAGTAGTTGGTGATGTATCTGAAAAGGTTCTGACCCGATCTCAACTGAAGGCAAAACAGACATCCTTATTTTCAAAGGTTGAGTTTTGTATGTTTAACTCATTCGTATCAAAAGTTGAACCGAAGACAGTTAACACTGCCCTCGATCACTTTGATTGGGTTCAAGCAATGCAAGACGAACTGAACGAATTTGAAAGGAATAAAGTTTGGCGCCTCATTCCAACTCCACCAGATGCTTCAGTTGTTGGTCTCAAATGGGTTTTTAGGAACAAAATGGACAAGGAAGGTAATGTCATACGGAACAAGGCTCGTCTGGTGGTCAAGGGATACTGTCAGGAGGAAGGAATAGACTATGAAGACACTTTCGCTCCAGTACCTAGGCTAGAATCTGTTAGAATATTTCTGGCTTATGCTGCTCACAAAAACTTTGAGGTTTTCCAAATGGATGTCAAGTGTGCATTTCTCAATGGAGAACTCGAAGAAACTGTGTATGTGGAGCAACCTCCTGGGTTCGTGAACGAAAAGTATCCAAATCATTGCTATATTCTGGATAAAGCTGTGTACGGCCTCAAACAAGCTCCGAGAGCCTGGTATGAAACGCTTACAAAATTTTTAAAGATGTCTAAATTCAAACAAGGTTCGGTTGACCCAACCTTCTTTCGCAAAAAGGAAGGTAACCACCTTATGATAGTTCAAATTTATGTCGATGACATCATCTTTGGCTCCACGAATCTCAGCTTAACAGCTGAATTCAGAAAGTTGATGGAGACTAAGTTTGAAATGAGCTCAATGGGTCCTATTAACTTTTTCCTTGCTTTAAATATAAGACAGGGACCCGAAGGCATCTTTATCAATCAGGAAGCTTACACGAAGACTCTCCTAGCGAAGTTTGGAATGATGGGCGACTCAAAAGTAAAAGTCCCAATGGCATTCGGCACCAAGCTTACTCCTTCACTAGACAAACCGGCTGTCGATATCACGCTCTATCGTCAAATGATAGGCTCACTGATGTATCTAACTGCTAGCAGGCCTGATATCATGTTTTATGTGTGTTATTGTGCTCGATTTCAGGCTAACCCACGCGAACCTCACATGCTGGCAGTGAAGAACATCTTTCGCTATCTCAAGCGAACCACCTCCTTAGGTATATGGTATCCATCCAACTCAGGCTTCTTCGTTCAAGCCTATTCTGATGCTGACCTTGGAGGATGTGGACTCGACAGAAAAAGCACAACTGGTGGCTGTCAATTCCTTGATGGGAAGTTGGTCAGCTGGCAATCCAAGAAACAAACGTGTGTGTCGTTGTCTACTGCCGAAGCGGAATACATTGTCGCTGCATCCTGCACATCCCAAGTGATTTGGATCCAGAGTCAACTTCGAGACTATGGACTCAATATGAAGAAGATCCCACTATATTGTGACTCTGAAAGTGCAATTAGGATCTGTCATAACCCAGTGCAACACTCCAAAACCAAACACATACCACTAAGGTATCACTTCATCAAAGATCATGTGGAAGATGGAAATGTCGAAGTTCACTTCGTAAGAACCACTGATCAACTGGTTGACATCTTTACCAAAGCTCTTCCAGAAGCATCATTCAATAAAATATTGCAAGGGCTAGATATGATGGAATCAGAGTCAGTACCTCACACTACCTCTCAACCTCAAATGTAAGAAGCGAAACCAACCGAACGTTCAGGTTCGGTTCAATCATCTGACTCGCTCATTACTTCAAAGGTAGTTTTTCTTTGTTGTATATTTTTTTTTGTACAAAATTTGTTTTTCTTTGTGTAAAAAGTTTTTCCAAATTGCATGTCTAAACTCCTTGGTTTCTTAAAATTTTCCAAAACCGAAGCCTACAAAAGGTTCGGGTTCGGTTTTCCAAAATTTTGTTGAACCGAAACCAACCGACGGTTCGGGTTCGGTTTTTCAAAATTTTCATGAACCGAAACCAACCGAACGCTCGGGTTCGGTTTTTCAAAATTCTCTGCAACCGAGACCAACCGAACGCTCGGGTTCGGTTTTTCACCTTTTTCCCAACCGAGACCAACCGAACGTTCGGGTTCGGTTTTTCATTTTTTTTCACAAGTTTTTTTTTTTCGTCTTATTTTTTTTTCTGCTTATTTTTTTTTTAACTTCTTTTATTTTTTTTAAAAACTCCAAAAATATTTTATTTATTTTTTGTGTGCTCATTTGTTTATGGGGATATATTTGATGACTTACTTAAGTGTCCCTAGAAGCATGCTGTTGTATGTGTCACAAGCCTCATAAGATTTTGAATAATAGCCTTCATGACCTGGTATACACAAACCTTGTCTTCCCAATAAGGCTAACACATTTATTCACATCGTGAGCTACCTCACTCTTTTCTCACATGAGTTAAGAGTTTCCTGCTTGGTCCTTATTTTCGCAGCAGAGGTACTATATTTTCTTACACCATCTCCATTACACTTCTCCATTACATTCGTTTCATCAACGTAACCCTTGAGACTCTCAGAAACTACCACTGAGGTTTATGGTTACACAACACCTGTGTTTATGATCTTAGTTTCGTGCCACTACGAGCTGAGTGAAACCCAAAATTCAACACCAAAGAATTGACGGTGACCAATTAATTTGCTCATGTTTTCACCAATGAATTGACGAATGTACCTTCATGAAATCTCAATTTTTCTTTTGCGTGATTCCCATGAAATTGTTACACACCATAACATTTCTTCCCAAGGGATCCAGTTTTAAATTTTTATCTGAGATTTTATATTAATCCAAGCCAATACATAATCAATTCCTACCTACTTGTTCAACAGACTACACCGGTCTCACAAGTACTTTATTCACTTTCTTTCTTATTTCAAGAATAGAATTGATGAATCCAAGCGAAACCACCCTTATTTAGCCTTATTAAAAGAAGTCTTTCAACATTTATTAACAAATGTTTGATCGTAATTCAACGGGATTCCACGCTACCACTTTGAGGTCTCTCTTGACCTTGAAGGAAGAGATTCGTGCCCGGGATCATCAGTTTCGTGTCATTATTGACATCACAGAATATCCTTAACAGAGTTGTTTTATTTCTTTTTCTTTTACACTCTTTGCACGAAAATCCTTGATTTTCCAAAATTCCGTTACCCATTATTTACAGGCTGGATTATCACTCGGTGGTTAATTATGCTGTTGTGGTCACAAACTCTCCACGTGGGTCATTATTTCAAAAATGCCGTTTAAAAGAGATAAGACGAAAGGTTGCTGACTCGGCGGGAATTAAAGGATAGAAATTCAAACGATGGTAAAAAGGAAGGCGCGTGTGCATTTGAAACGGCCGCACTTTTACTGACACCAATGGACGCGTGTGCGAAATCCAAGCGTCATTACTCTGGCATAAAAGGCGCGTGTGGAAATGGAAACGATTTTCTCTCTGAAACGGCGTTTATTGGGCGGCGTGATCCTAGGAAACTAACACTCTCTCTCCTACGTGATCATCGCACGCCCCAACTATCACCAATCTGTCACTCAAGAACCTGTTTCGTATTTCCATAAGAGATTTGAAACGATTTTTCTCTCTCCTATCACCCACTATAAAAAGCCGTCTACACCACCTTTTACCTCTTTACTGCCTCCAAAATTTCCAAAGAGCAAAAACTCCCAAACCGTCTACTGTTCATCATCTTCTACAAACCTGCAACAATGGCTGAATCTTCTTCCGTTCATGCTACTTCTCAGATCCTCCCCATCCGTCCTCAGCAATGCCTGGTTATTGATCTCAACCCACTGGCGTACGACTCCTACATGTCGCCGGTCATAGAATGCTTGAAGTACTCCCAGCTTGCTCCTGCACTCTCCAGAATTGAAACTGTGCCAATGGTGGCTCTATCGCAGGTCTATGCGACTGCTTACTACGACAAGGCAGTCGACCGGGTGTTCTTCGAAGTTGCAGAGCACAAGACTTCCATATCTCGCCCCCGTTTCTGCACTATGCTAGGGTTTGCTGCGGACCCATCGAGAATTAACCCGGAGACGATTCCGGTTGGGATGCTGTTCAGCATGTTTTACAACATGGGGTACACAGAGGTTCTCACCTCTGTCGCCAAGTTCAAGAAGTCTTGCCTATCGCCACAGTGGAATGGTCTATTTACAGTTCTTTTCAAGGGCCTGTCAGAGAGGAGCTCAGGATCTGACGGTGCAAGTCGTCTTTTCCTATCGATAATGTATGGGGTGTACAACGGGATTAACCTGGACTATGGGTTTGTCCTATGGCAACAGCTGATTTAGAGCCTCTCTTCCTCATCCCGACACTCTGAGGTGTCATTGGCCCGGTTCTGGATCTTGATTACAAGATGGGCCATGGACAAGTTTAATGTTCCAACTGCTGATGGTGCGTCGATGTCTTCTATTGGTACGTTCCATACCAAGAAGATCATCGTATCAGATGCATCGAAATTTTCCTTCATTGGCTCCATCCCGGAGACAATGTATGCAGATGTGCCCTCCGACAGCAGACTGATCAGGACGATCAAGGAGTTTAGGCCAAATGGTCCAAGGGAACTGACATCAGACATGCTAAGGTCGATTCATGATGCCGACAAACCGGTAGGCAGGGGCAAAAAGGCAGAGAAAGGGAAGCAAGTGTCCAAAGCTCCAAAGGGACCTTCTCCCAAAAAGAGGAAACAACCGAAGGCTGCTTCATCCCCACAGCCGAAGAGAAGGAAGACCCAACAGAAGCGAAAGCTAGTTATTCCCTCCTCTTCAAGCGAATCTGAGGGTGGAAGTTCGGACTCTGAAGGATCTCAAGGAGACGAATCTCCTCAACGAGGCAACACACCACCTCGGTCCCCAACCCCAGAGATGGAACTTCATCAATCCCCAGTTCCTTCACCTCCACCAACTATTCCTATTTCCATTCCCACCATAAACCCCACTATTCCCCCAACCTCTTTCCCTATACCACCACCCATTTTCACCACATCAACCGAAACACCCCCAGTTACCGAAACCCCACCTGTAACCGAATCACAAACTCAAACCCATACAACCGAACCTACCCATACACACCCACCACCCGAAACTAATCCAACACCCACTCAACCTGAACCCACAAAACCCACAACACCCCCAGCTTCACCACCCCCTCCATCTCCAGAAGACGCCTCCGATGGCGACGACCAATACCTTGGTGGTGATCACATGAACTTCGATTCGGTCTACTATAGTTCGTTTCAAGTTCAGAGTGATGAGGAGGATGATGCTCCTGTGACGAAGAAGCATCTCAAAGAGCTTAACGAGAAGGTTGATCAACTTCTCGCCTCCTCTTCCAACCAGCAGTCATCTCTGTCTGAAGCTGCCCTTCAAAAGATTGTTGACGCCTTCTCCAGGGCTCAACATGATTCGGTGGTCTCAGCAACTGCTGCAATTGATGCCTCCACCCGAGCCTGTGAGGCAGCGACCGAAAAAGTCGATAAACTATTCTCCGACGCTTCTGTCCTGCTGAAGTCCCTGCAGGAAAGCGCCGACGCCACCAAGACAACTCTGGAACCAATTGTTCAACAATTGGCCAAGTTCGTCTCAACGGAGTTGACTTCGTTTGCTACCCTCCGCCAACATATCAGCGACGACAACTCGGCACTTCGTGCCTCCATCGATGCCCGCCTAGCTAAGCTACAAGAGGATCTTGCAGCTGAAAATTCTCTAATGGATGTTCTGGCGAGTAAGACAACCGCCCTTAAGGTCAAGAGCACGCAACTCTCCATCTCACAAGAACAACTGGAAGCTCTTCGATCTGAAAGGGAGGTGATCAAAACGTGTGTTTCGGATGTCCACGCCGCTTTATCCAATATCCTGGAAGCACACAACCCCATCCTGAACCATTCGGTGAGGCGTACCCTCGCTGAAAAGCTCTCTCCGGCCATGGACCTTCTTAGCAAAATCGAAGGCCTACCGAGTTTCATGTCCATTCTGAAACAAGGGGGAGATGAGAAGACCAAGGGATCGAAACCTCCTTCCTCCAAAGCTACTCACACAACCGAACCACCTCCAACTGGTCATGCTTCGGGTTCGGGTGTGAAGAACAAGGGCAAAAACATAGCTGAGGAAGATGAAGATGAAGATGAAGATGAAGACAAGGAGACCATTGCTGACTTGTTAAAAAGAAAGAACAGTCGCAATGCTGAAGACGATGCCAGTCGTGTGGCGCGTGAGGCTGAAGAAGCCGAACGCAAGCAAAAAGAAGCCCACGATCTCCTTGAGAGCCGAAAGATGCTCTTCCCTGCCTGGACCAGGGATCGTATGATAAAAGAGGCCATACAAACTCCAAGCATATTATGGCTCGAGCCGGTTATATCATTCGACTGCAACAACACTGTCGATTCGCAGTTTGATATGCCGCTGACTCGAAAGGCGTTCATCTTCCACACCTTCTCTAACATATTCGAAGTCCCGCATCCGAACGATGAGCTTGACAGGGAGCTGATTGACTTCTATCTGGAGGCTGCTCGCCCTCAATACCTCACCTGGAGCGCCCAGAAGATTGTTAACGTTCGGGTGTTGAAGCCTTATGCCGTGGGGAGATTCACAAACGTTAAGTTCAAGCTCATTCGTGGATCAGCAAGAACTGCTCATATTATCTCCCTGGCGGATCTGCCGAATCTGAATCCTCATGACTAGATTGTCTTGTACAATATCCTCTTGACCGATGAAACCGAATATGGTCCCATCATAGACCATGTCAAACGGATGTTGGCCTGCTACATCATGGAGGTTGCCATAATGGATCTGGAGGTCGCCATAGTTTTCAAAAAGAAACCGAAGATAGCACCTGTGGGATCGGCCAGTGATCTAAATCAAATGCAAATGGGTAAGATTGATCCGAGGCGTAACTCCGTAATGTTCACTAGAGCCGAAGGACAGAAATGTCTCTTCGCTTTAGCTGACAAACACATTTACACCACAGCTTGCTTGGAGCACGTCTTATCAATTATCAAGCGGTGTAAAGAGAATTCGGCTGATGACATCAAGTACTTCAATGATATGATCAATTGGTACATCCGGTTTAGACAGACCATCCTCTCCATAACCAAGTGTCTATTTAGCACCGTGAAGAAGAAGGTACCAGCTTCAGCTGCCGGCCCAAGTAAAAAGTGAAGGTCTCGCTCCAAATTGACGCAAAGGGGGAGATTGTTGGGCTGAAGATTGTTTTGTTGTTGCGTCTTTTTGGGCTCGTTAGTTTAGCCTTGTACGCTCCGGTTTGGGCCTATCCAACCGTGAGCCTTTTATGTATTGTATATAAGTTAATGCTTGCATGCATATTAGGTTAACGATTTAGAGATTATCGATATAGCGATTCATCTAGAGTACAACAGATTTCTTTAATCGTTCTTGTAATCTTCTAATCCTCTATAGTTGATGTTCTTAATCGAGCTCTTCTGAGGATTTTGTTTAATCATTCGACACGTTTGATTCAAGCTTTCTTGTTCTTGTTATTGCGTTCTTACTGTTTTATATTCATATAGTTGTTCAAGATCTAATCGATCTTCATAGATTAAAGGTTATTTTAATCCCATCACCCATTACCGAAGTACAAAATAAAAGGTTTAATAAACGAGCCCAATGACGCAATCAATAAGCAAATCTTCAACCCAACAATCTCCCCCTTTGCGTCAATTGGAGCGAGATCTTCACTTGTTACTTGGGCCAGCAGCGGAGGCAGGTAGCTTCTTCTTCACGGTGTTAAACAGACGAGAGATAAGAGCCAGTATCGTCTGCCTAAACCTAATGTACCACTGGATCATGTCGTTGAAGTACTTCACATCATCCGCTGAATTCTCTTTACACCTTCGGATGATCGATAACACATGCTCCAGACAAGCAGTGGTGTAAAGATGTTTGTCAGCTAGAGCAAAGAGACATTTCTGTCCTTCTGCTCTAGTGAACATGACCGAATTGCGTCTTGGGTCGATCTTGCCCATTTTCATCTGATTGAGATCACTGGCCGATCCCACAGGAGCTATCTTCGGTTTCTTCTTGAAGACAGTGGCAACCTCCTGATCCATAAGGGCAACCTCCATGATATAACAAACAATCATCCTCTTGATATGGTCTATAATCGGACCATATTCAGCTTCATTTGTCAAGAGGATGTTATGCAGAACGATCCAATCATGAGGCTTTAAGTTCGGTAGATCTGCCAGGGAAATATGATGTGCAGTTCTTGCAGATCCTCGAATCACCTTGAACCGAACATTGATGAATCTTCCTTCGGTGTGAGGCTTCAGTACCCGAACATTCACTATCTTCTGGGCGCTCCATGTTAAATACTGAGGACGAGCAGCCTTCAGATAGAATTCGATCAACTCCCTATCCACCTCAGGGTTCGGATGAGGGACTTCAAAAATATTTGAGAAGGCGTGGAAGATAAACGCCTTTCGAGTCAGCGGCATGTCGAACTGGGAATCGACAGAATTATAGCAGTCGAACGAGATAACCGACTCGAGCCATAGGATGCTAGGAGTATCTATGGCCTCCTTAATCATTCGCTCCCGAGTCCAGGCAGGGAAGAGAGTCTTCCTGCTCTCGAGGAGATCGTGGGCTTCCTTCTGCTTGCGTTCGGCTTCTTCAGCCTCTCGCGCCACACGATTAACATCATTGTCAACATTGCGAATGTTCTTTCGTTTCAACAAGTCAGCAATGGTTTCATCATCTTCTTCCTCAGCTATGTTTTTCCCTTTATCCTTCACACCCGAACCCGAAGCTTGACCAGTCGGAGGTGGTTCGGTTGTGTGAGTAGCTTTGGAGGAAGGAGGTGGTTTCGATCCGGACTTCAACTCTTCTCCCCCTTGTTTCGGAGTGGACACGAAACTGGGTAAGCCTTCGATTTTGCACAGAAGGTCCATGGCAGGAGAAATTTTTTCAGCAAGGGTACGCCTCACCGAATGGTTTAGAATCGGATCGTGTGCTTCCAGGATGTTGGATAAGGCAGCGTGTACATCCGAAACACATGACTTGATGACCTCCCTTTCGGATCGAAGAGCTTCAATTTGTTGCTGTGAGTTTGAAAGCTGCGTGCTCTTGACCTTGAGGGCGGTGGTTTTTCTTGCCAGAACGTCCATCAATGAGTTTTCAGCT
The DNA here is from genome assembly GCF_002870075.4 of Lactuca sativa. Taxonomy (NCBI): domain Eukaryota; kingdom Viridiplantae; phylum Streptophyta; class Magnoliopsida; order Asterales; family Asteraceae; genus Lactuca; species Lactuca sativa. The sequence goes on from NC_056626.2 coordinate 349,604,900, forward strand.
GCGAGATCCTCCTGAAGCTTAGCGAGGCGCTCATCAATGGAGGCACGAAGGGCCGAGTTGTCGTCGCTTATGGTTTGGCGAAGAGTAGCGAACGATGTCAACTCCGTTGAGACAAACTTTGCCAATTGCTGAACAATCGGTTCCAAAGTTGTCTTGGTGGAATCCGCACTCTCCTGTAAGTACTTTAACAGGGTAGAGGCGTCTGAGAATAGTTTATCGACTTTTACGGTCGCTGCCTCACAGGCTTTGGTGGAGGCGTCTATAGCGGCAGTGGCTGAGGCAACCGAATCATGCTGAGCCCTAGAGAAGGCATCAACAATCTTCTGAAGAGCGGCTTCAGAGAGAGGACTTTTGGTTGGAAGATGAGGCAAGAAGTAGATCAACCTTCTCGTTTAGCTCCTTCAGATGTTTCTTTGTCACTGGAGCATCATCCTCTTCATCACTTTAAACCTGAAACGGACTAAAGTAGACCGAATCGAAGGTCATGTTTTCTCCGCCAAGAAACGGGTTATCTCCATCAGAGGCATGATCTGGAGATGGTGGGGGTGGTGAATCCGGGGTTGAGGTTGTTTTGGTAGGTTCAGTTGGAGTGTGGGGTGGGGTAGTTTCGGGTGGTGGTTGAGTATGGGTAGGTTCGGTTGTATGCTGGGTTTCGGTTTGAGGTGGTTCGGTTACGGGTGGGGTTTCGGTTACAGGTGGTGTTTCGGTTGCAGTTGTGAAAATGGATGGTGGCATAGGGAAAGACGTTGGTGGAATAGTGGTAGTGGGGGTTATGGTCGGAATGGAAGTAGGGATGGTTTGAGGAGGTGAAGGAACCGGTGAGACATGAATGTCCATGTCTTGGGTAGGTGATCGGGGTGGGGTGTTGCCTCTTTGAGGGGTTTCGCCTCCTTGAGAGCCGTCCGAACCCGAACTCTCGCCTTCTGAGTCACTCGAAGAAGAAGGGTTAACAAGCTTTCGCTTCGGTTGAGTCTTCCTCCTCTTCGGTTGTGGTGACTGGGTAGGTTTTGTTTGTTTCCTCTTCCTGGGAGAAGGACCTTCAGGAGCTTTGGTCACTTGCTTCCCTTTTTCCGCCTTTTTGCCCCTGTTCACCGGTTTGTCAGCATCGTGAATGGACTTGAGCATTTCTGGTGTGAGTTCCCTTGGCCCTGACTGTTTGAACTCCTTGATCGTCCTGATGATCCTGCTGTCAGAAGGAACAGCACCGTACATTGTCTCCGGAATAGAGCCAATGAAAGAGAACTTGGACGCATCAGAAACGATGATCTTCTTGGTATGAAACGTACCGATTGAAGACATCGATGCACCTGCAGGAGTGGGGACGTCGAACTTATCCATTGCCCACTTTGTAATGAGTGTCCAGAATCGGGCATACGACACCTCAGAATGTCGTGATGAAGAAGAAAGGCTCTGGATGAGCTGTTGCCAGAGGACCAACCCAAAGTCTAAGTTGACTCCGTTGTAAACTGCATACATGATCGACAAGAAAAGTCGACTAGCATCGTCGGATCCTGAGCTCCGCTCAGATAAGCCCTTGAAGAGGACTGTGAACATGCCGTTCCACAGCGGCGGCAAGCAGGATTTCTTAAACTTTGCGACGGAGATGAGCACCTCCGTGTACCCCATATTGTAAAACATATTGTAAAGAAGACCCACCGGAATCGTCTCCGGATTGATTCTTGAAGAGTCAGCAGCAAACCCTAGCAGAGTGCAGAATCGCTGCCTTGAAATCGAGGTCTTGTGATCAGCAACCTCAAGGAACACCCGCTCCACTGCTTTGTCGTAATAGGCAGTCGCATACACCTGCGAGAGCATCGTCATGGGCACAGACTCAACTCGTGATAGTGCAGGAGCGATTTGCGAGTACTTCAAGCACTCGATGATCGGAAACATGTAAGAATCATACGCCTGCGGTGTTAGGTCAATCACCAAGCACTGTTGAGGACGAATGGGAAGGATTTGTGAGGTGGCATGGACGGATGAAGATTCTGCCATTGTTGAAGGTAGAAGAAGATGAACAGTAAAGCTTTTTCGAGTTTTTGTTCTCTTGTAAATTCTGAAGCAATAAAGAGGTAAATGGAAGTATTGACTGCCTTTTATAGTGGGTAAAAGGAGAGAGAAAAATCGTTTCAAATCTTCTATGGAAATACGTAAAGGTTTCCGGAATGACAGATGCGTGACAGTTAAGGCATGCGATGATCACGTAGGAGAGAGAGTGTCAGATACCTAGGATCACGCCGCCCAACAAGCGCCGTTTCAGAATAAGCCGTTTCAAATCCTCACACGCCTTTAAAAACCAGAGAGAAATCGCTTGAAATTTTCACACGCGTCCATTATGTCAGCAAAAGAATGGGCGTTTCAAATTCACACGCGCCCCCTTTTTAACTTTTACCACCGGTTGAAATTCAATCCTTTTATTTCCCGCCTGAGTCGGCAACCTTTCGTCTTATCTTGTAAATCGCATCTTTTGAATAAACTGCCCACGTGGATGATTTTTGACCACATTTTGATAATTAACCACCAAAGCAATAGTACAGCATGTAATAATTAGTAACGGAATTTTGGAAAATCAAAGATTTTCGTGCTAAGAGTGTAAAAAATAAAAGAAATAAATCAACTCTGTGTGGGAATAAATGTGATGTCAATAATGACACGAAACTAATGATCCCGGGCACAAATCTCTTCCTTTAAAGTCAAGAGAGACCTTAAAGTGTTAATGTGGATTCCCGTTGAATTACGATCAAACACTTTTTAAGAAATGTTGAAAGGTTTCTTTTAATTAGGCTACTTTAGGGTGGCTTTCGCTTTGATGCAACAATTCTAATCTTGAAATAAGAAAGAAAGTGATCAAAGTACTTGTGAGACCAGTGTAGTCTGTGGAACAAGTAGGTAGGAGTTAAGTTTAAGTTGGCTGGGAAAATATAAAATCTCAAAGAAAATAAAAACTGGATCCCAAGGGAAGAAATGTTATGGTGTTTAACAATTTCATAGGAATCACTCAAAATAAAATATGAGATTTCTTGAAGGTACATTCGTTAATTCTTTGGTGAAAACTTGAGCAAATTAATTGTTCACCGTCAATGCAGATTTGGTGTTGAATTTTGGGTTTCACTTAGCTCGTAGTAACACGAAACTAAGATCATAAACACAGATGTTGTGTAACCATAAACCTCAGTGGTAATTTCTGAGAGTCTCAAGGGTTACGTTGATGAAACGAATGTAATGGAGAAATGTAATGGAGATGGTGTAAGAAGATAAAGTACCTCTGCTGCGAAAATAAGGACCAAGTAGAAAACTCTTAACTCATGTGAGGAGAGAGTGAGGTAGCTCACGATTAGAATAAATGTGGTAGCCTTATTGGGAAGACAAGGTTTGTTTATACCAGGTCATGAAGGCTATTATTCAAAATCTTATGAGGCTTGGGACACATACAGCAGCATGCTTCTAGGAACACTTAAGTAATCCATCAATTTTATCCTCACAAACGAACGAACACACAAACAAAATTAAAAGAAAAAAAATATTTTTGGAGTTTTTGAGATATATTAAAAGAAAAAATAAAAGAAAATAAAAAGTAGTAAGAAAAATAAGACTTAAAAAGAGTAAAAAAAACTTTGGAAAAAATTTGAGAAACCGAACCCGAACGTTCGGTTAGTTTCGGTTGAAGAAAATTTTGAAAAACCGAACCCGAGCGTTCGGTTGGTTTCGGTTCAAGAAAATTTTGAAAAACCGAACCCGAGCGTTCGGTTGGTTTCGGTTCAAGAAAATTTTGAAAAACCGAACCCGAACCTTCGGTAGGTTTCGGTTTTGGAAAATTTTGAAAAACCGAACCCGAGCGTTCGGTTGGTTTCGGTTCAAGAAAATTTTGAAAAACCGAACCCGAACCTTCGGTAGGTTTCGGTTTTGGAAAATTTTGAGAAACGAAGGAATTTAGACATGCAATCAGAAAATACTTTTAACAGTAAGAAAAACACCTTTGTACAAGAAATATACAACCAAGAAAACTACCTTAGAAGTGATGAGCGAGTCAGATGGTTTAACCGAACCCGAACGTTCGGTTGGTTTCGCTTCTTACGTTTGAGGTTGAGAGGTAGTGTGAGGTACTGACTCTGATTCCATCATACCTAGCCCTTGCAATATTCTGTTGAATGATGCTTCGGGAAGAGCTTTGGTAAAGACGTCAGCCAGTTGATCAGTGGTTCTTACGAAATGAACTTCGACGTTTCCATCTTCCACGTGATCTTTGATGAAGTGATACCTCAGTGCTATGTGTTTGGTTTTAGAGTGTTGCACTGGGTTATGACAGATCCTAATTGCACTTTCAGAGTCACAATATAGTGGGATCTTCTTCATTTTGAATCCATAGTCTCTAAGTTGACTCTGGATCCAAATCACTTGAGAGGTGCAGGAGGCAGCGGCTATATATTCCGCTTCGCCAGTAGACAATGACACGCACGTTTGTTTCTTGGATTGCCAGCTAACCAACTTCCTGTCAAGGAATTGACAGCCACCAGTTGTGCTTTTTCTGTCGAGTCCACATCCTCCAAGGTCAGCATCTGAATAGGCTTGAACGAAGAAGCCTGAGTTGGAAGGATACCATAGACCTAAGGAGGTGGTTCGCTTGAGATAGCGTAGAATATTCTTCACTGCAAGCATGTGAGGTTCTCGTGGGTTTGCCTGAAATCGAGCACAATAACACACAGAAAACATGATGTCAGGCCTGCTAGCAGTAAGATACATTAGTGAGCCTATCATTTGACGATAAAGCGTGATATCGACAACCGGTTTGTCTAGAGATGGAGTTAGCATGGTGCCGAATGCCATTGGGACTTTGATTTTGGAGTCTCCTATCATACCAAACTTTGCTAGGAGAGTCTTCGTGTAAGCTTCCTGATTGATAAAGATGCCTTCGGGTCCCTGTCTAATATTTAAACCAAGGAAAAAATTAATAGGACCCATTGAGCTCATTTCAAATTTAGTCTCCATCAACTTTCTGAATTCAGCTGTTAGGCTGGGATTCGTAGAGCCAAAGATGATGTCATCGACATAAATTTGAACTATCATAAGGTGGTTACCTTCCTTTTTGCGAAAGAAGGTTGGGTCAACCGAACCTTGTTTGAATTTAGACATCTTTAAGAATTTAGTTAGCGTTTCATACCAGACTCTCGGAGCTTGTTTAAGGCCATACACAGCTTTATCCAGAATATAGCAATGATTTGGATACTTTTCGTTCACGGACCCAGGAGGTTGCTCCACATACACGGTTTCTTCGAGTTCTCCATTAAGAAATGCACACTTGACGTCCATTTGGAAAATTTCAAAGTTTTTGTGAGCAGCGTAAGCAAGAAATATTCGGACAGATTCTAGCCTAGCTACGGGAGCAAAAGTCTCTTCATAATCAATTCCTTCCTCCTGGCAATATCCCTTTACTACCAGACGTGCTTTGTTCCTAATAACATTCCCTTCTTTGTCCATTTTATTCCTAAAGACCCATTTGAGACCAACAACCGAGGCATCTGGAGGAGTTGGAATGAGGCGCCAGACTTTGTTCCTTTCGAATTCGTTTAGTTCGTCTTGCATTCCTTGAACCCAATCAGAGTGATCGAGAGCAGTGTTAACTGTCTTCGGTTCAACTTTTGATACGAATGAGTTAAACATACAAAACTCAACCTTTGAAAATAAGGATGTCTGTTTTGCCTTCAGTTGTGATCGGGTCAGAACCTTTTTGGAGACATCACCAACCACTTGAGAGATAGGATGATCTCTGGTCCATTTGGTAAGAGGAGGGTAGTTTGGATCATAGGTGGGGTCTAGTTCAGCGTTGATCATTTCTTCTGGCTCGGATTGGCTTTCGTAGTCGAGCGTCATATCACCATGCTCCCCCTCGATTGATGTGCTATGAGAAACTTGAGGTTCAGAGGTTTCTTGTGGTGCTGGACTTTCAGGCGTTGATGCACCTTCGGTTGGAGATGTACTTTCGGGTGGAGAAGCACTTTCGGTTGGAGTTGTAGAGCTTGGCTCCCCCTCGACATTTGAGCTTGGCTCCCCCTCGACATTTGAGCTTGGCTCCCCCTCGACTGAAGCATCGTTGGATGGAGGTTCATCAGAATTCGATCCTCCTTCATTCATTCTCCTGGCAGCTTCTTCGACAATTTGCTTCATGTGGTCTACCTTGTTGCCGGCTGCATTTGCTTCTGAGAGAGTAGCTTTCTCTGGTTCGTCAAAGAGCTCCAGAAATTTCTCGTATAGATTAGTGATCGAGACTGTGACTTGGCCAGTATGAGGAAAGATTTCCTCAGCGGTGTCTTCTTTGGCCTGTAGCTTTTTGACATAGCTATCGTCAAAAGTCACGTAATATGTCTCTTCGATTTTTCTCGAACGCTTGTTTAGGACCCTGTATGCTTTGGATGTGAGAGAGGAGCCCAGAAAGATTCCCTCGTCGGCTTTGACATCAAACTTGTTGTGGTGTTCTTTAGAGTTAAAAATGAAACACCGTGAGCCGAACACGTGGAAAAATTTCACATTGGGCTTTCCGTTGTTGAGAATCTCGTATGGTGTGAGCGTGAATCGTTTGATGAGATAAGACCTGTTCTGTGTAAAACAAGCAGCAGAAATAGCATCAGCCCAAAAATAAAGAGGTAAGGAAGCGAAACTTAGCATAGTTCGGGCAGCTTCACACAAAGATCGGTTTCGTCTTTCGACAATTCCGTTCTGTTGAGGTGTGTAGGGGGCTGAGACGTTGTGACTTATTCCCTTTTCTGCTAGAAATTCTTCAAACTCCCTGTTCTTGAATTCTAGACCATTGTCGCACATGATGTTGCGAACGACCTTCTTGAGCTGTACTTCAATCTCCTTGATGAACACTTTCAGCTTATGAGTCGCTTTAGATTTGAGCTTTAGAAAGAACACCCATGTAAATCGTGAAAAGTCATCAACAATGACAAGAATATACTTGTTACCACCGATGCTTTCGATGGATGATGGACCACACAAATCAATATGAAGTAATTCGAGTGGTTCAACAAATTTTGTGTTAATTACAGATGGATGACTTTGACGACTCTGCTTCCCCATTTCGCATGCAGCACACAAATGATCCCTATCGAACTTGAGTAGTGGAAGGCCCCGAACATTACCTCCAGTGACAAGTCTGTTGATATCTTTAAAGTTGAGATGAGAGAGTCTTCGGTGCCATAACCAGCTTTCGTCAGATTGAGCTTTTGATAATAAACATACAGCTGGGTTTCCTTTGATGGGTTTAAGGTTTAGAGGAAACATTTCACCCTTTCGCTCCGACTTGAGAATTACTTTCTTTGTCTTCTTCTCAATAATTTCAGAACCTTCATCGTCGAATGAGACTTTGAGACATGTACCTCCAACAAGCTGAGATACACTGATGAGGTTGTGTTGTAGTCCTTCCACATATGCCACCTTCCTTATAGTAAAGTCACCATTGGTTATCATCCCGTATCCCTTTATGGTGCCGAAAGAATTGTTTCCAAACTTGACATTGCCACCATTTGTAAGAGACCTGTATTCCCTGAGCTCCTCTTTCCTCCCTGTCATGTGACGCGAGCAGCCACTATCGATGTACCATTCTTCGTCGAACTGCTCGTCACTTATAACCTGCAAAAATTAAGCAGATTTAGGAACCCAAAGTTTCTTGGGTCCATGTGAGCTTTTCATAGGAACTGGAAAAGTAAGAGAGATGTCAACAAGATATGTTCGTTTTATGAGTGTTGTTTCATCTTTCTTTTTAATGGTAAAGACTTTTATTTTATTAGGATTGGGAGTGTTCGGTTTGGACTCTGGTGTGGATGCATTAACCTTCTGTTTGCCCTTTTGTTCAGCTGACGAATGAGATTTTTGAGAACTAACGGAATGAGCTTTAGAGCAAGATGGAGATGAATTGGAAGATTTGGAAGAGTTAGATAAATGAGAAGGAGTGGGTTTACATTGAGATGACTTCTTGGCTGGAGACTCTAGATGACCCTTTTGCTTTTGATCATTGGTGGGACTGACCTTAGAGTTGGGATTTCCTTTGACTTCAGAAATGATCCTATGCTTTCGGTTGGAATCGTTCTGTGAATCGAACCTTTGCTTTCGGTTGGAGTCATTCTCATAACCGAACCTGTGCTTTCGGTTGATGTTCTCTTCTGAACCGAACCTTGGCTTTCGGTTGTTGTGGCTCTCATGCTTTTTGACAGGTTTGTTCTCAAACTTCAGATTCTTGTCTTGATGTGAGAAATATGCATTCTGGGACTTCCAAAATTGTTTCCTTTCAGAGAGATTCTTCTTGTATCTCTGGTTCCTTTCACGCTTCTTATTCCTCATCTGCTTCGGTTGATGATGAATATTCACTTTCATTTTTGGTTTCTCCTTGGCTGGTTCACTTTGAACTTTGGGAGTTTCACTTTGAACTGAGGAACTAGAGGGAATGTCTTCTTTTGCCGAACTTTCATTCTCTTGAGGAATGTCTTTCGTACCACTTGTGCTTGGCTCATCGAAATTATCTGGCTTATTCAAGGGTTCTGGTATATATCTACCTTTACTCATCCATGAGGTTCTTTCTGATAAGCCAACCATTTCGTTTGCATTATCTATTGGAGCTGACCAGAAGAACTCATCGCAGCCATCAACATTGTCTTCGTTCACAATAGTTGTGATTCAGCGGTCTGATGTTCAGTTACTCCAGTGACCTTGTAGACTTGATTTGGAGTGGTCCTGACCTTTTGATATACAACGGCTTTCTCTGCTAAGATCGGGGACTTTTGTTGGGACAGTCGAGCGAACTCCACAGAATTTTCAGAAATTAGATTTTTGTGGTTTTCAGGTTCGTTTTTTACAAATTCTGAGCAGTCAACCGTGTCCTCTACAGAATCACTCATGTTGTCGTCCTCATTAAGCTCATATGCATTTTCAACATCAATTTTGTTTTCTAAGCTCAAGTTGGCGTTTAACGAGTCAAATTTTTGTATGGTTTCGGTTCTCAGTTTGAGTCTATCATTTTCATCCAAAAGGTTTTTGAGCATGTCCTTGTGGTCCTTGGATTTAATGAAAGATTCTATTTTGTCCAGTCCATACATGTAGGTCGGATTGACGTCATTAGATGATATCACACTCTCACAATTATAAGCCTCGGCATCGATTTCATCCTCCTTAAACTCAAGGAAGGGCAAAATCATGCGATGGATCTTTTGGCCTATTTCACAGTCCAAGTGAAGCTGAGTAATATTAGAATAAAGACGTTTTGCAATTAAACAAAAAACATTCCGCTGTTTTAACAACCTTAAATTATCTCTTTGTAAATAAATGTTTTCGTCTTTTATTTTAACTAATTCAAACTCCTTCAACTCGATCCACATGCGCCGCTCCTCACTCTTCGAAGACACCCTGCTTAATTGATCAGTTAGGTTAGAATTTGTGACTCGCGTTTGAGTTAAGCTACTATCTAGATGAGAAATTCTTGTATTAACATCTTTTAGTTCTTTCTCATATGAGGATTGTGGTACTTTAAATGAAATAAAAACCGATTGTACCTTCTTGATCAGTTCATCGAGCTCGTTGAACTGCACGCTGAGCGGTTTGGCAGTAAAGCACATATCCTGCTGCTCCTTCGATTCATTGCTTCCACAATCAGTGTTGTATCCCCTCATTTGAGATACATCGGACACCATGAAGCATCTTCCTCCACTTCTCTCCTCCTTTGCCACATAAGCCTTTCCATGAGTAGGCTTCCTCACTTCATCGTCTTCTGAGTCGGTAGTCCAAACTTCCACGCTACCGAACTCATCATCAGCAACCGAACCCTGCACAATTAGAGCATTCAAAGAAGGGTTAGCGGTAGATTTCTTCTTTCACATCTCATCAAGCCTTTTCTGCAGCACAGCTTCCTCATCCTTTTCCTCATCTTTTTCAGCCATCTTTTTGAGGACACAATCTTTAGCATAGTGGTTTTTCCCACCATAGTAGTAACAACTTACTCCAGAATCACCATCTGCCTTCGGTTCCTTCTTGGGCTCTTCAACCTTCGGTTCATTATTAACTTTCTCTGAACTATAACTCCCCTGCCAGTTTCGGTTTTTGTTGTTGGGGAATCTCTTCTTAATGAACCTCTTGGGGTTAGACACCATCATAGCATAATCCTCAGACGTGAGGTCATACTCCTCCAAGTTAAGGTCTTCATCCTCCATTACAGCTTTACTTTTTGACAGGAGGGCCAGTGAACCTAGGCTTGAAACAACGTTCTTTTCCTGAAGCACAATCTTCTCCTGGGACTTGAGAATACCCACCAGTTTCGCCAAAGAGTATGATTTAAACTGCTCATGGGCTTTAACTGTTGACACCACAACTCTCCATTCTGACCTTAGAGCATTCAAGAACGTAACCTTCTGCTCGATAAGCTTCATTTCGATGTCATGTTTGATCATCCTGCTAAGAAGATGATTGAAACGATCGAACGTCTGGGTCACTGTTTCTTCGGCTCCTTGCCTGAATTCTCCAAACTCAGATAAAAGCAAGGTTTGGATGGAATGTTCAAGATCCTCGTCTGTAGAGTACAGTTCGCGAAGTCTATCCCAAACTTCCTTTGCCGTTGTGCATGAGCTGACCAACCTGAAGGTGTCTGACTGAAGGGCGAATTTGATCAACCTTAACGCCTTGATATTGCACTGGAATTTGTCCTTTTCATCTTGCGCAATATCTTTAACATCCTTCAGCAGATCAATGTACTCCTTTTGAGTTTTGATAATCCTTGACGTTGCAGAATGAGAAAAAGGTCCATTAATGATTGCTTCCCATATGAGGTATCCATTATCCTCAGATCCAATAACGTAGTCTTCGAAGTGATGCGCCCAGACTTCATAATCATGGGTATATAGGATTGGAATCTTCGTGGTTGAACCGATGCTGTTGGAAATATTGATGGGGTTTGATTGCGACTCGTCCATTATGATCGAAAAACCTGTTTAAAAATCAGACTTGTAATAACTCAGATTAGGGCAACACAATAAATATCAAGATACGTCAATAATGAGATGACGGCTCAATAAATATCAGTAATTGCGGAAAAATCCTAATTGAAACCTTTTCACAGAAAAGATGTGTATCGATTACACAGCCTCCTGCTCTGATACCAATTGATGAGATTAGAACTTAATCTTGTAGATCGATTAGATCTTAAACAGGTGAATAAATATTTAAACAGTAAGAACGAATGCAAAATAAAGAACAACTCAACGATGAATCAAACGTGTCGAATGATTAAAACAAAACCCTCAGAAGAGCTCGATTAAGAACATCAACTGTAGAGGATTAGTAGGTTACAAGAACAATAAAGAAATCTGTAATGCTATTGTTATTCTCTAGATCGATAACCTAATATGCATGCAAGCATATACTTATATACTAAACCAAAAAGGCCCTCGGTTGGACAGGCCCATTACCGAAGCACAAAATAAAAGGTTTAATAAACGAGCCCAATGACACAATCAATAAGCAAATCTTCAACCCAACAACGCCTGATTTGATGGAAGGACAGTTGGCATGTCGAAGATGACGCAGGAAAGAGAAAGGATGTTTCCTTTTTACACGCCATTCCATAAAATGCACTTTTTCAAATTGGCAAACCGTTCGGATAACTGCTGAGTCAGCTTTCACTTTATCCCAATAGCCATACCAAAATACCTTATAATCTCCATCGCCTGTAATGCTTTATCGAACAACCATAAAACAACTAGAGTGTGGAAAATTAAAAAAAAAATTGTGCATAGGGTGTAAAAGATAAAGAAATAAAGCAAAATCTATGGGATAATCTGCGATGCCTTAAGTAGACATAAAACAATGGATTCTGGGTAGAAATCACTTCCTTCAAAGTCAAGAGAGACATTAAAGTGCTTGCTTGGTTTCCCCTTAAATAACGATCAATAACTTGTTGAGTAGTATTGAAAGGCATCTTTTGAAGGTTATAGTGGGTGGCTTTCGCTTCAATTCATAATTTCGGTACTTGACATAAGACCGAAACTGAATGAAGTACTTGTGAGATCATTGTGATCTGTTGAACAAGTAAGTAAGATAAACTTTATAGTGACGAAAGGAAGTAAGGAAATCTCAAAAAAAATTAAACTGGATCTTTTGGGTAAGAGAAGCCTTGGTTAAACACAAACTCATAAAGATCACTCAAATGAAAAAGAGATTTAATTTGTTAGCAAGTAAGATCTTGAATGTTAGAATTCACCGTCAATTCATTAGTGGTGTTGAACTTTGGGTTTCACTTAGTACATAGTGGCATGAAACTAAGATCATGAACGTAGGTTTTGTATAACCATAAACCTCAGTGGTTAATGCTGAGAGTCTCAGGGGTTATATTGGTGAAACGAAGTATAATGGAGAAAAGAGATGGAGAGGGTATAAGAAGCGAATGCACCTCTACTTTAAAGAAAAGAATGACCAAGCAGAAAACTCTAAACTCAATGTGAGTAGAGTAAGATAGCTCATGATTAGAGTGAATTTGACAGCCTAGATTGGGAAAACATGATTAGTATATATCATGTTATTAAGGCTTCACTCAAAAATCTTTTGAGGCTTTAGTCAACATACAACAGCATGCTTCTAGGGACTCCTAACTAATAAACCATTTACCTGCCTTAGCTTTGCCATCGAGAAACACTCTTAGAAAAAAATTAAAAACGTTAGATATAAAAAAAACTAAAAAAAATATTTTTGTATTTTGTGAGAATTGACCAATTGAACGAAAGAGAAAAATATTTTTGGATTTTATCAGTATTTTTATGAGAATAAAAGAGAAAAATATTTTTGGATTTTATAAGTAGAAAAGAAGTAATGAAAAAGTTTACAAAAAAAATATAGTTAAAATGCTTTGTTAAAAAAAAAAGAAGCGAACGAGTTCAGAAGGACCGAACCCGAAATAGACTGAACGTTTAGTTCATTTCGGTTCTTGGTCGAACTTCACCCGAAATAGACCGAACGTTCGGTTCATTTCGGTTCGCTCTATTTAGCTTGTTACCTTTATGAAAGCGAAGGCGATTTTGGTACAGATTCAGCTTGCATCATTCCTAGGCCTTGTAGAATCTTATTGAAGCTGTCTTCAGGTAAGGCCTTTGTGAATATGTTTGCCAGTTGATCAGTCGTTCTGACGAAGTGAATTTATACGTTACCATCTTCGACGTGATCCTTGATGAAATGGTACCTCAATGCTATATGCTTAGTCTTCAAATGTTGCACTGGGTTGTGCCAAATCCTGATTGCGCTTTCAGAGTCGCAATATAGTGGGATTTTCTTCATGTTCAGCCCGTAATCCCTGAGTTGACTTTTTATCCATATGACTTGAGATGTGCAGGATGCTGCAGCAATGTACTCAGCTTCTGCAGTGGATAGAGAAACGCAAGTTTGTTTCTTTGATTGCCAACTAACCAATTTACAATCTACCAATTGACATCCTCCAGTTGTGCTTTTACGATCTAATCCACATCCACCTAAGTCAGCATCTGAGAATGCTTGAACAAAGAATCCTGAGTTAGCTGGATACCACAGACCGAGAGAGGAGGTTCGCTTCAGAAAGCAAAAAAATATTTTTCACGGCTTGTAAATGAGGTTCGCGTGGGTTGGCTTGAAATCTTGCACAGTAACAAACTGAAAACATGATGTCAGGTCTACTAGCTGTAAGATACATTAGAGACCCAATCATTTGTCGATATAGTGTGACATCAGCTACTGGTTTCTCCAATGAGGGTGTATGCTTAGTTCCAAAGGCCATAGGCACTTTCACTTTGGAGTCTCCCATCATCCCAAATTTAGCTAATAGTGTCTTGGTGTATGCCTCCTGATTAATAAAAATGCCTTTGGGTCCCTGTCTAATGTTCAATCCAAGAAAAAAGTTAATTGGACCCATTGAGCTCATCTCAAATTTAGTTTCCATCAACTTTCTGAATTCAACTGTTAAGCTAGGATTCGTGGAGCCAAAGATGATGTCATCAACATAAATTTGGACTATCATAAGGTGGTTACCTTCTCGCTTACGAAAGAAGGTTGGGTCAACCGAACTGTAACAACTCAAATTTTTCAAACAAATTTTTCATTTTTAAAACATAATTAATTCCATTTAAAACAAGGCATAAATAGTTCAAGTATTCTGTCAAATACATATATTCAAAATCCCAAGATCATAAAGACAATCTTCAGTGTGTATCGATCATGCCGGCGCCTTCCCACGGTCCTCGCTGGTACCTGAAATACATGCACAACAACTGTAAGCATAAATGCTTAGTGAGTTCCCCAATATACAACTTACGCACATACGCCTTTCCAGGCCCGACCTTCCGGTCCATGTGTCTCAGGGGACTTCCGTCCCTGCTGGGTAAACCTTCCGGCCTTACCCACGCCGACCTTCCGGTCCATCACACAATCATATCGCCTTCCGGCCCATAACATATTGCCTTCCGGCCCATAATATAATCGCCTTCCGGCCCATAACATACATAGCACATATAACAATTAACTTACCACATATAGCATACATATCACATATCATATCCCACCTTCCGGTCACACAGTCAACCCTTCCGGGTACAGTATAGTGAGAAGACTCACCTCGTAAATGCTGAAAGCTAGCAACTCCTGAAATCACTCGTGCACAATCCGACGAGCTACAACCCTCCTATAACATCACATATCTCATTAGCACTCATATCTTCTAAGTGTGACTATCCCTAAGAAGTCAGACTTAGGTCAACTCTGGTCAACGGTCAACGGTCAACTCGACCGGACTCGGCGAGTACCTTGGCGACTCGGCGAGTCTAGACGTCCTCCAACCTTCTGAGATTCCTTATCTACTCGTCGAGTACCCTCCTCGACCCGACGAGTTACTCCTGGAAGAATCGCGGGGCCACCCCGACTCCACTCGCCGAGTCTGAAGAACAACTCGGCGAGTCCCAGTGAATCTTCAAGCTACTCGCCGAGTCTGTTCATCGGACTCGGCGAGTCCACGCCATGCAGTCGATCAAACTGCTTCCTGAGATAGGTCTCGTCCCGAAATACACATGCATGGGACCTTCTGGACCTCTAAAGGTCCTACTACAAGATTATAGTCGTTGGGTAACGAGGCACTAATTCATTTAATCACCAAATGGGTTCTATAAACCCTAAATTCATAAACACATCAAACAACAGAAGGGAATCCGAAATATTACCTGGAATATGTCCTCTCTGTGTCTCAAAACCGCAGAACTCGAATCCCTTGCTGCTCCTTTAGTCTAAACCCTTCTCTTCCTTGCCCCACAATTTCCTTCAAGCCCTAATATCCTCCAATCTTGCTCTAGATGCCCACAGCCGTTTAGGGTTCCTCTCAATCGACTAAAGACAGACAATGACGGCCTATAAGAGTATTAAATACGATCCAAAACTGAACGGTTAGGGTTTCTGCTGAACAGCGTCGACTCGCCGAGTCCATATCTGGACTCGTCGAGTCCAGTCGCGGACCCGCGACCAAGTCTGCGATCCTACTCGGCGAGTCTAGGCTCCAACTCGCCGAGTCCCCTCTCACTCACCCCAAAAACATAATTAAATAATACCTGAGATTTCGGGCTGTTACAACTCTCCCCCACTTGGATTAGACTTCGCCCTCGAAGTCTCACTCTGCAAATAGTTCCGGATGCTGCTCCCGCATTTCGCGCTCCGGTTCCCAAGTCATTTCCGATCCCTTACGGTGTTGCCATTGAACCAACACCAGAGGTACCTCCTTGTTCCTCAGAACCTTGATCTTCCGATCTCTGATAGCCACTGGTCTCTCCGCATAATTCAGGCTCGCATCCACGTGGATATCCTCCAATGGAATCACTGCCGACTCATCGGCTATGCACTTCCTCAACTGCGACACGTGAAAAGTGTCATGGATCTGACCCAACTCCGCTGTTAACTCCAACCGATAGGCTACCCGGCCTATCCTCGCGATCACACGAAAGGGTCCAATATACCGGGGCCCCAATTTCCCCTCTTCCTGAATCGAATCACTCCTTTCCAAGGAGAGACCTTCAGGAGAACGAAGTCGCCGACCTGAAATTCAAGCTCGGATCGGCGCCTGTCTGCATAACTCTTCTGTCGGCTCTGGGCAGTCAATAACCTTTGTCTCACTTGCTGAATCTGCTCTGTCGTCTGGAGCACGATCTCCGTGCTGCCCATCACTCTCTGTCCCACCTCTCCCCAGCAAATGGGGGTCCGACACCTCCTACCATACAACAGCTCGAAAGGTGGCATACCAATGCTCGAATGATGGCTGTTGTTGTAGGAGAACTCTGCCAATGGTAAATACGCATCCCAACTACCCCCGAAGTCTAACACACACGCTCGGAGCATGTCCTCCAGCGTCTGAATCGTCCGCTCGCTCTGACCATCTGTCTGGGGATGGTATGCGGTACTAAAACGCAATTTAGTACCCAGCTCCTCATGGAATTTCTTCCAGAATCTGGAATTAAAGCGCACATCACGGTCTGACACAATCGAGATCGGCACCCCGTGCCGAGATACCACCTCTCTCACATATATCTCCGCCAACTTCTCCGCTGAAGAACTCTCACTGATGGCAAGGAAGTGTGCACTCTTCGTCAACCTATCCACGATCACCCAAATTGCGTCAACTCCCCTAGCAGTCCTCGGCAATTTGGTGATAAAATCCATAGTGATCTGTTCCCACTTCCACTCGGGGATCTCCAATGGCTGTAACTTGCCATGCGGTCTCTGGTGCTCAGCTTTAACCCTACGGCAGGTCAAGCACCTCTCAACGAACCATGCCACGTCCCTCTTCATACAGGGCCACCAATATTCTTTCCTCAAATCCAAATACATCTTTGTAGCACCGGGATGAATCGAGAATTTCGATCTATGAGCCTCTTCCATCAAAGTAGTACGCGTACCGCCCGCGAACGGTACCCAGACCCGACCCTGAAACGTCATAAGCCCTCGACTATCCTTAACAAACTCTGAGATTAACCCCACAACCCGCTCTTTCTTCTGCATTTCTGGTCGTACAGCCTCAGTCTGTGCCCTTCGAATATCATCCAATACAGGAGTCATCACAGTCAGTCTCAAGCATACGTCTCGCAATGGAGTGCTCTCCGCCCTGCGGCTCAATGCATCGGCTACCACATTAGCCTTGCCTGGGTGGTACAGGATCTCACAATCATAATCCTTGACCACATCCAACCACCTCCTCTGACGCATATTTAGGTTGGGCTGATCCATCAAATACTTCAAACTCTTATGGTCCGTGTAAATCGTACATCGAACCCCATACAAGTAGTGACGCCAAATCTTGAGAGCGAACACTACTGCCCCCAACTCTAAATCATGCGTGGGATATCTCGCCTCATGAGGCTTCAGCTGCCTCGACGCATAAGCTATCACATGACCCCTCTGCATCAACACTGCACCCAATCCCGAAATCGATGCGTCGCAATATACCACGAAATCTTCCATCCCTTCTGGGAGAGCTAATACCGGGGCTTCGCACAATCTCTGGCGAAGTGTCTCAAAGGAGGTCTGCTGCTCGGGCCCCCATGAGAATGTAACACCCTTCCGGGTCAATCTGGTGAGTGGCACTGCGATCTTGGAGAAATCTTTGATAAACCTCCGATAATACCCTGCCAACCCAAGGAAACTTCTGATCTCAGAGGGTGACTTCGGCACCTCCCAACTCATCACCGCCTCAACCTTGGTCGGATCGACCAATATCCCTTTCTGATTAACCACATGTCCTAGAAACTGGACCTCCCGCAACCAGAAGTCACATTTGGAGAACTTTGCATAAAGCTTCTCCGACCTCAATACCTCCAGGACCTCCCTCAAATGCTCCTCATGCTGCTCTCTAGATCTCGAATACACCAGAATGTCGTCGATAAATACGATCACTGACCGATCCAACATCGGCCTGCATACCCTGTTCATGAGATCCATGAACACAGCCGGGGCATTGGTGAGTCCAAAAGGCATCACCACAAACTCATAATGCCCATATCGCGTCCTAAACGCTGTCTTCTGGACGTCCTCATTCCGTACCCTCACCTGATGGTATCCTGACCTCAGATCGATCTTGGAAAACCAAGATGCTCCCTGCAACTGATCGAATAAATCATCGATCCTCGGCAACGGGTAACGGTTCTTGACCGTTAGCTTGTTCAACTCCCGGTAATCAATGCACATCCAGTGTGAACCATCCTTCTTCTTGACGAACAGAATGGGTGCTCCCCATGGCGAGCTGCTCGGCCGAATGAATCCCTTCCCCAGCAACTCCTGGAGTTGCGAGGACAATTCTTGCATCTCTGGAGGTGCAAGACGATAGGGCACTTTGGCAATAGGCGCGGCCCCCGGAACCAGATCGATACCAAACTCTACTTGCCTCACAGGAGGTACTCCCGGCAACTCCTCGGGAAAAACATCTGAAAACTCGCACACCACCGGAACTTCCTCAACTGACTTCGGTTTCTCGGAAACCTCCCGCGTATCCATCACATACGCCACAAAACCCTTACAGCCCTGCCGTAGACACTGCCTCGCCCTTGCGGCCGAACAAAAAGCTGATCCTGAACGGGTACCCTCACCGTACACCGAAAGAACTCCCCCTTTAGGGTCTCGTATAGTCACCAACTGACGCTCACAGTCGATGACAGCGCCGAATCGGCTCAGCCAGTCCATGCCCACGATGACACAGACATCCCCCATCGCGATAGGAATCAGATCAATCGGGAATCCAACCCCGAAAATCTCTAGTACACATCCCCGAAGAACCTCCGTAGCACAAATCACCTTCTCGTCAGCTATAGAAACTCTCAAAGGTCGACTCAACGACTCACCACTAACGCCGATATGCTGACTAAAGGCTAAGGACACAAAGGACCTACTCGCACCCGAGTCAAATAACACTAAGGCAGGCACAGAGTTCACAAGGAAAGTACCTACGCGCATAATAACATAAGCATAACATATCGACATTAAAATAATTACATGAATTACAACATACCTGCCACAACATCGGGCGTAGCGCGGACCTCCTCCGCAGTCAGCTGAAAGGCTCTTCCCCGAGCCCGCGGGGCCTCGGCCTTCACCGGTCGACTCGCAGTAACTCCGGCAGCAGGTGCAGATCCCTGAAGAAGCTGAGGGCACTCGGCCTTCCTATGGCCAGTCTGGTTGCAATGAAAGCAAATTGTAAACCCCTTGGGACACTCCCTAGCAATGTGCCCCTCCTTGCCACACTTGTAGCAAGCACCAGATCGACATACTCCATCATGACTCTTGCCGCACTTCCCGCAAGTGCGACCCTTCGAACCTCCTGTCCTCGAATCAGCGGACTTGGTCCGCTTGGCTGCCGGCTGGAACTGAGCCAGTCGCCGGTCCACCCGCTGAGACTCAGCCTCCTCCCGAGCCTGGGTCTCCAACTCGATCTCGCGCTTCCTGGCATTCGCCTGAAGCTCAGCAAAAGTATGGTAGGTGGAGTTCGATACAAACTCCCGGATATCCCTCCTCAACACTCCCAAGTACCGGCTCATCCGAGCCTGCTCTGAGGACACCAGCTCAGGGCAAAACATCGCCCTCTCATGAAACTTCCGTGTAATCACCGCAACAGAATCGGTACCCTGCTTGAGGGTTAAGAACTCCTGCACCAATCGTTCCCTCTCCACCGGGGGAACGTACTCATCCCTGAACATGGCAGTAAACCCCTCCCATGTCACCGCTGTAGTCTCTGCCAAAGTGAAATTCGCTGTCACGAACTTCCACCAGTCCTTCGCTCCCAGGCGGAGCTGGTTCAAAGCGAACCGTACTCTCAGGTGCTCCGGGCATGAACAAGTATAGAAGCACCCCTCTATATCCGCGATCCACCTCATCGCAGCAATCGGATCCTGCGTCCCATCGAACTCCGGTGGCTTCGTCTTGCTGAACTCTCGGAACAGCAACGAGTCACCTCCCTGTGGCCTAGCAGCGGCCACGGCTGCGGTAGCTGCAGCGGTTGCAGCCTCAGTCAACGCGGCGTACCGCTCATCAAATGTCTCCATCAGGGTGGTCTTAATAGACCCAAACATCTCCGGGATTTCAGCCCGGATCGCCGCCGCCACCTCCTCGTGAATCATCTGACGAATATCCTCGTCACTCACACCGCTCGTACTCGCTCCGTGGCATGGTCTAACCATGATGTCTCTGAAATACAACATAAAACTATCAGAGACTCCATCAAGTGTAATTGCACTCGATAACGCGACCCTACCCCGTCCCCGATATCCAGGGATTCTTACTTGGGTTTCCCACTGACCCGGTGTCCTCGGTAGTACGGGCCCAATACTACCGACCACACCGCATCAGTGTTCATCCCAAGTCCTCCTCCCCAAACTTCGGATAGTGAGTACTCTACTTCTGATATGCACTATCTACCCGC
Organism: Lactuca sativa; assembly: GCF_002870075.4. NCBI lineage: Eukaryota > Viridiplantae > Streptophyta > Magnoliopsida > Asterales > Asteraceae > Lactuca > Lactuca sativa. The sequence goes on from NC_056626.2 coordinate 349,625,334, forward strand.
ATACTAGCAAGGCATCTCATATAAGCAAACTTCCCTAGACTAAGGCATCACAAATCAGGCCACTCTAGTCCTATCATGAATACCTAGTCTTCTAGCATGCATAACAATTCACATCATATAATATTGTAAGGTATTTTGGGGATCTTTACCGTTCGGGCGCTGACTGATCGTACACACTGCTTCTTTCTTGCTTACCACAAAACCATTTACAAACGTTTATGCCTTTATTTGAAAAGTTTCCTCAAATCCTCGGTTTGAGTTCAGTTACCCCCGAAGGTGCACCCGAATCTCTCAAACCAAGGCTCTGATACCAATTGTAACAACTCAAATTTTTCAAACAAATTTTTCATTTTTAAAACATAATTAATTCCATTTAAAACAAGGCATAAATAGTTCAAGTATTCTGTCAAATACATATATTCAAAATCCCAAGATCATAAAGACAATCTTCAGTGTGTATCGATCATGCCGGCGCCTTCCCACGGTCCTCGCTGGTACCTGAAATACATGCACAACAACTGTAAGCATAAATGCTTAGTGAGTTCCCCAATATACAACTTACGCACATACGCCTTTCCAGGCCCGACCTTCCGGTCCATGTGTCTCAGGGGACTTCCGTCCCTGCTGGGTAAACCTTCCGGCCTTACCCACGCCGACCTTCCGGTCCATCACACAATCATATCGCCTTCCGGCCCATAACATATTGCCTTCCGGCCCATAATATAATCGCCTTCCGGCCCATAACATACATAGCACATATAACAATTAACTTACCACATATAGCATACATATCACATATCATATCCCACCTTCCGGTCACACAGTCAACCCTTCCGGGTACAGTATAGTGAGAAGACTCACCTCGTAAATGCTGAAAGCTAGCAACTCCTGAAATCACTCGTGCACAATCCGACGAGCTACAACCCTCCTATAACATCACATATCTCATTAGCACTCATATCTTCTAAGTGTGACTATCCCTAAGAAGTCAGACTTAGGTCAACTCTGGTCAACGGTCAACGGTCAACTCGACCGGACTCGGCGAGTACCTTGGCGACTCGGCGAGTCTAGACGTCCTCCAACCTTCTGAGATTCCTTATCTACTCATCGAGTACCCTCCTCGACCCGACGAGTTACTCCTGGAAGAATCGCGGGGCCACCCCGACTCCACTCGCCGAGTCTGAAGAACAACTCGGCGAGTCCCAGTGAATCTTCAAGCTACTCGCCGAGTCTGTTCATCGGACTCGGCGAGTCCACGCCATGCAGTCGATCAAACTGCTTCCTGAGATAGGTCTCGTCCCGAAATACACATGCATGGGACCTTCTGGACCTCTAAAGGTCCTACTACAAGATTATAGTCGTTGGGTAACGAGGCACTAATTCATTTAATCACCAAATGGGTTCTATAAACCCTAAATTCATAAACACATCAAACAACAGAAGGGAATCCGAAATATTACCTGGAATATGTCCTCTCTGTGTCTCAAAACCGCAGAACTCGAATCCCTTGCTGCTCCTTTAGTCTAAACCCTTCTCTTCCTTGCCCCACAATTTCCTTCAAGCCCTAATATCCTCCAATCTTGCTCTAGATGCCCACAGCCGTTTAGGGTTCCTCTCAATCGACTAAAGACAGACAATGACGGCCTATAAGAGTATTAAATACGATCCAAAACTGAACGGTTAGGGTTTCTGCTGAACAGCGTCGACTCGCCGAGTCCATATCTGGACTCGTCGAGTCCAGTCGCGGACCCGCGACCAAGTCTGCGATCCTACTCGGCGAGTCTAGGCTCCAACTCGCCGAGTCCCCTCTCACTCACCCCAAAAACATAATTAAATAATACCTGAGATTTCGGGCTGTTACACGAACCTTTTTTGAATTTAAACGTTTTTAAGAAACGAGTGAGAGTTTGATACCATGCTCTGGGAGCCTGTTCGAAGCCATATACAGCTTTGTCAAGCACATAACAATGATCTGGATACTTCTCGTTCACGAAGCCTGGCGGTTGCTCAACATATACGGTTTCTTCAAGTTCACCGTTGAGGAAGGCACATTTGACGTCCATCTGATAGACTTCAAAGTTCTTGTGAGTTGCATATGCAAGAAAGATACGAACAGACTCTAATCTTGAAACTGGAACGAAGGTCTCTTCATAATCGATTCCCTTTTCCTGACAGTATCCTATGACCACCAGCCTCGCTTTGTTATGAATGACATTCCCCTCCTTGTCCATCTTGTTCCTAAAAACCTATTTGAGACCGAAAACCGAAGCATCCTTTGGAGTTGGAATAAGACGCCATACTTTGTTTCTTTCAAACTCATTTAATTCATCTTGCATGTCTTGAACCCAGTCTAAATGATCAAGTGCTGAGTTAACAGTCTTTGGTTCAACTTTGGAAACAAAGGAGTTGAACATGTAAAACTCGACTTTAGAAAAGAGTGCAGCCTATTTCACTTTGATTTAAGAATGAGTTAACAATTTTTCTAAAGATTCCCCGATAATTTGACTTTGAGGGTGATCTTTGGTCTATTTGATAAGTGGAGGAAAATTTGGATCATAGATAGGATCCAATTCGGCGTTTATTTCTTCCTCTTGCTCAGAAAGAATGTCATCATCACCGACATTGGTATTCTCCCCCTCAAAGAATGACTCCTGTTCAGGACCAGTATTGGTATCCCCTTCTTTGGTTGGAATTTTAGTAGAGCTTGAAGAATGTGGCGATGAGTTCTCCCCCTAGAACGAAGAATCTTGATCATGATGAGGAGTTGGACCCTCCTCTGGACATTAGGATGATCACATGAAGGTTTTCTTGCTTTTGGCCTTTCGGTTTCTTTGGATTGATCATCAGCCATCTTTTGAGCAGCCTCATCGACAATTTGTTTTAGATTATCAACTTTGTTGTCTTTTGCATTTGATTCAGAATCAATTGCTTTTAGAGGCTCGTCAAACACAATCATGAATTGGTCGAAAAGATTCGAGATAGAGATAGTAACTTGACCATTCTTTGGAAAGATCTCTTGTGATGCACCTTCTGTTGATTTCATCTTCTTAACATAACTATCGTCGAAGGTGACATAGTATGTTTCTTCAATTTTCTTTGAGCGTTTATTAAGAACTCTATACGCCTTGGAATTCAGGGAGTAGCCTAAGAAAATTCCTTCATCAACCTTTGCATCAAACTTGTTTCGATTCTCACTGGAGTTGAAGATGAAACATCTTGAACCAAACACATGAAAAATTTCACATTTGGTTTTCGATTATTCAAGATCTCATAAGGGGTAATGGAGAACCGCTTGTTCAAATATGATCTATTTTGAGTATAACATGCGGCAGCAATTGCATCAGCCCAGAAGTACAAAGGTAAGGATGCGAAGCATAGCATAGTTCTAGCTGCTTCACACAGAGATTGATTTCTCCTTTCAACGATACCATTCTGCTGTGGAGTATAAGGGGCTAAGAAATTGTGAGTTGTCCCGTTTTCAGCAAGAAAGTCTTCAAAATCTTTGTTCTTGAATTCCAAGCCATTGTCACTCCTCACATTACGAACTACCTTTCTTAGTTATGTTTCTATCTGTTTAATAAAGAGCTTAAGTTTTGGAGTGGCTTCAGACTTTTGCTTGAGGAAGAATACCCATGTGAATCTTGAGAAATCGTCCATAATAACCAGAATGTATTTATTCCCCCCAATGCTTTCAATGGACGATGAACCACACAGGTCAATATGCAGTAACTCCAATGGTTCTATCACCTTAGTATTGATAATAGAAGGATGACTCTGTCTACTCTGCTTTCCCATTTCACATGCTGCACAAAGATGTTCTTTATCAAATTTTAGAACTGGAAGACCTCGAACATGATCACCCAAGACCAAGTTGTTGATATCCTTGAAATTCTGATGAGATAGTTTTCTATGTCATAACCAGCTTTCATCAGAGTGAGCCTTTGTGAGTAAACACACTGCTGGTTTACCTCGAATTGGGTTGAGGTTCAGAGGATACATTTCTCCCTTTCACTTTGATTTTAGCAAAATATTGGTAGTTTTCTTCTCGACAATCTCAGAGCCTTCATCGTCAAATGATACTTTCAATCATGTGCCAACCACCAGCTGTGACACACTGATAAGATTGTGTTGGAGTCCTTCAACATAAGTCACTTTCCTTATAGAGAAATCACCATTAGTGATCATTCCATAGCCTTTGATAGTACCAAATGAGTTGTTGTCGTACTTTACAATGCCACCATCCTTGAGAGAACGAAACTCCCTTAGATCTTCCTTCCTTCATGTCATATGACATGAGCAACCACTGTCAATGTACCATTCTTCGTCAAACTACTCGTCACGAATAACCTGCAAAACATTAAGCAGATTTAGGAACCCAAAGTTTCTTGGGTCCTTGTGAGCCTTTTACAGGACAGGGAATAGTAAGAGAAATATCAACCAAGTATGTGTGTTTAACTAAAGTTGTTTCATCTTTTCTTTTTATGGTGAAAACTTTAATTTTGGTTGATTTATTGGAATTAGTGGTGTTGATCTCAGCGTTCTTTTGAATCTCTTTTGGAAGATTGTTATCTTCAGGAAAGAGTTTTCCTTTTCCCTTTAAATCATTTGAAGGACGAGAATTTGAATGGGAAGAGTTAGATTCATAAGTGACTTTGGATCCCCTGTGTTTTTTATTGGACATGTATGGATGGGGACCGAAACCGTTCTTTCGGTTGCTATTGGGTGAAGGACCGAAACCGTTCTTTCGGTTGCTATTGGGTGAAGGACCGAAACCATTCTTTCGGTTGCTATTAGGTGACGGACCGAAACCGTTCTTTCGGTTGCTTTTGGGTGAAGAACTGAAACTGTTCTTTTGGTTGTTATTGGATGGGGGACCGAAACTCTCCTTTCGGTTCCTTTCTGTCGAGGGACCGAAACCACCCTTTCGGCTCCTATCGGTGGAAGGACCGAAACCACCCTTTCGGTTCTTTTTAGCAGATGGACCGATACCTTCCTTTCGGTTCCTTGATTCCTCTTGCGATTTGTGCTTGCTTTCTATCCTTATAAAGTGAGGATTTTGAGATTTCCAAAATTGTTTTCTTTTTTAGAGATTCTTCTTGTATCTCAGATTTCTTTGATGCTTTCTATCAGCTACCTGTTTTGGATTTCTATGAATATTGGCCTTTCCTTTTGAAGTGTGAGCACAACATTCACTTTTTGCTGATGATGTCTCACTGGAGGTTTGCACAGGTTCGCTTAATGGTGTTTTGGATCCACTTATGCTCGGCACATCATATCTTGTTGGCTCATTTAGTGGTTCAGGTATGTATCTACCTTTCACTCTCCACGAAGTTTTCTGAGATAGACCCTTCGTCTCATCAGCGTTGTCTATTGGGGTCGACCAGAAAAACTCATCACATCCGCAAGCATTGTCTTTGTCTACCATATTTGTTAACTCTGCAGTTTGTTGTGGAGTGACGCCCGATACTGTGTAGACTTGATTTGGAGTGGTTTGTACCTTTTGGTACACAACAACTTTAGCTTTGAGAATTTTGTTTTTGTCAGTAGATGAGCGAGCGAACTCAACAGAGTTTTCAGAAATCAGGTTTTTGCGTGACTTAGGTTCGCTTTTGACAAATTCAGAACAGTCCACCAAATCCTCTACAGAGATTTCACTCAGATCATCATCCTCATTAAGTTCAGATGCATTTTCAACATCAATTTTATTTTCTGAACTTAATTTGGCAATCAAAGAGTCAAATTTTTGTATAGTTTCGGTTCTCAATTTCAATCTATAATTTTCGTCTAACAGATTTTTGAGCATGTCCTTGTGGTCTTTGGATTTTATGTAGGATTCAATTTTGTCCAGACCTATTTTATATGCTGGAGAAACTTCGTCAGAAGATACAACGCTTTCATAGTTGTAGGCTTCAGCATCGATTTCATCCTCCTTTAATTCAAGGAAGGGCAAAATCATGTGATGTATCTTCTTTCCTATTTCACAATCAAGATGCAACTGAGTGATATTAAAATAGAGTCTTTTAGCAATTAAACAAAACACATTTCGCTGTTTAAGAAGTTTAAGATTGTGTCTTTGCAAATAAATTGATTCATCCTTAGACCTAATCAACTCCTTCTCCTTTTACTCGATCCACATCCTCCTTTCCGCACTCTTTGAAGAAATCCTGCTGATTTGATCAGTTAGGTTAGAATTTGTGACACAGGTTTGGGTGAGACTTCTACTTATGCTCAAGAATTTAGATTTTAAGCTATTTAATTCCTTTTCATAATTAGTAACAGGTATTTTTAGAGAATCAAGAATATTTTATACCTTTTTTATCAGCTCATCACATTCGTTGATTAGAGTACTGACAGGTTTGGCGGCGAAACATCTTTCCTCTCGCTCCCTTTCATCTTCAACTCCCCTGTCGGTTGTGTATCCCCTCATTTGAGACACACCTTCGGTTACCACAAAGCACCTTCCTGTTAAACGTTCTTCTTTTGCCAGCATAGCCTTCCCGTGAGTGGGCTTTCAAACTTCATCATCCTCGGAATCTGAGGACCAAACTTCCACACCACCAAATTCATCACAGTTGTTTGTATCCTGCACAATCAAAGAATTCATGGTGGAATTGTTAGTAACAAACTTTCTTTTCTTGATTTCCTCCAATCTTCTCAGGATGCTCGCTTCCTCATTTTCTTCATTTGTCTTCTCTTCTTTCTTTCTCAGCATGCAATCTTTCGCAAAATGATTCATGCCTCCATAGTAATGTCAGTCGAATCCTGAGTCTCCTCCAACTTTCGCTTCCTTCTTTGACTCTTCAGATTTTGACCCCATCTTCGGTTCCTCCTTGATCTTTTCGGCACTGTAACTACCCTGCCAGTTTTGGTTCTTGTTGGCTGGGAATTTCTTCTTAATGAATTTTCTGGGGTTAGACACCATCATGTCATATTCCTCACCAGTAAGATCATAATTGGCAAGATCCAATTCCTCTTCTTCTTCAACCAAACTCTTTCCTTTAGAGACAATAGCTAAAGAACCCATACTGGAAACCACATTCGTTTCCTTAGACGAAGCACTCTCATGGGATTTCAAAATACCCACTAGTTTTTCCAGAGAATATGACTTGAACAGTTCATAAGCTTTAACTGTTGATACAACAGCCATCCATTCGGGTCTTAGACCATTCATGAAAGTAACTTTTTGTTCGATAACTTTCCTTTTAATCCCATGCTTTATCATCTTACTTAAAAGATGATTGAAGCGATCAAAAGTTTGAACCAGTTTTTCTTCAGGCTTCTGCTTAAAATCACCAAATTCAGATAGCAAGAGAGTTTGAATTCAATGTTCCAAATCTTTGTCAGTAGAATTCAATTCTTTTAATCTATCCCAGATCTCTTTAGCTGTAGCACAAGAACTTACCAAATGAAACGTATCCAACTGCAGCGCAAACCTTATCATCCTCAGGGCTTTGATGTTGCATTGAAACTTTTCTTTCTCATCCTGAGGAATATCTTTGACATCGTTGACAAGCTGATTGTACTCTTTCTGATTTTTGACAATCTTAGAGGTGCTTGAGTGAGCGAATGGGCCTGCAGTAATCGCTTCCCAGATCAGGTACCCATTATCCTCGGATCCAATCACGTAATCTTCAAAGTGATGCGTCCAAACATCATAGTCTTGTGTATATAAGATTGGTATCCTTGTCGTAGAACCAATGCTATTGGAGATGTTGATCAGATTGGTTTGTGAATCATCCATGGACATTGTACTAACTTTAGATCGATAACCTATAAAAGATCATACTTGTAATATATCGTTAGGGTTAGATCAACAATTAATGACATACGTCAATATATAGTGACGGCTCACTTAATATCAATCAATGCGGAATATAAAACCCTAAAAACTTCTTCGACAGAAGAGATGTGTATGAATTACAAAGTCTCCTGCTCTGATACCAATTGATGAGAATTAAACTCTAGATCGATTAGATCTTTCACAGGTATGATTATGGAAATCAAACAAGTTAAAACCAGTAAAAGAGTAAAAATAGAATAGAATGAAATGTATGCTTATGATTCAAAACAAAGTCACGCCTCAACAGAGCTCGATGAAGAACTTCTGCTGTAGAGGAGAGCTAGGGTTTACAAAACATAGAGAAAACTAAACAATAAAAGCGATAACTTCAAAGACAGCATGCATGCAGCTTATATACTAAACCCTAGTACAAAAACATGCACGGTTGGACAGGCCCAATACCGGCAATCAAAACTGGGATAAGGAACGCGCCCATGATGCAATCTATTAATCTCAACAAAACTTATGGCTAAACACACTCAATCGAGGTTTTGAGATCCAACCTATTCGTATTACTTTCGACGGGAAAGACGATTTGCCTGGCACATAGTGTGAGTAGTGTAATCACTAATTCACTAAATTGTATTATTTTATGGATTTATTAGCGTGACGATAAGGAGGAAAAGACACTTCTCGGGTTCCATGTATTGGATCCCTCTGTCCACCTCTTATCCTTGATTGGAACAGGCGTTGGTTTTTCTTCGGGTACTTACCTAGGGTCCTCTTCTCTTGTAGACATATTGAATTTCTGCTCCACCTTACTTCTGATTCTGACCCTGAGTGTCATCACTGCTTTACCTCTGATCCTGATCCTAAGTGTCATCATTGTCTTACTTCTGATCCTGATCCTGAGTATCATCTCTTCATGATGGATGATTGGAATCTCGGATACTCAGGAGAATTCCCCACCGATGTCCCTAAAAGGTATAGGCACATGGGGGCTTCATTAGTCTCGACCGTGTTTATTTATCTCCAAATTGGAAACCTTCTCAATGAACCTTTTCTGGGTCTGAATCGACTCTTCTGCCGATCACTAAAGTGGATAAGGTTTTCTAAAGGGTTTCGCGCGAGAATGGAAATGTCTAAAGAATCCTAAGAGATTATTAAACATTTCACTGGGTGATCCATATCGAGTCCTGCTACAATTTCATAGTGTATACAAATCATATATGAATTAGATCTGATAGGCCTTCGAATATGTGATACTACTCTATATCCACATCCAAACAAGGAAAAGGAAGTAGAGTGAAACCGCACATTCTTAGCCTATAAGATCCTCACTATATATAACCTTGGGTGTATACACTCTGTAATCATAGGTATATCAATAAGGATCTTTTTAGTTTTTAACATAAGGTTGTTTATGGTTCCTATAATACCCCTATGGTATTTTAATTACATGTTTGATTCTTAACTTCTGAACATGATTTTGGGATTATTGTAAATCTTTTAGTATCATAAGATACTCCCATAGTATTTTAAACTTTATGTTTGGCTCTAGCATTCCTATTTGGTAAGCTTTAGATTTGTTGCAACACCATTGTCACTCCCAAGCACATGTTAGTCGCATCTCAAATAAATGTAGTTGATCAGGTTACATTTATTGCAGCTTACGATTACATAACTGCCCAGGTTTGACGGTAGTGGTCAACATCCAAAGACTTTTATTCTTATTCTTCTTGTGATACTTTGTTCGGGTGTTTAGATTCTGGATGTTCTTATACTTTTGTAAAATATGGTTATAATTTAAAGTATAATTCTTGGTCAGAGTGTTTTATCCCAATGTATTTAAAGGTTGTATATCCTTTATGATTTGATATACCGAGCTAACTATAAACAATGCTCTGATACCAATCTGTCACACCCTAAAATTGAGAACGGCAGAATATGTTCTGGGGTGGAGGACATCATGTCAAGTATCATAACATATGCAGTATAGTAATCAAAGCACACAGCCATTTCATTAATAGTAATAATTTTACATAGGTTACATTTAGCAATAACATCAAGAGTAAAATACAGAGAATAACATTTAATGCAGCTTGGTACAAGGCTGTCTTCACAAAAGCTCCCAAAGTGTACCTGTCTATCGATGACCTGAGAATACAAGTTATTTTGAAAGCGAGTATCAGCATTTTTAAATGCTGGTGAGTTCTTAAGTATTTAATGACATTGGTGTAAATACATGTTTTTCTTCAAAATAAACTCATGAAAGTTGGTGGTTTAGAATCTATAGAGTGTTAGAATTCTTTCCAGAAAATCCTATATTTTCTAAATAAAAGCAGTCTTCTACCAAGACCCAATTGTTTTATGTTTAAACCACAGAGTATCTCTATTAAAAACAATCTTCTACCAAGACTCGATTGTTTTATGTTTAAGAAATAATTTTCCCCAAAAGGTACTATCATTAGCAAAATATAGATTTTACTTTAAAGGAATTGTGAGAAGAGCCACAAGTAAAAATAATAGGGGAAAATAATATTTTACCTCAGTGGAAACACTGCTGGCTAAACGCAAATAAAACCTAGACTCCAGGCGGGACGCCTCGCAAAGCTTAAAGGTAAATAATCATGGACTTCAGGCGGAATGCCTTGCAAAGTCTAAACAGGGAAATAAATACATAGACTCCAGGAGAGTATCAAATGGACAATATGTCTGGTTCGATCTAAAGGCGAGTAAAACATAGACTCCAGGAGGGTATCAAATGGACAATACGCTTGGCTCAGTCTAAAGGTGAATAAAACATAGACTCCAAGAGAGTATCAAATGGACAATACGCATGGTTCAGTCTAAAGATCAGTAAAACATAGACTCCAGGAGGTATATAACAATACGCCTAGCAAAGTCTAAAGTAAGTAAACATAGACACCAGGAGGGTATTAAATGAAAAATACACCTGGCAAGGCCTAAAATAAAAGGGGTGAATGTGAACTCGTATGTAATCATGCTGATTGACGATCGAATACCTGATGACCCTCCAGGTCACATGACGCTTTGTGACATTATGTCACCCATGGGCCTTACCCGCTCGGACTGTATCTAGCAGTCAGGATGCGGGAGTGTCTGTCCCGTATAGATCTTTACACATGATGTCCGCTCTCCCTCCAGAACACTCTGGTTACACGGCGACAACGCTAGGGAGTGTCGTATCGACAAAATGCACCTTACATTCTATTTAAGGTATTAAAATAATGGTATAGACTCACGAATGACCTGACTCTTGTGTAATATTTTGTGCTAGAGAGAGAGAGAGAGAGAGAGATTAAATCGAATCTCCTAACTATTCCAATAATAGTTACTAATTTTTCAGGTATATGAATAATGGAAGGATGCCTTTGCTACCCAAAGGAAATGAATTGGCTGAGAAAACTTTTATGACTATATATATATATATATATATATATATATATATATATATATATATATATATATATATATATATATATATATATATACATGATATATATAACTAATAATTAAACGACCTTCGGATGGATAATCGATACCCTGAAGCCACATCCAAACAAGGAAAAGGAATCAAAGCGAGTTAGCCTTCCTAAGTCCTTTAAACATGACTTATATAACTATACATATACAGGCATGCATAAAAGCATAACAGAAACTTTGGTAAAACCTTTGGAAAACTTTATATATAAGAATTTATGACTTGATTCAGTCTATAAAACAAGCTTGGAAAACCTTTGGAAAATCTTTAATAATCTAAAAAGAGATATTCTTACTTTAAACGAGATTGGAAAATAAGATTTGAAAACCTTTAGCTGGATAAAGCAGTTTATCAAGCAAAAATCTATTTTGCTATATAGTTATTAATCACATGTGATTGATATAATAACTCTATAGTTCAACTTGTATTCCCCCCCCCCCCCTCCCCCCATAAAAGCATTTAAAATCATTTAAAAGGTCAATTCAGGGGTATGAACTCACCTGATGTGGGTGTTTCGGATGAACGGATGGTATAGGATGCTAAGTGTCAAGTGAGGACTTTACCACACACGTGAATCCTATTTAACATATAATGATACATTTAAGTATCTAATTAGTCATTTAATATCTAACATTTCAAGTAAGGACATTATAAGGCATGAAAACACTTTGCTACAAGTGTTAGGAGTACCAAGGGTTACATATAATGAGTGTATGGCCTCACATTGGAGTTTACTCCTCAAATGATGGCCTTTATGAGTGTTTACGGTTTCAAGACCATTTCCACCATGATTTCATGGCCGTAAACTCATGGCAATGGTGCCATTGGGTGCTCAAAGGTCTTAAACTACTCAAGGAATTATGTTAGACTTGAATCAAGGGCTTAGGAAGTGGTTGCGGCTCAAGATGACCTCCCTTTGGAGTTTACAGTTCTTGGACCACTCCTTGGGGAGTTTGCGGCAGTAAACACATGAGTTTACATCCATAAACTCATGTTTGCCCCTTCCTTTCATGTTTTGGTGCATCTAGGTTAAGCATGCAAAGTCCTAGCCACATATACAAGCCATACAAGGTGTTAAAGGCATCAAAACACCGTTTGGGAGGTGTTTACGGTTTTGGGAGATCCCCAAACAGTAAACACATGTTCTTGGGGGGTTTTTGGTGTTTAGCCCATGGATTAAAAAGTATACTAGGCAAACAACTAGCTAGGAGGAGTATACTTACCTATAGGAGGCTTGGATGATCGATTTTTGGCCAAGAACACTAGTGTGTTCTTGGTGTTCTTGATGAACACTTGAAGATCTATGAAAAAGACAAGATTTCATGGATGAAATCATATAAAAACACTAGATTAAGTGTTATATGAACGAATCTAGCAAGAAAACACTTACATTTTGGCAGATTTGACGGAATGATTTTATGATACTTGAGAGAAAATCTTGAGTGTTCTTGAGGTGGGAAGTGAAAAATGAGCTAAAACTTCAATAATAAATTATTTATAATACTTCTTATAAACAATCATTAGTGAACATGTATAATTGTAACATATGAAGTAAAAATAGCATAATGTCTTAGGTTTTAAGCGATCAAAATAGTGACACCTGGTTACGACTATTTCACTAATAAACTTATTTTTAGCAAAATATCAAGCTTTGTGGTTTGCTTAGCACATCATAACCGGTTTGTAAGTTTCTTAACATAAAATATTCTATTTTGTTTTCACTCTAATATGCCACAGTTTTACAAAACACATATAATAACCTTGAGATTTATTATATTCAAACATTTTTGTAAAATATAAGTGTTAAAAAATGCATATGTCCAAGAGTTAAACATGTTTGGGCATAACACTCATATTTTCACCATTTTTGAGTGTACAATCATGACCACAAAACTCTTATAACACAAAGATGTTATCAACATTTACTTTATGATTTTAACACATTTTAAGAACCTTTTTATTCAAGAACATGTTCCATTTTCAACCCATAACTATGATCCATGTAATTATCCAAAGGGTAAACGAGACTTGACTTGTATTCTCCCCCCAAAAAGTATGAAAAACATGAAAATATGGGGGTATGAAGCTCACCTTGTGGATTTCGTGAGTTGTAGGGATAAGAAGAAAGAAGTCGTTGAATGTAGCCTTGTGTAACTTGAGGGTCCCTCGAAAACGGGTGATGTTCTAAGAGGTTACACACGAAAATGGTGTGTAAACATGAGTTTTAGCTTGAAGAGATGTAAGAATACTTGGAGTATACAAGAACGCTTACCAAATTCTATGGACCACCATGAAGATGTATCTTCCTTTGGAAGTAGCACATGAAATTTTGGAGAGGAAGTGTGAGAGAATTTGAGAGTAAACTTGAGTGAAATTGATCTTTGTGTGGGTGAGGTGGAGGGTTCGGCCGCAAGTATAAGACGGGGGGATGGTTGACTTCCTTATTATTTGGTGGTCATTACTACCATGGAATAGATACATGATGGATAATGGCCTTAAGATTTGTGGGGGAATTGTGAGGTGTCACCTCAATTTGCAATTTCTTTTTCCTTTTTTTTTGTTTTACTTGCCCAAAACCAAACCCTGTATGGCTTTTGGCCATAGTGGGCTAAATTAATGGCTTGGCTCATTAAAAGGTTTTCGGTTAATTAAATCCCAAAGGTAGAAGGATTTTCGTTTTGGAGTATGTATGGGCTTTTTGGGTTTAATTGGGTCAAATAAAAGGGTTTTCGGCCAAATAAGGCCCAAAGAAGAGTTTTCAGCCCAATAAGGCCCAAAGAAGAGTTTTCGGCCTAATAAGGCCCAAAGAAGAGTTTTCAGTTCAATAGGGTGTTGGGCCGATAAATATTGGGCCAATGCCCAAACTTTATTGGACTTAGATATTGGATCAAGTTATGGGCTTGCATGAGGCTATTTCAGCTTGATTCTAAATGTACGCTCATAAGTATTCAAATAGCATTCTAGTTTGATTTTCACTAATTTGATGTTGCAAGGTTACATAGAGGAAGTTTTTGATGGGTTTGAGCCAAAAGAACATCCAATGTGCTCATGCATACCCTAATGCTCTATCACTCTTAGAAATAGGGTAGCCGGTTTCTGTAGCCTAGGGGTCCTATTTATACTGGAGTTGCTAGGGTTTCAGTCAAAAACCCTAATGGACATCTTAGGCCTTAAGCTATCCAAGGAAGCTTCTGGAAGAGGGCCATAGGGCCGAAATTAGGGATGGACACATGCTAATTTCGTCCATGCCTAGTCCAAGAGGCTCCTCAGCCCAATACTCAACTATCACACATTTGACAATTTAAGTCCCTATTATTAAATTAATGTCTTTTAGCCACATATTTAATTTCTTAATTAATTCCTGTCTAATATTAATTTAATTATATGATTTTTCCATTAATATATTATTCATATAACATATTAATAAATCATAACATCCTCTTTCTTAATAAATCATCCTAACATGTTGCTTCAGTAAAGACAACCCAAAAGGACCATACACAACCGGGTCAAGTACTTACCAAATATAGTTACGAGCTTAGACATTAATCTAACAGTCTCCCACTAGGATAAGTCTAGTAACTAAAAATGTAAGCACAATCCAATTAGCAATCGTAGCTCTCAAAAACGATGTCAAACTATGATCTTATTAGTAACATGTCCTTTAGATAAGGGATCGTAGAGTCCTCCATTCGTTTGACATAGAACTTAATTGAACACATCAATTCAGTCTTGACCGGGCCCGACACATAAGTTAAACCAAATCATCGAGGGGCCCTGATATCGCTTTTACCCTCTTAGGATAAAAGGAAGAGATAAAATTCGACTTATATGTATTTACTATTTACTAATCAAAACATACACAACAATGTGTTTTATAACATCAAGTTACTGATGCGTTTACGCATTATCAATGCATAACCAATTAGCAAACAATAAACCATATATCTAGGTTTAAGACCATATGATATTATCGTCTTGCGATCACTCAAGATAAATTCCATGAAGTGATTCCAGCAATCGTGGGTTTATTCCAATGCTCAAATCAAACTCATAAGCACTCATGAACGTTGTGATGGGTTTCGACCAATACATCATTCCTATGGTGTACATGCAAAATCTAATAGCTTTTGGATCTAGTTTGTCTAACGAAGATGCAATTGAATATTCAAAGCTATAACCCCTAGATCTAGCATACAATTAATCATATTAACATAAAATAGGGTTTAGATCTAACCTTTGATCGTTATATACCAATAACAATCTAATCCTTGGTTTCAAAAAGCTTATTGCCTTTAGTGTTGCACCTCTAATGGAGTTACAAACACCACTAAGCAACTAGATGAAGAAGAAGAATAAAGAGAATGGGAACTCCAAAAACGTCCACGAAACCCTTCATAAGTGTTAACCCCGTTTTTAGGTCTCAAAGGTTCTTTAAATAAGTAGACAATTAGGGTTATCTAACAAGGAAACCCTAATTTGGCTGCTTAAGCCCTAAGCAGCCCATGGACCCCTTCTGGAACATGCCTTGGATGAAAATCATATGGGCTTCCCATAGATTTCGTCCAACCTATATTCCAAGGTGATCCATAGCCCAATTACAATTATCTTATAATTACAATTCCAGTCCCCTAAGTTTAATTAATCTCTTTTAGCCAAAAAATTAATTCTTAATTAATTCTTGACTAATATTAATTAAACATTATGATTTCTCCTTTAATATATTATTCTCATAATATATTAATAAATCATAATTAAACCTTTCTCTCCTTAATTCATCCTACATATTGCTATGGTGAAGGCAACCCAAAAGGACCATGCTCATAATCTAGTCAAGTACATACCAAAATAGTTATGGACTTAGACACTAATCCAACGGTCTCCCACTTGGATAAGTCTCATAACTATTTTTCATAACTTCAGAAGCTGATCAGCAATCGTAGCTTTCAAAGCCGTTGTCAACTCTGATCTTATCAGATATGCGTTTCCTTTAGATAAGGGATCATATATTCCTCCATTCTAGATATAGTATAGACTGAGACATGTATTTTAATCATTCTCTATATTGTTTCTCGATATCCGATTTATGACGACTGACAACATACTACAACTGGACACATCAACTTAGTCCCGGCTTGGCTAAGCGCTTAGGTGTCATTACTAAATCATCGAGGGGCCCATATATATCGCTTTTATCCCACTTTGGGTAAAAGGAATGGATAAACTTTGACTCAAATGCTCGCTTGCTCTTACTCATCAAATCACACACAACAGTTTGTTTTATAACACCAAGTTACTGGTGCGTTCACATATTATCAATGTGCAATCGAATTGTAATTACAACTCACACGTCTCGGTTTCAAGAATATACAATATTATCATATCACAATCACTCATGATAAAAACCATGAAGTGATTCAAGTGAGCGTGAGTTTAATCCAATACTCTAATCTTATCAAAGCACTCATGAACTCTGCAGCAAACTTGTGCTATGTAAACACTCTAGACGATCTATAGAGAGATTCATGACAACCTTGCTTCATACCTACTTCCAATGTATCACCGACTGTGGAGGTTCGAATAACCTAGTTATTCTGGAAGTAAAAAAATGCAAAGTGAAACACAACAATAGTACTTAGTCCTATATGGCCTCGAAACTTTTGAGCATAAATAAAACACCCTTTTATTAAAACACCATATCGATTACTCATTATTGATTGTTTAATGTTTTGGATATTCAACTTGACACTTGAATTTTCAACAATAGTTGTCCCATGCAGCAGGCATGCACACTATGTTTCCTATGGTTCATACTTTGTGAAATAGATCATTAGAAAACTTTTCCAATGATGCTCATTTCACAATTCCGTATCCTTATCATTAATGTAAGAATACAAATTTCTTACCACTATTAGAATTTGTTAGATTCTAACATTTTATGTAACGATCTTTTCATAAAGTCATAGCACAAAAGTCACCAAGACTTGGTCAATGAAACTACAAGGTTCTCTATCAGAAATTGTTACAAAACAATTATATAGATGTGATGTCTCTCACTCAAAGTACATTTCCTTTGAACATCCTTTCGCATAAAATTTTATAATGTAGACATAAATTCTTAATTTCCAACTCCTAATATGGAAACATTTCCCTATTTTCCATATGACAACTCATTCTTGATAGAATCTTATCTATTCATAATAATTTCGATATGATCCATCTAGTACTATACTTCCAACTACTCACAAGCGACCAATCATCAGCGAACTTTGGATCGTCCTTTGATAGTTGTTTAATTATTTTAGTCAAAACCGATTCTAGTCCCTTTTCCCTCTTAATGCACTATGCATTTGGAAAATTTTAGAATGGTCAAATATTATAGCATATGCGATCGATCCTATACCCGAAGCGTATAGGACACGAATCATAATGTCTTACATAAAGACGTGATACTTTACCACTCTTTTGCCATAACATTTTTGTTAGCCATGTTCTCAAAATTTGAACTATGAAGAGGGATGCCGTAATCATAATCAAATTTGAGAACGTGCTATGTATCCTTGACTAAATTTTATTAACAGTTTCTCGATCTAAGCTTTAGATTTTCGAAACGAAGTATAATATAGCAAAACAACATTTCAACCCTTGCAACTTTTCAAATTGAATCTTTGTTTTTCTATAATTAATATTGCTAATTTGCAATATTTAAAATAATAATCATGCTCCCACTTGCACAATGATTATTTCCTTATTAGCGTAACACTTATGCTCCCACTAGCTTTGACATGTATTCAGAAAACAATTGAACTTCCAAAGACAATGCTTATTGAATTCCTTAAGTTCATATTTCTAATACCTGATGCTTTGATAAGCCTTTATCTAAGCTTCTTAAATTCATAAACCTTTTTCTTAGAAAGCTCACATGTGTGTCTAAACAAATTCATAACTTATGTTATTAAGTCCCAAATGTTCAGACTAACTGCCAAATCTCACAATTCGAACTATGAAGATGGATGCGTAATCATAATCGAATTTAAGAATACAATTTACACAACTGCTATCTCCTTAAAATCTCTCTTAGTGAAAGCATTTCCTCAAAATCATTTTCATGAAGGAGGGAAACCTTATGTCACTTAGATTTTATAGTGTATGTGTTCCTATCCATATGAATTTTTCCAAAACCAAGGTTTGTGACAAATTCAAGCTCATATGGACTGAACTTGTTCAATTTTGATTCCTTGCCTCATGGTAGCATGAATGCCCATGATGTCTTCCAAGCAACTCACCCCTACATATCAGTTTACTTTCCATTGATCAAGGTGCATTCTATTTATGCCTTCAAATGAGAACTCATAGAACTTATATGCATAATTAACTAACTTTAATGACATAGAAACAAAAATATCTCAACCACGATAGGTTACAAACCTTAAGTCGTGTGCTAGTGATGATCAACTAGGTTTATCCTTTATTTTTTCTTGAAACTTTTCAATATTATAAAGGCTCCCACTGACTCCTTGACACATAAGATTCTCTTGTCAAGAAACATTTCTTGATAAACAAATATTCATAAGTTATTGTAGCTTTTCTCAAGACAAAACAGTTCACAAAATTGGTCCTAGATGGTCTTTGTCTTATCCAAGACATCACAACTTACCAATTTCAAATGTACAAGAATAAGAAATTTTTTCCAAATTCCACATTTGATGAGTGTTATAAACCTACTTAAGACTTGTCACTCAATTCACAATCTTGGAGTATAACTCTAAGACTCGATGTTGGAATGAAGTATGATTGACTTATTGATTTAATCATTTCCACAATTCTCGATTCCTCTTCTTAGCCATACAAATGCACTAAGACTCACTTAGAGGATCAATCGTGATATGGTTCTCAGTCATTAAGACGATCATAAAACACAATAAAAGGTACTCTCTTTTTTTCTTAGAATAGAGAAACTTTTATCTTTCTGCCTACTTGATTCATCTTATTCGTTCTACTATTCATTGAAATTCTTCCAGTCAACTCAGAATTACACTTATTCTAATAAGTATAATCACACTTACTAAACTTTAGTAAATCATGACGAATATCTTTATCACTCTTGTGGTCAACTTGATCAATGCACAACCTAGTGTACCTGATCTCCTAGTCTTTCACATGACACTTTGTCAAAGAATTAGTCTAATTTCCAAATACGAAATTTTTTCATTCATCATACAATACATGTTGCAAGATTCCAAGTTTCTGTCTAACTGAAACTTGGGTGATGAGATTCTTTCCTTGTTTGGTAAATTCTCGACATTTCCACAAACAGCAAAACAAGAATCATATCCAACTCAACATTGCTTAAATACAAACATCCATTTTCACACATGCCATTGCAAGGATAAATAAATAAGATAAAACTCAAAATGTATTTTATTGCCGAAAAACTTGTCCTTACAATGCAATTCAACTGAAAACTATGCTATTACACATTCCTAAGCAATTTATTGTAACTCTAAAGTAACAGCTCAAAAATCTGATCTTTGAATCTATGCGATTGAAATCCATTTCTTCATGATTCGATTCAGCACACTTCTTTCTTAAGATTGCTTTCTTTTCTTCGATCCTGCAAAACATCAAAATGTAATATTATCACATCATGTATTACGAATCTAGAATAGGATCTTAAAAGGAGCTAGATAGTGAACTTTACCTGAAGTAGACCCATATGCCATGACTCTCCCATCTCTTAGATCTCTCACGTAGTTTAGGCAGCTTCATCTCCAATGCCCCTTCTCTTGGCAATAAAAGCAAATGGAATCATTTGGCACATTACATGGGACAATCTCATACTTAGTCCTTTCTGGAGTTCCAATGTTGCCAGTGTGCATTGAATCTTGGGAGTTTGATTCACCATACAAATTTGCTTGACCAGCACGCCAAATCATTGCTGATTCAGCAACTATGACGAAATAGGTGAGATCAATTAGGGTCACGTCGTGTTCCATCATATAGTACTCTCTTACGAACTCACTATATGATTCAGGAAGTGACTGAAGAAACCAGTCAACAGCCAACTCACCTGAAATCTCAACACCCAACATCCTTAACCTGTCAATGTATGACTTCATCTCTAAGACGTGTGCACACACAGGTTTCCCATCTTCGTGTTTATTTACCAAAAGGGCTTGAGAGAGCTTCAACTTTTCAAGCCTTCAAACTTGTAGGTTAGGGAGAACAATTGGAGGAGTTGGAGGAAGTGAAGCATGACTCTCATTTCCTTGATCGTATGTTGGAACAACATCTTCATTTGGAAAGCTTTTTCCAAGGGATTTGGGAAGACCATTGCTAGAGTTAGTGTCACACCCCAAAACCAAGAACGGCGGAAACGTTCTGGGGCGGAGGACGTCATGTATAGTATCACAACACAGTAAATGTAAATAAGCAAACAACATCATCCATTGCATTAAATATTAAATTTTAATACAAGTGTGTTCTGTACAGTTATGGACACCAAAAATAATGTAACACAAAATAATATGAGATGAGTCTTGAATGCACTCCATCTTCTCAAAAGCTGGCCTCGGTACCTGTCTACTGATGACCTGAGAATACAAGTTATTTTGAAAGAGTTTATCAGCATTAAGCTGGTGAGTTCATAAGTATTTTAGTGTCAATGTTTCTTGTAAAAATGTTTGAACCTGTCTCAATGTATAAGTTTGTAAAAATGTGAGCAAATGTTTGAAAGTATTTGTAAAAGTTTGAATTACTCAGAAAATCCTATATTTTCTATAAAAGTAACCTTCTACCAAGGCTAGACTGTTTTGTAAACTTTTCTGTTGTAAAAGTGTGTAATTACCCAAGTATGACTATCATTTGTTAAAAATATAGTTTGTACACTAATGCTTAAGTGAGATTATCACTAAAATATGTAATGGGTAAATCATTGTAGTACTGTAGCTTTGTATAATAAGACTACTGCTGTACTAAATACTACTACCTTAAACCGGATTTATATTAAGGTATATTGTGATAAATTGCACCATGCTATCGACTGATAATCAACGACATAATGAACGGTCATAAAAAGAAATGACGTTTGGCACCCGCAGACCTGCAGGTCCGGCTGTAGCTAGCAGCAAGGTGTAGGATAGTCAATCCAGTATAGATCTATACGCAAACTCACGCTCTCCCTCCAAGAGAATTCTGGCTACAACTCGGGCCATGACATTTAAGGCATGCCCGATACAGTGGATCACAATTGTTAAGTATTCATGTATATGTATTGTTTCTCGTATATCTGTATATGTATTGTTTCTCGTATATCTGTATATGTATTGTTTCTAGTATATCTGTATATGTATTGTTTCTAGTATATCTGTATATGTATTGTTTCTAGTATATCTGTATATGTATTGTTTCTAGTATATCTGTATATGTATTGTTTCTAGTATATCTGTATATGTATTGTTTCTAGTATATCTGTATCTGATCCTGCGTTACCCCGATGGTAACCAGCTAAAGATGTACTGATGAATATGAATATGGAAGTACCTTTATGTCTATACATGTATATATGATATATAAGTAATATGGAAACGACCTTCTGATGGTCACCCAAAATCCCACCAGACCACATCCAAATCGAGGAAAAGGAAATAGGGCGGATGGCATTCCTAAGCCTTTTGAACATTATTTATATATCTATACATATATGGCCATGCAATTGTATATATAAAGCATAAATAAGTTTTCATAAAACATTTTGAAGCATAAATATAATTTCAAGAGAAGATTGACTTGATGTCGATCTATAAATCATTTTGAAAGCATACGTTGATAAAACAGTTTAAGTATAAGAAGCATTTGATTGAATCACAGTCTATAAGTAAGTTTGGATAGTAAAACAGTTTGTAAAACATTTCAATAGTAAGGCAGTTGAAAACAGTTTGAACAGTGGTAAAAATCGTTGTTTTTCCTAGTTATTAATCATATGTGATTAAACACAATCACATGTGATTGAAGTAATAACTTATAAGTATTTGACTTGTATCCCCCCCCCATAAAGTGTTATAAAACATTTAAAATCATTTCAAAGGTTGATTCAAGGGGGTATGAACTCACTTGTGGTGAGTCGTTTGAATTGCAGTGTCGGCTACCGTGCTAGGTGGCAAACGGAGACTGGTTTACACGCACGAGCCTAGTTATCATATAATAAACATATATATATATATATATATATATAACTAATTAGACATATAATAACTTAAATAAATAAGTTAAGACACTTAGAAAACATTTAAACACTTTTATGAGTGTTTAAGGTTCAAATGGTTGCATCTAAGTTGTTACGGGACAAGGCAAAAGGGTTTGAAACATCAAATAGCCTTGTATAGGAGTTCACCACCCA
This sequence comes from Lactuca sativa, assembly GCF_002870075.4. Lineage (NCBI taxonomy): Eukaryota > Viridiplantae > Streptophyta > Magnoliopsida > Asterales > Asteraceae > Lactuca > Lactuca sativa. The sequence continues at coordinate 349,648,017 of NC_056626.2, forward strand.
ACAAACCCCACACCTTGGAGTTTACGGCCGTAAAATCATAGGTTTATGGCCGTGAACTCCTCAAATGGTGTTTTTGGGTGTTTTGTGGTGTTATCTTGCATCTAGAACACTCCTAGCCTTATTGGAATAATGCATGAAGTAGTTTTTAGGCTCTAAAACACTCCATATGGGAGTTTACGGCCTAAGGTCCTTCACCTTAGAGTTTACGGCCGTAAACTCTAGGAAATAAATTGATTTGAGGCACTTAAACATCAAGAATGGCATCCATGATTTTATCTAAGGCTAATGGGGACAAGAGGCACACTTTGGTGCCATCACTTGGAGTTTACGGCCCAATTCATGTTCCTTGGCCGTAAACTCCTTTCAAGGAGTGATTTCTATGTGTTCTACTCTCCATTCTAGTCCCAAAGGTGCAAGGTAATTTGTCTAAAGGCTTAAGGGTTGCTTGGAATGATTTTTGTCCCACAAAAAGGGGTTTACGGCCCAAGGGAGTTCTTGGCCGTAAACTCCTACTAACTTGTGATTTTGATGAGCTTTTGGTGTTCTAATCAAGCACAAGTACTAGTAGTTAAAGTCCTTAAGCATTTGGGGAAAGTTTTAGGGCATTTAAGCCCTTGAAAAGGGGTTTACGGCCCAAGGGAGTTCCTTGGCCGTAAACTCCTAGAACTTATGTTTCTTGGATGATTTCTAGGCTATAAAGATCATACACAATGTCCTTGATAAGTCCTCTAACATGTGGATGGGTCTAGAAAGCATTAAAGTTTCATTTTGGAGTTTACTCCCCAAGAACGTTCTTGGGCGGTAAACTCTCGGATCTTGTAATCTAAACATGTAATTGGTGTTAATAAGCATTAAACAAGTATTGAAACACATATAGAAAAGTAGACTCACAATCTGGGATGAAAACCCGAAGATCCATCAGAGAGAATATGGCTTTTCTCTATTTGGAATTGTGAATAATGAATTAATTTAATTCAGAAAACTATTTATAGTCCTGGAATATTTTGACAGAAGATGTTTTTATTCCTGATGTTGGACTGAAACATTATGAAACTTGAAATGCCCAAGTTTCACAATGCCAGGAGTATCCACTCTCCTGATATCATCTAAAACATAAACCCTAATGTACACAAACTTGTTCGGAAAAGCTTGAAAGTTACTGAAACTGAACTAGCTTCTATTGAATAGATGAGGTTCGTACAATGGAAATTTCGGGTTGTCACATCATCCCCCTGTTAGAGGGAATTTCGTCCCGAAATTAGAATTTAAGCAAATAAAAGTTACAAACAATTAAGCGAAAAGATGAGGGAATTTCAACATCATCTGATCCTCGCGTTCCCAAGTGAATTCCGGTCCTCGCTTGGCGTTCCAACGAACCTTCACGATAGGGATACGACTTTGTTTCGTCTGCTTGACCTCACGGTCCATGATTTCTACAGGTTCTTCCACGAAGTTGAGGCTCTCGTTGATCTCGATCTCGTCAAGTGGGATTACGAGAGTCTCGTCGGACAGACACTTTTTCAAGTTAGATACGTGGAATGTAGAATGTACGTTACGCAGTGTGTCGGGCAGATCAAGTTTGTAAGCTACGGGGCCGACTCTGGCAAGAATCTCGAAAGGCCCTATGTACCTCGGATTAAGCTTCCCCCGCTTGCCGAAGCGTATCAAGCCTTTCCAGGGTGAGACTTTGAGAAGGACTCGGTCTCCCACCTGAAATTCCAAAGGTTTTCTTCGTTTGTCGGCGTAGCTCTTCTGTCGGTCTCTAGAGGCTTTCAATCGTTCACAGATTTGAACGATTTTCTCTGTCGTTTCCCGAATGATTTCCGGACCAGTGAGAGTACTGTCGGAAGCTTGCCCTCTTGCTAATTGAGTATCACCAACCTCAGCCCAGCACAGAGGGGATCTACACTTGCGGCCGTAGAGAGCTTCGAATGGAGCAGCCTTGATGCTGGTGTGATAACTGTTATTATAGGAAAATTCAACAAGGGGTAAATGAGTATCCCATGCCTTCCCAAAATCAATCACACAGGCTCGTAACATATCTTCCAATGTTTGGATGGTCCTCTCACTCTGTCCGTCGGTCTGTGGATGGTAAGCTGTGCTCATGTCCAGCCTTGTTCCTAGGGAATGTTGTAGGGATTGCCAAAATCTTGAGGTGAACCTACTATCTCTATCGGAGATAATGGAAATAGGTACACCATGCAACCGTACAATTTCCCTAATGTATGTTCTCGTAAGTTTCTCCATCTTGTCGGTTTCTTTGATAGGCAGGAAGTGTGCAGACTTGGTCAATCTATCAACGATGACCCATATGGTGTCAAGTCCACCCGTCGCCTTGGGCAACTTGGTTATGAAATCCATAGTGATCCGCTCCCACTTCCATTCCGGGATCTCTGGTTGTTGCAGTAAACCAGAGGGCTTCTGGTACTCGACCTTAACCTTTGCGCAAGTAAGGCATTTACTCACGAAGGTAGCAATCTCTGCTTTCATATTAGGCCACCAGTATAGCTTTTTCAGATCCAGATACATCTTATCTGAACCTGGGTGGACGGAGTACCGAGTGTTGTGCGCCTCGGTCATGACCAAGTCTCGGAAACCACCATGTTTCGGTGTCCAGATCCGGTCCATGAAATATAAAGCTCCGTCACCCTTGGCTTCGAAGTTCTTGTCCATTCCCCTAAGGGATTCACTCGACACATTTTCAGGTTTCATGGCCTCAAGTTGAGCCGCCTGAATTTGCTTAGTCAGGTGTGAATGGATGGTTATTGATAATGACTTGACCTTGCGACCAGAATATTCTTTCCGACTTAGGGCGTCTGCTACTACGTTGGCTTTACCCGGATGATAACGAATATCGCATTCGTAGTCACTGAGTAGCTCGACCCACCGTCGTTGTCTCATGTTGAGCTCCTTCTGATCGAAAATGTGTTGTAAACTCTTGTGGTCGGTAAAGATAGTGCTCTTCGCTCCATACAGGTAATGTCTCCAGATCTTCAGAGCAAACACTATTGCTCCTAGTTCAAGATCGTGGGTCGTGTAGTTAACCTCATGTGTCTTCAACTGCCTCGAGGCGTAGGCGATGACCTTACCTCGCTGCATCAGAACACATCCGAGTCCTTGATTGGATGCATCGCAGTAGACTACGAAGTCTTCTATTCCTTCTGGAAGGGATAGTATCGGTGCGGTGCATAAGGCTCGTTTGAGCGTTTGGAACGCTCTTTCTTGTTTCTCTTCCCAGTCAAAGGCCACACCTTTCTGGGTCAGGGTCGTAAGAGGCTTTGCTATTCGTGAGAAGTTCTGAATGAACCTGCGGTAGTAGCCAGCGAGACCTAGAAATTGGCGAATTTCTGTAGGTGTCTTTGGTGCTGACCAGTTCTCAATGGCTATTATTTTGGATGGGTCCACGTGGATTCCTTCCTCGCTTACCACGTGTCCTAAGAATTCGACTCTTCGGATCCAAAATTCACATTTCGAGAACTTCGCATAAAGTTTCTCCTTTCGTAACGTCTCTAGAACTTGTCGCAGATGATCACCATGCTCCTTCTTACTTCTGGAGTAGATCAGAATGTCGTCAATGAAAACGATGACGAACTGATCTAAGTAAGGTCGGCATACTCTATTCATCAGATCCATGAAGACTGCGGGCGCATTGGCCAATCCGAATGGCATCACCACGAACTCGTAGTGTCCGTAACGAGTTCGGAAGGCTGTCTTCGGCACATCCTCCTCGAGCACTCGTAACTGGTGATATCCGGATCTCAAATCAATCTTGGAAAAATAGCTCGCCCCTTGCAGTTGGTCGAATAGATCATCTATGCGTGGTAGAGGGTAACGATTTTTGATCGTCAATTAGTTGAGTTCTCTATAGTCAATACACATACGGAATGATCCGTCTTTCTTCTTAACGAACAAGACCGGTGCTCCCCAAGGTGAGAAACTTGGTCTTATAAAGCCCTTGCTGAGCAGTTCGTTAAGTTGACCAGAGAGTTCTTGCATCTCGGCTGGTGCTAAACGGTAGGGCGACTTGGCTACTGGGGTAGCTCCTGGGACTAAGTCTATTCTGAACTCGACTTGTCGTTGCGGAGGTAACCCGGGTAGTTCTTCTGGGAAAATGTCGGGGAAGTCGCTCACTACTGGGAGGTTCTTTAGTTCTTTCGTTTCTAGGTTCGTGTGGACGACGTGAGCAAGAAATGTGTGGTATTCTTTGCGCAGATATTTCCGTGCTTGAATACTAGATATAATGCGAAGACTCGCACCAGGTTTGTCGCCGTAGACTATAAGGGTTTCGTTAGACGGGAGGTTTAGTCGGACTGCTTTCTCGTAGCACATGATGTCGGCGCGATGAAGACTTAACCAATCCATGCCGATAATAACGTCGAAACTTTTTTATTGAGACCGGCATAAGGTCGATTGGGAATGAATGGTTATCTAAGGTTAGAAGACAACCTAAGTATATGCTATTAGTACTTTCAGTCTTCCCATTGACCATTTCTACTGTGAATTGTTCATTAAGTGCGTGTGGTTGTTGTTTAAGCATGCGAGCAAATTTGTGGTTTACGAAGCTTCGCTCCGCTCCACTATCGAACAGAATGCATGCATAGGAGTTATCAAGGAGGAACGTACCGGTCACCACTGTCGGGTCAGCAACTGCTTCCCCGTGGCCTATTCCTAGTACCCTCCCTGCTCCTCCAGCATTCCTTGCCTTTGGGCAGTCCCTTTTAAAGTGGCCTGTTTCGCCACATCCATAGCAAGTTGGGCTCGCGCCTGAGCCAGGAACTTGGGAGATCGGTTGCGCCGGGAACTTACAGAATCGGACGGTGTGTCCTTTTCTGTGGCAGTTGTTACACTGCATCTCACGGCAGGCGCCGTGGTGGTGGAAGCTGCATTTATTGCACTTCGGCAAACTTCCAGAATACTGCTTCCCCGGAGCAGTAACAGCAGTAGGGGCTACCGCAGCATGTACTGCTACGATTTGCTGTTTCTTTGAAGCACGCTGCTTCTTCTTCTCATCCCAGAACTTCCGCTTGTTGCCAGCGGGTTTAGAGGGTTCTGGGATGGCTAGGGTGGTTGTAGATGCAGGGGTCTTGACTCCATGGTCAATCAGTCTTTGTGCCAATCGCTTGGGACTGTCGAAAGTAGCAAGGTTGGATGCTAAGACATTCCCCTGGTACGGAGGCACTAGCCCCCATATATACCGCTCAATCTTTTTCCCTTCAGTGGGAACCATGTTGGGGCATAGGGCCACCAGTTCGCTAAAGCGGGCAGTGTAAGCGATAACGTTGGTGCCCTTCATGGTCAGATTCCAGAGTTCATGTTCCAACTTCTGGACTTCGCCCCTAGGGCAGTACTCCTCAGTCATGAGGTCCTTCATCGTTGCCCAGCCCATGTCGTTAGCCACGACGAGAGTTAGGGCTTTGACGTGGCCGTTCCACCACGTTAGGGCTTTATCCTCGAAGGTGCATGCGGCATATTTCACCTTGAATGCTGCAGGGCACGAACAGATTTCGAAGACTGATTCAGTCTTCTCGAACCATTGCGAGAGAGCAATGACTCCGCCGGTGCCATAGAAAGGCTTCGGCTTGCAGTTTGTAAATTCCTTGTAAGAGCACTCTCTCGAGCGCACAGGGATTTCAACTGGGATAGATTCAACAGGGGTTCCACCTCTGCTAGCATCCGATGAGTGATACTGAGCCATGGCAGTTGCCACTGCTGCAGCTACGGCAGCATTCAGGGCTGCAGTATCGATGACTGCAGGTGGTGGAGGCGGTGGAGGTACAGGATTATTCCTATTCCTGGGAGTCTTGCGAGGAGGCATCCTTCAGCTATAAGTTTATAAAGACAGGAAAGATGATAAGAATCAACTTGTAAGCAACGTGAGAGTGACCCATGGACTAACTAACCATAGCCCAACAGTTTGAATGAGTGCTTGAAATCACAATAAGGAATATTAGTAGGAATACACAAGTGTACAAATTTTCCCACAGATTAGGTAGATTTCATTAGTACGGGTATTACTGATGTAATGAGTTCAAGGAAAAATCGACCTAACAGTAGGTCTTACATCATACCATAAGGACAATACTGACAGTCCTAGATTCCTAATTAGAGTACCGAAAGTTAGGAATATTTTACAGATAAGTGCCACTTAGAGCACATATGTTCAAGGCTATCCCTAATTCAAAAGACAGAGATGTACTAGACATCATCTAATGGCGATGGGAATTCCTCGGGCGATCCCTGAGGTCGGACACTTGGCGACACACCTCTTGAAGGTGTCGGTCCTGAGCCCTCTGACGAGCTCGAAGTTCTAAGACTTCAGCACGGGAGGCAGCCAGCTGTTGCTGCAGAGTTTCGTTGGTTCTCCGGATCCGTTCCATGTCTTCTTCAAGACGGAGGATGCGGACTGTATTGACGCCTGAATTGGCATCAATCTCCATGACCCGGTCGATGGTTGCTCGACCTTGCTCGACATTACGAGTTATCCTGCGGATGATCACCGGCAGAGCTCTGTCAGCAGAGCCACCATCGTTGATGTTGTAGAAGGTTTGGTCCCCAAAGTATGGCAAGGGTTGACCCTGCTCATCACTCTAGCGATTCAGGTTGTTTGCCCACATGGGTGTAGGACCTGGAAACGCTGGTCGAGGGTTGTTGTTCGGGGCTTGACCTACAATCGGTAGGTTGTTGACTTCAGGCTCGGAGTCAGATCCATCTGAAAAGCCTTCTGCGAGGTGATCATCCAAAGGGATTGGATGATCATCTTCGGGCTCTTCGTCGATCCACCCGGCATTGCCTTCATTGGGAAAGTACGGGTCGCCATGAGGGAATCCAGCCATTTAGATCTACGCGAGAGGAGAGGTATAAGAATATAGTATACGTGTAACTAGTAGCACAAAATACTCCTATAGCATTTTAAGTTCTAAGTTCTACTGATCTTCTTGTGGTATTGTTGGTAAGTTTTTAGACTTGTTAACATATCACAACCATTCTAGGGCATATGCTAATCACTCCTAGGACCAGCATAGTTGATCAGGCTATGTCATTCCCAGGACTGACCATACATCCCCGAGCTCACTTGTGATATTCAACAATCGTAATACTTTTGTTCTTGTCATTGTGACACTGATTTTAGTATAATGTAGACTAGTATACTTAATTAAATATTTTATTATTTAAAGTATAGACTCTTGGTCAGGGTGTTTTAGTCCCTTTTGGGTTTATAGATTAGTATATCTTTTATGGGTTGATATACTTGATTCACTATAAACAATGCTCTGATACCAATCTGTCACACCCCAAAACCAAGAACGGCGGAAATGTTCTGGGGCGGAGGACGTCATGTATAGTATCACAACACAGTAAATGTAAATAAGCAAACAACATCATCCATTGCATTAAATATATAATTTTAATACAAGTGTGTTCTGTACAGTTATGGACACCAAAAATAATGTAACACAAAATAATATGAGATGAGTCTTGAATGCACTCCATCTTCTCAAAAGCTGGCCTCGGTACCTGTCTACTGATGACCTGAGAATACAAGTTATTTTGAAAGAGTTTATCAGCATTAAGCTGGTGAGTTCATAAGTATTTTAGTGTCAATGTTTCTTGTAAAAATGTTTGAACCTGTCTCAATGTATAAGTTTGTAAAAATGTGAGCAAATGTTTGAAAGTATTTGTAAAAGTTTGAATTACTCAGAAAATCCTATATTTTCTATAAAAGTAACCTTCTACCAAGGCTAGACTGTTTTGTAAACTTTTCTGTTGTAAAAGTGTGTAATTACCCAAGTATGACTATCATTTGTTAAAAATATAGTTTGTACACTAATGCTTAAGTGAGATTATCACTAAAATATGTAATGGGTAAATCATTGTAGTACTGTAGCTTTGTATAATAAGACTACTGCTGTACTAAATACTACTACCTTAAACCGGATTTATATTAAGGTATATTGTGATAAATTGCACCATGCTATCGACTGATAATCAACGACATAATGAACGGTCGTAAAAAGAAATGACGTTTGGCACCCGCAGACCTGCAGGTCCGGCTGTAGCTAGCAGCAAGGTGTAGGATAGTCAATCCAGTATAGATCTATACGCAAACTCACGCTCTCCCTCCAAGAGAATTCTGGCTACAACTCGGGCCATGACATTTAAGGCATGCCCGATACAGTGGATCACAATTGTTAAGTATTCATGTATATGTATTGTTTCTCGTATATCTGTATATGTATTGTTTCTCGTATATCTGTATATGTATTGTTTCTAGTATATCTGTATATGTATTGTTTCTAGTATATCTGTATATGTATTGTTTCTAGTATATCTGTATATGTATTGTTTCTAGTATATCTGTATATGTATTGTTTCTAGTATATCTGTATCTGATCCTGCGTTACCCCGATGGTAACCAGCTAAAGATGTACTGATGAATATGAATATGGAAGTACCTTTATGTCTATACATGTATATATGATATATAAGTAATATGGAAACGACCTTCGGATGGTCACCCGAAATCCCACCAGACCACATCCAAATCGAGGAAAAGGAAATAGGGCGGATGGCATTCCTAAGCCTTTTGAACATTATTTATATATCTATACATATATGGGCATGCAATTGTATATATAAAGCATAAATAAGTTTTCATAAAACATTTTGAAGCATAAATATAATTTCAAGAGAAGATTGACTTGATGTCGATCTATAAATCATTTTGAAAGCATACGTTGATAAAACAGTTTAAGTATAAGAAGCATTTGATTGAATCACAGTCTATAAGTAAGTTTGGATAGTAAAACAGTTTGTAAAACATTTCAATAGTAAGGCAGTTGAAAACAGTTTGAACAGTGGTAAAAATCGTTGTTTTCCTAGTTATTAATCACATGTGATTAAACACAATCACATGTGATTGAAGTAATAACTTATAAGTATTTGACTTGTATCCCCCCCCCATAAAGTGTTATAAAACATTTAAAATCATTTCAAAGGTTGATTCAAGGGGGTATGAACTCACTTGTGGTGAGTCGTTTGAATTGCAGTGTCGGCTACTGTGCTAGGTGGCAAACGGAGACTGGTTTACACGCATGAGCCTAGTTATCATATAATAAACATATATATATATAACTAATTAGACATATAATAACTTAAATAAATAAGTTAAGACACTTAGAAAACATTTAAACACTTTTATGAGTGTTTAAGGTTCAAATGGTTGCATCTAAGTTGTTACGGGACAAGGCAAAAGGGTTTGAAACATCAAATAGCCTTGTATAGGAGTTCACCACCCAACAAACCCCACACCTTGGAGTTTACGGCCGTAAACTCATAGGTTTATGGCCGTGAACTCCTCAAATGGTGTTTTTGGGTGTTTTGTGGTGTTATCTTGCATCTAGAACACTCCTAGCCTTATTGGAATAATGCATGAAGTAGTTTTTAGGCTCTAAAACACTCCATATGGGAGTTTACGGCCTAAGGTCCTTCACCTTAGAGTTTACGGCCGTAAACTCTAGGAAATAAATTGATTTGAGGCACTTAAACATCAAGAATGGCATCCATGATTTTATCTAAGGCTAATGGGGACAAGAGGCACACTTTGGTGCCATCACTTGGAGTTTACGGCCCAAGTCATGTTCCTTGGCCGTAAACTCCTTTCAAGGAGTGATTTCTATGTGTTCTACTCTCCATTCTAGTCCCAAAGGTGCAAGGTAATTTGTCTAAAGGCTTAAGGGTTGCTTGGAATGATTTTTGTCCCACAAAAAGGGGTTTACGGCCCAAGGGAGTTCTTGGCCGTAAACTCCTACTAACTTGTGATTTTGATGAGCTTTTGGTGTTCTAATCAAGCACAAGTACTAGTAGTTAAAGTCCTTAAGCATTTGGGGAAAGTTTTAGGGCATTTAAGCCCTTGAAAAGGGGTTTACGGCCCAAGGGAGTTCCTTGGCCGTAAACTCCTAGAACTTATGTTTCTTGGATGATTTCTAGGCTATAAAGATCATACACAATGTCCTTGATAAGTCCTCTAACATGTGGATGGGTCTAGAAAGCATTAAAGTTTCATTTTGGAGTTTACTCCCCAAGAACGTTCTTGGGCGGTAAACTCCCGGATCTTGTAATCTAAACATGTAATTGGTGTTAATAAGCATTAAACAAGTATTGAAACACATATAGAAAAGTAGACTCACAATCTGGGATGAAAACCCGAAGATCCATCAGAGAGAATATGGCTTTTCTCTATTTGGAATTGTGAATAATGAATTAATTTAATTCAGAAAACTATTTATAGTCCTGGAATATTTTGACAGAAGATGTTTTTATTCCTGATGTTGGACTGAAACATTATGAAACTTGAAATGCCCAAGTTTCACAATGCCAGGAGTATCCACTCTCCTGATATCATCTAAAACATAAACCCTAATGTACACAAACTTGTTCGGAAAAGCTTGAAAGTTACTGAAACTGAATTAGCTTCTATTGAATAGATGAGGTTCGTACAATGGAAATTTCGGGTTGTCACATTTAGACATCTACAAAACAGGATAAAATTCAAGTCAGTTGATAAGAATCCTTGATGTAACACCCAAAATGAAATATTAAGGCTAGGACCCAGCACAATACTCTACAACCTAGAAGAGGGATGTCATAATCTAGTTGCAGAATATTTGAAGGTAGGTAAATGACGATTTACCAATTTCCACCATGAAAAACGAAAATGAAGTTTAAGTTTTAAATGAATTGAAACTCTTAAATCTTTTTAGATTCATTGAACTTTTCAATGTCATGTTTAATCTCGATTCTTCCCTTCAAGTTTGCAAATGGGATGCCGAGGATCAAAAACAAGGTGTGAATAACCATACGAATCTATGTGCTGCACTCAATGCTACTATCACCTAATCAATGTGTCGGTTAGCCAGACACGCTCCATTGATCTATGATAAACATCGAGCCACCCTTCGCCACCAATGTCAATCCCAAATTAGTGTGCCGGTTAACCACACATGCTCCACTAACGTTTGACAAGGGTACAAAGTCTAATTCCATGGATTAGCATACAATTTCACATTTTGCTAAAGTAACTAGAATTTGGGAATTTGTAAAAGCATGTAGTTACTTTGTACTTGATAATACTTATAATAGAAGGTTTCGTCCTATCCTAACCATTCGGCTAACGTCCCTCCACTAGTCAAGAGTGTGGTGGGTAAGAGTGGATACCCATTCAATCACCATTTTATAGGCAATTTCCTTAAACACCCCTTATAAACCAGCTTCGTGAATGAGGCTTACTAACGGTAAGACTAACTGTTTACCCATACACATATATAATATTACACTTTTAATGTTATATATAGTATAGGGTGTATTTTACACTTTTAAAATACTAGGTGGTCTAATTTAATAAATTATACTTTAATTAAATGTAAACCAAAACTGTATGGGTTTATTAAATCTCCTTTAATTAGTAATACACCTTAATTAATAAATAAAACCATAAGGGTGTAATTTGAACTTTTCAAACTACTTGGGTTTTAGAATTTAAAATTTCAAATTAAGTCTTTTAATTAAATTTTAAAATCCAAAACTTGAGGGCAAGTTTTGAAACTTTTTCAAACTTAGGGTTTAGAATTTAAAATTTTCAAAATTAACCTTTTAATCAAAATTTAAATTCCAAAACATGAGGACAAGTTTTGAAACTTTTCAAAACATTAGGGTTTAACTATTCAAATTTCAAAAACAAAACTTTTAAGTTCAAATTTAAACTATAAAACCTAAAGGGGAAAATTGAAACTTTTTCACAAGATAATTCAAATCTAAATTACAAATAATCAATCTTTATCTAATAAAACAAAAGATTATCTAAATTTTGACAATTATCTACTATTTTGGCAAGGATAATCTCCAAATATTGATAAAAATCGATTTTTATTAATAAAAAACGTTTTAGGTAATTATCCACAGCCAAAACAGGTCAAAATCCCGCATAATCAGGTATATGCGACTCTGACTCGTCGAGTCAGCACTGGACTCGTCGAGTTCCCAGTGGACTCAGCAATTTCAACTAGGGACTCGACGAGTCCAGCCCCCAGAAACCAAAAATTTGATTTTAAGCATGAATAATCAACTATAGCATCAAATACATCAAATAAACAACCCTAGTCTCTAATACCACTAATGGGTTTCGAGCAATACATCATTCCTATGGTATACATGCAAACCCTAATAGCTTTTGGATCTAGTTTGTCTAACGAAGATGCAATTGAATATCCAAAGCTATAAACCCTAGATCTAGCATACAATTAATCATATTAACATAAAATAGGGTTTAGATCTAACCTTTGATCGTTATATAGCAATAACAATCTAATCCTTCGCTTCAGAAAGCTTAGTGCCTCAAGTGTTGCACCTCTAATGGAGTCGCAAACACCACTAAGCAACTAGATGAAGAAGAAAGAGAATGGGAACTCCAAAAACGTCCAGGAAACCCTTCATAAGTGTTAGCCCCATTTTTGGGTCTCAAGGGTTCTGTAAATAGGTAGACAATTAGGGTTATCTAACAAGGAAACCCTAATTTGACTGCTTAATCCCTAAGCATCCCATGGACCCCTTCTGGAACATGCCTTGGACGAAAATCATATGGGCTTCCCATAGATTTCGTCCAACCTATATTCCAAGGTGATCCATAGCCTAATTACAATTATCTTATAATTACAATTTCAGTCCCCTAAGTTTAATTAATCTCTTTTAGCCACAAAATTAATTCTTAATTAGTTCTTGATTAATATTAAATAAGCATTATGATTTCTCCGTTACTATATTATTCTCATAATATATTAATAAATCATAATTAAACCTTTCTCTCCTTAATTCATCCTACATATTGCTATGGTGAAGGCAACCCAGAAGGACCATGCTCATAATCGGGTCAAGTACATACCAAAATAGTTATGGACTTAGACACTTATCTGATGGGTTTTAAGCAATACATCATTCCTATGGTGTACATGCAAACCCTGATAGCTTTTGGATCTAGTTTGTCTAATGAACATGCAATTGAATATCCAAAGCTATAAACCCTAGATCTAGCATACAATTAATCATATTAACACAAAATAGGGTTTAGATATAACCTTTGATTGTTATATAGCAATAACAATCAATCTTTGGCTTCAGAAAGCTTAGTGCCTCAAGTGTTGCACGATGAAGAAGGGAAGAGAAGGGAGGCACCAAAAACGGATGGAAACCCTAAAGGAACACTTAGCCACGTTTTTGGGTCTCAAGGGTTCTTTAAATAGGTAGGCAATTAGGGTTGTCTAACAAGGATACCCTAATTTGAATGCTTAAGCCCTAAGCAGCCCATGAACCCCTTCTGGAACATGCCTTGGACGATTTCTAATGGGCTTCCCCATAGAATTCGTCCAACCTATTATTCCAAGGTGATCCATAGCACAATTGCAATAATCTTATAATTACAATTCCAGTCCCCTAAGTTTAATTAATCTCTTTTAGCCACAAAATTAATTCTTTATTAATTCTTGACTAATATTAATTAAACAATATGATTTCTTCTTTAATATATTATTCTCATAATATATTAATAAATCATAATTAAACCTTTCTCTCTTTAATTCATCCTACATATTGTTATGGTGAAGGCAACCCAAAAGGATCATGCTCATAATCGGGTCAAGTACATACCAAAATAGTTATGGACTTCGACACTAATCCAACAGTCTCCCACTTGGATAAGTCGAATAACTATTTTGTATAACTTCAGAACCTGATCAACAATCGTAGCTTTCAAAATCCGTTGTCAACTCTGATCTTATCAGATACGCGTGTCCTTTAGATAAGGGATCATATATTCCTCCATTCTCAAGATATCATATAGACACAAGACATGAACATTGATCATTCTCTCTATATTGTTTCACGACTTCCGATTTATGACGATTGACAAGAGACTACAATTGAACACATCAACTTAGTCTCGGCTTGGCCAAGCGCTTAGGTGTCATCACTAAATCATCGAGGGGCCCACAGATATCGCTTTTATCCCACTTTGGGTAGAAGGAATGGATAAATCTCAACTCAATTGCTCGCTTGCATTTACTGATCAAATCACACACAATAATAAGTTTTATAACACCAAGTTACTGGTGCGTTGTTCTTATTATCAATGTGCAACCGACCAACCAATAACAACTCACACGTCTCAGTTTCAAGAATATACAATATATCGTCTCACAATCACTCGTGATAGTGATTCACGTGAGCGTGGGTTTAATCCAATACTCTAATCTTATCAAAGCACTCATGAACTCTGCAGCAAACTTGTGATATGTCTAAACTCTTTAGACAATCTACAGACTCTTCATGACAGTCTTCATTCATACCTACTTCCAACGTATGACCGACTGTGGAGGTTCGAATAACCCAGTTATTATGGAAGTCAAAACATGAAACTGAAACACACCAATAATACTTAGTCCTATATGGCCCCAAACTTGTGGGAGTAAATAAAACACTATTGTTTAAACACGATATTGATTACTCATTATTCATCGTTTACTGTTTCATAAAATCAACTTATTACTCAAATTACAACAATAGTTGTCCCATGCACAAAGCATGCACACTATGTTTCCTATGGTCCTTACTTTGTGAAATAGATCAATTGAAAAAAATTTCCAATGATGCTCATTTCACAATTCCCAATCCTTATCATTAGTGTTAGAACACAAGGTTCTTGCCACTAATAGAATATACTAGATTCTAACATTTTATGCAACGATCCTTTCGCAAAATCATAGCACAAAAGTCACCAAGACTTGGCCAATGAAATTACAAAGTACTCTATCGGAAATTGTTACAAGACAATTCCATAGACGTGAAGTCTCATATTCAAAGTACATTCCTTTGAACATCCTTCTTGCATAAAATTTTCTAATCTAGACATAGACTCTCAATATCCAACTCTCAATATGGAAACATTTCCATATTTGCCATATGACAACTCATTCTTAATAGAATCTTATCTATTCATAATAATGTCGATATGGTCCATCCAATACCATACTTCCAACTAGTCACAAGCGACCAATCCTCAGCGAACTTTGGATCGTCCTTTGATAGTTGTTTAATTATTTTAGTCAAAACCGATTCTAGTCCTTTTTCCCTCTTAATGCGCTAGACATTTGGAAAATTTTAGAATGGTCAAATATTATAGCAATTGCAATCGATCCTATACCCGAAGCATATGGGACACGATGCATAAAGTCTTACATAAAGATATGATACTTTATCAATCTTTTGCCATAATATTTTATGTGTCACATTCTCACAATTCGAACTATGAAGAGGGATGTCGTAATCATAATCGAAATTTAAGAACACACTATGTAGCCTTTGACTAAATTTATTAAAATTTCTCAATCTAAGCTTTAGATTTTGAAACGAAGTATAATATTCTCTCCCTTAATTATAGCAAAACCAACTTTTCAACCCATGCAACTTTGCAAATTAAATTTTTGTTTTTCTATAATTAATATTGCTAACTTGAAATACTTACCATAATAATCATACAAACATAAAACTTATGCTCCCACTATCATGATGATTATTATCATATAAGCATAACACTTATGCTCCCACTAGCTTTGACATGTATTCTGAAAACAACTGAACTTCCAGAAAACAATGCCTATTGAATTTCTAAAGTTCATATTTCTAATACCAGATGCTTTGATAAGCCGTTATCTAAGCTTCTTCAACTTATACACCTTTGCCTTAGATAGCTCATATGTGCATCTAAACAATTCAGAACTTATATCAATAAGTCCCAAATGTTAGACTAATTGCCAAATCTCACAATTCAAACTATGGAAAGCGATTTCGTAACCATAATCGAATTTGAGAATACAATTTTCACAATTGCTATCTTCTTAAAATCTCTCTCAGTGCAAGAATTTCCTCACAGTCATTTTCATGAAGGAGGGAATCTTATAACACTTAGATTTTATGGTGTATGAGTTCCTATCCATGTGAATTTCCAAAACCAATTTTGCGACAAATCCAAACTCATATGGATTGAACTTTCTTGATTTCTAGCCTTATGGTAACACGAGTGCCCACCATGTCTTCCATGTAGTTTAGCAACTTATCCTTACATATCAATGTACTTTCCATCGATTAAGGCCCTTTGTCTTTATGCATTCAAATGAGAACTCATAGAACTCACATACATAATTAACTCAATTGGAATGGCACAGAAAAAAAAAATGTCAACACGATAGGTTGTAAACCTCAAGTCGTGTGCTAGTGATGATCGATAAGGTTTATTCTTGATTTGTTCTTGAAACCTTTTTCAAGATCATTAAAACTCCCACTGACCTCTTGACATATATGATTCTCTTGTCAGGAAACTTTCCTTGACAAAACAAATATTCAAGAGTTAGTGCGAAATCCTATCTAGACTAACACTTCGCTCAATTGGTTCTTGTTGGTCTTTGTCTTCTGTAAGACAACATAACTTACCAATTTCAAATGTGCAGGAATAAGAAGAGTTTTTCCAATTCCACATTTGCTTAGTGTTATAAACCTACTAAATACGTGTCACTCAATTCGCAATCTTGGATTATGACTCTAAGACTCGATATTGAAACGAAGTATGATTGACTTCTTGATTTAACCATTTCTACAATTCCCGATTCCTCTTCTTAGACATACAAATGTACTAAGACTCACTTAGAGGATCAATTGAGATATGGCTCTTAATCATTAAGACTTATCATAAAACACAAAAAAAGGTACTCTCTCCGTTCTTCTTAGAATGGAGAAACTTTTATCTTTCTGCCTACTAGATTCTTCCTATTCGTTCTGCTATTGATTGAAGCTCTTTCAATCAACTCAGAATCATAGTCACTCTTATAAATATAACCATATTTACTAAACTTTAGTAAATCATGACGAATATCTTTGTCACTCTTGTGGTAGACTTGATCAACGCACAACCTAGTGTCCTCGATCTCCTAGTCCTTCACTTGACACTTTGTCAAAGAATTAGTCTAATTTCCAAATATGAAGTTTCTCATTCATCATGCAACCAAGTTGTATGATTCCGAGTTTCTAACCAATTGAGACTTTGGCGATGAGAAACTCTCCCTATTTGGTAAATTCTCGACATTTCCACAAATAACATAATCAAGAATCAAATCCATTATTACTAATAATAGAAACCTTCAAACATAAATTTTTCATACATGCCATTGCAAGGATAAATAAATAAGATAATATCAAAAAATTATTTTATTGCAGAAAAAACTTGTCCTTCCAATGCAAATCAATTGAAAAACTATGTTATTAGATATTTCGTAGCAATCTACCCTAACTCTAAAGTAGCAGCTCAAAAATACGATCTTTGAATCCATGCGAACGAAATCCATTTCTTCGTGATCAGATTCAGCACGCTTCTTCCTTAAGCTTCCTTTCTTTTCTTCGATCCTACAAAACATCAAAATGTAATCTTATCACATCACTATTAAGAATCTAGAATAGGAACTTAAAAGAGTTAGTTAATGGATTTTACCTGAAATAGAGCCATACACCTTGACTCTTCCATCTCTTAGATCTCTCAGGTAAATAGGGCAGCTTCGTCTCCAATGCCCCTTCTCTTGGCAATAAAAGCAAATGGACTCTTTTGGAATGAGACAAGGAACTATCTCAGAATTTACCTTTTCTGGATCTCCAATGTCACCATTTTCAATGTCCATTGAAGTTTGGGAGTTTGATTGACCAGAAAATTTTGCTTGACCAGCACGCCAAATCATTGTTGATTCAGCAGCTATAAGCAAATAGGTGAGATCAATGAGGTTCACGTCATGGTACATCATATAGTACTCTCTAACGAAATCACTATATGATTCAGGAAGTGACTGAAGAACCCAATCAACAGCCAACTCACCTGAAATCTCGACACCCAACATCCTTAACCTATCAATGTGTGACTTCATCTCTAAGACGTGTGCACACACAGGTTTCCCATCTTCGTGTTTACTTGCCAAAAGGGATTGAAGGAGCTTGAACTTTTCAAGCCTTTGAACTTGTGGGTCAGGGAGAACAATTGGAGGAGGTGGAGAAAGTGAAGCATGACTCTCATTTCCTTGATCGTATCTCGGAACGCCATCTTCATTTGGAAAGCTTGTTCCAAAGGATTTAAGAATACCATTGTAAGATTCAAACATCTACAAAATGGGAGAAAATTCAAGTCAGTTGATAAGAATCGTTGATGTAACACCCAAAATGAAACATCAAGGCTAGGATCCAACACAATACTCTAAAACCTAGAAGAGGGATGCTGTAATCTAGTTGCTGAATATTTGAAGGTAGGTAAATGACGATTTACCAATTTCCACCATGAAAAACAAAAATGAAGCTTAAGTTTTAAATGAATTGAAACTCCTAGATCTTTTGAGATTCATTGAACTTTTCAATGGCATGTTTAATCTCGATTATGCCCTTCGAGTTTACGACTAGGATGCCGAGGATCACAAAACAAGGTGTGAATAACCATACGAATCTACGTGGTGCACTCAATGCTACTATCACCTAATCAATGTGCCGGTTAGCCACACACGCTCCATTGATCTATGACAAACATCGAGTCACCCTTCGCTACCAATGCCAAACCCAAATTAGTGTGTCGGTTAACCACACACGCTCCACTAACGTCTCGGCAAGGGTACAAAGTGTAATTCCATGTATTAGCATACGATTTCACATTTTGCCTAAAGTAACTATGATTTGGGAATCTGAAAAAGCATGTAGTTACTTTGTACTTCATTATACTTATCATGGAAGGTTTCGTCCTATCCTACCCATTCGGCTAACGACCCTCTACTAGTCAAGAGTGTGGTGGGTAAGAGTGGATACCCATTCAATCGCCATTTTATAGGTAATTGCCTTAAACACACCTTATAGACCCGCTTCGTAAATGAGGCATGCTAACGCTAAGACTGACTGTTTACTCATACATATATAATATTAGACTTTTAATGTTATATATAGCATAGGGTGTATTTTACACTTTTAAAATTACTAGGTGGCTTAATTTTGTAAATTATACTTTTAATTTAATTAAATGTAAACCAAAACTTTATGGGTTTATTAAATATCTTTTAATTATACACTTTAATTAATTAACAAAACCATAAGGGTGTGATTTGAACTTTTCAAATTACTAGGGTTTTAGAATTTAAAATTTCAAATTAAGACTTTTAATTAAATTTTAAAATCCAAAACTTGAGGACAAGTTTTGAAACTTTTCCAAACTTAAGGTTTAGAATTTAAATATTTCAAAATTAACCTTTTAATAAAAAAAAAAAAGTTTAATTCCAAAACTTGAGGACAAGTTTTGAAACTTTTTCAAAACTTTAGAGTTTAACTTATTTAAATTTCAAAACAAAACTTTTAAGTTCAAATTTAAACTGTAAAACCTAAAAGGTGTAAATTGAAATTTTTTCAAAATTACTAGGTTAAATATTTTTTCAAATAATAATCCTATATTATCCATATTTAACCAAATCCATCAATTTTGACAAGGATAAACATTCCAAACATAAAAAAAAATCGATTTTAGGCAATAAAAACGAGTTTTGGTAATTATCCCCATCAAAATCTAGCCAGAAAATTGAAAATCCCGGCAACAAAACAGCCAACTCTCGAGTCCTCTTTGGAACTCGTCGAGTTCAAGCTACTCGTCGAGTTCTTAGAGCAACTCGACGAGTTCATCAAACAGTCAACCAAAAATTTCGATTTTTAGATCAAACAAGCATCAAATTCAATAACAAACAGCCCTAGGCTCTGATACCACTGATGGGTTTTAAGCAATACATCATTCCTATGGTGTACATGCAAACCCTAATAGCTTTTGGATCTAGTTTGTCTAATGAACATGCAATTGAATATCCAAAGCTATAAACCCTAGATCTAGCATACAATTAATCATATTAACACAAAATAGGGTTTAGATCTAACCTTTGATTGTTATATAGCAATAACAATCAACCCTTGGCTTCAGAAAGCTGAGTGCCTCAAGTGTTGCACCTTTAATGGAGTCACAAACACCACTAAGCAACAAGATGAAGAAGGGAAGAGAAGGGAGGCACCAAAAATGGCTGGGAACCCTAAAGGAACACTTAGCCACGTTTTTTGGTCTCAAGGGTTCTTTAAATAGGTAGGCAATTAGGGTTATCTAACAAGGATACCCTAACTTCAATGCTTAAGCCCTAAGCAGCCCATGGACCCCTTCTGGAACATGCCTTTGACGATTTCTAATGGGCTTCCCCATAGAATTCGTCCAACCTATTATTCCAAGGTGATCCATAGCCCAATTCCAATAATCTTATAATTACAATTCCAGTCCCCTAAGTTTAATTAATCTCTTTTAGCCACAAAATTAATTCTTTATTAATTCTTGACTAATATTAATTAAACAATATGATTTGTCCTTTAATATATTATTCTCATAATATATTAATTAATCATAATTAAACCTTTATCTCCTTAATTCATCCTACATATTGTTATGGTGAAGGCAACCCAAAAGGACCATGCTCATAATTGGGTCAAGTAAGTACCAAAATAGTTATGGACTTAGACACTAATTCAACATAATCCAGCATGTTGTAGCAAACTTTTGCTATGTCTATACATTTTAGACAATCTACACACCAATTCTTGACAGTCTTCATTCATACCTACTTCCAACATATGAACGACTGTGGACGGTTCGAATAATCTCATTATTCAGGAAGTCATAACACGCAAAGTGAAACACTAGGTAAACAATTAACATAAGACAGTAGCATTACTAATAAATAATACTCTTTTATTTAATCATCAAATGTTGATTACAATTTATCTGTTACATGTTTCTAAACTATCTAATCCAAACTAATATCGTTCTTCTGCTCGATGCTCCTAACGTGCTGCAAGTGCTTAACCCTACTCAATCCCTTTGTAATCGGATCTGCTAGGTTATCCTCTGACGATACCATCTTTACTACAAGGAGTCCTTATTCCACCTGATGTCAAATAAAGTGATATTTTTTGTTGATATGTCGAGATCTGCCGTGATCCCTCGGTTCCTTGGTCAAGGCAACTGCTCCTTCATTATCACAGAAAATTTCCATGTGCTCCTTTATGGCTGGCACAACTCCAAGGTCTCTAATGAAGTTCTTCAACCATATTGCCTCCTTTAACGCTTCGCTCGCTGCAATGTACTCTGATTCGCACGTTGAATCAGCTACGGTCTCTTGCTTGGAACTTTTCCAAGTCACTGCAACTCCATTAAGGGTAAAGACCCAGCCCGACTGCGAACAGTAGTTGTCCCTATCGGTGTTAAAACTGGTGTCACTATACCCTCGCACCTTTAAGTCATCACTCCCACCGAGGACTAGAAACCATTCCTTGGTCCTCTTAAGGTACTTATGAATGTTCTTGACTGTGGTCGAATGCGCTTTCCCAGGGTTCCCTTGATATCTGCTAACCATGCTCAAAGTGAAGGCCACATCAGGGCGAGTACAAGTCATAGCATACATGATCGAGCCAACTGCGGAAGCGTAAGGTACTCGGCTCATCTCTGCTATCTCGACTTCTGTACTCGGACTTTGAGTCTTACTCAACTTGGAATTACTTTGGATCGGTAACTCCCCCTTCTTTGAATTCTCCATACTAAAACGTTTTAGTACCTTGTCCAAGTAAGTATTCCATCTGCAAGACACTTGATTATGTCCATAAATGGACTTTTCAAGCTTGCACACTCTATTGGGATGCTTCACATTGACAAAACCCTCTGGTTAAGCCATGTAAACATCCTCATCTAACTTCCCATTAAGGAAAGCAGTTTTGACATCCATCTGCCATATTTCATAATCATGAAATGCAGCAATGTCTAGAATCACCCTAATAGACTTTATATTGGAAACCCGTGAGAAGGTTTCATCATAGTCAACTCCGGGAGTTTAAGTGAAACCCTTCGCGACCAATCACACCTTATATGTGTGTACATTCCCATCCATGCCGGTCTTCTTCTTGAAGATCAACTTGCACCCAAACGTCTTTCGTTCGGGCACATGGTCAACCAAATTCCAAACTTGGTTGTCATACAGGGACCGAATCTCGTTGTCCATCACCTCTTTCCACTTCGCAGACTCCGGGTCTGCCATGGCTTCCTTATAGCTGTTAGGTTCGTCCATATTCACTAGTGTACTATCACTAATGAACGTATCCCCTTCGGTAGTAATATGAAAACCATAAAACTGCGGTTGAACCCTAACTCTATCAGAACATCTAAGAGGTAAGGACTAGTCAATCGGTTCAACCGGAGTTTCCTCCTCGGCTTGAGCGCCAGCGTTAGAAGTTCCTTCATCGCTCGACTCTTGAATCTCTTCAAGATCGATTTTTTCTCCCACTGTCCCCTTGGATTTTGATTTCTCGTTCTCGGAAAACCCCTCCCCTCGCAATGAAGACAACATTGTCACTCGGTCTATAGAAGAGATATCCAAATGACTTTTATGGGTAGCCGATGAAAATACACCACTCACTATGAGGTTCGAGCTTGTCATAAGTCTCTCGTCTTACGAAAGCATCGCAACCCTAAACCTTGATATGTGCCAACGAGGGAGCTCTCCCTGTCCACATCTCGTGAGGTGTTTTGGCAACCTTCTTCGTAGGGACTAAGTTAAGGATATAGGTTGCAGTCTCTAAGGCATACCCCCAGAATGAGATAGGTAGTGAAGCACGACTCCTCATAGAATGAACCATGTCCAACAAGGTTCGATTACGCCTCTCAGCCACACCATTCAACTGCGGTCTCCTAGGTGGCATCAACTATGAAACGATTCTGCATTCCTTGAGATAGTCGTGGGATTCAAGACTTAGGTACTCTCCTCCTCGATTGGATCGAAGCATCTTAATTTTCCTGCCCAACTGATTCTCCACTTCATGTTTAAATTCTTTGAACTTTTCAAAGGTTTCCGACTTGTGCTTGATTAAGTAGATATACCCATATCTGTTATAATCATCGGTAAAAGTCACATAGACTCCAACATTCCATCCTTTTGGAGTTGGGCTATGCGTTACTTGTTGACATGTCCAAGACAACAATGCCACAAGCATGCTTTATCCAAACTATTGGATGAATCAATACAAAACACATCATTTCCTAAGTTATCTATAACCATCACAATTTCATATATTCCATTACAAGGCAATGCTTCAAAATAAAAGACACCATTAAGATATGCATTAATAGAACCCTTTTCATTAAAATGAATATATAAAACCTTGTCTATATAAACCATGAAATTAAATGATGTTTCTTGCCATATCTAGCGAATAGCAACAATTGTTTAAATCTAATCCTAATCCACTACTGAGCATTAAAGAGTAAAGTCTGATCTTGGTAACAGGCGACGATCTTCTGTTCCCCATGATCAAATTTATCTTACCATGCTCCACATCCTTATCTCTTCTTAGGCCTAGCAAATCAGAACAAATGTGAAAACCACATCATGTATCAAGTACCTAAGAAATGTAATGTGATTAATCATTAGATTTAATGGTGTAAATACCTGCATAGGATGGCTTGATCTTTCCATCCTTGATTGCCTGCAAATATTATGGACAGCTTCTCTTCCAATGCCCTATTTTGTGGCAGTAGTGGCACTCTACCTCCTTTGGGTTAGAGTTGGGTTTAGCATAACCAACTTTAGTTCCACTAAAAGAGGTACCATCTTGGGATTTTCCCTTGTGGTGGCTCTTTGAGGGAGCCTTCCTCTTCTTACGCTTCCCTTGCCCAATAGCCAAAACAGGGGCAACAGTTGGAGCGGGAGTTGATGCAACAGACTTATCCTTGAGATTGCTCTCAACAATCCTTAGCAAGCCTTGAAGCTTGCTCAAGGTGACCTCTTCCTTATTCATGTGGTAGGTCATGTGGAATTGGTTGTTGGAGGGAGGCAAGGAGTGAACGATGATGTCAATCGCCAGCTCTTCATCAAATTTAACATTCAACTTTAGCATACGATCAACATATCTCTGCATCTTTTGCAGATGGGCGGTAAGGGACTCTCCACTACCCATTCGGGTAGTGATCATCGAAGTGATGATCACATACCTTTCTTGTGTCGCACTTTGTTGGTACCGGTCCAACAAGTCTTGATGCATCTCATAGGGATACATGTCCTCATAGGACTTTTGGAGTTCGGAAGTCATGATCGCTAGCATGATGCAATGGACTTTCGTGGCATCACGCTCGTGGGCCTCAAAGGCAGCGATCTCTTTGGGAGTGGCAGTGTTCATGTCGATCTCCTTCAGCTCCTTATCAAGGACATACTCTTTGTCCTTGTAACGGGTGACCATTATTATATTATGGATCCAATCATTGAAACTGTTTCCACCAAATATCACCCTCCCACACAAGTTCATGAGTGAGAATGAGCCGGAGGAGCTTGAGCCGGAAGCGTTTTTGTTGTTCTTATTCGACATCTGAAAAGGAAAAGAACAAAGTTTGATTAGAAATGAATCCCTAATTAGGATCCAACAACATTATTTACATATTAGAAGAGGGATGCCGTAATCTAACATGCAAATAATTTGAAGGTAAGTGAATAACGATTCACTAATTGTCCACCATGAAAAACGAAAAAAAAAGATTAAGTTTTAAATGTATTGAAAACTCCTAGATCTTTTTCAGATTCATTGAACTTTTCAATGGCATGTTTAAATCTTGATATACCCCTCAAGTTTGTAACTGTGATGCCCAGGATCACAAAGCGGGTGTGAATAACCATGAAAATGTACACGGTTCCCTCATTGTTACAGTCACCTATTCGATATACCTCTTAACCAAACACGCTCCATCGAACTATGACAAACAATGAGTCACCCTTTGCTACTTTTTCTTAGAAGCCAATTAGTGTGCCGGTTAACCAAACACACTCCACTAACGTCTTAGCAAGGGTACAAAGTGTAATTTCATGGAATTGCATCAATTCACTTTTCCTAAAGTAACTAAGATTGGGAATTTTGTAAAAAAAACGTTTAGTTACTTTTATAATTCATTATACTTATTAATGAGAAGGGGTTGTCCTATCCTACTCGTTCAGCTAACGACCCTCCACCAATCAAGGAAGAGGTGGGTGAGAGTGGACACCCATTAAATGACCATTTTATAGGCCATAACCTTAAACCCCTCCCCCCTCCCCTTAGAGATTGGCTTCGTGAATGAGGCCTACTAACAGTAAGACTGTCATTTTAGGTTTTATATATATATATATATATATATATATATATATATATATATATATATATATATATATATATATATATTAATCTTATAATATTATAAAGTATAAGGTCGAATTTTGAATTTGTAAAATTCTAGGGTTTGAAATTTAAATAGTTCGAATTAAACATTTTAATCATAAAATTTAAATTTCAAAACTTGAGGACAAGTTTCAAACTTTCAAAACACAAATGATCAAATAGCAAATAATTTTAAATTAAACAATTAATTTAGTGATTATCTAAATTTTACATAATCAAGATTATTTATAAGATAATTCACCAAATAAATTAAATAGTCAAATATTATCATATAATGAATTTATTATTCAAATAAATGGTAATTATCTTTTAATTTGGTAAGGAGAATCATAAAGTATACATAAAAGTCGGATTTTATTATTCAAAAACAATTTTGGTAATTATCCAAACACAAAATAAGTCAAAAAAACCGAGTTTTGAGCCATCTGGTCCACAGACTCGTCGAGTAGCCTACTGTACTCGTCGAGTCTGTCAAACAAATTGGACTCACGTCGTGGACTAAGTGAGTCACGTCATGAGTTGGGTATTTTTTAGAAAACGATTTTCATATCAAGCAATGAACGAACATATGAGCATCAAATAGAATTGAAACTAGTCAAAGCTTTGATACCACTAATGGGTTTGAGCCAAAAGAACGTCCTATGTGCTCATGCGAACCCTAATGCTTGGATCTTGGTTTCTCTAATTGTACATGCATTCATCCAAGACTTTCAAACCCTAGATCTAATGAGAAGAATTCGAAATTAAAGATACAAATCAGATCTAGATCATTACCTCTTGTTACGTTCTTTAATCTTCTTGTCTTTGAAGCTTAGAGTCACAAGTGTCACTCCTCTAATGGCTTACAAACACCAATAGCAAAAGAATGATCATGTAAAGAGGTTGGATGCTTCTTGAATTCGGCTCTATCACTCTTAGGAATAGGGTAGCCGATTTCTGTAGCCTAGGGGTCCTATTTATACTGGAGCTGCTAGGGTTTCAGTCAAAAACCCTAATGGACACCTTAAGCCTTAAGCTATCCAAGGAAGCTTCTGGAATAAGGCCTTAGGGCCGAAATTAGGGATGTACACATCGTAATTTCATCCATGCCTAGTCCAAGAGGCTCCTCAGCCCAATACTCAACTATCACACATTTGACAGTGTAAGTCCCTGATATTAAATTAATGTCTTTTAGACATAGAATTAATTTCTTAATTAATTCTTGTCTAATATTAATTTAATTATATGATTTTTCCATTAATATATTATTCATATAACATATTAATAAATCATAACAACCTCTTTCTTAATAAATCATCCTATCATGTTGCTTCGGTGAAGGCAACCCAAAAGGACCATGCACAATCGGGTCAAGTACATACCAAATATAGTTACGGGCTTAGACACTAATCCAAAAAATTTTGTACATTAATCACCATCTCAATCCCTAATTTGCTAGTTGTGACATAAAATCAGTAGAAATTTGGATAACTTTCAATGAAAAAGGTTTAAATTTGGAAGAACAAGCGAGAGGTTTCTTTTATCGGAATCGATATCAGTGGTGAATATGATAGACAGTGAAACAGAAGATAACGGAGACAGGCATTAGGCATATTAAATGAGATCTAAAAATTACCAAAATGCCTCTCCGTGTTTATTTTGATGAATTAAGGGTTAATGACCAAGATTAAAAGAAAATAGATCATTATAGTAGGTTCCTCTGTTCCTTCATCCATATTGGTTCTCTATTGAACTTTTCTCTCCCTCCCTCTCTCTTTCTCTCTCTCTCTCTCTCTCTCTCTCTCTCTCTCTCTATATATATATATATATATATATATATATATATATATATATATATATATATATATATATATATATGTGTGTGTGTGTGTGTGTGTGTGTATATATATATATATTAACAATAACGGCCTTTTTTTAGCTCTTCCTGGACATTTGAGTATATTTGAATTCTCAAAACTGACTCTGTTCACATGTCTGATAATCTATTACCTCCAATCACCACTTTATAAAAAATATTTTTTATTCTTGCTAATGGCTCTGACGATATTACTTCCCATATAATATTTGTTTAATGATACAACTTTAGTGGAATTGTGGAAGCCTGGTGTGTATCGACCACACCTACATCATGTTACTTGGTACTAATCCTGAAGATTTAGTACATTTAAATCCCTTTAGAGCTCTATGAGAGAATCTATAATTTCCTTGTAGAAGGTATCTCATGGGAACTTTAATGAGAACTTGTAGCATAAAAAATCATCTCGAAACATGATCTTTTT
Organism: Lactuca sativa; assembly: GCF_002870075.4. NCBI lineage: Eukaryota > Viridiplantae > Streptophyta > Magnoliopsida > Asterales > Asteraceae > Lactuca > Lactuca sativa. Next base: position 349,675,679 of record NC_056626.2, read on the forward strand.
GTAGCTCTACTAAGGCCATTATGATATTTCGTGTTTCATTTCATTGGAAATATGTGTTGAGTTCAATATCAGTTGGAATCTAATTTAGTTATCTTTGTTTTTTAAAATTAGTCTGAATGATATTTTTTTCTAGGTTTTAAATAATCAACAGAGATTTGTGATCTACTAAACATCATAAATCTTAATCTTTGAGTCCATGAAAGTTGATTCTGATTCTATAGATCTAATTTTACTGTTCATTTATCATTTACATGCAAAAGATTGTGAATATGATATTAAATCAAAGACACTAATGATTATTTGATTCAAATGTATCACTACTCTTTACCAAACAACACTAGCTAGCATCTTGGAGTCTTCACCGCTACCGAGACAACATTTTCTCTAAATTTGAATGTTCTTAAGAGGGAGATGACTGATGAGGGTGTCCTGAGGTTTTGGAGTTGGAAAGGGATTAGCAATAGTGCGTGTTGTTGTGTGGTTCGAATATAATAAAATATATTTATAAAGTTAAGAATAAAATTGACGTTTTATATACAATTACCATATTTTCTAATTAAAAATTTTAGTACTATTAATTGGTAAATATATCATAAAAGTACCACCCCTTGGTACAAAACTCAATTCTTAGAGCATATTTAGTGTCAAATCAATATTATTATTTAACATTATTGTTACCTAATTTTTCTATTAATTTTGTATCATTTCCAATGGTTAACTTCTTTTAATAGTTTTTTGGTAATGAATTTAACATATTCATTCACATCTATCTAAAATATTCCATACAACCTTTTCATTTAGTTAGTCATTTTTTAAACACACCATATTACCAAAAAATACATATTATCACTAGATATTAATATATAAACGTTTCATAAATGAAAAACCATAATAGAAACAATTAATTAGTTAAAGAAATAAATAAATAAATAAATAAATAAATAAATAAATATATATATATATATATATATATATATATATATATATATATATATATATATATATACAAAATTTCATAAATGGTCCATATAGTTTCCCAAAATCTAGGCTTTGGTCCTTAACTTCAAAAAATTTCATGGACAGTTCCTATGTTTTTCAATTTCTATCGTGGTTGGCCCATCACCCCACACAAAGACTTTTAGACATTCTTTAATTTATTTTACATTTTCTTTTGACTAATTTTACATTTAAAAAAAATTAAAAATAAAATAAAATACTTATCCTACCCCACCCACCGTATCCTACCCTACCCTTTGTTTTTCCCTTTCCAGTCAATGTCCCCCATTACCACCACGATCGTCATTGTGAACCCACTGCTGCCATACCACTAACCAAGACAATCAGATCACCACTAGTTCACCAACACCTGCATTTAACAACTATCATGTTTTGATATCTGCACCCCTAGCTACCATATACCCTTCATCACAAAACCACCTTATACCTCCACTCCAACACCACCACATTGCATATTACCCACCTATGTCACTATCACATAATACTGCCATCACCATCTTATTTCCGATCAGACATAGACAAAAAGGGAATTCATATTTACTCGACCTTCAACCCAAAATCATAGGAAAAATAGGTCTCAATTTCCTTTGCATTTCTTGAAATTGGTTTTAAAGGAGGGGAATATAATACAATTTACACACCTACAACTCAATTGAGGGGGTGTGGAAGAACCATTGACATCCCATGCTGACTCCGTCACTACCAGCAACGAACGAAAATGACATATGGCCTTTCATTTTCACCAAACTTTGAAGAAATAGCCATAATGATCGTAATTATGATCAACAAAATTAGAACCAACTGATCACTGAATTCGAAATAAAAAACGATTAACGGTTCGTCTCTAGCGAAGAAGAGGTAGATCCATCTAACGATGATGAACAGGAACATGATTATGACGATTAGGCAGTAAATTAGGGTTAAGATTAAGATGAGTAGGAAGAGTTGCACGAAGAAAAGAGAGAGAGTGTGAAAGAGGAGAGGAAGTCATTGAATCCGATGGGGAAGAATATCTGATGGGGTTTGGTTCAGTAGGGTTTTTTATTTTCTTTTTGCTTTTTATGATATATTTTGTTAAAGAAAATATAAAATAAATTAAAAATGGCATAAAAGTATTTATAGTTGGGTGAATGACCAACCCTGATCGAAATTGAATACCATAGGGACCTTTGATGAAGTTTTTTTAAAGTTAGAGACTAAACCTGAGAAGCCCAGAGACCATATATGAAGTTTTGTCAAAAAAACATTTAAAACTAGAATATAAAGGGGGTAAAACTGAAATACGATTAAAGAGGAAAGGTTTAGATGTGTAAAACAATATAATATATTGACCATCCTCTCTTTCTCTCTCTCTCTCTCTCTCTCTCTCTCTCTCTCTCTCTATATATATATATATATATATATATATATATATATATATATATATATATATATATATATATATATAGGAAATCTTCAGAAAAGTCTTAATATTTATGGAAAAATTACACTTTAGTCTAAAGATTTATTTTTTGAACGAAAAAGTCCTAAAAACTGGCAAAAATTTGCAGTTTAACCCTTTTTGACCGGTTGAAACTGGTACCAAATTAATTTGAGACTATTTCGTAAACTAATCCAAAATATTGAGACTTTTCTATCAAAAAAATATTAGGACTTTTCTGTAAACAAAAATATTATGACTTTTCTACAAACAGAACCATTATTATTATTATTATTATTATTATTATTATTATTATTATAAATAAGAATATTATTTTTTCAACTTGTTATTATTAATATTGTTACTAATACATATAAATGCATTAAATGAAAAAATAATATTAATGACATTGTTTAAGGGTGGAGGTGGAGGAGATGGTGATGCTTTTAGAATTGAAATCGTGAATATCTTCTTGAATAGTTTTAGTTTGTATATGGTCATTTCATATTTATTATTATTGTTTTCAATTCAAAATATTAATACTTAACAATTTGAAAGAAGTTGCATATTAATAGTTTAAGGCAGTAGGGTTTCTCAGTTTGTATATAAAATTGTTTAAGGTATAAGAGTTACTTTCCAAATCCAACAAATTCACTACAAACATTTGCATAGGTAACCCATATCAAAATTCAAAAGTATTAATTACAATGTTTTGTTTAATAAAAATTAATACGAATAATTCAAAAGTATTAATCAAAATTCAAAAGTATTAATCCAAAAAACATGTTCAATTGCTTTTTATTAAACAAGATATTGTAATTAATATTTTTGAATTTTCATATGGGCTACATATATAGATGTTTGTAGTGATCTGTTGGATTTGGAAAATAATCCTTCCAACTTAAATATTTTTATATAAAAAGTGAGAAATCATTCTAGCTTAAACTATTTATAAACAATTTTACAAATATGTAACTTCTTTTAAATTGTTAAGTATTATTATTATGAATTGAAAACAATAACAACAAATGTCAAATGATCATATACAAAGTAAAAATATAGAAGCAAACATTCATGATTTCAATGCTAAAAGCATCAAACATCTCCTCCACCTCCACCTTTAAACAATGTCATTAATATTATTTTTTCATTTAATTCATTTACATGTATTAGTAACAATATTAATAATAACAAATTCAAAAAATAGTATTCTTAATAATAATAATAATAATAATAATAATAATAATAATAATAATAATAATAATAATAATAATAATAATAATAATGATAACAATAATAATAATAATAATAATAATGGTTCTGTTTGTAGAAAAGTCCTAATATTTTTGTTTATAGAAAAGTCCTAATATTTTTTGTTTACAGAAAAGTCCCAATATTTTGGATTAGTTTACGAAATAGTCCCAAATTAATTTGATACAGTTTCAACCAGTCAAAAAGGGTCAAACTGCAAATTTTTGCCGGTTTTCGGGACTTTTTCGTTAAAAAAAATTTTTGGGACTAAAGTGTAACTTTTCCGTAAATATTGGGACTTTTCTGAAGATTTCCCTATATATATATATATATATATATATATATATATATATATATATATATATATATATATATATATATATATATATATATATATATATATATATATATATATATATATATATATATATATATACTCTAATAAATGAATGTTTTTTGTCACATATCACACTCTCATTGAATTTGACAAATGTCATTTGTGGTTATTTTGAATTAATTTTTTTTTCCACATTTCATTTTATGGGTTTTTCTATTTTAATAAATTTCACATAATATTTTAACGTAATAATTACAATAAATATAATAATAAATGAATATAAATTTCATTAATGGAATTACATTGTTATTTCAAAATTTCCAAATTAAAGCTCGTTAGTTTATTTTTTTTTATTTTTTTTAAAAGATAAATAAAATCAAATTTAATAATTCATTATTTTTCTTATTTTCTTATAAATCCAAAGTTTTTAAATATTTAGACATTTATATTTAATATTTTTAATTAACTCATGTAATACATGGATCTTACATATATATATATATATATATATATATATATATATATATATATATATATATATATATATATATATATATATAAGTTATACCCTACAATAGTAATAAAGTAGTGATAAGTGGTCAATTGAATAGTAAAAAGGTATAAAATAAGCTTTAATGGTCAAAACACTGTGAAAATTATTGCGTTAATTTTTTTAACAACATTAAGGTGGTAATTTTCAATATGATCCATGATATGACCCGAACTGGATACAAAGATAAACATGTTTGAGTTGAGTTTTTGTGACTAAACAACCTATTTAGTGTATGGGTCATGTTCGAGTTTACAAATAATTTAGCGAGTTGACCCACGAACCCGTTTATTTTATTAGATAATAATGATAATAATAAATATATTTATTAAATGTTGAGGTGAGTAAAGACTAAAGTAAGTATGTAGTATTTAGATTTTTTCCAATGACCCACCATTCCGATTCTGACCTACAAACATGTATCTTACCCACGAACCTAAAAATAAACCATGTACCTTAATCTAACCCACAAACTCATATAGATAAATGGGTTACATTGGTTGATTTGTTTGTGGGTAATCCGGGTTAAGATTAAGCATGATGATACGAATATTTATGAGTTGTATATGGGTTGAGTTTTTATCATTTGTCAACCCAAAAAACCAAACACCAAACGATTGTCATCCCTGTTTAAACCTCGTCAAATCCAAAACCGCAATAAGATTAAAAATATCTATCCAACCTTGCAAGTACTTAAAATATGGTCCACGAATTCATCTATAGAACAAGAAAAATTATGTAAACATCTATTAATCATATATATTAAAGCGCATGGCACATTTCAACAATAATATTTTCATCTTTATAATTTTAACACTATATTTTTATGTTTTCTTAATTTTGCGACTAAAGTTTCAACAAACTTTTCCTTTTTATAATTTTGCCACTTTATTTTTACTACTTCATATTTTTGCAACTAAACTTTCACTTTTACTACTTTAAAACCCTTTTTCTTTATTCTTTTATAACTTTACCACTTTATTTTTACTTTTTTATAATTTTGCTATTAAGTTTAGACAAACTTTTCCTCTTTATAGTTTTGTTATTTTATTTTTACTAATTTTGCTACTAAAGTTTCAACAAACTTTTCATGTTTATAACTTTGACACTATATTTTTACTTTTTTATATTTTTGTCACTAAACTTTCACACGTACAACGCACGGACCTTTTCCTAATTAACATTATATTTTCTTATATATAATCTTTTTAACCACCCAAAAAATATATTCTAACTTTTGCTAAAGAAAATAAAGCATGTTGGTGTTGTGATTAGAATAACATATAAATATTACAATTACGAAAAAAAAAAACGAATATAATATAATATCTATTTATTTTTACTTTTTTATAATTTTGCTACTAAAGTTTAGACAAACTTTTCCTCTTTATAGTTTTGTTATTTTATTTTTACTAATTTTGCTACTAAAGTTTCAACAAACTTTTCATGTTTATAACTTTGACACTATATTTTTAGTTTTTTATATTTTTGTCACTAAACTTTTACACGTACAACGCACGGACCTTTTCCTAATTAACATTATGTTTTCTTATATATAATCTTTTTAACCACCCAAAAAATATATTCTAACTTTTGCTAAAGAAAATAAAGCATGTTGGTGTTGTGATTAGAATAACATATAAATATTACAATTACGAAAAAAAAAACGAATATAATATAATATCTATTTTTATAACAAGAGTATCACACTTTCCACAATTTGTTCAAAAGTCTTATCCTCACGAGGTCGATTCAATTTTTTGTTATTTTTGTCGAGAATATGGTGACACAAATAAAAATCATGGTCAAATCGGTACATCGACCAAATCTTTAATTTAGAATCTACCATTTGCTATTATTTTATTTTATTTTCGTTATAACATACGGATACCTCAGAACGAAAAAATTAAAAGTTACTTTAACTAAATTATAAGCAAATTATTAAGTAATGATAATAAAAAATTAATAATTAATAAAGATAGATGTTTTGTGAGTAAGTTCATAATTATATAATGATCCATTGAAATTTCGAAAACATAGTGGTTTGAATATCCAATTAAATAATGTTATAATTAAATTATCACACGTGGAAACTACGGTTACAATATACAAATAATTTTGATAGTTAAAAATCATAATTGTTATTAAGTTATTTTCAAAAGGTTATTAAGTAAAAAATTTTATATAATTTTATAATGATTGATTCAAATAAATATATTAAATTATTTTTTAAAATAAGTAGGACATTATTTATGATTGAATTAATATAAAATGGTGATATTATATAATTAAATAAACCGAATCCCTATCTAATAAAAGAATAGTTTTATTCTCTTTTTGACATGTGTCAACATATTAAGCGTCATAATTAATGCATATTTTTTTTTGCCATATGTCACCCTATTATATCTCCTAACTAGGTGTAAGACCGGTGCATTACACGGGTTTATTAAAAATAAAAATTTAATATCAATATTTAAACATTAAATATTTTATAAAATAATACTTTTATATAAGATAATGTAAAATCTTTTGGAACATTTATAAAATAAATCAAATATACTTTGAAGCATTTATGAGACTTTATTATCAAATTAATATAATGATTCTCTTTCCTTATAAAACTCTTTAGAATTTTATGGAATTTTATTTTTAAAAAAATTCAAATTCCCAAAAAATGACAAGTGGAAAATAATAATTCTAAAACTCCTACAAAATGACACATGTCAAAATAAAGGAGAAGAAGACATGTGGCAAAATGATTTTCATTTATTAGGGTAGATTAATGCATGACAATTATCAACTTATTGATTATACAAGTTCAAATTTTAAATTTTAAATTTTAAATTTCTCACTCTAATTACATTAAATTAATAATATTAGAATAAAATTAAAATAAAATTAATACAAATTATAAAGTAATATAATTTTACATATTTATTTAAATCAATGATTATAATTTTATATAACTAAAAAAATCTCTTAATTAATAATTTATTTAAGTGATTAATAATTCTGAGTTTTTTACTATTAAAGTTTAATTAAATTTCTAACCATGGTTTTCACGGGTTATAAACTAGTATAAAATAAAACAATCACAATCAATGAAAAATGGTATATGACAAATTACTTAATTAATTTGTTATTGTAATAAGCATATATGAAAAAATATAACAACGAATAAAAACTTGATATTCTTGCATAACTTTATTTTGAAATTTTGAAATTCAAAAGTGCTAAATGTTAGACGGTTTTTGTTCACAATACTCATCCGATTAATATAAATAAATAAACCTTCCATATAAGGTGAATACTTGTTTGACAAAAAAATCGATATACATTAATTTTGTAGATATATTCCGAATGATCACATATTTTAAGATGATACATGTTTTTGTTGTGCTCAAATGCTATATGAAGGCAATCTTTCAATTCAAAACTAGCCATTTTAACTGGACTTTAACAAATAAAAATAAAATAAAAAATTAAAATAAGAATACTAAATTCTATACCACATGAGACATTTGCTAATTGCTTCTCCATAACATGCCACTCAAAAAGAATACCCACAAAACTTCACTTTCTATTATCCACCAATCAACTATCACACTGCAACATCGAGGTTTCCGACGTTTCCTTCTATATTGCTTCAGATGCAACATAATACAAATCATATGAAAACAGTTTTCTATTTTTTTATTATAATATTTCCGATAATATTTTAAAGATCTTTGAATAAAACATTTTGTCAAACCCAAACTTATTAGTTTAAAGATGAGATGATCTTTTACAAATGACATTCGGTAAATTTGAATCCTTAATAGCAAACTATACATCAACATGTACAGAATTGGTTTGATAATTGGTTGTTAGAGGTTGAATATTATCAGTCACCTCTCAATCTTAAGATCTCCTTGGTAGTTCTCAATCTACAATATGACATATGCACCAACAAAGAAAATATGAAAAACAAAAGATAAGCAATATGTACATGTTGAGGGCAAATAACAATGTATTTTAAATGTACATTGTTATTTTAGCCTTATCGTGCGAATTAAAACAAAATTTCTAGGTTTAACCCTAAAATATGGCAACCTGGACGTGCTGAAGGCATGATGGAATGCTACAATTATGTGTGGAATCCCAAAGTTTGCAAGATATTGTTCAACCTATTTCTTCCAAACCTACAAAAAAGTTTGAATCAAACATAAAACAAAAAAAAAGTATATCATATTCTTAAAACATTAAGTTAATTAAACATGATCAGTTTCAAAATCATAAAACTACAAAGCAAAACAATAACCATTTTCTTGAGTAAGAAAAAGAAAAAGGTTAAACGAACCATTATATCCCCGCTTCCCAAGTTGTTTAAAGAGTAATTAATATATGTTCCACCCATGAAGCCCACCAGAACGATTTGCTTCATTCTAGCAGCTGTAGCGGGATACAAATTCACAAACGTTAATAAAGACTACACACAACATAAAGTGGGGAACCAACAGCTATTACATTCCCATATTGGCATATATTCAAAAATTTAATGATTTGCAAGAAAATAGGCTTTGAAGTCAATTGAAAAATACTCATATTTAAAAGGAATGTCCATTAGATCCTTTTGATTAGACTCAAATTGCAATCTGTAAATACATAATGAACCACTTGTCATATGTACACACTCACCTCTTATAGATTCAATATTTAGACATTTATATCCTGAATAAAGAAGTGATTTATGAGATAACCCAAAACATCTTAATTATTAACATAAATGTAATATTATTTTCCTCTTGTAATTCATAAAATATTCTGTCTAAATTAAAATCAAAATTACCAATCAATCAATTTTCATGAAAACTAAAAATAACACTTACCTTGCACCAACCCATAAGTTGTATAACGTAAACATATACATGTACATTCAGTTTACTAATTATTAAGTCTGACAACATAAAAAACTTCAAAAACCTTGCATAAAGACATGTACATTCAATTTTCAAAAACATGTTTAATGGTGTGCATTTATAAAGCTTACATTAATTGTTGATAGGCTAAACATTGACATGAGCGTTACAACATATAAATTTCATGTTAATAAATGATATGGTTTTAAAAAAATAAAAAAATGAAATGATTGGACTAAAATAATGAAAATGTTGTTTGAAAACAGTTTCCACGCTCAAATTTCAGTGTAAAAAATTGCACATTTAAGAAATATATGAAATCTTCAGAAAAGTCTCAATATTTACGGAAAAGTTATACTTTAGTCATAAGATTTTTTTTGAACGAAAAAGTCCTAAAAACCGGCAATATTTTGCAGTTTGACCAATTTTGATCAGTTGAAACCGGTACCAAATTAATTTTGGACTATGTCGTAAAATAATCCAAAATATTGTGACTTTTATGGAAACAAAAAATATTATGACTTTTCTGTAAACAAAAATATTAGGACTTTTCTACAAACAAAACCATTATTATTATTATTATTATTATTATTATTATTATTATTATTATTATTAAAGAATACTATTTTTTGAACTTGTTTTTAATAATCACTAATACATATAAATGAATTTTAAATGGAAAAATAATATTAATGACGTTGTTTAAGGGTGGAAGTGGAGGAGATGGTGATGTTTTTAGTATTAAAATCGTGTAACAGCCCGAAATCTCAGGTATTGTTTAAATTATGTTTTTGGGTGATTTATGAGGGGACTCGGCGAGTTGGGGCCTAGACTCGCCGAGTAGGATCGCAGACTTGGTCGCGGGATCGCGACTGGACTCGACGAGTCCAGGTATGGACTCGGCGAGTCGACGCTGTTTAGCGGAAACCCTAACCGTTCAGGTTTGGGACGTATAAAAGGGACTCATTGGCCGTCATTGTTCGTTTTAGCCTTCTGAGAAGAACCCTAGATCGATTGGGTGCAGCTGGAGCAAGGATCTTAGGCCATTGTTGGTTATAGAAGAGTGGTTGTGCAAGGAAGAGAAAAGATTGGCTAAAGGAGCAGCAAGGGGTCACATTCTGAGGATTGGGAATACAGAGAATACATCATCCAGGTAAGAATTCGTGTGTGCTCTGCTATATTGATGTATTTATGAAATTAGGGTTTATAGAACCCATTTAGTGATTAGATGATGTAGTGCCCTGTTACCCACGACTATAATCTTGTAGTAGGACCTTTAGAGGTCCAGAAGGTCCCATGCATGTGTATTTCGGGACGAGACCTATCTCAGGAAGCAGTTTGATCGACTGCATGGCGTGGACTCGCCGAGTCCGATGAGCAGACTCGGCGAGTAGCTTGAAGATTCACTGGGACTCGCCGAGTTGTTCTTCAGACTCGGCGAGTGGAGTCGGGGTGGCCCCGCGATTCTTCCAGGAGTAACTCGTCGGGTCGAGGAGGGTACTCGACGAGTAGATAAGGAATCTCAGAAAGTTGGAAGACGTCCAGACTCGCCGAGTCGTCATGGTACTCGCCGAGTCCGGTCGAGTGGACAGTTGACCGTTGACCAGAGTTGACCTAAGTCTGACTTCTTAGGGATAGTCACACTTAGAAGATATGAGTGCTAATGAGATATGTGATGTTATAGGAGGGTTGTAGCTCGTTGGATTGTGCACGAGTGATTTCAGGAGTTGCTAGCTTTCAGCATTTACGAGGTGAGTCTTCTCACTATACTGTACCCGGAAGGGTTGACTGTGTGACCGGAAGGTCGGATATGATATGTGATATGTATGCTATATGTGTTAAGTTAATTGTTATATGTGCTATGTATGTTATGGGCCGGAAGGCGATTATATTATGGGCCGGAAGGCAATATGTTATGGGCCGGAAGGCGATACGATTGTGTGATGGACCGGAAGGTCGGCGTGGGTAAGGCCGGAAGGTTTACCCAGCAGGGACGGAAGTCCCCTGAGACACATGGACCGGAAGGTCGGGCCTGGAAAGGCGTATGTGCGTAAGTTGTATATTGGGGAACTCACTAAGCATTTATGCTTACAGTTGTTGTGCATGTATTTCAGGTACCAGCGAGGACCGTGGAAAGGCGCCGGCATGATCGATACACACTGAAGATTTTCTTTATGATCTTGGGATTTTGAATATATGTATTTGACAGGATACTTGCACTATTTATGCCTTGATTTAAATGGAATTAATTATGTTTTAAAAATGAAAAATTTGTTTGAAAAATTTGAGTTGTTACAATTGGTATCAGAGCCTTGGTTTGAGAGATTCGGGTGCACCTTCGGGGGTAACTGAACTCAAACCGAGGATTTGAGGAAACTTTTCAAATAAAGGCATAAACGTTTGTAAATGGTTTTGTGGTAAGCAAGAAAGAAGCAGTGTGTACGATCAGTCAGCGCCCGAACGGTAAAGATCCCCAAAATACCTTACAATATTATATGATATGAATTGTTATGCATGCTAGAAGACTAGGTATCCATGATAGGACTAGAGTGGCCTGATTTGTGATGCCTTAGTCTAGGGAAGTTGCCTATATGAGATGCTTGGCTAGTATGCGGGTAGATAGAGCGTATCAGAAGTAGAGTACTCACTATCCGGAGTTTGGGGAGGAGGACTTGGGATGAACATTGATGCGGTGTGGTCGGTAGTATTGGGCCCGTACTATCGAGGACACCGGGTCAGTGGGAGGCCCAAGTAAGAATCCCTGGATATCTGGGACTGAGTAGGGTTGCGTGTCGAGTACGATTATACTTGGTAGAATCTCTGATAGTTTTATGTTGTATTTCAGAGATATCATGGTTAGACCGCGTCACGGGGCAAGTACGAGCGGTGTGAGTGACGAGGATATTCGTCAGATGATCCACGAGGAGGTGGCGGCGGCGATCCGGGCTGAGATCCCGGAGATGTTTGGGTCTATCAAGACCACCCTGATGGAGACGTTCGACGAGCGGTACGCCGCATTGACTGAGGCTACAACCGCTGCAGCTACCGCAGCCGTGGCCGCTGCTAGGCCACAGGGAGGTGACTCGTTGCTGTTCCGAGAGTTCAGCAACACGAAGCCACCGGAGTTCGATGGGACGCAGGATCCGATTGCTGCGATGAGGTGGATCGCGGATATAGAGGGGTGCTTCTATACTTGTTCATGCCCGGAGCACCTGAGGGTACGGTTCGCTTTGAACCAGCTCCGTCTGGGAGCAAAGGACTGGTGGAAGTTCGTGACGGCGAACTTCACTTTGGCAGAGACTGCGGCAGTGACATGGGAGGGGTTCACTACCATGTTCAGGGATGAGTACGTTCCCCCGGTGGAGCGGGAACGATTGGTTCAGGAGTTCTTAACCCTCAAGCAGGGTACCGATTCTGTTGCGGTGATTACACGGAAGTTTCATGAGAGGGCGATGTTTTGCCCTAAGCTGGTGTCCTCAGAGCAGGCTCGGATGAGCCGGTACTTGGGAGTGTTGAGGAGGGATATCCGGGAGTTTGTATCGAACTCCACCTACCATACTTTTGCTGAGCTTCAGGCGAATGCCAGGAAGCGTGAGATCGAGTTGGAGACCCAGGCTCGGGAGGAGGCTGAGTCTCAGCGGGTGGACCGGCGACCGGCTCAGTTCCAGCCGGCAGCCAAGCGGACCAAGTCCGCTGATTCGAGGACAGGAGGTTCGAAGGGTCGCACTTGCGGGAAGTGCGGCAAGAGTCATGATGGAGTATGTCGATCTGGTGCTTGCTACAAGTGTGGCAAGGAGGGGCACATTGCTAGGGAGTGTCCCAAGGGGTTTACGGTTTGCTTTCATTGCAACCAGACTGGCCATAGGAAGGCCGAGTGCCCTCAGCTTCTTCAGGGATCTGCACCTGCTGCCGGAGTTACTGCGACTCGACCGGTGAAGGCCGAGGCCCCGAGGGCTCGGGGAAGAGCCTTTCAGCTGACTGCGGAGGAGGTCCGCGCTGCGCCCGATGTTGTGGCAGGTATGTTGTAATTCATGTAATTATTTTAATGTCGATATGTTATGCTTATGTTATTATGCGCGTAGGTACTTTCCTTGTGAACTCTGTGCCTGCCTTAGTGTTATTTGACTCGGGTGCGAGTAGGTCCTTTGTGTCCTTAGCCTTTAGTCAGCATATCGGCGTTAGTGGTGAGTCGTTGAGTCGACCTTTGAGAGTTTCTATAGCTGACGAGAAGGTGATTTGTGCTACGGAGGTTCTTCGGGGATGTGTACTAGAGATTTTCGGGGTTGGATTCCCGATTGATCTGATTCCTATCGCGATGGGGGATGTTTGTGTCATCGTGGGCATGGACTGGCTGAGCCGATTCGGCGCTGTCATCGACTGTGAGCGTCAGTTGGTGACTATACGAGACCCTAAAGGGGGAGTTCTTTCGGTGTACGGTGAGGGTACCCGTTCAGGATCAGCTTTTTGTTCGGCCGCAAGGGCGAGGCAGTGTCTACGGCAGGGCTGTAAGGGTTTTGTGGCGTATGTGATGGATACGCGGGAGGTTTCCGAGAAACCGAAGTCAGTTGAGGAAGTTCCGGTGGTGTGCGAGTTTTCAGATGTTTTTCCCGAGGAGTTGCCGGGAGTACCTCCTGTGAGGCAAGTAGAGTTTGGTATCGATCTGGTTCCGGGGGCCGCGCCTATTGCCAAAGTGCCCTATCGTCTTGCACCTCCAGAGATGCAAGAATTGTCCTCGCAACTCCAGGAGTTGCTGGGGAAGGGATTCATTCGGCCGAGCAGCTCGCCATGGGGAGCACCCATTCTGTTCGTCAAGAAGAAGGATGGTTCACACCGGATGTGCATTGATTACCGGGAGTTGAACAAGCTAACGGTCAAGAACCGTTACCCGTTGCCGAGGATCGATGATTTATTCGATCAGTTGCAGGGAGCATCTTGGTTTTCCAAGATCGATCTGAGGTCAGGTTACCATCAGGTGAGGGTACGGAGTGAGGACGTCCAGAAGACAGCGTTTAGGACGCGATATGGGCATTATGAGTTTGTGGTGATGCCTTTTGGACTCACCAATGCCCCGGCTGTGTTCATGGATCTCATGAACAGGGTATGCAGGCCGATGTTGGATCGGTCAGTGATTGTATTTATCGACGACATTCTGGTGTATTCGAGATCTAGAGAGCAGCATGAGGAGCATTTGAGGGAGGTCCTTGAGGTATTGAGGTCGGAGAAGCTTTATGCAAAGTTCTCCAAATGTGACTTCTGGTTGCGGGAGGTCCAGTTTCTAGGACATGTGGTTAATCAGAAAGGGATATTAGTCGATCCGGCCAAGGTTGAGGCGGTGATGAGTTGGGAGGTGCCGAAGTCACCCTCTGAGATCAGGAGTTTCCTTGGGATGGTAGGGTATTATCGGAGATTTATCAAGGATTTCTCCAAGATCGCAGTGCCACTCACCAGATTGACCCGGAAGGGTGTTACATTCTCATGGGGACCCGAGCAGCAGACCTCCTTTGAGACACTTCGCCAGAGATTGTGCGAAGCCCCGGTATTAGCTCTCCCAGAAGGGATGGAAGATTTCGTGGTATATTGCGACGCATCGATTTCGGGATTGGGTGCAGTATTGATGCAGAGGGGTCATGTGATAGCTTATGCGTCGAGGCAGCTGAAGTCTCATGAGACGAGATATCCTACGCATGATTTAGAGTTGGGGGCAGTAGTGTTCGCTCTCAAAATTTGGCGTCACTACTTGTATGGGGTTCGATGTACGATTTACACGGACCATAAGAGTTTGAAGTATTTGATGGATCAGCCCAACCTAAATATGCGTCAGAGGAGGTGGTTGGATGTGGTCAAGGATTATGATTGTGAGATCCTGTACCACCCAGGCAAGGCTAATGTGGTAGCCGATGCATTGAGCCGCAGGGCGGAGAGCACTCCATTGCGAGACGTATGCTTGAGACTGACTGTGATGACTCCTGTATTGGATGATATTCGTAGGGCACAGACTGAGGCTGTACGACCAGAAATGCAGAAGAAAGAGCGGGTTGTGGGGTTAATCTCAGAGTTTGTTAAGGATAGTCGAGGGCTTATGACGTTTCAGGGTCGGGTCTGGGTACCGTTCGCGGGCGGTACGCGTACTACTTTGATGGAAGAAGCTCATAGATCGAAATTCTCGATTCATCCCGGTGCTACAAAGATGTATTTGGATTTGAGGAAAGAATATTGGTGGCCCTGTATGAAGAGGGACGTGGCATGGTTCGTTGAGAGGTGCTTGACCTGCCGTAGGGTTAAGGCTGAGCACCAGAGACCGCATGGCAAGTTGCAGCCATTGGAGATCCCCGAGTGGAAGTGGGAACAGATCACTATGGATTTTATCACCAAATTGCCAAGGACTGCTAGGGGAGTTGACACAATTTGGGTGATTGTGGATAGGTTGACGAAGAGTGCACACTTCCTTGCCATCAGTGAGAGTTCTTCAGCGGAAAAGTTGGCGGAGATATACGTGAAAGAGGTAGTGTCTCGGCACGGGGTGCCGATCTCGATTGTGTCAGACCGCGATGTGCGCTTCACTTCCAGGTTCTGGAAGAAATTCCATGAGGAGCTGGGTACTAAATTGCATTTTAGTACCGCATACCATCCCCAGACAGACGGTCAGAGCGAGCGGACGATTCAGACGCTGGAGGACATGCTCCGAGCGTGTGTGTTAGACTTCGGGGGTAGTTGGGATGCGTATTTACCATTGGCAGAGTTCTCCTACAACAACAGCCATCATTCGAGCATTGGTATGCCACCTTTCGAGCTGTTGTATGGTAGGAGGTGTCGGACCCCCATTTGCTGGGGAGAGGTGGGACAGAGAGTGATGGGCAGCACGGAGATCGTGCTCCAGACAACAGAGCAGATTCAGCAAGTGAGACAAAGGTTATTGACTGCCCAGAGCCGACAGAAGAGTTATGCAGACAGGCGCCGATCCGAGCTTGAATTTCAGGTCGGCGACTTCGTTCTCCTGAAGGTCTCTCCTTGGAAAGGAGTGATTCGATTCAGGAAGAGGGGCAAATTGGGGCCCCGGTATATTGGGCCATTTCGTGTGATTGCAAGGATAGGCCGGGTAGCCTATCGGTTGGAATTGCCAGCAGAGTTGGGTCAGATCCATGACACTTTTCATGTGTCGCAGCTGAGGAAGTGCATAGCCGATGAGTCGGCAGTGGTTCCATTGGAGGATATTCAGGTGGATGCGAGCCTGAATTACGCGGAGAGACCAGTGGCGATCAGAGATCGGAAGATCAAGGTTCTGAGGAACAAGGAGGTACCCTTGGTGTTGGTTCAATGGCAACACCGTAAGGGATCGGAAATGACTTGGGAACCGGAACGCGAGATGCGGGAGCAGCATCCGGAACTATTTGCGGAGTGAGACTTCGAGGGCGAAGTCTAATCCAAGTGGGGGAGAGTTGTAACAGCCCGAAATCTCAGGTATTGTTTAAATTATGTTTTTGGGTGATTTATGAGGGGACTCGGCGAGTTGGGGCCTAGACTCGCCGAGTAGGATCGCAGACTTGGTCGCGGGATCACGACTGGACTCGACGAGTCCAGGTATGGACTCGGCGAGTCGACGCTGTTTAGCGGAAACCCTAACCGTTCAGGTTTGGGACGTATAAAAGGGACTCATTGGCCGTCATTGTTCGTTTTAGCCTTCTGAGAAGAACCCTAGATCGATTGGGTGCAGCTGGAGCAAGGATCTTAGGCCATTGTTGGTTATAGAAGAGTGGTTGTGCAAGGAAGAGAAAAGATTGGCTAAAGGAGCAGCAAGGGGTCACATTCTGAGGATTGGGAATACAGAGAATACATCATCCAGGTAAGAATTCGTGTGTGCTCTGCTATATTGATGTATTTATGAAATTAGGGTTTATAGAACCCATTTAGTGATTAGATGATGTAGTGCCCTGTTACCCACGACTATAATCTTGTAGTAGGACCTTTAGAGGTCCAGAAGGTCCCATGCATGTGTATTTCGGGACGAGACCTATCTCAGGAAGCAGTTTGATCGACTGCATGGCGTGGACTCGCCGAGTCCGATGAGCAGACTCGGCGAGTAGCTTGAAGATTCACTGGGACTCGCCGAGTTGTTCTTCAGACTCGGCGAGTGGAGTCGGGGTGGCCCCGCGATTCTTCCAGGAGTAACTCGTCGGGTCGAGGAGGGTACTCGACGAGTAGATAAGGAATCTCAGAAAGTTGGAAGACGTCCAGACTCGCCGAGTCGTCATGGTACTCGCCGAGTCCGGTCGAGTGGACAGTTGACCGTTGACCAGAGTTGACCTAAGTCTGACTTCTTAGGGATAGTCACACTTAGAAGATATGAGTGCTAATGAGATATGTGATGTTATAGGAGGGTTGTAGCTCGTTGGATTGTGCACGAGTGATTTCAGGAGTTGCTAGCTTTCAGCATTTACGAGGTGAGTCTTCTCACTATACTGTACCCGGAAGGGTTGACTGTGTGACTGGAAGGTCGGATATGATATGTGATATGTATGCTATATGTGTTAAGTTAATTGTTATATGTGCTATGTATGTTATGGGCCGGAAGGCGATTATATTATGGGCCGGAAGGCAATATGTTATGGGCCGGAAGGCGATACGATTGTGTGATGGACCGGAAGGTCGGCGTGGGTAAGGCCGGAAGGTTTACCCAGCAGGGACGGAAGTCCCCTGAGACACATGGACCGGAAGGTCGGGCCTGGAAAGGCGTATGTGCGTAAGTTGTATATTGGGGAACTCACTAAGCATTTATGCTTACAGTTGTTGTGCATGTATTTCAGGTACCAGCGAGGACCGTGGAAAGGCGCCGGCATGATCGATACACACTGAAGATTTTCTTTATGATCTTGGGATTTTGAATATATGTATTTGACAGGATACTTGCACTATTTATGCCTTGATTTAAATGGAATTAATTATGTTTTAAAAATGAAAAATTTGTTTGAAAAATTTGAGTTGTTACAAATCGTGAATGTCTGCTTGTATATTTTTACTCTGTATATGGTCATTTCACATTTGTTATTATTGTTTTCAATTTAGAATATTAATACTTAACAATTTAAAAGAAGTTGTATATTTGTAAAGTTGTTTTTAAACGGTTTAAGGTAGAAGGGTTTCTTACTTTGTATATAAAATTGTTTAAGATAGAAGAATTACTTTCCAAATCCAACAAATCCACTACAAACATCTACATAAGTAACCCATATCAAAATTCAAAAGTATTAATTATAATATTTTGTTAAATAAAAAGTAATAAGAATAATTCAAAAGTATTAATCCAAAAAAGATGTCATATTACTTTTTATTAAACAATATATTGTAATTAATACTTTTAAATTTTGATATGGGCTACTTATGTAGATGTTTGTAGTGAATTTGTTGTTTTGCAAAGTAATCCTTCTACCTTAAACATTTTTATATACAAAGTGAGAAATCCTTGTACCTTAAACTATTTATAAACAATTTTACAAATATGCATTTTCTTTTAAATTATTAAGTATTATTATTCCGAATTGAAAACAATAATAACAAATATGAAATGACCATATACAAATTAAATATATACAAGCAAACATTCATGATTTCAATGCTAAAAGCATTACTATCGCCTCCACCTCCACCCTTAAACAATGTCATTAATATTATTTTTTCATTTAAATGCATTTACATGTATTAGTAACAATATTAATAATAACAAGTTCAAAAAATAGTATTCTTAATAATAATAATAATAATAATAATAATAATAATAATAATAATATTAATAATAATAATAATAATAATAATAATAATAATAATAAAGGTTTTGTTTGTAGAAAAGTCATAATATTTTTGTTTATAGAAACGTCATAATATTTTTTGTTTATAGAAAAGTCTCAATATTTTAGGTTAGTTTACGAAATAGTCCCAAATTAATTTAGCATCGGTTTCAACCGGTCAAAAAGGGTCAAACTGCAAATTTTTGCTGGTTTCAGAATTTTTTCGTTCAAAAAAAAATCTTGAGACAAAAATGTATATTTTCCGTAACTATTGGGACTTTTTTGAAGATTTCCCCAAGAAATATTTATTACATATAACTTGAACCTCTATTCCCCAATTTTAACATAAATTTTATAAACAATTACATTGTAGAATTTACATACATAATAAAAGTAATCACATAACCACTTAAGGATTTTGTATCTAGACACAAGAATGAAACACTAGTCGGAAATAATATCTATAAAAGTTGGATGATATATGAATATCAATTCCTCAAAAAAGTAACAGAAGGAGAAGAATAATCGTAAGAAAAACATAAATCAATAATAGAAGGAGAAGAAGAAAGCAATAAAGTAGGATGTCATTCTGTAGATTACAAAAATAGGGATGAGCATATGGACCGGAGAACCGGCCGAAACCGGTACCGAAACCGGAACCGGCATCGGAACCGGAACCCGATGGAACTGGTCGGGCCGGGACTGGGACGTTATTTTTGTGGATTTTTGGAACGGGGAACCGTTAGGAACCGGAATCGATATAACCCAAACCGGTAGAACCGGCAAAAACCGGAACTGTGTGATGCTATTTTTCAAGGACCGGTTCCAATATTTGAAGACACGACAAGAACCGGTAGGAACCGGGAACCGGTAGAACCGCCAGGCCGGTTCGGTTCTTGATTTTGGCCGAACCCGGTTCCCGGGTCAGGGCCGGTTCCGGCCGGTTCGGTCTTTTTGCTCATCCCTAAACAAAAATATATAGCAGTCAAAATTATTTGTTGTAGACTTACCATATCAATTGAAAAAAGTGATATACCTTTGGTATTTTTCAGAGATGCAGAAGAATTCTTGAATGATAAGTTCGAAGACGCCAATGAAAAAGAGAATAATAAGGAATCAGTATTTGTATGTTGGAGGATTATGATTAGTTGACTTTCAGGGACTGAAAATCTCTATTAAAGTTTGAAAATTGTACTTACTTATATGAAATGTAATTTGAATGCAGTTTGATTGGATATCGAAACAGATTTGCTTAATATTAGGAGCTGATTAATTAACAAACGCAACAATACATGAGCGGGAAAATCAGTCCAAAAAATATATGTGGTAGTGACACATGGCATAATGGTGTAAAAGAATGCCATGTGGCGGTTTAAGGATTCTTATATTAGGAATATAGATTATTTAGATTGAAACTTTGGTACATACCTGTTAAATTATTAAAGGATGAGTCTTGTAAAAGGAAGGGTGTTTTAGTAAATTCAACCTAAAGAAAAAGATAGTTAAGTATATGAAACCGGAAAGACTTGGGCTTGGATTTCCCTGACAACTTTAATCAACAAAACTTGAATTTCTGTAAACTTAAGATCCACGATCCATCAACGAAAAAACACCAAGAAAGGTTAAGAACAAGATGCGTAATTACAGATGAATCATATACAACTACAATTAAGGCTTTAATAGAGATGGAGATGGAGAAGGGTACATGGTAGTTCAGAAGTAGGCATTCTTATGTGAAGTTATTGTTCATCATACATGTGAATATCCATTAGATCGTCGAACCATAGAAAGCATTCGCTTCCACCTCTTTTGATATCTAAACTTGTATAACCTATACATGAGCAATTACGTTTGCAAGTCGCTTCACATCTACCAAAAGGCTGATTTTGATTCAGATTTGAAAAGCATTTGACCTTCTATTAGAAGCGAGTTGTTTTGTAATACTTAAGCGATAAGTAATCTTAGGAACACAATAGAAAAGCAAGGAGTATATGTGTAGGTGATAACTTAACTCGATAGACACCTATATCCGATAAAAAAAAAGTAGAATCATAAACCTTAAAAAATTGCAAATCCATGATTATATCAGCAACATAAAGTCAAAATCAGCCTTGATTAAGGTAGACCTTGAAGATGGTGACTGGTAAGAGGAACGATGTAGGATAAGATGGATGGTGGGTGGAAATGGTGGGGACATTGGCACGAGGAGGGTGCAGTGTTATCGTCGATGGTGGTGTTGTAGTGACAGAGATTGGGGATCCTTGTAACAATAACGAAGAGCTGAAAATTACAACAAAATACAAAGACCTTGAGTAAATTATTCAACAATGAAATTATTATTTTTTTGACTAGTTAACTATCTTCATCAAAAACTCTAACTTCAACACAACGTGTTTCTAAGATATTATATATATATATATATATATATATATATATATATATATATATATAGAGAGAGAGAGAGAGAGAGAGAGAGAGAAAGAGAGAGAGAAAGACGATATTATCAATGCCGTGTATAGATATTACTATGTATCATAATAAGTTAAAAGAGATATATGAAGAAAGAAGAGAGGAGATATTTATCTTTTGAATTTCAAACTGGCTGGTTTGTTTTGGTTTTTAAAGAAAAGTGCTAAATTTTATCTTTTTTAATATCTAATTAATAGATTTTATTTGGTTTAGAAAGAAAATTGCTAAATGTGAGGAGATACATGCATGAATAAGGGATGACCAAGGGTGGGTGCGAAAATAAAAAAGAAATTTACGTAAAGACGACGCGTGGAAAGTAAAGTGATAGAAAAGTGTCATGTGATATTTTTAGGAGCCTTTTATTAGAGAGGTACATTACAAGTAGTTTTAAATATTCAAACAAATTCTTTTGCACTACTTTGCTTTATAAAATCAAAACTTTACATCTAATTATTGTGTACAATGTTTCTTTCATTCCTTTAACTTTAAACTTTCTAAAATGTTATTTCACTCATTTCATTTTCTAAACATTGGTCTTTACAATCCATAATATATATAATCTGATTTTCCTAACATTACCACCCCCCTCAACTTTCTAAAGTTTGGTGTTTATCTAATCTACCGATAATTACGATAATTCATTGTTGTAAAATGTCACTTTGAACCCTATCGACTTTGATCTTTGTAAAATATAACTTTCACCTCTTCGATTTTTTATGTGTTAGTATTCATTCGAGTTTTTACATAATTTTTTTAAAGTTTTTCTACTTATTTTGATCTACACTTCCTACTTATGAGTAAGGTAAAATATAATATATTTTTTTATTATTTTAACTTTCCATTTGTTAACTAAAAAAAATATAATATTGCTTACTTATTTTTATATACATGTCGGTATAAATTTAAGTTCCATTACATTTCGACGTAAATTTTGTGTATGTTTCCGTGCTTATTTTTATGTACGATTCTTACGTATTAGTCGGCATACATATAATACGTTTTCATTTGACGGTATAAATTGGTGGTGGTCAATGGTACCGACCTTGTATATTTATCTATCAACAAATATAACGATAACTAACTCTTATCATTACAATCGACAAAATTCAATTTTAAAAGGATTTGCCTCGCTGCAATGCACGACGAACAAGAAACTAGTTTAATTTAAAATAAAAATGTTATAATGTTCCGAATGAGATTTTGGTGACATTCCTAGACATAAAAATATTATTTGTATGTAGGGACGGATTTATTATGTTGCACATGGTAGCTAGGGCTATCCTTCAATTTTTTCTGTCAAATGTAAATTTAGTGAAAATTTCTCACAATCCAATTGAAACCTATCACGAATCAGTTAGCAATCTATAACAAAGTCTTGTAATTTTGAATTTAGTATAAATTCGACGATTTGTTTGACGGAAATTGCTTTCACAAATTATATTTTTTATTATTTTAACTTTCCATTTGTTAACTAAAAAAAATATAATATTGCTTACTTATCTTTATATACATGTCGGTATAAATTCGAGTTCCATTACATTTCGACGTAAATTTTGTTTATGTTTCCGTGCTTATTTTTATGTACGATTCTTACGTATTAGTCGGCATACATATAATACGTTTTCATTTGACGGTATAAATTGATGGTTGTCAATGGTACCGACCTTGTATATTTATCTACCAACAAATATAACGATAACTAACTCTTATCATTACATTCGACAAAATTCAATTTTAAAAGGATTTGCCTCGCTGCAATGCACGACGAGCAAGAAACTAGTTTAATTTAAAATAAAAATGTTATAATGTTCCGAATGAGATTTTGGTGACATCCCTAGACATAAAAATATTATTTGTATGTAGGGACGGATTGTTGCACAGGGTAGCTAGGGCTATCCTTCAATTTTTTTCCGTCAAATGTAAATTTAGTGAAAATTTCTCACAATCTAATTGAAATCTATCACGAATCAGTTAGCAATCCATCGCAAAGTCTTGTAATTTTGAATTTAATATAAATTCGTCAGTTTATTGACGATTTGTTTGACGGAAATTGCTTTCACAAATGAGTTTCTTCTAATAGTACAATCCGTGACTTTTTTCTATTATGGATCTGTCACTGTTTGTATCAACATTAAACTCTTTAAATTATTAACTAAACCATTATATTAATTCTCAAAGAGAACTAAAAAAAACCACCGACTATGTAATAACATACACACGCCTATATTTTTTATAGGCAAAAGAGTTGGCCACCGGCTGACGTCAAGCTTTGTATATTCATTTAAGTCTGTTATTATATTTGATTAATGTTTTTGTGTAAATACTAGGAAGCACACATCACCATTCATCGCCATAAAAAAACGGGCAACCCAAAATTTGACTATAAATAAATTGGAAAATGGACATATAGTAGTCAATGGTGGATACAAATAAGATACCACCCATAAAGTAGAGGGGTGAACTCTGTAATTTATGATATGTTTGATCAAGCGGCATGAAGAAAAAACATGAGAAAAACAGAGATCAAGAAAAACAGTGAACGGGTATTTTCATCTAACTTTTTTCGGAGCTTTTATTGAACTCAATAACTCATTATACAAAATCCAATAAACTAGAAAAGAAAACAAATAAACTAATTGAGCTTATCTCTAAATCGCAGAAAATATAAATCAAAAAAATAAAAAATAAATAAATAAATAAATAAAAACTATAAAAGTTGGATATTCCGGATTATTTAAACATTTTAGCACTTAACCCGGAATGCGCAATAGTCTTTACACCTAGCTAGCTTTCAAGCATCTTCAAACATGACTCTACCCAACAACTTCATGATTATATTTGCACTTTGTTCTTTACTGCTTACGTGCTTGATCAAAATGTCTCATCTCTCTATACATTCTCGTATAAAGTTATAACGAGTATCTATGTGCTTACACATACTATGGAACATCGACTTCTCTATCAAAGCTAAAGCACATATATTGTGCACATATAGTACGACTGGGTTAACTACATCTTGTTACATCACTAAGTAAACGACATATCTAGATTCCTTTACAAGTTCCTATAGTGGCAGCCAATAATTTTACCTCACAAGATGACAAGACAACTTTTTGATCCTTATGTGATCCCTAAGCCACATGATTTTTGTTTAGATAAAATGTCATTCCAGTAGTGCTTCATCTATTATCTACATCTCTATTGACGTAACTGTTAGAGTAAATTGTGATCACATTCAACTCCTTTCCTCTAGTGTAGACCATGCCATGATCAATCCTTCCTTTTATTTATCTCAGAATCTAGATGTTTATATGTTGGTCTCTCCGTAAACCGAATCACCACCCCAATAGCATAAGTTATGTCTGACCACATGTAAGTAAGGTACCTATGACCAACAATGATTCTTTGGTACTATGTGGGATTTATGATTGGGAAAATGACTCTTGAGGGTAATTAACTTTTACGTTTGTATTCATTTGCTCCCTTTCCTTTTTTTGTATTCAATATACCATTGAACTTGTTGTTTGTGTTCACCATAACCTTTTTGACCAGCTTTTGACATGTGATAGCCGGTCAAAGGGTTATGGTGAACATAAACAACAAATTCGATGGTATATTGATTACAAAAAAAGGAAAGGGACCAAATGAAAACAAACTCAACAGTTGGCTACCCTCCAGAATCATTTTCCCCAAAAAGTTAAATGAAATTAAAGTTGCAAAATTATCAAAAACTGCAACCTTCTTTGACTATAACGTATATGAAGAGCGTTTCAGATGGGTAACTTTGTTAAAACATGGTCTATGCTATGCTTACTATGGTTAGCTGTCAACACCTCTCTTTAAAACGATATGATTGTGTATGAGAGGTATATTTATCAGCATAAACGTTTACATCAAGGTATATTATGGCGATGTGTCTGCAAAAGCAGTATGATATTGTACATATTAATGTTGTATCTCATCCCATGAATTCGATCTTAAAGCTAAGTAAACTAAAAAATCACAGCACTTGTGATTCCACTCGTTTGTAGACTTGTCTAGAATCTATGATACGATAAATCATTCGATTGGAAATGTAAATGTAGTTATGAAATGTGTCTTCTTAGTTAAGATTCCCCTAATAAATATTCAAGTGCGTTATAAAGTTGTACATGTATGAATAGTGTTCTTTCGTGGGTTATGTTTTGATGAGAAGCAAAAATGAATCTCATAAATTCATTAATATCAGTAGGAGATGACGTGAGATTTGTTGTAAATGAGTAAAGGGAAAATGACTCAGGAGGGTAACCAACTATTGAGTTTGTTCTCATTTGGTCCCTTTCCTTTTTTATTGTACTCAATATACCATCGAACTTATTGTTTGTGTTCACCATAACCCTTTGATAGGCTATCACATGTCAAAGTCGGTCAAAGGGTTATGGTGAACACAAACAACAAGTTCAATGGTATATTGAATACAAAGAAAAGGAAAGGGACCAAATGAATACAAACGCAAAAGTTAGTTACCCTCAAGAGTCATTTTCCCTTTATGATTTCTCCTTGCTAAGTCTTTCTTAGTTCAAGTTTCGGTTTCATCGAAAACTTGGACATATTACATTAATTCATGCCTACTTTCTCAAGCAACTTTCTTGCATATACCGCTTGTTTATGATAAAACATTGTTTTCCTGTGAATCAATTCTCATTCAAAGATACATATAAATAATACACGATACAGAGGGGCCTAATTATAATGGGCTACAATACAACCATATACATAAGTACATAAATTCATATCCGCTAAGATCACACCATATTTTGATCGGGAGGAGAATTTCGAACATTCAAACTGGTCTTCAAATCATTGAAGAGTTGAGTCGAAAGACCTTTGGTGAAGATGTATGCATAATGAGTGGAAGAAGGCACATGGAAAACTCTAACAAAGCCCTGAACTACCATATCACGAACAAAATATCAATCTCGATGTGTTTCATGCGTTGGTGTTGAACTGGGTTCGATGTCATCTAAAGCGAAATGATATTGCCACAATAGACAATAGTGGCTTTGATAGGGGAAACTGTGACATCCCCAAATTTCTTGGCCAAAAAAGTCTGATTTAGTTTATGCTTTTAAAATAAAATCAGAGTAATCTTCCAAAAGATGTTGGAGAATATGTCCCCAAAACAAAATATGATAAAAATTTAACAAAACATTTATTAAAGAAATGTATTTTCATTATATAACAAAACCTCGGGATCTCATGTTCCGATACAGACCAAAAGCATAAACAGTGCATTATAAGTCTTACAACAGTTATTTACACCTACCGGCCTATAATCCAAAAATCCCTCGTCATCATCTAACTATGCTCTGGGTCCACTACCTGTAATATAAAAAGCTGACTGGGTCAGGCTTGGGAGTCTGGTGAGTATATAATGTTTTCAACCCACAAATAATAAATTTATTAATTTCATCAACCAACAATAAATTTATTAATTTCATCAACCAACAATAACCCTGATTACTCGTTCCCGTTATCCTCACTTTACGTCCCCAAACACCTATCACAAGGGACCTAGCCTAAGGAGCATAATCGGGACAGACACTACTGCTAATGGGATTCCTTAGCCATACATGTCCTTAAGGCAACCATGAGGAGGTGGAGTACACCAGCGAACATATAGTTCACCAACACCTACAAGTTGTGAGCCTGCTAGTGTTCCACTTGACTGTCTAGAAAGGTCTGTGGTCGTCATCTATACTCCGCTAGATGACTACAACAACAACAATAACAACATCCAGGCCTCTCATCATTTTAACACACATCAACTATTTCATCTACCCATGTTTTACCCAACATATTTGTAGATAAAAATACATATACAGTTTAAAACTTGTATGAAACATCTATTCAACACCCATCTCAAATAAACAAACAATATAATTACACATAGCACATATTTTATAGAAAATACTTCATATCTATGTGTAAGATGAAAGTGACTATACACTCACCTGATAAGACGGCGGTTGGACATCACTTCGTCCCTTAAAACAATATTTTTCGATGAAACCGGGATGTTTTCTTAAAAATCGGGCTTCAGGCAAGCAGAGTTTCGTCTCGAAAAACTCTTTTCTCAAGGTCTTCAGGCTCTCTGGGGCTTGCTTACGATGCTAGGATATGTTATACGCTTGGGGGGGGGGGGGGGGGGGGTTTAGTGTAGCTTGGAAGAGAGAAAAAGGGTGAAAGATGAAAATTTTGTAACCATTTTTGGGGCAGCCTCCCATCCTATTTATAGGAGGCCGAAGCTCCTTATTACGTTGGGCGTAATTTTTCGGTACGCGAGGTGTTCTGCCTCGGAAGGCTCTTCGTTGGGCATAACTTCATACGTTGGGCGTACGAAGTGGATCAGCTCGAACCCGTCAAGGCTACGACACGTGTCTCTCATGCGAAGGAGTAGGGGAGTGACGAACTCCGGATCACTTACACGAGTACATTGATCACTTACATGAGTACGCTGGCCATACTCCTGTACGCTCGGCGTACTTAGAATTTTCAAACTTCAAAAATTCTTAACATTCGCATACAAACTCCGTTTTTGACGTTCTTTATATCCACACGTAGGTGAAATTATGTTCTACAACTTTCGTTTAGACTCCGTTGGCTAATTTTAACTTTATTTTTAAAGTTATATTTTTAACAGACATGAAAAGTCCGTTAAAAATTCATAACTTCTTCATCCGACGTCCATTTTCGTCTGTCTGTTTACCGTTGAACTACTATCAACAAGATCTTCGATTCTCATTTAGGTTGTTTTGGCTAAAAATCACTCTATTTAAAATTCGAGTTTCGGGCTGCATACTACTATACCAAATCTTAGAAAATTGATAACTTCCTCATACGAAGTTAGATTTAGACATTCTTTTTATGCACGCTCTCGGTTTAATGTATACTACAACTTTCATTTAGATTGCAAAGGCTAAAAAGCACTTTATCGTAAATTCACTTTTTACGTCACACATCATCATGTCGATTCTGTCGTGAAACTTTGACAGGTCATAATTTCTTTGTTATAACTCGGATTTCAGTGTTCTTTATATCTCTGGAATCCTTGTTTCAACCACTACAACTTTCTTCATTGATATCGGGTTCATCTAATATTTATTTTAGACGCTTATTTTTATCCTTAACTTATTAAATCATAATAATTAAGCATAAAGCACATAATACTCAAATAATACATCTTATTGTTTCAAAACAAAGTTACATAGGTTGGCCTAGACGATTACATCATCATTAATGCCTAGCCTGGAAACACAGGCGTTACAATTATCTCCCCCGTAGGAAGATTTCGTCCCCGGAATCTTACATCAGCAAACAAATGCGGATAGTAACTCATCATCTCACTCTCCGTTTCCCAAGTGAGATTTGGCCCATTTGTTTGTTTCCATCACACAAGCACTAAATAGGACATCTTGCATCGCAAGTTCATAGTCTTACGGTCAACGATTGTCTCTGGTTCTTCAAGTAACACACGTGGAAAGTGTTATGAATACCACCTAGTTCTTCTGGTAATTCTAGCTTGTAAGCTTGGTTCCCAATCCTCTGAAGAACTTTAAACCGTCTAATAAACCTTGGACTCAACTTTTCTCTTTTACCAAATCTTTTAAGTCCCTTCCACGGCGAGACTTTAAGTTAAACCGAATCTCCAATTTCGAATGTTATCAGTTGTCTTTTCTTATCTGCATAGCTCTTTTGACGGTCCTAAGCTGCTAACATCATTTACCTAATCACTTTCAGTTTTTTAGCAGTCTGATGGACTATCTCAGGTCCCATAAACTGCTTTTCCCAACTTTAAGCCAACATGACGGCACTCGACCCTTTTGTCCATCCAAAGCTTGATAAGGTGTCATCTTGATGCTTGAGTGGAAACTATTAATGTAGGAAAATTCTACCAGAGGTAAATAATCATCCCAGTTACCTTGGAATTCCAGGGTACATGCTCTTAGCATGTCCATCAATGTTTGAATCGTTCGTTCGCTCTGACCATCGGTTTGCGGATGGTAGGCTGTACTTAGACACAATTTCATACATCTTTCGATGTAGATGTTTAATCAAGAACAATCGTGATCAACTCACCAAGTTTCAACCAAAATCTGATGAAGTTTTCTTTTTGGGATACTCTGCTAAATCAAAAGCTTATCAGGTTCTTAATTATCATAACCATGTAATTGAAGAAAACTTTGATATAACTTTTGATTACAAGTTCTTTCGAAACTTATAACCAACCCATGTTACAACCCACATCATGGAGTCCGATGCTTTACTGCTTGGTTCTCGGAATCCTCAAGTCATTTATGAAGTTTATTTTGAAAGTTTGTTCGGACTTGTAGAAATAGATCTTGACTTGGAATCTCAATCAATACCATCTCCAACTCCAAATCCACCTGTTTCTCAAAATCTATCTGGTTCGATGCTAACTTTTCCTCCATTTGATTCTGAGGTATTCCCATTTCGGGTTTAGGGGAAGAATACCTCTACTTATATGACTCAAGGGTAGGAAAGTAATCCAACCGTCGAATAAAAGGTTGAAGGTTTTCAAGATGTAGTAGATCAATTTTCCAAAGTTTATCCAGTTCCGAACTATGACGATGATGCAAATTTCTTTGACTTTCCAAACAACGATACTAATATTTATCACACCTTCCCCGACAGTTGTCGAAATGCCGAGTGGTGACGGTATTCAGATTACCCAAATCATAGAGTGCAACCCATATCTATCTATGTAATGAAACACATGCATCTTCGAGTTGATAGTCCTTCCTTGCCTTGATCCTTATTCCAACCTAGGAAAACATGCGAGTTTCGGAAATGTAAACTTGATGTTAGTGAGTTTACAGGTTTTGAGATAAACATATGGTAAACTTTATTTCAAAACTTTGTAGAGAATTTTACAAGAGTAAATTACACGAATGGTACCTATGGTTTGGGGTAATTTGCGCGTTTGGTCCCTAATTTATTTTTTTAACTCGGAAGGTCCTTATTATTTATTTTTGTCACGCGCTTGGTCCCCACCATTTGTTTTTGTTACACGCTTGGTCCATGTCTTACCTAAAAAGACTATTATTTAAATAGGAAAAAATGATAGGGTATGTAAGGTAAGGTGAGGGGATAGGGTTGGGGTGTGTTTATTTAAATAAATTAAAAAATCAATAGCAAAATAGTCTTGTTAGGTAAGACAGGAGCCAAGTGCGTAACAAAAACAAATAGTAGGGACCTTCCGAGTTAAAAAAAAATAAGTTATGGACCAAACATACAAATTACCGTAAACCATAGGGACCATTCGTGTAACTTACTCTTTTTACAATGATTATAATCATTTTTGTTAAACTCCTGGTTTCCTATGATTTATTATGTTATCTCTTATCCTATTATATTTTTAGGATATTCTGCTAATCCTATGTTAATATCTTTATAGGGTGCTTACTAATCCTAACTTACTATCTTTATAGGATTTTTTCTGACCCTGTCTTATTATCTTTTAGGATATTTTATTAATCCTAACGTATTTTATCTACCACTCTAAGGCGTCCCACTTGGTAGTTGGATCTCTAATTTGGTGGTAATGTATTAGCATGAGTGCCCATAATCGACGTTGTTTGACTAGTTATTTCCCTGCACGACGCTTCATTGGATGTCGAATAGATTGTAATAAGAAAGTTATCTTGGCGGGATTTCTTCTAGCAATCATAGATGGGGGTGTCAAACCCCGTATAGATCTAAACATATCTTTCTGTCTCTATCAAGCTTAACGATTATAGGTTCGGGGTAGCCAAATTTAATCAGGCTAAGGATAAATAATAACAGCTCACTAACGCATTAACCTTAGATATTTTATATTTTATCATCCTCACTTAGTGATTACCTACAACTTTCACAATATAAATCTTTCACCTTTATATTTGATAATTACACCCTTTTAGATCTCATAATTATCTTGTGTGTGTATGTGTGTGAATATATATATATATATATATATATATATATATATATATATATATATATATATATATATATATATATATATATACCCTAATTATGGTTAATTTGAAATTTGGATATTTGGGCAGAGTAATGATTAGGTACAATGCATATCCCTATATTTTACTAGCATTACTTCTAAGTACTATGTTATCCTAGGAAATTGGTCGTTATAACATCTAGGTAATATCTCTTTCTAGATTATCGAGCATCATAACTCTTATTCATAATATCATAGTTTACAACTAGGTATAGTATCTATAGCAACATTATCCTAAGGTTTCATGCTTTATATAACGATTGATATTTATAGATATAAATATATATATTGATAAAGAAGTTTGATAAACATGTACCCCCCCCCCCCCCCCCCCCCGCGCGCGCGGTAAAACTTTTAAAATAGTGGTCGTGAACTCACTCTAGTAGCGTAATAAAAAGCACGCATTGTAACATTAACAATTTAATATGTTCCCTTTTTATCCCTTTAATACAAATTCTTTACATTTTGCCCCCCTAGCTAGTATAATGGGCTTACTCTATGAGTTCACTTTGCGTACCAGCCCATTAGCTAATCACGGATTCCACCCACATACGTAGGACGAATGTAGAGTACGCATGGCATACGTGGTATGGGGGAAACCCTAATTTTCAGGGTTTGCACCTTATTGAAACAACTTAAACCACTTCTTTGACATTTATTGACCAACTTCCATCTCCATGTATATTGAAAACGAAACCCTAAGTGCATTTGGTGATATTTTGAGCTTTAAAGTGGGTTTGTTGGTGCTTTGTAGTGAAGAAGAAGATAAGGAAAACTTGGAGGAATAGCTTGAGCTTCTAGATCCATAGTTGCCTTCACAGGTGCAAGCCATTTTAGGTAAAAAAATCTCTCAACTTGATGGTCGTTTGTGCTAGATCTATCTTATGGAGGTATTTACTCATTGTTGAGTCTTCTGGGTTAAAGTTGAACGTTTGATCTACTCTAGAAGCAATGGATGTTAGATCTTAGCTCCATGGAGGTCCCTTGTTCATAAAAATGCAAACTTTTTGAAAGATATCGGTCCATGAAAATGTTTAGAGTTGTATTAAGCTTCTTTTTAAGTGTTGGGTCCCATTAAGCCATGCATGGGTGTAAAGTTGCCAACTTTACATAGTAAGTCATCCCTAAGGACTAGATCTGAGAGTTTGGCAAAAGGTCATAACCGTTTTAGTGCCTAATGAAGTGATTTGGTAGTCTAGGGAGTACGTTGGGCGCACCTAGCAGGAACGCTGCATGTACTGACCTCGGACGGAGTACGCTAAGTGTACGAGCTGAGTACGCCCCACGTAGATTGAGCCTTGATGGGCCACTAGACTTCTAATTTGGGCTTTTGACTAGTATATTGGGCTTCCTTGGATTTTAGGCCCATGATGGGTTTTGGGGCCAATTTTGAAGATTGGGGCATA
Organism: Lactuca sativa; assembly: GCF_002870075.4. Lineage (NCBI taxonomy): Eukaryota > Viridiplantae > Streptophyta > Magnoliopsida > Asterales > Asteraceae > Lactuca > Lactuca sativa. The sequence goes on from NC_056626.2 coordinate 349,708,869, forward strand.
TTGGGCTTTAGGCTACCATTTAGTATTTGGGCCTTTTAAGTTGTTCGGTTGGGCCTTAGTTTTAGGACAAGTAAGAAAAAGGGTAAAATGGTCTTTTACCCTAGATATGGGTCAAGTAGCTTAGATTCTTGATTATGGGTTGAGATCCAATTATTAATTGGATATTATTTTGATGATGTCAGCGCGGGGATTTTTCCGGACCAGCAACCATGAAAGATGTAGACATTGTAACTTATACCAACCGCTTCAGTGATCTTGCTATATTCTGCCCCAGCCTTGTCAGCCCAGAGCACAACATGGTAAAAAGGTACATGTGGGGATTAGTTCAACCAATTTAAGGGTTGGTCACTGCATCCAGACCAACTACGTATAATAGCGCTAAGAGGATGTCGTTTAACCTGACCAGTCAGGAAATCCGCCAAGGCACTATGGTCTAGAAAGGTGACCTTCTAAAGTCTGGAAATAGCCAGAGGAATTCTGATGATAACTTAAAACAAACACTAAGGAGGAAAAAAGACTTAGGTAAATTTTACCTAGCAACCATCACATCACCCATTCCACTAAGATAATATGTTGGAGATCTTCCATTATGTAGGGAATGAAACTATCACCATGAAAGTGCATGCTGAGAGCTAATCCATAACAACTGCGATAGGGAGGGCCACACCGCTAATTCCTATAGGAGCCTGACCCGCGCCACAAACTCGAGAACTAGAAATCGCAACTGCTATGAATGTGGGGAAATTGGCAACATCAAAAGAGACTACCCTAGATTAGCAAATTAATGGGGTAACACTCAGGGAAGATAATTTTTAATTAGAACAAACAACGATACCCATAACCCACTCCTAGAAATTGGTACGTCCTCACTAAATAATTTGCATACAAGCTAAAATGACGATATAGTTTTGTGAACAGTAGATTTAAACACTCGTTGGAACACAAAACTGATAAAAGCAAAGAAACACATGTTATTAATTATTAGGAGGATAGGTAGGTTACATGATTCTAGAATTAAATTTTAGAAAATGTGATTTAGCTCTATTATGCAGCTCTCGTCTAAGTTCAACCATAATAGGGAGAAATCATACGGTCGAAAAATTGTTTAATTTTAGCATCATGTAAACGTATTCCCCAGATTGTTATATAGCATTAAGTAGAACTCGTAGTAAAACTATGAATCCCTCGAGAACTCTAAAATGAATTTATTCGAAAACCCTTCGAAATATCATAGGGATTCGATATCTTTTGACTTTAGGCTCCAGTAAGTACTTGAATTATGTCATTACCACTCTATGTTTTAGTAAGTACTTTACTGATGTCACTACCAATCTATGTTACAGTAACTACTTGACTGATATCACTACCACTCTATGTTCTAGTAAGTACTTGACTGATGTCACTAACAATTTATGTTCCAGTAAGTACTTGAATTATTTCAATACCACTCTATATTCTAGTAAGTACTTGACAAATGTTGCTACCACTTTATGTTCTAGATAGGACTTGTCTTGGGGAAATCTCACTACCACTATGTATCAGAAAGTACTTGTCTGATGACACTCTCACTATCTGTCACAACAAAAATCAAATCGGTTCTAAAATTCACTTCGACGGTAAACCCTACGAGTCGATTACTCTATATAAAACTAAACTAAAAGGATAAGCATAGTAGTTAGTTGTTACTCTGCACGGATTATCCTGAGTAAAAACTACATAATTATGTATATAAGTATGATATATATAAGAGATATTACTTTAAATCACGATTCACTAAAATTCCCCTAATAGTGCATCCACGTTTGGCACTACAAGTTGAATCTTAGGGACAAAATTCATTAAACGGAGAGAGAGTGTAACAATTGTGAAAATTGTTACCAATCGTTAATCGCTAAAACTACAAACATCAAGTATAATAGAGTTGATACATAATATTCATCAAATTATGACAAAAACACAAGTCTCATATTAAGATAGCTAGGAAAAATCAACTGAATCCTCCGTAAATCATAAAAATTAGTGCGTTGAAGCATACACACACACACACACACACACACACATATATATATATATATATATATATATATATATATATATATATATATAGAGAGAGAGAGAGAGAGAGAGAGAGGTAGGTTCAAATGTGGATGAATAAATATTGTGTGGATGTAGGGATTAATATGGCCCCAATATTATTTAATTTTAATAAATAATTTATTAAATCATCTACCCATTAATTTGGGCAAATTACTTTATTTAAAACCTTATTGTCATCCATCAACACCCATAAAATCGTATCCCTAAAGATCGTCCGTCTCCACCTTTTCGTCTCGTTTCTTTCTCCGTCTCCTTCTTATTTTTCTCTTTTTTCTTAATTGTCCTTCCTCCAATTGAAAACATCGGCAACTCCCACCAAGAGTACGAAACAGGTTATCTCCTCCATACCTTATTTCTATTTCTATTCTTGATTTTCCTTTATGTACTGATCTTTATTTGGATTCAAAACAATTTGTGGGGTTTTTTCCCACGCTTACTTTTTTCCCTAAGTATCCAATTCATCAACACTAAAATCCAATTCTTCTAAGATTAAGTATATTTCTCCTCCTCTTTCATTAAAATCCCAGGCCGATCATCAACACCTTCATCGGTTCAATTTTTCAAACACCCATTACATGTCTATGCTTATTTTTCTCAGGCCTCTCTCTTTCTCGATATCTCTTTTTTAGAACTTTAAATAGATTGAAGAGGAAGGTTAAATACAAGGAAATAAAGATGGAATCAATACTGATTCTGTTTCTCTTTTTCTATCTCAAAAACCATGTTCTTCTCCAATGGACTTTATCTATTACCAGACTATGTTCACAATTAACTTGACCTAATTTTACACTACAGGCTCATGATTGCAACAACTATATGAACAAATTCATTTGATTTTCACTTTTTTGGAAGCTAGGGTTTTGTCCCAAATAAAAACAATTTCGGTGTTTTTATTTTTTCCTAGAATTTGATTTAATAAGGTCCTAACATCTGATGATTTAGATTTTAACTACATTTGTTGTGATTGGTATTTCTGTAGCAGGTACTGTGACTTCAAGGCGTGGGTTAAAGGGCTTTCTTCATTCCACTTTCATAATTAGTAAAAGTAATATGACTCAACAAAGAGGAGTGATGGTAGATATTGTTCCCAATTTGAGGAATATAAAAGTGCAGGTATTACTAGGAATTGGTCCCTCTGGTCAAAGTTGAATTTTTTTAAAAAGGTCTACAAATGTGCATATTGCCCCAATAGTAGAGAATATACTTATATGGAGGACCTCTATAGGAATGTAGATACACCATCGGCAGGCTATCATTTCTCACTGAAGCTTTCATCCATTAAATTTATATTTACAACGGTTAGATTCTTCCCTCTCATCCTATTTTATTTTTCACTTACATCATTATATATGTATCACTGGTTCTGCTTCAGAAATGCTTAGTTTTTGCCACAAGTTGTATGTATTTATATTCTTGAACTTTATTATTTGTATCTGTTTGTTTCAGGACCACTCAGAATGTAGCAAATTTATTTGGAACAAAAATTGTGGATGGAAATTAAGAGACAACTTCATGACAATTGAGATTCACCACACAAAAATGTCGAAATATAACAGCATGAAACAAGAATGAGAATGATGATTCTTTTATGAATTGTATTCTTATAGAATGAAGATTTTTTCAAGAATAACTTATTATAAAGCATGTATTCGTATAGAATATAGCAAAAATTCAAAAAATGACATTGTTTTTTTTATACAATGTGATAGTAAAAATTGTTTTTTTTGTTTATTTTTGGCCCTTAGATTCTTCAATAATACTAAAAATAGATGATTATTCTTTAAGAATGTTGTTATTCTTCAACTTATGGTTCAAAATTTTGTTATTATTCAAAATGTTCATTCAATCAGAATATGTATTCTGTCAGAACTTGTTTTCAATCAGAATATGTATTCTATTAGAATATGTATTTTAAACTCTTGACCCATATTAATCCCTACATTCACACAATACTTACCATCCACATTATAACCTAGCCCTATATATATATATATATATATATAATATTTTGAAAGTACACATCAACGTGATCCTACAAATATAAAATTCGTAGAAATCTCACTTTTTTGAATTAGTTATGAATTTTATAAGATATAAAAATTAATCGTGCACGTAAAATTTTAACATCAAAATGCTATGAAAAGAATTGTTGACTTTTAGCTAAAGTCACCAAAAGGAGAATCACACTACTTCTCGAGATAAAAATTTGGAGAAAAAGAACGCCAAATTGGAATCCATATGAGAGAGATATGATTTTCAAAAAATCATTAAATCTCATAAAATTAATGGCTAAAAATAAAGTAAGAATTAGCCAATGCAACCTAAAGGAAAGTTGTAGTACTTGTTAAGAGCTATGTGTGGATATAAAGAACGTCGGGCACTTCCAGAAGCTTCCAAAAGGCGACATGTGTCAGATTTTTGTGGCTCACGCGCACTAGGGCGGCGTGAAAATGCGCAGTGCGCACTTCAAAAACTGCTATAAATAGCAGGTCCCGACAGATCCATTTCACACCTCAATCCCTTTCTTTCTCTCGTTTTTACTTTGAAATATCCCTATAAAACCCTAGAAAACTTTATATTAATATATTTTAGCTAACATTAGGTTATACTCCTAAGTTCAGCCGATCCCGAATGCCTCCCGACATTCGAACTTTCGAAGTTTACCCTACAACAACGGTTCCACACCTACAAGTGAGTTAATCACGACCCCATTTTCCAAACTCTTTTTTTTGGGGGGGGGGGGTAATTGTTAAAATACACATATTGCATAGTTATTACTAATTTTATAAGATTAGTTAGATAATTAAGCTCATAACAATATGATAATATTATGCCCGATAGATAATCTACCCAATTTGTAACGATAATATTATGTCTAGTGATTATACTGCCTCACACTTAAAGAAAACATTGTACCTGGTTGTTACGTTGGCCAATTTCCAGAAAACACCGATACCCTTGTAGTTAATATCACCAAATCTCCAGGGTAACTTAGTACCTAGCCTTTGTTCTGGCCAAATCTCTCAGATACCATTATACCTAGTCGTCACTCTGGCCAACTCTCTAGGAAAACATTATACTTACTCTTTATTCTCCCAAATACTCATAGATAATATTTACACTACGTCATCATTATGCTTAATTCAAACGGATAATAAAATATATTATGTCATCAAGACGCTCGACTCAAACAAATAATAGTAATATATTATGTCGTCACTACGCTAAACTCAAAACTAATAACAATAATAATAATAATAATAATAATAATAATAATAATAATAATAATAATATATTACGTCGTCGCTACGCTCGACTCAAACGCATAATAGTATTATTTTATGTCGTCACTACACTCAATTCAAAGAGATAATAGTAGTATAGTATGTCATCACTACACTTAACTCAAACAGATAATGGTGATATATTATGTTGTCACTATGCTCAACTCAACGAATAATAGTAGTATATTATGTCATTATTATGATCGATTCAAATGGATAATAATGGTATATTATGTTGTCACTACACCCGAATCCAAACGGATAATTGTAATATGTTATGCCATTACTCAACTCGAATAATGGTCATGTTACCACTCCGTTGGTTGGCCTTAATAAGAATATTTATTTAAACATAATTATATATTTATTATAATTATCTAATAAAGTGTTGGGACTCCATTCATTTTATAAGTATATAGTTATATAAGAAAATGTTGGACTGTATCCAACAAACCTTCATTGATGTCATTCTCAGTTAGTCTACTCTTAAAATCACTAATTTCCTGAAGTATACCTTTCAGATAGGGATACACTAATAGTATATAAGATGAATGAGAATTAAGGAAGCCGGAGCACCTAGGAATAGTAGAACACTATTTTCAAAGAATAAAATATAAAACCTGTGAACTCACTAACATTATGTTGAACCTTTCCAAACTCACATGTATTCCTAGGAAACCAAGTAGATTACACCGTCAGAAGAAATGGTTGACCGACGAAGCTACCGAGGACACATTTCGTATTAGAGATTCTAGTATTATAGAAACATATATAGATGTAACTTTTTTTTATCCATAATGGAAGTGAGATTTATGGTATATATAATGTTTTGTACTGTTCCATGTATGTTCAGTGACTGTGATCCAACATCCTAATGTCGCATAGCCCGATGTTTCCACCACCGTCCGGGAGTGTGATAGTGCCCCATGTACGACGTGGAATTTACTATGATTGATTCAGGTCAAAGGATATCAAGGCAGAAGTTGTATGGAATCAGGACATGGTATAGTGATTAGTTTGAATTCAGGAATCAAGGATCAATATCCTCCTGTAGGCTCTTGATGGAATGACAATGGAGAGACAGGGGTATCAGAATAATAGTGGTTCAGGATGTCCCCCATAAAAGTCAAATTTTGAAGCTCCTTAATGGGACTTGCAATTGGTTTGAAAAACTCGCTTCTGAGGCCAGGTGCTTTGGACTATGGATGATGGAAATTATAATTCATCCTTTCATTTGCTTCAAGAACATCAATGACGTTATGCAAACTATCAATCTTAGCATCAAGACGCATATTATCATCAACCAAAAGACTTCTTTCCCTAAAAAAAATAGAAAACTTGTCATTTAAGATGATACATTCATCCTTAACTATTACAATTTCTCTTTCTATAGACTCTATCTTAAGCTTGCGGTCTTCAAAACGTATCTAAGTCCGGTTAATTCACTATCCAACTTCTCACTCACATTTATGGCACACTTACAGGCTTTTAAAATAACTCTCATATCTGTTTCGATTTGAGTTAGATAAGGTTCAAAAATAGATATTTTTTTTTCATAGATCATACATTTTACTCGTTGGATGATGCTTCTGCATGGTGGGTCATTTGTTTCCATGTAGCAGTAGTTGGGCTCATCCTCCTCATCTTCATCTTGTAAAAAAGATGATCAATATCCTTCAACACACTCAACAGTTTGCCTAGCCATTAGACACTTATTTCTCCTAGAGTCTCCATCCTTCTCATCCCTTGATGGCCAGTAACCATACACATTCTGAGAAACAATATTAACAAATGCTTTCTCACTCTATACTAGCTCTTGTTACGATGAGCATAGTAAGTAGTGTCTTTTACTTTTGGTTTATAAGGTATTTGAACCTGAAAAATCTCTTGCATAGTGGTTTCCGAGACCACATTGGTGGCAGGTGATTCTGGGTTTAACCAAGGTTGGAATGTCTTGTGGTTCCGAAGTTTGATTCAGAATGTTTGGCCGGTAAGATGATGGGTTTTCAATAGCCTTGACATATGGCAGAGGATTTTTTGGTGAGGAGCTTGGAATCTGCTCGGAGGTGGTTTTTGATTGCTGTTCCATGGTCTCATGTACTTCATAGATAACATATTGAATTCTTGATGGAAACGAAGTTCAACATATAGAATTGGTGGAACATATTGAAGAGGTTGAACAAGTTAAACAACTCAAAATGGATTAGAAACAATAGGATTTGGAAGTAGTGGATTGACTGAATTGTCGAGGCAAGAGGATCGCCAGAGAGTTCTATTAAGGTTTTAGTACCATTAGACTCATGACCTTACAGTTCGTCGAACAATTGATAGAGCTTTAGTTTCTTCGGAGATCCATTACTATGAAGAAAAGAATTGATGTTGCCCCATCCTTTTCCAAGACTATTGATCTTTAAGTTGTATTCAATAGGAGTTCAGACCGCACCATGTGCAATCAGGTTGTTAACCACTATTCTATACCAATTTTGATTCTGAGGCTATAGATTCTCTAGGAATTGTAATGAATGTATCAAAATCATTCACCATAGAGGTCAAATGCTTGTCATTCATATTTTCCAAACCTTCAAATAGATCTTGAAAAGTGTCCCATATCTCCTTGGATGATTTGCACAACTTGATGTTCTCAAAGAGAGATGGTAGAACACCAAACACCATTTTGGAAAATTTTATTTGATCGACATGGAGCTTTTCAACATCATTAGATGTTAGATGTCCAGGCATGAGTTCATATTGATCAATGAGAGTAGCAACATCATCTCTAACCCTTTGCCTAATCGGGACATGAGAACTTTCTTTGAAAACCGTCAAAATTTGAGATAGTTCTAGATTTAGATAAACTTAGGTGCACGTATAGGCATAACACATAATAGACTTAGTAACTAGAATCTAAGTTATAACCTACTAGAAACTTGGAAACAATTAGAAACAATGGATAATGTACTTAGATTTCACATTGATATGTGAATTCTACTACTACTTAACTGTAGTGACTATCCATATTCGGGTCACTCTTTGACTCGAACACCTTTTCATGAATCATATACACACATCATCTACTTGACCTAGTTGTAGAAATTAGCTCCTAGTCTCGTAGGAACTTAAGTCAAAGTTTAAACTAGAACTAGTATACTTAATTCTTCAATTTCGCTTGAATCTCAAAACCACTGCATAAAAATGCCAATAAACCGATAAAAAATAAATTACAAACATTATTTCAAACTTGAATAAGAGTTATGAAACTCTAAAATAGTTTGAAGTCTCAAAATTTAATTAATTTTGATATCCAAGGACTTACAAACTCCTTAAAACCCCTAAAAATTCTAAATTTTTATAAATCTAATATCAAAATTTATAAAAATGGTTATGAAACTTACAATAACATCATAGAATAATTAAAATTTGGAAATACAATCAAGGAATATATAAGTTAAAATATTCAACATATATCCTTAATTATTAGTCTAAAAATCAAGGGTTTTATGCATAAAAACTTGGTTAAGTTGCACCTTTTATAGATATTTGATATTTTTATAATATATTTAAATTTTATAAAGATAAACGAGAAAGAGAGAGGGATATTAAACCTCATAAATTCAGTCTCTCTCCTCCCCATACATCTCTTCCTAAAATCATAATCATATCCCTCATTTCCCACACTCCACCCTTATCTTTCTCTCTCTAAAAACTTCTCTCCTCCATCTCTCTAGAAAATATGAAGTTAGAAGCAGAATCTATGGGAGAGATTTCTCCAATCGATAATTCATGAGTCTACATGCATATCGATATTTTGGTGGACGATTTTGGTGGAGTAAAACCTTAAAGAGATGACGAGGGAGATGAGCTCTCCAGAGAGATAGAATCTCTCTTTTCTCTCTTTTCTTCTCTCTAAAACCCCCATTCTTTCCCCTCTCTCTAACCCACGAAAATATTCAGTCATGAATATCATTTTACTCAAAAAAATGTTCATCATCTAGTGTTATACATCAAGGGAAAATCGAATCCCTCACGTTTCCTTTCCTTTACTATTAAAGATTACAAGTTTCTTACATTTTCTTGTTCTTCTACACCATTCTTTATGAACCTTCATGTTCATAACCATAAATTTCGGTTTTGATGATGATGGTGGTGGTAGGATTTCACCCAAAAACAACATGCATGTTGTAAATGGTGAGGTCCCATGACCAAAACCTAAGTAAAAATCAACAGAATGCACTTTTCTACAAGTTTTGGTGGAAAATCACCACATGTACCCTAAGTTTTCTTATATAAACGACTTTTGAACATTTCAAACTCATGAATCGTCTTCAAACCAACATGCATGTAATGAGCTTCAAGGTTAGATGCTAGATGATTAAAGTTTGTTAAAGCTTTCAAAGATGTTCATAAGGGATTTATTCAGAAATAAATACCCAAATCTTCTTTTCTATTAAAATCCTATTAAAATGAGAAGTTCTACAAACTTTCATAAAGATAAATTTTCTCGAATTATGATAATTATTGCAAGAAAAGGTAGCAGAAATTCACATAAAATACTATTTGTGGTCAAAAAATTCTAGAAAAATTCTGATATTACCCATACACTGATTAAAGACGTTTCATGAATTTTCATGCATTTATGTGACCGTCTTCTATTGATTTCGAATTTATTTTTGTTGAAGAGAAATAAATAGTAAAATTATGTTATAAATGTCCAAAGCCATATTTAATAATTTTCACATCTTATGGACATAAGACTACATGCACAAATTTACAGATTTTTCTATGAGTACTTCGTATGAGGAAGTTATGATGTTTCTAAGTTTCAGCTTAGTAGTATGCAGCCCAAAGTTCGAATTTTAGATCGAGTAATTTTTAGCCGAAACAACATAAACGAGATTCGAAGATCTTATTGATAGTAGTTCAATGGTAAAAAGACTGACGAAAACGGATGTCGGATGAAGAAGTTATGAACTTTTAACGGACTTTTCCTGTCGCGGCCTGTTAAAAGTACAACTTAAAAAAAATGAAGTCAAAATTAGCCGACGGAGTCTAAACGAAAGTTGTAGAGCATACTTTCACCTACGCATGGAAATAAACAACATCAAAAACGGAGTTCATATGCGAAATTTACGGATTTTTGAAGTTTGGAAGGTGGGAGTACGTCCAGTGTACTCGTGTGTGTGATCCGGAGTTAGCCATGTTACCTACTTCCTCACATGCGACACGTATCTTGTACCATCGAACGTCCGAAGCCACTAAGCTTCTATGACTAGTGTACTAAGTTGTACGCCCAACGTAGTGGCTATTAAGGATGTACGCCCAACGTACCTTGGATTTACGCCCATCGTAAATCGTGATTCATCCCCTATAAATAGCGGACGATGTCTTCCAATTTTGTTTACAACTTTCATTCTGTCTCCCCTATACTTTCTTCTATATTGCAAAAACTACCCCCAAGCCTATTATATCATCCCTAATACCCGAAGCAAGTCCCGAAGCCCCGAAGATCCTGAGAAAAGAGTTTTTCAAAGCGAAAATCTGCCCGCGTGAAGCCCGGTTCTTGAGAAAAAATTCGGGTTTCATCGAAAAATATTGTTTTTAGGGACGAAGTGTTGTCCAACCGCCGTCTTATCAAGTGAGTGTATAATCACTTTCTCCTTACACATAGATATGAAGTATTTTATATAAAATACGTGCTATGTGTATATATGTTGTTTGTTTATTTGAGATGGATGTTGAATGAATGTTTTATACATGTTTAATATATATATATATATATATATATATATATATATATATATATATATATATATATATATATATATATTATCTACAAATATGTTGGGCAAAACATGGGTAGATGAAAGAACGTTTTATACAGATTTTAAAATGGTTATGTATTTTACATCTACAAATATGTTGGGTAAAACATGGGTAGATAAAGAATAATGAATGAAAGTACGGTATAAATGTATGTTGGTTGCTATGAATTTAGTACGATATAGATGTACGTTGGTAGCTATGGATTTAGTACCTTGGCAGCTATGGACTTAGTGCTTGTTGTATAAATCTCGGGCAGCGATGGACTTCGTGCCTATCCCTTTGATTACCTTGGAAGCAATGGACTTAGTACTTGTTGTATAAACCTCGGAAAAACGATGGACTTCGTGCCTATTCCTCAGAATAAAGAATAGATGTTGGTAGCTATGGATTTAGTACTGTATAGATGAACATTGGTAGTTATTGATTTAGTAGCTTAGCAGCTATGGACTTAGTGCTTGTTGTATAAATCTCGGGCATCGATGGAATTCGTGCCTATTCCTTAGCATAATCCTTAGGAATGAATGAATGGACGACATATGATTCTTAAGGTCCTTATGAATAAAGGAGATAATGGGAATGGGAAATTGGTTTGATTATTTGATGTTTAAACATAATAAATTTATTTATTGTGGGTTGAAAATCCTATATGCTCACCAGGCTCCCAAGCCTGACCCACTCAGCTTTCTAGATTATAGGTAGTGGACCCGGAGCATAGTTGGACGATGACGAGACATTTTGGATTAAAGGCTAGTAGATGTGGAATGTAACACCCATAAAATTCAAGCCAATTTAAAACATTTTAACCCATTCAAAAACTATTAAGTTATACAATTTGTTTTTAAAATAGTTTAAACATCAGAGCATTCCTATAACCAAATCACAAAGTTATGAATATGAGGAGCGGTACGATCACGCCTTTGCCTTGCCATGATCTCTTGATGTACCTGAAACAATAAACTGAAACTGTAAGCCCGAAAGCTTATTGAGTTTTCCCCAAAATACCAACTACATACAAACATAATCATATCATATCATATCACAATACAGAACAACCATGCCTCTCAAGTCTGCAGTGTGACTGGTCCGCCCTCAACAGGCCTTCAGCCCACCTGGTCCACTCTCTGAGTCTACCATATGACTGGTCCTCCCGCACTGGGCCCTCAGTTTATCTGTATCTATCTCGAGCCTTCAATATGATTGGACCGCCATACGGGCCTACAATCTATCCGGACCGCTGGTAGGGTATGTTGCCCTTCAGCACAAAGCAGGACCGCCTCAACCTAAACATTTAAGAAAATAACCATGTGCACATATAACATGTAATCACATAACAGTCCATAGACAAACAAATCAATCTAATAGATCATAAAGCATAGCAACATACTAACCAGGATACCAACCTAACTGGCCACTAACATAGCATCAACCTATATACTATCGCACCCGATCAAGTTGCCGTAACCCGATATGGTCGATGCTTGAATTTTTCCGATTACTAAAATGGGGTGTTATCATGAGTTTCTAATGTGTTTGTACACCCATTAAGTCATAATAGAAGTCTCAGAATTAATGACTTAATTTAATAACGTAAACGGAATTAATTCGAAAACGACGTGTTTTATTAACGGAACAGGTTACAATAACGGAAAGAATTTTGGGTTGTCACATTATCCCCCCGTTAGAGGGAATTTCATCCCGAAATTCAAGATTAAGATACAAATCAGGGATCTGGAAATAGATGCGGATACTTTTGTTTCATCGAGTCTTCATGCTCCCAAGTGAATTCCGGTCCCCGCTTGGCATTCCAGCGAACCTTCACTATCGGGATGCGACTTTACTTCGTACGTTTTATCTCTCGATCCATGATTTCGATTGGTTCCTCCAAAAATTTTAGGTTTTCGTTGATCTCGATCCCGTCCAGAGGGATCACAAGGGTTTCATCGGATAAACACTTTTTAAGGTTCGAGACGTGAAAGACGGGGTGGATGTTACTAAGCTCTTGGGGTAGTTGAAATTTATAGGCTACAGGACCGATCTTGGCGAGGATCTCGAAAGGTCCAATGTACCTTGGGTTAAGTTTCCCACGCTTTACAAAACGTACCATGCCTTTCCAGGGCGAGACCTTCAACAGGACATGGTCTCTAACTTGGAACTCCAGAGGTTTCCGTCGTATATCGGCATAACTATTCTATCTATCTTGTGAAGCTTTTAATCTTTCCTAGATTTGGATGATCTTTTCGGTAGTTTCACGGATAATTTCAGGACCAATGAGAGCACTGTCGGGGAATCCACTCTTGGCTAGCTGCGTGTCTCCTACCTCGGCCCAACACAGAGGGGATCTGCACTTGCGACCATAGAGGGCCTCGAACGGAGCAGCCTTGATACTGGTGTGGTAACTGTTGTTATACAAGAACTCTATCAAAGATAGATGTGTGTCCCACGACTTTCCAAAATCAATGAAACATGCTCTAAGCAAGTCTTCAAGGGTTTGGATAGTTCTCTCACTTTGTCCATCTGTCTGGGGATGATAAGTCGTGCTCATGTCTAGCTTGGTTCCAAGAACTTTCTGAAGGGACTGCCAAAACCTTGAGGTAAACCTGCTATCTCGATCAGAGATAATGGACGCACGTACACCGTGCAGTCGGACTACCTCCTGGATGTAGATCTGTGCGAGTCTTTCCATTTTGAATGATTCTTTGATCGGAATGAAGTGAGCGGATTTTGTCAAACGATCGACAATTACCCAAATGGTATCATACCCACTCGGACATTTGGGTAACTTGGTGATGAAATCCATGGTAATCATCTCCCATTTCCACTCGGGTATCTCGGGCTGATGGAGCAAACCCGAGGGTTTCTGGTACTCAACTTTCACCTTGGCGCAAGTCAGGAACTTGCTCACAAATGTAGCTATCTCGGCTTTCATGTTGGCCACTAGTATTGTTTCTTGAGATCTAGATACATCATGTTCGAACCTGGGTGAACAGAGTAGCTAGTCTTGTGCGCTTCTTCCATTACAATCTCCCTGAATCCTCCGAACTTTGGGATCCAGATTCGATCCTTGAAACAGTAGACTCCGTCACCTCTGATCTCAAGTTTCTTGTCCATTCCCCTCAAGGCTTCGCTTGACACGTTATCGGATTTGAGAGCTTCTAATTGGGCTTCTCAGATTTGCATGGATAAATGGGAATGGATAGTCATCGTCAGCGTCTTCACTTTTCGGCTTGAACTATCCTTTCGGCTAAGGGCATCTGCCACCACATTGGCCTTGTCGGGATGGTAGCGGATTTCACACTCATAGTTGCTGAGTAGTTCTATCCATCGCCGTTGCCTCATGTTTAAGTCTTTCTGATCGAAGATGTGCTGCAGGGTCTTATGGTCAGTGAAGATCGTACACTTGGTTCCGTAGAGATAATGTGTCAAAATCTTCAGTGCAAAGACTACGACACCTAACTCCAGGTCATGGGTGGTATTGTTGACCTCGTGTGACTTCAGTTGTCTCGAGGCATAAGCAATTACTTTTCCTCTTTGCATAAGCACACAGCCTAAGCCCTGATTAGACGCATCACAATAGACAACGAAGTCCTCTGTCCCTTCGGGTAGGGACAGAACAGGTGCGCTACACAAGGCTTGCTTTAATCTCTGAAACGATGTTTCTTGCTTTTCACTCAAACAAAAGGGTACACCTTTCTGTGTCAGAGTGGTTAGGGGTTTGGCGATTCTGGAAAAATTCTGGATGAATCTTCGATAATAGCCGGCGAGACCCAAGAATTGACGGATTTATGTGGGTGTCTTCGGTGTCGACCAATTCTCTATCGCTTTAATCTTGGAAGGATCCACATGAATACCCTCCTCGCTCACCACTTGACCGAGGAAAGTCACCTTCCGGATCTAGAATTCACACATGGAAAATTTTGCGTACAACTTTTCGGATCTGAGGGTTTCCAACACTAACCTCAAGTGTTGTTTGTGATCTTCTTCGCTTCTGGAGTAAACAAGTATGTCATCAATGAATACGATGACGAACTTGTCTAGAAAAGGGTGACACAACCAGTTCATCAGGTCCATGAACACTTCTGGTGCGTTGGTTAGACCGAAGGGCATCATTACGAACTCGTAGTGTCCATACCAAGTCCTGAAAGCTGTTTTGGAAACATCACTCTCATGAACTCGTAGCTGATGGTACCCTGACCTATGGTCTATCTTTGAGAAGTAGCTGGCTCCCTGAAGTTGATCGAAGAGGTCATCTATTCACGGAAGAGGATATCGGTTCTTGACAGTCAACTTATTTAGTTCATGATAGTCGATGCACATTCGGAAGGATCCATCTTTCTTCTTTACAAACAAAACCGGAGCTCCCCAGGGTGAGGAACTCGGTCTGATGAACCCTTTGCTGTGTAGCTCGTTGAGTTGGCTGGATAACTCCTGCATTTCTGCTGGAGCTAAACGATATGGAGACTTGGCTACGGGGGTAGCTCCAGGGATTAGGTCGATGCGAAACTCAACTTGACGTTCAGGAGGAATTCCCGAGAGCTCTTCGGGAAAGACGTCAGGAAAGTTGCAGACTTCGGGGATGCTCGCAAGATCTTTAACTTCCTGTTTCTCATTAATGACATGAGCTAGGAATGCATGAGACTCCTTTCGCAGAAGCTTTTGAGCTTTGATGCAGGAAATGATACGAAGATTGGAGCTAAGCTTGTCTCCATAGATCATGAGAGTCTGACTAGAAGGAAGGTTGAGACGGATGGCTTTTTCGTAACAAAGGATATCAGCATGACTGGGACTCGACCAATCCATGCCAATGATGACATCAAAGCTCTTTATGGAAACTGGCATAAGATCAATGGGAAAAGAATGGTCGTTCAGGGTAAGGATACAACCTATGAAGATATTGCTAGCGTTTTCTTTCTCACCGTTAGCCATTTCGATGGTAAACTTTTCGGTTAATGGTTGGGAATTATGTTTAAGGTTTATGTTTGAACGAATGACTAACAAAGCTTATTTCAGCACCCAAATCGAAAAGAATACTAGCATAAGAGTTGTCGAGAAGGAACGTACCCGAGACAACGGTGGGATCGGCGATTGCCTCCTCTCGTCCCATGGCTAGGACTCTCCCGGTGTTATCAGTTGTCGTCTTCTTAGGTCAGTTCCTCTTGAAATCCCTGACTTCTCCACAATTTTAGCAGGCCTGACCAACACCTACTCCGGAAGATTGGTTGGTTGATTGGGCTGGTGCTTTGCAGAATCGGACCGTATGTACCTTTTTACCACAGTTGGTGCATGATAGCTCACGGCAGGGGCCGAGGTTATGGTGGTATTTACACTTTTCACACTGAGGAAGGTTACCAGCATACCTACTAGTAGGTGTTTGAGTTGTGGATCCCACAACAGAAGCAGCAGCAATAGGGGTAGTAGCAGCATAGACTGCTACAGTCTGCTGTTTCTTTAAGGATCCTTGAGAAGGTTGCCCTTTCTTCTTCTTCCAAAACTTTCCTTTCTCACCACTCCTCTTGGTCGGTTCAGGAGTGGTGGTTGTTTCCTCAACATCATCACTGTGGTCAATCAGGGTTTGGGCTAAACTTTTGGCGCTGTCATATGTATACGGTCTCGCAGCTAAGACATTTCCTTTGGTCAGTTGGGTCAGCTCCCAAATAAATCTCTCTATCTTCTTACTCTCCGGGGTAACCAATCCCGGACAGAGTAGAGCCAGGTCATCAAATCTCGAAGTGTATGCGGCAATATCGGAACCCTTCATCTTTAGGTTCCAGAGCTCGTGCTCTAACTTCTGTATATTTCCCCGAGGGTAGTAATCAGCTAGAAGAAGTTCTTTCATGGGTTCCCATCCCATAGCATTGGCTACAGGTAGGGTCAAGGATTTTACTCGGCCGTTCCACCAAGTCAGCGCTTTATCAATAAAGGTGCAGGCGGCAAACTTTACTTTGTCAGATTCCGAATAGGCACAGATTTCAAAGATAGATTCGATTTTCTCGAACCATCGGGTGAGGGAAATGACACCTCCAGTGCCATCAAAGGACGTGGGTTTTGCATTCATGAAATCTTTATAGGAACCCTCCTTTTGGTGTCCCTGGCTACCTTCCTGGTTTTGAGGCTAGGGACCACCTCCTAAACCACCGGGGTTCATTTGAGACATGGCGGCTGCTACTGCGGCAGTAACAGCTGCCTGGAACATCATAGGGTCAAATTGAGGAGGAGGTGGTGGCGGAGGAGGATTGTTGTTCTTTGATCTGGGTCTCTTTCTTGGAGGCATCTTGATCTATAAAGATCGGGAAAGAGAGGATGGTAAGTCCTCTGAATTGGATCAAGAGATATGACAGATATTAAATTCTATTAAGCGATAAAGCAGGAATGAGTTATCAAAGCGGATAAATTATTGCTAAAAGAATGATCAAAAAGCAACGTTGGAGTGAGGATTTCTATAACAAAGCTGGCTCTAGAAATACTCCCATAGTATTTCGTGATTGGCTGCGACGACGGCTCATTGTTTGGTATTGGGTAAGTTTTAGGCATGCCGCATACCATAGTCACTCCCAAGCACATGTTGGCCGTGTCTCGAACGAATATAGTTGGCCAGGCTATATTGATCCTAGACACGACTACATAACTTCCCAGGTTTAACCGCAGCATACAACACCCATTTACTTATGTTTTGTTCTACTTGTAGTTACGGATCTCGAGAGTTAGGTATACTTATATACTTTTTGAAAATACTTATATTTTAAAGTATACTTTTAGTTCAGAGCACTTAGGCCCCTTAGTGTTTATAGTCTTATACCATGTAAGGTTTGGTATACTTAGTTTACTATAAACAAGGGCTCTGATACCAATTTGTCACACCCCGAAACCCAGTTCGGAAACGTTCCGGGGCGGAGGTGACTTCATGTTGAATACCATAATCAATGTACATAGTAAGCAAAGTAAACAACCATTACATTACATATGAAAGTTTACATTTGTTTGAAAGCCAAGTGTTACAAGTGTGATACATATGTATATATATGAACAAAAGTAAGACGTGTCTTCTACGTACTCCGTCTTCGCTAAAAGGATCATCGGGTACCTGTCTAATGCGGACCTGAGAATACAAGCAGTTTGAAAATCAGCATAAAGCTGGTGATTTCATAAGCGGTTTTGTTTTCTAAAAATATACAAGTTTCCTTTCGGTTTCTGAAAAAGTTACGAACCCAAGAAAATCCCATATTTTCTTATATGTAAATTTTAGTTAACTGTTTTGTTACACGATTCTGGTTACGTACAATTGTTATCCCAGGATAATCCCATATTTTCCTAAAAGTTGGTTACCGATCCTAAATGTAATGTAAAAGATGTATACTGAAAACCTGGTTATCCTTGTGAAATATATTAGTTTTAACACGTATATAAAACTAATAGGTACAAAGTAAACTAGTTACTGAATCCATTATTACTAAAAAGTAAATCTTTGTTATCCAAATTGTGAGTTCCATAACCATACGATAGACTAGATATGGCAATTAGTAGTCCAAATCACTTTATGACTTTCGTCACCCCTGAACCTTTCGGTTTGGCTGTAGCTAGCAGCCAGGTGCAGGGTAGTCAGCCCCGTAGGGATCTATACACTCAAGTCACGCTCCCTATCTAAGATATTCTGGCTACAGAAGCGGTCCTCCACTCGCGTATCTCTGTGGAGTGTTCCTGAGGACGTGTCTCCAATTTATAGGAATAACAAATTTACTAGTAATAATATAGAAAGATCCCATTACAAATGATGATCCTCCACTCGCGTATCTCTATGGAGTGTTACCGAGGACAAAAAAATGTACTAGGTTTCATGTTCAAAGTTCAAAGGTTATGCTTTTAACTGTTATAATGTGGAAAACCATTTGTGAAAATATAAAATACAAAATTTTATAACGTTTTTCACAAATAATATGATAATGTGTTCTGCAAGCTCAAACGGTTGTTTGTTACGACTGTCAGTGTTAAAAGCATATGAAGCATGAAATATAAAACATGTAAAACAAGTTTTGAGTACAAGTATTCCTTGTACTTTTCTTGTATTTGTCACACCCCAAAACCAAGAACGGCGGAAATGTTCTGGGGCGGAGGACGTCATGTACAGTATCACAACAATGAAAAGTAGTAAACAAGCAACAACATCATCCATTGCATTAATAATTTAATTATTATACAAGTGTTTTGTCAAATTTTGATAAACACTATAGCATAAATCAAAATGAAAGACGAGTCTTGAACAAGCTCCATCTTCCCTTCTCCTTGCATCAGTACCTGTCTATGATGACCTGAGGATACAAGTAATTTTGAAAGCGAGTATCAGCTTTGAAGCTGGTGAGATCATGAGTATTTAGTGTCTTAATTTGTATGTAAGAATTTGTAAATAAATGAATTGTAAGTATGAAAATGTTTGTAAAACAACTGTAAACGTTTGAAAAACTCTAGAAATCCCTATGATTCCTACTATTATATAAGGGTGTCTTCTACCAAGACCTAATTGTTCTTAATGTAGTCTTCTACCAAGACTTAACTGTTCTATATGTTCGTCTCTTGTAAAAGTGTGTAATTTTCCCAAGTGTAACTATCATTATCAAAATATAGTTTTTACATTTATAGTTTAAGTGAAAAAATCACTAAATACATGTACGGGGAAAATTAATGTAGTACTAAAACGTAGCGCTATAAGAACTACTGTTGTAATAACTACCTTAAACCGGATTTATATTAAGGCATCATGTGATTAATTGCACCATACTATCGACTGGTAACAACGACATAAGAATGGTCGTAATAAGGAATGACGTTTGGCACCCGCAGACCTACAGGTCCGGCTGTAGCTAGCAGCAAGGTGTAGGATAGTCAATCCAGTATAGATCTATACGCAAACTCACACTCTCCCTTCAAGAGACTCTTGCTACAACTAGGTCCATGACATTTAAGGCATGCTCCGATACAGTGGATCACAATTTTATGAACGTATTAATGTAAGTGTAATGTACGGAAATGTTCGACGTGTGCTAGCTGTAATGTGTGTTCTCTCTCTATCTAGCAAGTATAGTAATGTACTCGTTCTAGTATCGTTGTATATGTTCTCTTCCTAGTATAGTTGTATATGTAATGTACTGTAATGGTCTAGAAAGTATTGACTCATGAATGAACTGACTCATTGTATGATATCGCGTTCTAGTAATTGATCTAGTATCTTCCTAAACTACCCATATGGTAGTTTACTAGTAATCTAACTGGTATGTATGGACATGGATGTATACCCTTGCTACCCAAGGGCATGGGATGAACTGGAAGGACCTTTTATGACTATATATGTACACATGATATATAACTAATATTTAAACGACCTTCGGACGAGTACCCGATATCCCACTAGACCATATCTCAAGCGCGAAAAGGAAATAGGGTACATAGCCTTCCTAAGTCTTTTAAACATTTCTTATATAACTATACATATAGAGGCATGCAATTTATAATATAAAATCATAAATAAGTTTTGTAAAACATTTGAACATAATTATTATTTTCAGAAAAGATCGACTTGATGTCAACCTATAAAACAGTTTGAAGGCATAGGTTTGATAAAAAAAGTTTAGTATAAAGAAACATTTGTTTGAAACACAATTGTAAATAAGTTTGAAATGTAATATACAGAGTAAAATGTACAGTGTAATAAGGAGTTTAAAACATATAAAATGTTTATAAAAAAAATCATTTGAAGGAGACTGTTTGGTAAAACGGCTAATGAGTAGCCAATCATTTGAATGCTGCTTATTAATCACATGTGATTGATATAATAATTAGCATAATTCTACTTGTACCCCCCCCCCCATAAAACATTTAAAAACAGTTTAAATCATTGATTAAGGGGTATGAACTAACCTGCAGTTAGTGACCGGAATTGAACGGACAGTTATCGTAATGAAGGATCGGGCAAGTGCTTGGTGTCAAGTGAAGACTTTAGACACACACAATGATCCTAATTACATATGGAGACATATGTATATAAATAATTAGTGATTTAAACACTAATTATACAAGTATAAACATTTTAACGCGAGGAAAACACTTTTGGTCAAGTGCTAGGAGGCTAATGGGTTTCAACAAAGGAGTGCAATGCCCCTAATGGGAGTTTATGGTCTAATGGCCATATGTTTTGGAGTTTACAGCCCAGGGGAGTAAACTCCTGGCCGTAAACTCTCAACAAAGTCCCTAATTGAAGCTTAGAATTATTACAACTCTAGTGGTGAATTGTTTCAAGGCTCAATCAAGTGTTTGGGCTTCCTATTAACTCCTTTGAGGAGTTTACGGCCCTGGGACCATATTCCCATGGATTTTACGGCCGTAAACTCCCTTGGGAGGGTGTTTATGGTGTTTTCAAGTCTCAAACATTTCAAGGTTATGATCTATGTTGGGTTCTAGGCATAAGGAAGGAGTTAGGGTGTCATTTGACCCCTTTATAGGTGTTTACGGCCCAAGAACTTGTCTTGGCCATAAACTCCTTAATACATGTGATTCCTTATGTTTTCTAGGCTATAAACACTTTAGAGTACTTGTCCTAATTTAAGCCTAAGCCTTAGGAAGTGTTTCAAAGCATTTTGGCACCTAAACATGGAGTTCACGGCCCAAGAAGCTCCTTGGCCGTGAACTCACTTTCATCATTGTTTCTAATTGATTTTGGTGTCCTAAATATGAAATGAAGGCTTCTAGTTCGAGTTCTAAAGCTTTGAGGGTCATTGGAACCCTTTAGGACCTTAAAATGGAGTTTACTCCCCAAGTGTTCTTGGGCGGTAAACTCCCAAATCTTGGAGTCTTAATCTGATTTTGATGATTTCTAGTCATATACACACTAGCATACAAGTCTAAGGTGGTTACAAATCACGGGGAAAGGACTAAGTAGCATTTAAGCCACATATTGGAGTTTACTCCCCAAGAACGTTCTTAGGCGGTAAACTCCCGAGTCTCACAGATTTGATATGAAATTGGTGTTTCGAAACACAATCTAAGCTATATAACATAACTAGATCGAAGTACTCACAATTTGGGATAAAAACCCGAAGATCCGTGAGAGAGAATTTTGAATTTTCTCTAAATGGAATTCAACAAATGAACTATTTGGTTCAGTTTTCGATATATAGTCCAGGGATTTTTGGCATAAAATATTTCTATTCTTGGAATGAACTCTAATATCCTAGAGTATTGGAATAACAGTGTTGCACAAAACCCTAGTGCATCCACTCTCCTAATATCTCCTTAAGTGAAAAATCCTTAAAACTGCCAAACTTATACTCGAAATCTGAGTTTTCACTGTAACTGCTCTACTTATATTGGCTTCAAATGGTTTGTTCATAATGGAAATTTCGGGTTGTCACATCATCCCCCTATTGAAGGGAATTTCGTCCCGAAATTAGAATTTAGGCAAGGAAGTATGTACGAATGATCGTTTCGTGAGGAGGAAACTTCCTAATCGATTGGTTCTAGCGCACCTAAGTGAAATCGGGTTCTCGGTTGGCATTCCAACGAACCTTCACTAACTGGCGACGGCGTTGCTTCGTCCGCTTGACCTCTTGGTCGAGGGTCACTACGGTTCTAATACGAAGGCGAGGATCTCGACGACTGGACTTACAAGAGTCCTAATGGAAAGGTATGGTTTCACGATCGAGACGCGAAGAGTAGGATGTACGTTACTGAGTTCGCGGAGTAGGTCTAGTTTGTGCGAGGCACCGGACCGATTCTGATAAGAATCTCGGAGGTCCTAACTATATTGGATTTAGCTTTCCACGCGATACGAAGCGTATTAAGCCATTCCCAGAGTGAGTAAACCTAAAGAGCTTGGTCACTCACTTGTAATTCCAAAGGTTCCTCTTCTTGCTTAACTTCCCAGTCAAAGGCCAGCCCTTGCTGGGTCAAAGTCGTACGGGTTTCTGAAATTTGCGAGGAGTTCTGAATGAACTAAGACGGTAGGTCGGTAAGACCTAGAATTTGGCGAATGACTGTCGGCATCTCTGGTGTCGACAATTGCTCAACGGTTTTGACAAATTGAAAGAGTACTCAAAATTTCCCACATTACAACAGTGTGTCATAGAAATTTGACTCTTCAATTTCAAAACTCGTGCCTAGAGAACTTCGCTAAAGTTCCTTTGTAGGAAATGTTTCCATGGGTTTTCTTCTTACTACGAGGGTAGATAAGTAAGTCATTACATGGAGAAATGACGAACTGATCCAAGTAAGAAAGACATACCCTACTCGTATAGCTCATGAAAGTTATGGGCGTATTGGTCCTATCCGAAGGGTATCACTACGGACTCGAAGTGTCTGTATCTAATTCAGGAGATAGTCTTCCGGACATCTCTTCCTAACACTCGAACTGGTGATATTCGGATCTTAGATCCATTTCTGAAAGTAATTATTTCCTTGCGTTTGCTCAACCATTTCATATATGTGAGGCAGAGATAACGATTTCTAATGAAAATCTTGACGGAGTCCTCGATATCCGAGGCACATACGATGCAATCCGTCGATCTCTGGGAGAATAAGACTGGGGTTCTCCAGGGTGAGAAGCCTAGTCTTCTAATTCTCTTTCTGTGTAGTTCACTAAGTTGTCTGGGCTGTTCTTGTGTCTCCGTAGATGTTTAAGCTGTAGGGCGATCCGTTTACGGGAGTCGTACTGAGTTCTAAGTTTGTTCACATGATGATGTGATTACTCGTAGTCTTAAGCAGTTCTCCGTCCTGAAGTTCATATTAGAATTCATACATGGTTTTACAATCACAACTTCGGGTATACGAGTCATATATAATTAAGATTGAAAAGGTAGTCGAATAACTGATTCTTCTTTAAGCTCACATCCCATCGGGGAAAAAGAAGTTAAAGTGGAATCATCAATTCTAAACCTGTAGAAGCTTGATTATATATCACTCTTATGTATACCTTCCTCAGTGATAGATCAATCGCATGAATCCTTGGATTAAACTTGACGTACTGCACGAGTGGTACTTCGGGGATATCTTCGGAAAGAAATAACTAAGAGGTACTTGTAGTGGTGTTCATTATGATGGCATATGCGGAATTAGAAAGATCTAGTGATTCATCATGTAAAATCAAGAACACAAGGAGTAAATAAATCTTTTTAAGCTCTTATTAGATCTAGAAAGATTATACAAATGGGTTTGTATACAAATTCTCTCTCTAGTCTAACACTCCAAAATGGACTCTTACATAATGGGAGTCACTCACTTCCTATTTATAGGAAAAGACTCAACCCATTTACACATACAAAGAGGAAAGCCTAAACACATTACATCCAAGCATGACTTTGCACCCTAACATTCTCCCCTCAAAGTTAGGATTGGATGTTCGGCTTTAATCTCCAACGAGCTAGCGCGATCAAGACCAAACTCCCCCTCGAAGTAACACCGGTCTTCAAATCTGCAAATGAATATTCGACAAACCCGAGAAGCTTCGAATACCCATCATTTTCCCCCTTTTTATAATCAAAAAATGATTATAAAACCCACTAAGGATGAGAAGCGTCCGAGGAATAGACAATACAATACTCCCCCTTGATGTGTACCAAAAATGAATCACCAAAAATCTTGCACGGAAAAACAATCACGAAAAAGCCACAAAAAATTTCTAATTTATGAAATTTTTTGACTTTTTGGGTGAAAGTTGCAAGATTTTTCAAAAACCGGGTAAAAATTGTCACTTTCTGAAACTTGCAGGGACCCGTTGCACCAAAAACAGCATAATATGCAAAACTCTCCCCCTTTTCCAAAGTTGGGTAGAAAGCGTCAATTTGCACAAACTACAGGGGCCTGAAATGCACTTCTTCATTTTTCAGCAAAAAAATAGTCCTTTTTCGAATTTGGGTGAAAACTGCCAAAAATTCGAAGCCTTAGGGACCATCTTTGAAAATACTGCCCTTTCTCTCAAACATACGAAGACTTGTACCAAATATGTGAAGCCTCAAACAATTTTCGAAGTTGGGTGAAAAGTGTCAAACATACGATACTTGCTTTAATTTTCGAAGTGTTAAAAATTCGAAGGTTCAGGGGCTGTTTTTGAAACTTTTTCCTTTTCCATGCCAAAACACACGAAGACTTTGGCAAATTGCAAAACATACGAAGCTTTTTGATGAAAGGGTTTAATTCTTTGTCAAACAGTTGAAACTTCAAGGGCCATAACCGAAACTTTTCTTTTCCTTCTTTCGTTCATTCTCACGGTTTGTTCCTTTTAGTTCTTACGAAGCATACGAAGACTATATTATGAACAGTAATATCCTTCGTATGTTTTTTTTTCGTTGACCCTTCACATTTTGCAATCTAGATCTCCAAAATCAAATTTACGTTCTTAGGGTCTTCGTTTCTTAGTGTTCTTCCCAAACCCAACACAAGTACCCTTCGAATCTGGAACCCAAACTCTTCGTTTTTTTTTTTTCAATTCAGCGAGATCAAACAACCAAAACCACGGCTTCATTTTTAGAGTTAACAACACAAATCAAGCCGTCTACTCTCCAGCCCTTCGAATCTAAATCCAAATCACTGTCTTCGTTCATTAACATCAATCCAAAACACAGGAACCCTTCGTATAAATCCCATAAAAATACCCCTTTGTATCTCAATCACCAAAAACCATAACCCATTTTAACGAAAATCATCTCCTTTTCATTAATAAACGAAGCCATTGATTCCAAACTAACAAATCAAGATTCTAAGTCTTCGTTAAGAATCAACTTCTCAATCCTTCGTTATTACAATTCTCTGAAAATCAACCATCCATTTGCTTATGGTTCGTCGACCCAAATCATCAATCGACAACACCAAATCAAAATCTTCAATCGAATTATTGTCGACTTCAAAGGCATCGAAATCAAAACATTTTCTATTTGACAATCGATCCATCTAAACTTCAAAATCTTAACACAAAGATCCTTCGTACATTAACCGAGTTCATCGATTTCAATCTAACCTCTTCCCAAATCAACTCAAATCTTCAAATCAACACATCTATAATGAATCCTTCAAACTCGATCCCAACTCCTCAACTGCTTACAACCATTCGACTGTAAACTAAAGCTTCAATCATCGATTTCCAAAATCAAGATCAACAACCACCAAAATCGATTTAGACTCCTAACAACACAAATCGATTTCTTGACTTCAATCAATATCAATTGACTCAAATCAAGTATAACAAAATCGAAATCGTTTTCAAATCACAGTCAAAATCGATATAAACCTCAGTTAATGAATTGAGGATTTTAGGATTTGAGACTAAAAATATCGATCGACGATTTTGAACCAGATGAAAGAGAACAACGAGAGCAAATAAAAATATAAAGAATCGGATTTACGAACAGATTCTAATAGATGATTGGGCTCAAAAGGAAAATCAATTGGGCTTGAAATATGATGAACAGTACTTGAAATTTTGAGTTTTGGCTTAATCGACATTTGGACTCATGATATGTGAATCATGAACAGTTGCATGATTTTATTTGATTGGGCTTTCAAACATGAATCAGATAAACCACTAATGAAAATGATTTTGGGCTTAAACATGAACAGTAACGAATTTTGGATTTTGAAAGATCTAAAATGATTTTGTTTTGAATATGATCAATAAAAAGAATATTGGATCAACAAAGGGGTTGAAACGGATTAGATCCAACGAAACAAATTGATCAAAAATGAAAAACGCAAAGCACAAATCGAAATCATGGATGTTTTGGAATCCATTTGAGAATTTGAGATACCTTTTTGACGAATCGAGTTCCGTTTTCAACAAACGAATCAAATTTGGAAGATCTTGGTTCTTTTGTCGGAATGAGAAAATCTCCAACTCGAACATTGTACCACCCACCATGCGAGATGTGCAACTCGTTCTTCGTATTCTTCGTGTTCTTCAACAATCCAAGAACGTCTTCAAAAGAACCACCAACACATTTGGGTTTTGACTTCAAATTCAATGAAACATTTGGAGATTGTTTCTTTGGAACCCAAATTTGCTTCACGGATTTTGGCTTCATAACATATGACGATTTTTGTGAGTAAACCCGCTTATTCTTCCGATTCATCTTCTTCTTCTTTTTCTTTCTCATCTTTTTTCATCTTGAAGAATTGACTTCATGAACAAACCCACTTTCAACAACATGAACATTTTGAGTTTGAATCAAATCTTTTGGAGTTTGATATTTGTGAATTTCTTGAACCACCGGCTTCCGATAAGGAATCATTCCTTCAAACGAATCACAAGAACACAAAATATCATCGGTTTGAACTCCAATCGAGCAAAAAACTTTTTCATCTTGAAAATCAACTTGAACTCCTTTTTCTTGAACATCAAGAACATCACATTGAACTCCATTATCAAGAACTTCAAGAAATTTAAGAGCACGAAGATCATTTGGGTCTTCAATAAGAGAAACATATTTCTTATTGAACAAATCTCTTTCTTCTCCTTCATTTTGATTTCTACTACGAACTAATATGGACAAGGCAATTTTATTCAACCATGCAATCTTACAAAGTGGTTGAAATACCATGCTTCCATGATCATCCTTCAAACCTCCATAAGAAACCATATTCCCCCATGAAATCAGTTTGCTTAACACCAACCCATAAAATTGATCTTCATTGACTTTGTATTTCACATCTTTAACGATCACAATCCAAGAATCATATGGCAAACCCACCATGATCACAAAAACTTGATGAATTCTAGAGAGAGAAAGTAATTTTGAATGGGTTTTCTAGAAAGATAAAGTGATACAAACAAGTATTCTAGAGAGAGAAAGTCGAATTATGGATCAAATCAAAGAAAAATTCGACTTATAGAACACAAAAACACTCTCTAAACACGAAGATCAATGAACAATAAGAATCACTAAATCAAAATAGCTATCAAGGATCAATTCTTGATGAAAATCAAGAACACCCGCTCTAATACCAATTGTAGTGGTGTTGATTATGATGGCATGTGCGGAATTAGAAAGATCTAGTGATTCATCATGTAAAATCAAGAACAAAAGGAGTAAATAAATCTTTTTAAGCTCTTATTAGATCTAGAAAGATTATACAAATGGGTTTGTATACAAATTCTCTCTCTAGTCTAACACTCCAAAATGGACTCTTACATAATGGGAGTCACTCACTTCCTATTTATAGGAAAAGACTCAACCCATTTACACATACAAAGAGGAAAGCCTAAACACATTACATCCAAGCATGACTTTGCACCCTAACAGTACTCCTGGCATGAGTACTTCGGTGTTCTGATATGACGGCTTCACTGGAAAAGTGATCTAGAAGAAAGAGATGTACGTATGAACTTGTTTTCGTGAGGATCAAATTGAATCGAGTCGTATGATAATGTCAGAATTATACTGAAACTTAAAGACATTAGATTTGAACATAAGGCGTTTACAGACAAAACACAACCGTGTAACCATGAACAGAGTTACAATACTTTTAGATTTACCACAAGACTATTGCTGCGAATAAGATATACTACAAAAGACAAGTATACGCAGCACGAGAATCCCTATACAGACAAGATCTCGCAAAAGGTAAGACTCTAGCTGCACTAGTTCTGGAAGGTTTATAAGTCTGTTACAAAGAAACGCCTAAATTACATTAACGATGGTTCCGGAGTAGGCTCTCCTGCGACTGTGATCCTGAGAATCTTCCCGTCTGCGCCAGAGTTCTTTGCTATAGGGCAATCCTCCTTGAAGTTCCCTATCTCCCCGCATTGGTGGCATGACTGGCTAGTACTAGCTTTGGTGACGGGATTGCGGTGTTTAGCCAATGATATGTGGACACGAGTGCCTTCCTCATTACTCCACTTTGAAAATTGATTCCTAAAGCGTTCGGCGTTATAACTACTCCCGTGTGTAGGATTAGTCCCGATGAAAGTGACTTGAGTGATGGGTCGTGCCGGTGCTCCACAGCCACGAGCATGGTGCCCTATTTTTAGGAAGTTGCAACATTGCATCTCATGACAAGCCCCATGATGATGGAAACTACACTTATCACACTTCGGGAGTTTTCCCTTGTATGGCCTGCTCGGTACTGGGATAGCAGGGGTTTCCACTTGTTGTTGCATAGCAAGTTTTTGGGATTTCTTGCGTTCTTTCTGGGCTTGACGCTTTCGTTTCTTGTTCTCTGTCTTTCGGCTTTGCGAGCCAATGACTGTTACTATTTGTTGTTTTCCCGGTTTGGTACTACCATCTAAACTCTCGACTCCTTTTTCAGTATTGTTTGTGTTGCCTGAGTTGATGTGTGTAAGGAAAGTTGTCACAGCAGCTGCTACTGTAGCTTGTAATGTAGCGATGTCGATATGGAGGATGGGGGTTTCGTTGCTCGGCTGATTGTTTCCTGATGACGACATGATTCTGTAACACGAAAGATAAGGATTTGTGAGTGATTCAGGTTGACCCTAGATGTACTTAGATTGCTCAAGAAAAGAGTAAGAGTATGTTCTCGAAAGTTTGACCTACATCCCTATGATGCAGTCCTAGCACGGAATGGAAGTATGTTCGCGAAGGTTCACCTACATCCCTATGATGCAGTACTAGTAATGGGTAGAAGTACGTTCATAGAATGGTCTTAAGACGTTTGTCGTTCAAGCCGAGGTATCGTGGGTTGGTGAATAACAAGATCCAACCACTGAAAGAGACTTGGAAATGTATCCGAAGATAAATCACTATAGTCCAATGACTTGACTAAAGCAGGTTTCAGATAGACTCTAATGAAAGTATGATAAAAGTACTTGAATGAAGAATGACACAGAAGTTAGCCGGCTGTCAATATCTTTGATATTCACGAATTAAAGATTCAGGAAAATGACCTTGTAAAGGTCTTACATCATATCCAGAGAAGATAGTTCCTGACAGTATAAAGACTTAACAATAGTACTTACAGTACAAGGTAATTTCATATAAAATGCCACATCAGGAAAAGACAGAAAACGATTACTTTCTAATAAGGGAAGCAAAGTAAAGAGTCTACTACTGACGACGGTCACCCCTCTGGTGAACTCTCAGTTCAGCCAGTTGATGTTCTACATCAAGTAGGTGTCTTTCATACACCCTCTGGTGTACTCGGAGCTCTATGACTTCGACTCGTGATTTAGCTAGTGCTTGCAGCAGGGTTTCATGGTTTCTCTCTGATCTCTCGTGAGCATCTTCTTAGACGAATGGTGCGGAGGGTATGCATTCTCGCATCGGCAACAACTTCGATAATCTGATGTAAGGCTGTCCTGCCTTGAATCTCATTTCGGGCCATTCTGCGGACCAAGATTGGCAAGACTCTATCTGCTGAGCCCCCATTGCTCAAGTTGTAAAAGCTTCGGTCGCCATTAAATGGCATGGGCTGATCTTGTCCTTGGCTCCATGTTTCCAAGCATTCCACTCACTCAGGGTCGGGCCATGAAAAGTCGGACGAGGGTTAGGAATTGGAAAGGGAGCTGCTCGGGGTAGGTTCTCAACCTCTGGTTCGGAGTTAGCATCATACTAAAGGTCTTCATCATGGTGATCATTCAAGGGGATAGGATGATCATTCTCTGGTTCTTCTCCAAACCAACCAGCTATGACTTCGTTCGAAAGATACTGGTTGCCGTGGGGATGGAGTCCAGCTATGTTTTCTATGCGAGAATTTAGGGTAAGAGAATAATTATTAGACGAACTATCTAGATAATTATTTAGAAAACCTTCATTAGTTATATCGCTATTTGTGAAGTGCATACCAGCTATGTGTAATCTAAACAGGATAGACCTTAGAATAAGTGACCTTAACTTCGTATTCACACATAATAGGGGTGAAGTAAAATTTCCACAGATTCTAAGTCTATAACATCCTAATTACATATAGCCTTAGTGTATCCACTTAGCAACTATCAACTTAGTAATGAAGATCTCGTTTTAGTTCTCAAGTATAAAGTACTTATAGTAACACCAAATACTCCTATAGTATTTTAATTTTAATGTTATGTTCTATTGTTCTCATTGTGGTACGGTTGGTAAGATTTTAGCATTGTTGCAACCACACAATTTAAACTTAGGCACATGCTAGTCAACCCTCGGATAATATAGGCGATCAGGCTATATCTTCCCAGTTTTGACCATATGTCTCTAAGCCCACTTGTGTTGCCCAACAATCGTAATTCTTTTGTACTGTCCTAGTGACACTGATTTTAGTATGAATGCAGGCACGTATATTTTATTAAATATTTTATTATTTAAAGTATAAACTCTTGGTCAGAGTATTTTTAATCCCTTATGTATTTATAGTTAGTATATCTTTTATGGGTTGATATACTTAATTCGCTATAAACAATGCTCTGATACCAATCTGTCACACCCCAAAACCAAGAACGGCGGAAACGTTCTGGGGCGGAGGACGTCATGTACAGTATCACAACAATGAAAAGTAGTAAACAAGCAACAACATCATCCATTGCATTAATAATTTAATTATTATACAAGTGTTCTGTCAAATTTTGATAAACACTATAGCATAAATCAAAATGAAAGATGAGTCTTGAACAAGCTCCATCTTCCCTTCTCCTTGCATCGGTACCTGTCTACGATGACTTGAGGATACAAGTAATTTTGAAAGCGAGTATCAGCTTTGAAGCTGGTGAGATCATGAGTATTTAGTGTCTTAATTTGTATGTAAGAATTTGTAAATAAATGAATTGTAAGTATGAAAATGTTTGTAAAACAACTGTAAACGTTTGAAAAACTCTAGAAATCCCTATGATTCCTACTATTATATAAGGGTGTCTTCTACCAAGACCTAACTGTTCTTAATGTAGTCTTCTACCAAGACTTAACTGTTCTATATGTTCGTCTCTTGTAAAAGTGTGTAATTTTCCCAAGTGTAACTATCATTATCAAAATATAGTTTTTACATTTATAGTTTAAGTGAAAAAATCACTAAATACATGTACGGGGAAAATTAATGTAGTACTAAAACGTAGCGCTATAAGAACTACTGCTGTAATAACTACCTTAAACCGGATTTATATTAAGGCATCATGTGATTAATTGCACCATACTATCGACTGGTAACAACGACATAAGAGTGGTCGTAATAAGGAATGACGTTTGGCACCCACAGACCTGCAGGTCCGGCTGTAGCTAGCAGCAAGGTGTAGGATAGTCAATCCAGTATAGATCTATACGCAAACTCACACTCTCCCTTCAAGAGACTCTTGCTACAACTCGGTCCATGACATTTAAGGCATGCTCCGATACAGTGGATCACAATTTTATGAACGTATTAATGTAAGTGTAATGTACGGAAATGTTCGACGTGTGCTAGCTGTAATGTGTGTTCTCTCTCTATCTAGCAAGTATAGTAATATACTCGTTTTAGTATCGTTGTATATGTTCTCTTCCTAGTATAGTTGTATATGTAATGTACTGTAATGTTCTAGAAAGTATTGACTCATGAATGAACTGACTCATTGTATGATATCGCGTTCTAGTAATTGTTTTAAAAAAAGTATCTTCCTAAACTACCCATATGGTAGTTTACTAGTAATATAACTGGTACGTATGGACATGGATGTATACCCTTGCTACCCAAGGGCATGGGATGAACTGGAAGGACCTTTTATGACTATATATGTACACATGATATATAACTAATATTTAAACGACCTTCGGACGAGTACCCGATATCCCACTAGACCATATCTCAAGCGCGAAAAGGAAATAGGGTAGATAGCCTTCCTAAGTCTTTTAAACATTTCTTATATAACTATACATATAGAGGCATGCAATTTATAATATAAAAGCATAAATAAGTTTTGTAAAACATTTGAACATAATTATTATTTTCAGAAAAGATCGACTTGATGTCAACCTATAAAACAGTTTGAAGGCATAGGTTTGATAAAACAGTTTAGTATAAAGAAACATTTGTTTGAAACACAATTGTAAATAAGTTTGAAATGTAATATACAGAGTAAAATGTACAGTGTAATAAGGATTTTAAAATATATAAAATGTTTATAAAAAAAATCATTTGAAGGAGATTGTTTGGTAAAACGGCTAATGAGTAGCCAATCATTTGAATGCTGCTTATTAATCACATGTGATTGATATAATAATAAACATAATTCTACTTGTATCCCCCCCCCATAAAACATTTAAAAACAGTTTAAATCATTGATTAAGGGGTATGAACTCACCTGCAGTAAGTGACTGGAATTGAACGGACTGTTATCGTAATGAAGGATCGAGCAAGTGCTTGGTGTCAAGTGAAGACTTTAGACACACACAATGATCCTAATTACATATGGAGACATATTTATATAAATAATTAGTGATTTAAACACTAATTATACAAGTATAAACATTTTAACGCGAGGAAAACACTTTTGGTCAAGTGCTAGGAGGCTAATGGGTTTCAACAAAGGAGTGTAATGCCCCTAATGGGAGTTTATGGTCTAATGGCCATATGTTTTGGAGTTTACAGCCCAGGGGAGTAAACTCCTGGCCGTAAACTCTCAACAAAGTCCCTAATTGAAGCTTAGAATTATTACAACTCTAGTGGTGAATTGTTTTAAGGCTCAATCAAGTGTTTGGGCTTCCTATTAACTCCTTTGAGGAGTTTACGGCCCTGGGACCATATTCCCATGGATTTTACGGCCGTAAACTCCCTTAGGAGGGTGTTTATGGTGTTTTCAAGTCTTAAACATTTCAAGGTTATGATCTATGTTGGGTTCTAGGCATAAGGAAGGAGTTAGGGTGTCATTTGACCCCTTTATAGGTGTTTACGGCCCAAGAACTTGTCTTGGCCATAAACTCCTTAATACATGTGATTCCTTAGGTTTTCTAGGCTATAAACACTTTAGAGTACTTGTCCTAATTTAAGCTTAAGCCTTAGGAAGCGTTTCAAAGCATTTTGGCACCTAAACATGGAGTTCACGGCCCAAGAAGCTCCTTGTCCGTGAACTCACTTTCATCATTGTTTCTAATTGATTTTGGTGTCCTAAATATGAAATGAAGGCTTCTAGTTCGAGTTCTAAAGCTTTGAGGGTCATTGGAACCCTTTAGGACCTTAAAATGGAGTTTACTCCCCAAGTGTTCTTGGGCGGTAAACTCCTAAATCTTGGGGTCTTAATCCGATTTTGATGTTTTCTAGTCATATACACACTAGCATACAAGTCTAAGGTGGTTACAAATCACGGGGAAAGGACTAAGTAGCATTTAAGCCACATATTGGAGTTTACTCCCCAAGAACATTCTTGGGCGGTAAACTCTCGAGTCTCACAGATTTGATATGAAACTGGTGTTTCTAAACATAATCTAACCTATATAACATAACTAGATCGAAGTACTCACAATTTGGGATAAAAACCCGAAGATCCGTGAGAGAGAATTTTGACTTTTCTCTAAATGGAATTCAACAAATGAACTATTTGGTTCAGTTTTCTATATATAGTCCTGGGATTTTTGGCAGAAAATATTTCTATTCTCGGAATGAACTCTAATATCCTAGAGTATTGGAATAACAATGTTGCACAAAACCCTAGTGCATCCACTCTCCTAATATCTCCTTAAGTGAAAAATCCTGAAAACTGCCAAACTTATACTCGAAATATGAGTTTTCACTGTAACTGCTCTACTTCTATTGGCTTCAAATGGTTTGTTCAGAATGGAAATTTCGGGTTGTCACAGTATCCCCCCCCCCCCTGAAAACAGTGAAAAACATTGAAAAAGGGTAGGGGTATGAACTCACCAGGCGAGAAAACGTGACGGATTGGATGCTAAGTGTCGGTTCGGGGCTTGATAACGTGTGAGGTTCCTATGTAATATGAAATGATATACAAATGTATCTAATTAGACTTGGAATCACTAATTAGATATGACTATACACTCCAAGACGCGAAAACACTTCAAATCAAGTGTTTGGAGTGACCCGGGTGACATCTACATACGTATAGGGCTTTGGATAATGTGTTTACTCTTCAAGAGTAAACTCCTTATGGAGTTTTCGGCCCTAAGACCAACTCCACATGAGTTCACGGCCATGAACTCATGGATGAGGGGTTTTATGTTGCTAAATGGTCAAATATCACTTGGGGAAGGTTGATATGATTAAATCTAAGGCATAAGAATGGATTTAATCATCAAGGACATTACCAAATGGAGTTTACAACTGTAAACTAGGAGTTTACGGCCGTAAGCTCCTATATGTCCATTCCTTTCAAGATTTGGTGGCCCTAGATCAATCACATGTGATTCAAACCAATTTTATAAGCCTTAGAATGAATTTGGGGCATCATTTGACTTGTGTATTTGAGTTTACGGCCCAGGAACCCATTCTTGGGGGGTTTACGGCCGTGAACTTCTAAAGGGAAGGTTTTCGTCATGTCTAAGGCCCCTAAATCGATTGTGGTTGGTTCTAGACTTTAATCCAAGGCTATCGGTGTGTTTAAGTGGAATATAAACACTTGAAATTGAGTTTACTACCCATGATATTGAGTTTATGGCCCAAGCATGTTCTTGGGCAGTAAACTCATGTTTACTCCCCAAAAGTTAAGTTCAAGGTGTTCTAAGTCCGATCCATTAAGCCATTAAGCCATATTTAAGCTCCAAAGGTGGTTTGGAAGGGTCCTAAGGCTCAAAAACCCCCATCTATGTGTGTTCACGGCCCAAGAGTGTTCCAGGACCGTAAACACATGAGCATGGTCTTTTTTCATAGATTAAACACAAATTTGAAGGCTAAGAATGTTAATCTATGAGCTAGGGTAATTACCTTGATGATTTGGAGCTTTAATTTGATTATTTTGGTCCTAAAGCTTGGATTTGAGGAGACAGGTTAGAGAGAGAGTAGTGAGAGAGTGAAAAAGCTTCAAAATGAAGTCTTTTGGGCTTTAAATATGTTCTAATTTCGGGACATGGTGGAATTCTACCCGATACCGACGTTTGACGTGGCTTTTGGTCGCACCCGATCAAGTTGCTGTAACCCGATATGGTCGATGCTAGAATTTTTCCGATTACTAAAATGGGGTGTTATCATGAGTTTCTAATGTGTTTGCACACCCATTAAGTCATAATATAAGTCTCAGAATTAATGACTTAATTTAATAACGTAAACGGAATTAATTCGAAAACGACGTGTTTTATTAACGGAACGGGTTACAATAATGGAAAGAATTTCGGGTTGTCACATATACCAGGATACCGACCTAAACTAGGCCACTAACATAATATTGTCCTAATTACCAGGATTCCGATCTAAATAGATCAATAAGCACATCAAACAGTACACGTACAGGTATCAGATATAACTATCTCATAGATCATCGATCATAGTAATCTCTCATAACCAAAACACCGACCTAACCAGGTCACTGACATACCAATCCTAACGGATCATAAGAGCATGACAACATACTGTCTATCCGGATACCGATCTAACATATCATAACCACATGTAGCATACTGTAACCATGATAACAGCTAAAAGGGTCGGCCTTGGTGCCTTAGACCCTATTGATATAGTGAGGATAACTCACCTTGCAACTACCGAACTGAATCACGAGACCACAATCCCGAAGCACTGCATCAAACTCCAACACCTATATCCATCAATAACCATTGACATAAATATCCAAATTACCATAATACCCCTGAAGGTCAAAGTCAAAGTCCTCAGTCAAAGTCAACCTTCCTGGTTGATTCTACTCGCTGAGTCAACCCGTCGACTCGTCAAGTTCCTATACTCAGAACCTCCCACAACGCGACTCAACTCGCCGAGTCGCCCCAAGACTCATCGAGTCCAACGATCTCCGAGTATCATCCTGCTCAACTCACAGAGTCGTCCCTCGACTCGCCGATCCAAAGCTTTAACCAAAAGAGGTTAGGGTTCCACGACTAGACTCGTCGAGTCCAAGAATAGACTCGCCGAGTCCAAGGCAATCTTCAACAGACTCGCCGAGTTGTTCTTCCAACTCTTCCAGTCCATGCACGTGTTCATACAACTCTTCGAGTACACCTATGTGACCCGCTGAGTCTCTCCAGTTCTCAATCCATTCAGAGGATTTTCGATCCATGCTGAGGCTCCAATCCGTAGATCCACCCTTCTACAACCTATCCCTCACATAAAGTTGCAAACTTTACGTGAAACCAAAGAGTTATAGGCCCCAAACACACTAGGGCTTGGGTTTTGGACAAAAGGGCTTCACCCACAATTCAATAACTGATGCTTTGTGACTTTCTGGACCAAAACAAGTCTAGATCTGAAGTAGCAACATCAGATCTGGACTCCAAACCCGAAGTGGATCCCAGTCATACCAAAATGGCCCCAAATATAATACAAGAATAAATCTAGGAGCAAAAAAGGAAAGGTAACAGCTCATTACCTCCAAGATGTGCCCAAAACTGTAGTAGATTCTGGATCTACACTACTCTCTTGATGCAAACCCTTTTGATCTTCAAGTTTCTTCCACTAGAACACTTCTCAAAGCTTCAATCTCCCTCCAATAGCCTTATACACCCGAGCTAGGGTTTACTAGATCTTAAAGGGGGCTAAGGGAGCTGAGGGGAGGACATTAAGTCCTTTAAATAGGGTGCAAACCCTAAGATTTGGGTTTTTCTCATCCCAGCACCAACTCGTAGAGTCCAGCTTCCGACTCGGCGAGTTGGTCACTTAATTCGCGACCCAAAACCCGATCCGACTCGGCGAGTAAGCGTACCTACTCGTCGATTCCCTTCTTCGAAATTACACTTTAAACTCCTAAATCGTACTCCTGAAATTCGGGATGTTACAACTCTCCCCAACTTAAATTAGGCTTCGTCCTCGAAGCCTGAGGCAACACAAACTTCCGGATGATATTCCCACAAAGCATCCACTGATCTCAAACCGACCCAGATTCCTTCAAACTCTACTATCGAATCCCTAAAATCCATTTCTTCCTTTGCAGGGTCCTGATAACTGCTTCCAGCCGGCCACCGACTTCCTTTTTCTGATAACAACACTCATCCCTAAGTGCCACCAGAAGACACTACCTTACTTTCGTCTTACGCCTTCATTCGCCACCTGCGAAAACTGGATACCATTCTAAACCACCGGGTCCTGACCCCGTGTTAACTCGCTATCCCTTGCCCAACTGGCGCTACTTCGATCAAAATGCACTGATGGAAACTCATCCTGTTGCCTCCCCGGATCAAATCACTTACTGCGCTGACATGATAGACATTCCACAGCTTCCGAGCAACTCTCATGAATACCCATCTATAACGCATATACACATCGTACCTGGCCCAAACAACCTCAAGCCAGAAAACCAGGCACACCAACGATGGTTCCAGCGATCCCTAAGATGGAACATTACCACATACATAACTCACGACCACAACCATAAATTGGAACCCAAGGATTTACCCTTGCATCACTTCCGAGCTCTTCTAATTCAACATCAGTGTTAACCATTCCACAACCTCAACGGACATCCCACCGGGATGAGCTTCCACATAACTGGTACAATCTCAGTGCTCACTATCAATAACTGAAATACTTTCGTTCACCCATTTACACTATTGCTTTCTTTTCAGATGACCAACACTCCTTCCCGGAGCTACATACCCTTCTCCTCCATTCTTCAAGGAAGTCTACTCGACAACCCTTATCACACCAACAAGTGCCACAACACTAAAACTTCACTCTACACTACCCATGTAGAGAAACTGCTACTCTCTAACTCCCATATGCTCTGAATCTGATCACAACTAACAAGGCCCACACACGGCCTTTAGCTAACTTCACCATACTAATCAATACTTGGGGCCAGACCTTATCGATTGCTATCGCATGGCGACATACTCACTCATTTTCCGCATACCGATCAACTAACACACACACACAGGGTCTTTAGCATGACTGGATCGCCTTACCAGGCCTTCAGCCTATCTGGACCACCCTCATAACCTTCAGCATGTCTGGACCGCCCTTCTTGGCCTTCAGCCTGCCTGGACCGTTCTTCGAGCCTTTGGCCCGACTGGTACGCCCACTGGCCTTCAGTCTATCCGGACCGCTCAAAATTTCCGTACATCACACTGAACCATTCTTTCTAGGAATCTCTCCCATGCATACTGTTCTTGCCTTCTTGGGGTTCCGAACTCCAGCTCCATTCCATATACTCAGATTCCGGCCTAACCCTAGGCCTCACAACAATCAATCACTTTCTCTGAAAACCATGGTCGGTTCCCTGCCCCACGTGTCTATCACCACATTCTCGACTAAAACACTGTTGGATCCAACATTTTAATTAAAACACCTATTTGGACCCATTCTCTATCCCCAACTGGAGTATTACCCAATCCAAGAAGATGAAACCTCGGAGACACTCTGAACTGATGAGATTACCAAGATCCTTTGAACTCCGTCTGATCACTAATAACAACTTCCGATCAACCAAGATACACCGGATTCCTCAGCCTACTCTAGAAGCATGCTCAATACGTGGAACGGACCTATTGAGTGCTAAAGCTTAGCAGCCTACTCAATACCTGAAAATAGATCTACAAACAAAAACAGAGTCTTCAGCATGACTGGACCGCCCTACCAGGCCTTCATTCGATCGTCCACCTTCTCAGAAATTCGAGGTCTGTTCCCTGGCCCGCGTGTCTACCATACAAGCTAAATAACCCGCACTCTCATGCTGAATGCACTGCTGAGCCTTGGCATCTAACAAAACCCTCAATCTATCAATCCAAAACCCTCAGAGTCGAGCACACCCTCGACCAAAAACTCGAATTGAACTCTATTCTCGACTAGGACCCCAACCTGGTTCCCCAATTTCTGCTATCAAGCATCCAGAAGACATGTTCTTATGCTAGGGAGTTTTGCCGAACCCCCAAACAACA
Source organism: Lactuca sativa (assembly GCF_002870075.4). Taxonomy (NCBI): domain Eukaryota; kingdom Viridiplantae; phylum Streptophyta; class Magnoliopsida; order Asterales; family Asteraceae; genus Lactuca; species Lactuca sativa. Next base: position 349,748,974 of record NC_056626.2, read on the forward strand.
CAACCCTCAACTAAGCAGCCAATAGGGCCTCTGTTCTTCCTGTCGGGTTGTGCAACTTATCCCCTTTTCAAAACCTTTCCCACTTCAGCATCTCGGGGTAACACTCCCCCTCTTAGATTCCACGAAGCCTCCATAATACATGAAAATTGGAGGAATCTCAATCCTCCTCACTTCCCAATGATTTATCCGATGACAACCAATTATTTCCCACTATTGTTCCATTACTAGCTAGACTCGACTCATCACACACTTCTAAAAACCAGATGATAACTTCCTGAATCCCAGTGAAACCAATAGCCACTAATGCGTGAATGACTCCACACTCACTTCCTGAAGACCACCATATAGATGCTCAAACTAATACCTCAGCAACGAGTTACTTCCCTTGGTGCTTTTAGTCCGTCAATCACTAATGGTTGCTAACCACTGAATCCTGACAATGATGAATAACCCTTTTGTGGGACCCCATCCGCAGGCCTCCCACATAAAACCCCTTTCCAAAGGTCTTCCAAACAAGCTTCCCGCTTTCGGGCTTCAAAAATCATTCGCTTCAGGGTTCACACCCTGACTCACTCACCAGCTCAAACGCCCACAGCTGAACGGCAGTAGCTGAAACAACCTCTGCCCTAAACTGGGCTACAAACCACTCCCAAGACGTAGTCTACAGACCAAAAGCATAAACAGTACAATATAGACCTTACAACATTTATTTATATCTACTGGCCTATAGTCCAAAATCCCTCGTCATCGTCCAACTATGCTCATGTTCCACTACCTGTAATATAGAAACCTAAGTGGGTCAGGCTTGGGAGCCTAGTGAGCATATAGGGTTTTCAACCCACAATAAATAAATTTATTAATTTTCATCAATATAAAATAAATTTATTAATTTATCAACCAACAATAACCCTGATTACTTGTTCCCGTTATCCTCACTTTACGGCCCTAAACACCTATCATAAGGGACCTAGCCTAAGGATCATCATCGGGGTAACAACACTGCTTAAGGGATACTTCTGCAGTTTCTTAAGGTTCCACTCTAAGAATCCTCTATCGTTCACTCATTCATTCTAAAGGATTGTCCTAAGGAATAGACACGAAGTCTATCGTTGCCAATAGCACAGTTGCCAATGTTCTCTATTAGGTACGACTGCCAATGTCATCCTTTAGGCGTAGCTGCTAGGATATTTAGATTATAACTGGTGAACACTTAAATCAAAAATACTTGGTGAACACTTAGTTCAAAAACACCTAGTGAACACTCAGTTCAAAAATACCTAATGAACACCTAGTTCCCCACAATGTGATAATTATGTATATCTCAAACCTCCAAAACCACTATTTATATTAACAAAAATATATCATATCTCTAAAACAATCTATCCCATCTCGTCGATCCCCACATACTGATCCTATACAAGTATCTTATGAGATCTAGCCTAAAGGATCGATATGAACAACAAACTGACGAAGCTGCTTCGGAAATTCTCAGGCAGTAAACGAGGATCAGTAAAGACATCAAATGAGGGGAATGGAATAAGTTTCACCACGAACCTTCGTTCGTAAAAACCATAATACAATTAAGTCAGGGATAGTTATCTAGATAACTATGCCTAGCAGTGGTCTAACATCGTGAGGTATTTTACCCCCAGACCCACCCTATCAAGCATCGAACTTTGCCTACAAGTGGTGTGACACCGTGAGGTATTTTACCCCCAGACTCACCCTATCCGGCAATATAACACCAGACATACCTAGTAGTGGTCTATTACCGACACGCTTTATTAGGCAGTCTACGAACCCAACAATATAACAAAACTGGCACAACGTTGTGTGAGGTAAAAAAAGTGAGTTTGCAACAACATACTTTTTAGCCTTAGCGATCTAAACAAAAGTTTTAGTATACATTAAACCGAGAACGTACATAAAAAGAACGTCCAAAGTTGACTTTGTATGAGGAAGTTATGATTTTTCAAAGATTTAGCATAGTAGTGCACACCCCGGAATTCGAATTTTAGATCAATCAATTTTTGGCCGACTCAACCTAAATGAGAAATAAAGATCTCATTAATAGCAGCTCAAAAATAAAAAGACAGAGGAAAACGGAGTCCGTATGTAGAAGTTATGAATTTTACACTGTCATTTAACAGTGTAATCTTCTCATACTGTTAAATTTAAAATTGGTCGAGAATTAGCCAATGGAGTCAAAAGCAGAGTTGTAGATCTTGTCAATACTTACGCGTGGATATATAGAACGTCGAAAACCGAGCTCGTATGCAAAATTTGTGAAAGTTTTAAAACAGGTTGTTTTACCAACGTCCAACGACACATGTCAGCACCAGACGAAGCCTTAGTGCCTATGCAAGGCCACGACATGAATTGGACCCAGACAACCTATAAATAGTGGCGGAAATCATCCATTTTCTTCACACCTTCACCCTTCTTTCTCTCTCAACACTCCCAATCTCTCCCTCCCAATCCCTAGCAACTTCTAAGTGCTAGAGGCGAGTACCGGAGTGCCAGAAGGCTCCGAGAAGAAGAGCTTTCGACTCAGAAGTTCCACCCCCACAGAGCTCGTTCCTAGCCAAACCCCCCGGTAAGTGAGTTATGCTTACCCTACTTTAAGTATAACTTATGTTTAAGTTCATTATCGTTATTATGAACTTATAAACAAGATTTATCAGTGATTCCAAGTTGTTATACTGATTGATCTACTTACGGGAATGATTTCTAGGCTATGATTTACTAAGTTGTTTAAAGTGGGATTTCCAAACAGTATACTTCGTATACCAAACGGACCCTACCTCCGATATGATCCTACCTAGTTATTCCTTACTTGATAGATCAAGAAAGTAGACTTTGAGTTAATGATTAATCTAGACTAATAATTAGTTGCAATAAAGATTAGACTAAAACATAGCAATAATAATGCTAGGTTTCGTCGATGGAAAATAGAATCGTTAGAAGCGAAGCGATGCCTGAGTTTGGAATCGTCACTTTGACAAGTGAGTGCATAGTTACTTTCATCTTACACATATATGTAGTATTTTATATAAATTACATGCTATGTGTGCATATTATTTTTTTACTTGATATCTATGCTAGATGAACAATCTTATGCATGTTTTAAATGATACAACTGTATATGTATTTTATATCTACAAACTATGTTGGGTAAAACATGGGTAGATGAATGATAAGGGATGAAAGCTGATACAGAGGAACATTCGCAGTTATGGACATGGTGCCCTATAGGTGAACATTGGCAACAATGGACTTTGTACCCTATAGATGAGCATTGGCAGCTATGCCACAACCTGTAGATGTTTTGATCTACAATATACTTTAAACGTCCTAGCAACTGTGCTCAAAGGGTAGTATCAGTAGCTGCGCATAATAGAGAACATCATAACCCTGGCAACTGCACCCAAAGGACAATATCGGCAGCTGCGCCTAATAGAGAATATCATAATTCTGGAAGTTACGCCTAAATGATGATATTAGCAGTTGTGCTTAATAGATAACATTGACAGTTGTGTCATTAGGCAAACGATGGACTTCGTGCCTATTCCTTAGGACAATCCTTAGGAATGAATGAGTGAATTAAAAATGAATCTTAGGATAGATGCTTAAAAGATAAAGAAGATAATGGGGATGGATAATTGGGTTGATTGTTTAATGATTAAACATAATTATATTATTGTGGGTTGAAAACCCTATGTGACAACCCGAAATTTCCATTTTGTACAAACAATATCACTTCAATAGAAGTTATAATAGTCATAGTCAATTTTCAGACTTTTCGTATAAGTTGGAGTAATCCAGGGTTTACACTTCAGTAAATATCAGGAGAGTGGATGCACTATGGTTTTGTGCAACACTGTTATTCCAACACTCTGTTATATTAGAAATCATTTCAGGAATAAAAATATTTTCTGCCAAAAATATTTCAGGACAATAAATAGATTTCTGAACTAAATTCATTCATTATTCACATTTCCAACTAGAGAAAAGTCATTTTCTCTCTCACGGATCTTCGGGTTTTCATCCCAAATCGTGAGTACACTTCTCTAGTTGTTTTATAATACTTTTTATTTGCTTAATAACATAGATTAAATGTCAAATATGTGAGATTCGGGAGTTTACCGCCCAAGAACGTTCTTGGGGAGTAAACTCCAAAATGAGGCTTAAAGGCTATCTAGTCCCATTTCCTTGTTAAGTAACTAGCTTAGGATAATATGTATGTACATTTGAGACTAGAAAACAATCAAAAACACCTAGCTTAGGGAGTTCACGGCCCAAGAACTTCTTGGACCGTGAACTCCAAATTCAAGGGCCAAAATGTGCCCTAATCACTCCTAAGGCTTTAGACATTAATACCCATTTACTCCTAGCTAATTTGTGGACTTAAAAACATCAAAAGCACCCCTTAAAGGGAGTTTACGGCCAAGGAAATACTCTTAGGCCGTAAAAACCAAATAAGGGCACCAAAGTGTGCCTAGGGTCCTCATTAGCCTTAAACAAATGCCTAGAAATTATCCTACTTGTGCTTGGGACTTGAAAGAATAAAAACACCCATCCCATGAGAGTTTATGGCTGTAAAATCTAAGGGATTTGGCCTTGGGGCCGTAAACTCCTCAAAGGAGTATTTCTATGCCCTAAACTACCCAAAGGATTAAACAACCAAGCAAGGCTTATTCTAGAAATCAAATAGCACTTCAAAACATCAATTACCACCAAGATTGGAGTTCACGGCCGTAAACTCAAGGGTTTACGACCGTAAACTCCTTGTGTGGGGTTTATTGAGGAGTAAACACTTATATAAGGCCCTTTGGTACATTAAACCCCTTTACCATTGTCCTATAACAACTTAGATGCAACCATTAGGACCTATAACACTTATACAAAGTGTTTACATGTTCCTGAGTGTCCCAACATATTTCATTAGTTATTATTTTGGCTAATTATATATATATATATATATATATATATATATATATATATATATATATATATATATATATATATATGCTCATTATATGATAACTAGGCTCGTGCGTGTGAACAAGTCTACGTTTGCCACCTAGCACGGTATCCGACACTTCAATCCAATCCACTCACCGCAAGTGAGTTCATACCCCTTTAATTAACCTTTGAAATTCTTTTAAATGTTTTAAATACTTTATGGGGGGATACAAGTTAAATACTTATAGTTATTACATCAATCACATGTGATTAATAACTAGAAAACCAATGATTTTATTACTGTTCAAACTGTTTATCAAACTGTTTTACTTCAAACTGTTTTACAAACTCTTTTACTTATCAAATACTTTTATTTAAACTTTGTTATACTTCTTATAAATTGCATGCCCATATATGTATAGATATATAAGCAATGTTTAAAGGGCTTAGGAAGGCCATCCGCCCTATTTCCTTTTCCTCGATTTGGATGTGGTCTGGTGGGATTTCGGGTAGTCGTCCGAAGGTCGTTTCAATATTAATTATATATCAAATGTACATATATAGACATAAAAGTACTTCCATATCCATGCGTATTAGTCACATCATTAGTAAGTTACCATCGGGGTAACACAGGATCATACTACTACAATTTCTAGATCAATGAGTCAGTTTATTCATGAGCCAATACTTATTACTAAGAGTACATATACAACTATACTAGGACGAGAACATATACAACGATACTAGAACAAGTAACATTACATTACATATACATGAATACGTTAACAATTGTGATCCACTGTATGGGAGCATGCCTTAATTGTCATGACCCGAGTTGTAGCCAGAGTCTCTTGAAGGGAGAGCATGAGTTTGCGTATAGATCTATACTGGATTGACTATCCTACACCTGGCTGCTAGCTACAGCCGGACCGGCAGGTCTGCGGGTGCCAAACGCCATACCTTATTTTTCGACTATACGTTGTCGTTGTTACCAGTCTATAGTATGGTGCAATTTATCACATGATACCTTAATATAAATCCGGTTTAAGGTAGTTAGTACAGCAGTAGTTCCTATAATACCACACTACAGTACTACATTAATTTACCCATTACATATATTTAGTGATTATTTCACTTAAACATTAATGTACAAACTATATTTTGTTAAATGATAGTTACACTTGGGAAATTACACACTTTTACAACAACCGAGCATACAAAACAGTTAAGCCTTGGTAGAAGGCTACTTTAATAGAAAATATAGGTTTTTCTGAGAGATTCAAACTTTTACAAACACTTACAAACATTTGCTTACATTTTACAAACTTACACTTGAGACATGTTCAAACGTTTTTTGATAACAAACATCAACACTAAAGTACTTATGAACTCACCGGCTTAATGCTGATAAACTCTTTCAAAATAACTTGTATTCTCAGGTCATCAGTAGACAGGTACCGAGGCCAGCTTTTGAGAAGATGGAGCGCATCCAAGACTCATCTTATTATTTTGATTTACATTATTTTTGGTGTCTATAACTGTTCAGAACACGCTTGTATTAAAATTATATATTTAATGCAATGGATGATGTTGTTTTCTTATTTACATTTACTGTGTTGTGATACTTTACGTGACGTCCTCCGCCCCAGAACGTTTCCGCCGTTCTTGGTTTTGGGGTGTGACAGATTGGTATCAAAGCATTGTTTATAGTGAATCAAGTATATTAACCCATAAAAGATATACTAAACTATAAACCCATTAGGGATTAAAGCACTTTGACCCAGAGTCTATACTTTAAATATTAAAATATTTAATTAAGTATACTAGTCTGCATTCATACTAAAATCAGTGTCACAATGACAAGAACAAAAGTATTACGATTGTTAAATATCACAAGTGAGCTCGGGGATGTATGGTCAGTCCTGGGGATGGCATAGCCTGATCAACTATGCTGGTCCGAGGAGTGATTAGCATATGCCCTAGAATGGTTGTGATGTGTTAACAAGTCTAAAAACTTACCAACAATACCACAAGAAGATTAGTAGAACCTAAACTTAAAATACTATAGGTGTATTTTGTACTACTAGCTACATGTATACTATATTCTTATACCTCTCTTCTCGCGTAGATTTAAATGGCTAGATTCCATCACGGCGACCCGTACTTTCCAAATGAAGGCAATGCCGGGTGGATCGAAGAAGAGCCCGAGGACGAGCATCCAATCCCTTTGGATGATCACCTCGCAGAAGGCTTTTCTGATGGATCTGACTCCGAGCCTGAAGTCAACAACCTACCGCTAGTAGGTCAAGCCCCGAACAACAACCCCCGACCAGCTTTTCCAGGTCCTACTCCCTTGTGGGCAACCAACTTGAATCGCTGGAGTGATGAACAAGGTCAACCCTTACCTTACTTTGGGGACCGAAGCTTTTACAACGTCAGTGAAGGTGGTTCTGCTGACCGAGCTCTGCCCGTCATTATCCGCAGAATAGCCCGAAATGTTGAGCAAGGTCGAGCAGCCATCGACCGGGTCATGGAGATTGATGCCAACTCTGGTGTCAACATAGTCCGCATCCGCCGTCTTGAAGAAGACATGGAACGGACCCGGAGAACCAATGAAACCCTGCAGCAACAGCTGGCTGCCTCCCGAGCTGAAGTCTTGGAGCTTCAAGCCCGTCAGAGGGCTCAGGAGAGACATCTTCAAGAGGTGTTTCGTCAAGTGTCAGACCTCAGGGCTCGCCCGAGGAATTCCCATCGCCGTTAGATGATGTCTAGTACATCTCTGTCTTTTGGTTAAGGAATAGCCTTTAACATCTGTGCTCTAAGTAGCACTTGTCTGTAAAATATTCCTAACTTTCAGTACTCTAATTAGGAATCTAAGAACTGTTAAGCTTTTCCGTAGGGTATGATGTAAGACCTACCGTTAGGTCGATTTTCCCTGAACTTATTACATCGGTAATACCAGTATTATTGACGTCTATCTAATCTGTGGGAAAAATCTATACACTTGTGTTTTCCTACTAATATTCTTTGTTGTGATCTCAAACACTCATTCAACTGTTGGGCTATGGTTAGTTAGTCCATGTGTCACTCTCACCTTACTTACAAATTAATTATTTCCATTTTATTATCTTTATAAACTTATAGTTGAAAGATGCCTCCTCGCAAATCTCCCCGGAATAACCCTGCACCTCCACCGCCTCCTCCGCCTCCGGTCATCGATACTGCAGCCCTGAATGCTGCCGTAGCTGCAGTAGTGGCAACTGCCATGGCTCAGTATCACTCATCTGATGCCAGCAGAGGTGGAACCCTTGTTAAATCAATTCCGGTTGAAACCCCTATGCGCTCGAGAGAGTGCTCCTACAAGGATTTCACCAATTGCAAGCCGAAGTCCTTCCATGGCACCGGCGGAGTCATTGCCCTCTCGCAATGGTTCGAGAAGACTGAATCAGTCTTCGAAATCTGTTCATGCCCTGCTGCGAGCAAAGTCAAATATGCCGCATGCACCTTTGAAGGAAAGGCCCTGACATGGTGGAACGGCCATGTTAAGGCACTAACTCTCGTGGTGACGAATGACATGGGTTGGGAAACCATGAAGGACCTCATGATTGAGGAATATTGCCCGAGGGGGGAAATCCATAAATTAGAGCAAGAGCTGTGGAGCCTAACCATCAAGGGCTCCGACGTAGTCTCCTATACCGCCAGGTTCAGCGAACTGTTGGCCCTTTGCCCCAGTATGGTTCCCACTGAAGGGAAAAAGATCGAAAGGTACATATGGGGCTAGTGCCTCTGTATCAAGGGAATGTCCTATCATCAAACCCTGCTACCTTCGACAGTGCCAAACGATTGGCACAACGACTCATTGACCATGGAGTCAAAACCCCTGCAACCACAACAACCCTAGCCTTCTCAGAACCCTCCAAACCTGCTGACACAAAGCGGAAACTCTGGGAGGAAAGGAAGAAGACGAAACGAGCTGCCAAAAAGCAGCAAATTGTGGCAGTGCATGCCGCAATAACCCCTGCTACTGCTCCGGTGGGACAGTATGCTGGAAGTTTGCCCAAGTGCAACAAATGCAACTACCACCACAATGGCCCTTGCCATGAAATGCAGTGCTCTAACTGCCACGGGAAAGGACACACAGTCTGTTTCTGTAAATCTCTGGCGAGACCGATCGCCCAAGCCCCCGGCTCTGGCGCGAGCCCGACCTGCTATGGATGTGGCGAAGCAGGCCACTATAAGAGGGACTGCCCCAAAGCAAAGAATGTTGGTGGAGTAGGAAGGGTACTAGCTATAGGCCACAGGGAAGCAGTTGTTGACCCGACAGTGGTGATTGGTACGTTCCTCCTCGATAACTCCTATGCATGCATTTTGTTCGATAGCGGAGTGGAGAGAAGCTTCGTAAACCATAAATTTGCTCGCATGCTTAAGCAACAACCACACACACTTAAGGAACAATTCACAGTAGAAATGGCTAATGGAAAAACTGAAAGTACGAATAGCATATACTTAGGTTGTACCCTAACTCTAAATAACCATTCATTCCCAATCGACCTCATGACGGTCTCAATAAAAAGCTTCGACGTTATCATCGGCATGGATTGGTTAAGTCTTCATCGCGCCGACATCATGTGCTACGAGAAAGCAGTCCGTCTAAACCTTCCGTTTAACGAAATTCTTATCATCTACGGCGACAAACCCGGTGCGAGTCTTCGTATAATATCAAGTATTCAAGCACATAAGTATTTGCGTAAAGAATACCATGCATTCCTTGCTCACGTCGTTGATACGAGCCTCGAAACGAAAGAACTAAAGAACATCCCAGTAGTGAGCGACTTCCCCGACATTTTCCCAGAAGAGCTACCTGGATTACCTCTGCAACGACAGGCCGAGTTCAGAATCGACTTAGTCCCAGGAGCTACCCCAGTAGCCAAGTCGCCCTACCATTTAGCACCAGCTGAGATGCAGGAACTCTCTGGTCAACTTAACGAACTGCTCAGCAAGGGCTCTATAAGACCAAGTTTCTCACCTTGGGGAGCACCGATCTTGTTCGTTAAGAAGAAAGACGGATCATTCCGTATGTGTATCGACTACAGAGAACTCAACAAACTGACGGTCAAAAATCGTTACCCTCTGCCTCGCATAGACGATCTATTTGACCAACTGAAAGGGGCGAACTATTTTTCCAAAATTGATTTGAGATCCGGATATCACCAGTTACGAGTACTAGAGGAGGATGTGCCGAAGACAGCCTTCCGAACTCGTTATGGACACTATGAGTTCGTGGTGATGCCATTCGGATTAACCAATGCGCCCGCAGTTTTCATGGATCTGATGAATAGAGTATGCCGACCTTACTTGGATCAGTTCGTCATCGTTTTCATTGACGACATCCTGATGTACTCTCGAAGTAAGGAAGAGCATAGCGATCACCTGCGACAAGTTCTAGGTACATTACGAAAGGAGAAACTTTATGCGAAGTTCTCGAAATGTGAATTTTGGATCCGAAGAGTCGAATTCTTAGGACACGTGGTAAGCGAAGAGGGAATCCACGTGGACCCATCCAACATTAAAGCCATTGAGAACTGGTCAGCACCGAAGACGCCTACATAAATTCGTCAATTTCTAGGTCTCGCTGGCTACTACCGCAGGTTCATACAGAACTTCTCCCGAATAGCGAAACCCCTTACAACCTTGACCTAGAAAGGCGTGGCCTTTGACTGGGAAGAGAAACAAGAGAGAGCATTCCAAACGCTCAAGCGAGCCTTATGCACCGCACCAATACTATCCCCCCCGAAGGAATAGAAGACTTTGTAGTCTATTGCGATGCATCGAATCAAGGGCTCAGGTGTGTTCTGATGCAGCGAGGTAAGGTCATCGCCTACGCCTCGAGACAGTTGAAGACACACGAAGTTAACTACACGACCCACGATCTTGAACTAGGAGTCGTGGTGTTTGCTCTGAAGATCTGGAGACATTACTTGTACGGAACGAAAAGCACTATCTTTACCGACCACAAGAGTTTACAACACATTTTCGATCAGAAGGAGCTCAACATGAGACAACGACGGTGGGTCGAGCTACTCAGTGACTACGAATGAGATATACGTTATCATCCGGGTAAAGCCAACGTAGTAGTAGACGCCCTAAGTCCGAAGGAACATTCTGGTCGCAGAGTCAAGTCATTGTCAATAACCATCCATTCACACTTGTCTAAGCAAATTCAGGCGGCCCAACTGGAAGCCATGAAACCTGAAAATGTGACGAGTGAATCCCTTAGAGGAATGGACAAGAATTTAGAAGCCAGGGGTGACGGAGCCTTATTTTTCATGAACCGGATCTGGACACCGAAACATGGTGGTTTCCGAGACTTGGTCATGACCGAGGCGCACAACACTCGGTATTCCGTTCACCCAGGTTTAGATAAGATGTATCTGGATCTTAAAAAGCTATACTGGTGGCCTAATATGAAAGCAGATATTGCTACCTTCGTAAGTAAATGCCTTACTTGCGCAAAGGTTAAGATCGAGTACCAGAAACCCTCCGGTTTACTGCAACAACCAGAGGTTCCAGAATGGAAGTGGGAGCGGATCACTATGGACTTCATAACCAAGTTTCCCAAGACAACGGGTGGACTTGATACCATATGGGTCATCGTCGATAGATTGACCAAGTCTGCACACTTCCTGCCTATCAAAGAAACTGACAAGATGGAGAAATTTACGACAACATACATTAGGGAAATCGTACGGCTAAATGGTGTACCTATGTCCATTATCTCCGATAGAGATAGTAGGTTCACCTCAAGATTCTGGCAATCACTACAACATTCCCTAAGAACAAGGCTGGACATGAGCACAGCCTACCATCCACAGACCGACGGACAGAGTGAGAGGACCATCCAAACACTGGAAGATATGTTGAGAGCCTGTGTGATTGACTTTGGAAAGGCATGGGATACTAATTTACCCCTTGTCGAGTTTTCCTATAATAACAGTTATCACACGAGCATCAAGGTTGCTCCATTTGAAGCCCTCTACGGCCGAAAGTGCAGATCCCCTCTGTGCTGGGCTGAGGTGGGTGATACCCAATTAGCCAAGGGGCAAGCTTCCGACAGTACTCTCACCGGTCTGGAGATCATTCGGGAAACGACATAGAAAATCGTTCAGATTCGTGAACGATTGAAAGCCTCTAGAGATCGACAGAAGAGCTACGCTGATAAGCGAAGAAAACCTTTGGAATTTTAGGTGGGAGACCGAGTCCTTCTCAAAGTCTCACCCTGGAAGGGCTTGATACGCTTCGGAAAGCATGGGAAGCTTAATCTGAGGTACATAGGGCCTTTTGAGATTCTCGCAAGAGTCGGCCCCGTAGCTTACAAACTCGACCTACCTGACACACTTCGTAAAGTACATTCTACATTCCACGTATCTAACTTGAAAAAGTGTCTGTCCGACGAGACTCTTGTAATCCCACTCGACGATATCGAGATCAACGACGCCTCAACTTCGTGGAAGAACCGGTAGAGATCATGGACCGTGAGGTCAAGCAGACAAAGCAAAGTCATATCCCGATCGTGAAGGTCCGCTGGAACGCCAAGCGAGGACCGGAATTCACTTGGGAACGCAAGGATCAGATGAAACTGAAATACCCTCATCTTTTCGCTTAGTTATTTGTAACTCCTTAATTGCTTAAATTCTAATTTCAGGACGAAATTCCTTCTAACGAGGGGATGATGTGACAACCCAAAAATTCCATTATGTACAAACAATATCACTTCAATAGAAGTTATAACAGTCATAGTCAATTTTCAGACTTTTCGTATAAGTTGGAGTAATCCAGGGTTTACACTTCAGTAAATATCAGGAGAGTGGATGCACTATGGTTTTGTGCAACACTATTATTCCAACACTCTATTATATTAGAAATCATTTCAGGAATAAAAATATTTTTTGCCAAAAATATTTCAGGACTATAAATAGATTTCTAAACTAAATTCATTCATTATTCACATTTCCAACTAGAGAAAAGCCATTTTCTCTCTCACGGATCTTCGGGTTTTCATCCCAAATCGTGATACACTTCTCTAGTTGTTTTATAATACTTTTTATAGGCTTAATAACATAGATTAAATGTCAAATATGTGAGATTCGGGAGTTTACCGCCCAAGAACGTTCTTAGGGAGTAAACTCCAAATGAGGCTTAAAGGCTATCTAGTCCCATTTCCTTGTTAAGTAACTAGCTTAGGATAATATGTATGTACATTTTAGACTAGAAAACAATCAAAAACACCTAGCTTAGGGAGTTCACGGCCCAAGAACTTCTTGGACCGTGAACTCCAAATTCAAGGGCCAAAATGTGCCCTAATCACTCCTAAGGCTTTAGACATTAATACCCATTTACTCCTAGCTAATTTGTGGACTTAAAAACATCAAAATCACCCCTTAAAGGGAGTTTATGGCCAAGGAAATACTCTTAGGCCGTAAACACCAAATAAGGGCACCAAAGTCTGCCTAGGGTCCTCATTAGCCTTAAGCAAATGCCTAGAAATTATCCTACTTGTGCTTGGGACTTGAAAGAATAAAAACACCCATCCCATGAGAGTTTATGGCTGTAAACTCTAATGGATTTGGCCTTGGGTCCGTAAACTCCTCAAAGGAGTATTTCTATGCCCTAAACTACCCAAAGGATTAAACAACCAAGCAAGGCTTATTCTAGAAATCAAATAGCTCTTCAAAACATCAATTACCACCAAGATTGGAGTTCACGGCCGTAAACTCAAGGGTTTACGACCGTAAACTCCTTGTGTGGGGTTTATTGAGGAGTAAACACTTATATAAGGCCCTTTGGTACATTAAACCCCTTTAGCCTTGTCCTATAACAACTTAGATGCAACCATTAGGACCTATAACACTTATACAAAGTGTTTACATGTTCCTGAGTGTCCCAACATATTTCATTAGTTATTATTTTGGCTAATTAGATATATATATATGCTCATTATATGATAACTAGGCTCGTGCGTGTGAACAAGTCTACGTTTGCCACCTAGCACGGTATCCGACACTTCAATCCAATCCACTCACCGCAAGTGAGTTCATACCCCTTTAATTAACCTTTGAAATACTTTTAAATGTCTTAAATACTTTATGGGGGGATACAAGTTAAATACTTATAGTTATTACATCAATCACATGTGATTAATAACTAGAAAACCAATGATTTTATTACTGTTCAAACTGTTTATCAAACTGTTTTACTTCAAACTGTTTTACAAACTCTTTTACTTATCAAATACTTTTATTTAAACTTTGTTATACTTCTTATAAATTGCATGCCCATATATGTATAGATATATAAGCAATGTTTAAAGGGCTTAGGAAGGCCATCCGCCCTATTTCCTTTTTCTCGATTTGGATGTGGTCTGGTGGGATTTCGGGTAGTCGTCCGAAGGTCGTTTCAATATTAATTATATATCAAATGTACATATATAGACATAAAAGTACTTCCATATCCATGCATATTAGTCACATCATTAGTAAGTTACCATCGGGGTAACACAGGATCATACTACTACAATTTCTAGATCAATGAGTCAGTTTATTCATGAGCCAATACTTATTACTAAGAGTACATATACAACTATACTAGGACGAGAACATATACAACGATACTAGAACAAGTAACATTACATTACATATACATGAATACGTTAACAATTGTGATCCACTGTATGGGAGCATGCCTTAATTGTCATGACCCGAGTTGTAGCCAGAGTCTCTTGAAGGGAGAGCGTGAGTTTGCGTATAGATCTATAATGGATTGACTATCCTACACCTGGCTGCTAGCTACAGCCGGACCGGCAGGTCTGCGGGTGCCAAACGTCATACCTTATTTTTCGACTATACATTGTCGTTGTTACCAGTCTATACTATGGTGCAATTTATCACATGATACCTTAATATAAATCCGGTTTAAGGTAGTTAGTACAGCAGTAGTTCCTATAATACCACACTACAGTACAACAATAATTTACCCATTACATATATTTAGTGATTATTTCACTTAAACATTAATGCACAAACTATATTTTGTTAAATGATAGTTACACTTGGGAAATTACACACTTTTACAACAACCGAGCATACAAAACAGTTAAGCCTTGGTAGAAGGCTACTTTAATAGAAAATATAGGTTTTTCTAAGAGATTCAAACTTTTACAAACATTTACTTACATTTTACAAACTTACACTTGAGACATGTTCAAACTTTTTTTGATAACAAACATCGACACTAAAGTACTTATAAACTCACCAGCTTAATGCTGATAAACTCTTTCAAAATAACTTGTATTCTCAGGTCATCAGTAGACAGGTACCGAGGCTAGCTTTTGAGAAGATGGAGCGCATCCAAGATTCATCTTATTACTTTGATTTACATTATTTTTGGTGTTTATAACTGTTCAGAACACGCTTGTATTAAAATTATATATTTAATGCAATGGATGTTGTTGTTTGCTTATTTACATTTAGTGTGTTGTGATACTTTACGTGACGTCCTCCGCCCCAGAACGTTTCCGCCGTTCTTGGTTTTGGGGTGTGACACCCTATGTGCTCACCAGGCTACCAAACCTGACCCACTCATGTTTATTTGTATCACAGGTGTTGATACGAAGCTACTTTACCCTAAGAGATTAAGGAGATGTAAATTACTAGTGTAAATGAATGTAAAGTTTGTTTATGCTATGATTATGTATTGATGATGAAATTCCAAAGTTTTAAAAGAAATGAAATACATTTCTTCGGAAATGCTTTGATAACACATTTATCGTGTTTTTCTGGGAACAAATTTCGCAACATATTTATAAATAGGGTACTCTGATTTTTAAATAAAGCATAAACAAATCGGTCTTTTTTGGCCGTGAAAATGGGGATGTCACAGTCAGTATAAGAGCATTAGTTTATGCAAATTAGGAATTTTAGGAAAATTTCTAGACTTAAACTTAGAATGCTTAGTGATGTTCATGAGGAGTGTGTCTAATATATTTGAAGTAGTACACCTGAATAGACACAAGCACTAACTTATTTAGCGAAGATGCCTAAAATGTTTTTATGTGCTAAATAATCTGTGATGCTTTATGATGCTATCGTTCGATCGGATCTATGGTCTGTTTCCGACCGGATCTGCAAACTTTATGTGTTCAGATTTCTAAACGTTTAATTACAGTATTAGAACTGGCTTGTAACTTTCCGGAGTGATAAGAAGATTTACACGTCGATCGTAAATAAAATCTTTCCTAATTCTCATCATTACACACCAAACGTCTAATTTGGTGTATAGATCAACATGTTGAGAACTCGAAGCGGATTAGGAAACGTTAATGGAAATGTTGATCAGTGGCCTATGATTGAACATGCACCAGAGGTAGTAGCTGCACCCGAGCCAATCACAATGGCAGGAGTCCAAGCAATGATTCGGGCTATGATGGTTGAACAAAGGGAGGAGATGAGGCAAATGTTCTTTAATAGGGATGAACCTACCATGCCCGTTGAAAAACTAGAACTAAATGATAGATAGTTAGAAGAAGTGAATTACAGCAGAACTGTTGGTCAAGCTGAACCGCCAATGGTTAGGAGGAATAACCAAAAGGAAGGGACCGAGAGAAACAGATGCAAGTATAACGATTTCGCAACTTTCAAACCATCGAATTTCACTGGGAAAGAGGATCCAATCGGAGTTATGGATTCGATCTCGGAGATGGAGTTGGCTTTCATAACATGTGGATGCAAAGGCACGCTACAAACCACATATGCAGTGCGTCAGTTTAGGGGTGGCATTGTTCGCTGGTAGAACACTTTTGGAAAGATCATGAGTCCAAATGAGCCATTGCAACTGACTTAGGCAGAGTTCATGGTTCATTTCAAACGAAAGTTCTACTCGGCCCAAAATATGCTAGAGCTAGAGAACCAATTCCTAACGTTGAAAAAGGGAAGCATATCTTTTGACGAGTTTGTTCATTTTAGATATATGGAGATGTTCTTCATAGCAGTCATGTGGGGTTCACGAGGATTTGATTTAAACCTAGCACAATAGCAAACAGAAAACATAATGTTTGGACGACTAGCAGTTAGATACTTCAATGACCCTCTCATTTGACGATAGAGTGTCATATCTGCAACTGGTTTGTCCAAAGATGGTTTTAGCTTAGTTCCAAATGCCACTGAAACCTTCACCTTCAAATCTCCCACCATACCAAACTTTGGAAGGAAGGTCTTCGTATAATCCTCCTGGTTGATAAAGATTCCTTCCTGGATCTGTCTTATATTCAAACCAAGGAACAAGTTAATCAGACCCATTGAGCTCATCTCAAACTTAGTTTCCATCAATTTTCGGAACTCATCAGTTAATCTAGAATTAGTAGATCCGAAAATGATGTCATCAACATAGATTTGGACGATCATCAAATGGTCGCCATCTTTCTTGCGAAAGAAGGTTGGGTCGACCGATCCTTATTTAAATTTAGACTGTTTAAAAATCTTGTAAGAGTTTCATTCAAGGCTCGTGGAGCTTACTTCAGACCATAGACTGCTTTGTCAAGAATGTAACAGTGGTGCGGATATTATTCGTTTACGAATCCAAGTGGTTGTTCCACATACACTATTTCTTCTAATTCATCGTTCAGAAAGGCACAATTGACGGCCATTTGATAGACTTCAAAATTCTTTTGTGTTGCATATGCCAGAAAGATGCGAACTGACTCCAGCCTTGCTACTGGTGCGAAAGTTTCCTCATAGTCAATCCCTTCTTCTTGGCAATAACCTTTGACAACTAACCGTGCCTTGTTTCAGATCATATTCCACACTTTGTCAATCTTATTTCTGAACACCCATTTAAGAACAATGACAAAAGCATCCCCCGGAGTGAGAATTAACCTCCAAACCTTGTTTCATTCAACCTCATTGAGATCCTAATGCATTTCTAGCACGCAATCAGAACGATCAAGGGAAACCTTAACGTTTTTAGACTCAATTTTGGAGATAAACGAATTGAACATGCAAAATTCCATTTTGGTGAATAATGTAGTCCGATTCGCCTTTTGTTGTGCTCTCGTAAGAGCTCCTGCAGAGGCTTTAGTCCATTTGGTTAGAGGAGGTTAGTTTGGATCATAGGATGGATCCAACTCAGCATTTATTTCTTCAAACTCAGATTGAGCATCCGAATCATCATTTTTATTCTCATTCTCCTCCTCGAATGATGGATTTGGCTTTTTATTCGGAGTGGAACCCTCCCCCTGGAATGGTTGTTGTAATTTGATTACAAGGGCTTCATTCTCCCCATGAACAGGTGTATAAGTTGAAGAGGTTAATGTAAAACCCTCCCCCTGAGGTTGAGCACTCACAGCTTGTGGTTGAGACAGAATGTCAGAGTCTTTCGGAGTGGGTGGCTCGTATTAAATATCTTTCGTAGTGTCATAAATTATATTTTTCAACTCGTCCTCCTTCTCATATGTTGCCTTAGATTATGAGGAGATCGCTTTGTCTGGTTCGTCGAAAAGGTTCATGA
This sequence comes from Lactuca sativa, assembly GCF_002870075.4. Taxonomy (NCBI): domain Eukaryota; kingdom Viridiplantae; phylum Streptophyta; class Magnoliopsida; order Asterales; family Asteraceae; genus Lactuca; species Lactuca sativa. Next base: position 349,767,496 of record NC_056626.2, read on the forward strand.
ACTTCTCATAAAGGCTAGAGAGAGGAATTGGCATCGGATTTTTCACAGGAAAAATTTCCTCTGAGAAAACCTTCGGTGTAATGGGCATATCAAGTTGTAAATCTGAGGGATTCTCCAAGTCAAATGACTCGATAGGCTCTAGCCAGTAGACGTTCGGATTGTCGACGGCTTCTTTTAAGATTCGTTCAAGTGTCTACAGAGGAAAGATAGTCTTCTGAGCTTTCAATGTTTCCGCTGACTAAGAGTCCATCTTCTGATACTTCTAAAGATAAGTGTCATCAAAGGTGACATAGTACATCTCTTCGATTCTTCTTGATTTCTTGTTGAGAACCTGATATGCTTTCGACGTTAGAGAATACCCCAAGAAAATTCCTTTGTCAGCTTTCATATCAAATTTGTTCCTTTGTTCTTTAGAATTAAAGATGAAGCACCTGGAACCAAAGACATGAAAGAACTTAGCATTAGGTTTCTTTTATTAAGAACTTCATAAGGGGCAATGGAAAATCTTTTGTTCAGGAAAGATCGGTTTTGTGTGAAACAGGTTGTGCCGATAGCTTCTACCCAGAAGTAAAGTGGCAGGTTCGCAAACGAAAACATGGTTCTCGTAGTTTCGCACAGAGATTGGTTTCGCCTTTTAACGACCCCATTCTGTTCAGGAGTGTAAGGAGCTAAAAAGTTGTGAGCTAATCCTTTTTCATTCAGGAATTCTTCGAACGTTTTGTTTTTAAACTCCAACTATTTTCACTACGAATGTTACAAACCAACCTTCGCAGTTGAAGCTCAGTCCGATTTATAAAGTCCTTGAGCTTGGGAGTGGCTTTTGATTTCTACTTAAGAGAATACACCCAGGTAAATCTGGAAAAATCGTCAACAATAACTAAAATCTACTTGTTACCACCAATGCTCTCGACGGCAGATAGACCATAGAGATCAATATGAGAAATCTCAAGTGGCTCGATCATTTTGGTGTTTATGATCGTTGAATGACTCTTCCTACTCTACTTCCCTAGTTCACAGGCCACACAAAGATGATCCTTCTCAAACTTCAGCAATGATAGCCTTCGCACATGATCACCAAGTACGAGTTTATTGATGTCTTTGAAGTTGAGATGCGAGAGAATTCGGTGCCAAAGCCAACTATCATCCGAAGGTGCTTTCATAAGAAGGCATATTGTTGGCTTTCCTTTGATGGGATTCAGATTAAGTGGATACATCTCGCCTTTTCGTTTGGACTTCAACATCACTATTTTGGATTTCTTCTCAATAATCTCAGATCCCTCGTCATCGAATGACACTTTTAAGCATGTACCTACAACCAGTTGAGATACACTGATTAGGTTGTGTTGCAGGCCTTCCACATTGGCTACCTTTCGAATAGAGAATTCTCTAATCATAATCATCCCATAGCCCTAAATTTCCCAAAGAGAGTTATTTATTTATTTGACTCTCCCTCCATCCTTTAGTGATCTGAAATCTCTTAATTCTTCCTTCCTTCCTGTCATATGACGCGAGCAGCCACTATCAATGTACCATCCAGAGTCAAACTGCTCGTCACGCGTCGCTTACAAAAATCAAAGAGATTTAGGAACCCGAAGTTGTTTGGGTCCACATGTGGTTTTCATAGACAAAGGAAATGTAATTGCTTCATCAACCAAGTAAGATTGTTTAATCATAGTGGAATTATCTTTCTTAGTTATTTTAAAAAACAAAGATCCTTTCATCTTTAGGATTCCTTTGAAAAGAGGTTTTTTTTTGCTTATCTTTGATTTGTTTCTTGACAATCCTTTTCTCAACCTTCTTTTCCTTTTTCAAGTGTGATTCAGGGTTTCTGAAATGAAGTTTTGACTCTGAAACAATCTTTTCTTTGTCCTTTGTATCTTTTGAAACTTTTTGATTTTGAAACGGGAGTGTTTTAGAAACTTTTTGATTTTGAAATTGAAGAAGAAGATGACTGAGTTTTAGAAAAACTTTTGGAATTCGGATTTGGAGACACTTTCACACTCAATTTGCTGATCTTTCTTGATGAATAAAGTTAGGGTTTTTGGATTGCAAGAAATGATGCTTTCTTTCTTTTATATTTTTATTATATCTAGCATTTCTTTGATGTTTCTGAGCAGCGAATTGCTTAGCAGACTTATGAAGATTGGCCCTGGCTTTCTAACTGGGATTTCAGACTTTTCAGATGATATATCACTTGGAACATTTTTGGTTCCACGCGGACTTCCTGTTTCGTAGCTAAAGTTAACCTTTTTCAAAGGTTTTGCCACATATCTTCCCTTCGTCTTCCAAGAGGTCATTTCTGAAAGACCTTTGGTTTCACCTGCATTGTCAATAGGGACAGACCAGAAATATTCATCGCATACATCATCGTTGTCTTCTTCTACGAGGGACGATAGTTCTTTGGTCTGATTTTTGTTAAGTCTAGAAGTTGAGAAAACCTCGCTTGGAATAGTTTGAACCTTTGGGAAAACAATTTCTTTTTCTTTTAAAACTTTTGAACCATTTTCAGCGATGCGAATGTACTCAACTGAATTTTCAAAAATCAGATTTTCCGCAGCTTTAGGTTTATTTTTAACAGCAATCAATCACATCCTCCACATAGATCTCACTCATGTCACTATCATAATTAAATTCAGATATATTTTTAACATCAAGTGTATTATCTGAACTCAATTTAGTGCTCAGTGAATCAAATTTCTGCAAAGTATCATGTTTAATATGCTCTTTATCTATTTCGCATAAAATTTGTTTCAACATGTTCTTATGATCTTTAGACTGTATATAAGATTCAATTTTGTCAAGTCCAATTCGGTAAGCATCAGAGACTTCGTCAGATGACACAGTGGATTCGCATTTGAAACAATATGCATCAATTTCGTCCTCTTTCATTTCTAGAAAGGGCAAAATCATTTTGTGGATATTCTTCCCTATTTCACAATCAATGTGTAGCTGAGTGATATAAGTATAAAGACATTTAGCAATCAAAAAAATATTATGTTGTTTCAAAAGCCCTACATTCTCTCGTTGCGAATAAATTAAATCATCCCTAGACCTAGATAACTCCAACTCTAACTTCTCAATCTACATCCACCTTTCCTCACTTTTTGATGTTACCCTGCTGATTTGATCAATTAAGTTAGTAGTACTTAAACAGGTTCTCTTTAAACTATCACTTAAACTAGAAACTATACATTTGAAGTCTTCTAATTCAGTTTCATAATGAGAGACAGAAATATTTAAAGATTTGGGAATAGAATTTACCTTGCTTATCATTTTCTCACATTCACTGATCAGCTCTGTGACGGGTTTTGCACCGAAGCAACTATCAAAAGTATATCCCCTTTGCTCTGAAACATCATTGTTGACCATGAAGTATTTTCCCTCGTACTCTAAAACACCATCCTTCGCAACGAAGCACTTGCCATTTGTCGGTCTACGAACCTCGTCATCCTCCAAGTCAGTTGACAAAACTTCAATTCTTCCAAATTCGTCGTCATTTTCCTGAACAATCAAAGCAAGTTTAGCGTTATCAGCATTCTTCTTTTTCTTGAGCTCTTCAATCTTCTAAAGATTGTAAGCTTCATCTTTTTCTTCTCCTTCATCCTTCTTCTCATTGAGCCTTTCCAACATACACTCTTTTTCCAAATGATTCTTTCCATGACTGTAATTACAATCATATCCAGAATCTCCCACCAACTAGCTATCTTTCTTCACTTCTTCCTTTTTAAAAGTTGTTAACAATCTCACCCTCATTTTCTCAAAACTATAACTTCCTTGCTAGTTTCTATTTTTGTTGCGTCCAAAGTTCTTTTTGGAAAACTTCCTAGGATTTGATATCATCAGTGCATATTCCTCCTTTGAGAGTTCACAATCTGAGAGGTCCGTCCCTGAACCTTCTTCTTCTACAACCTGCTTGTTCTTTGTGACTAATGCCAAAGAACCCATTCTAGAAGCAATCTTCGCTTCTTTTGTAACGTCATCCTTGTGAGACCTAAGAATTCCCATAAGCTTCGCTGAAGAGTAGGTTTTAAACTGATCATGTGCTTTAACCGTTGACACGATAGCTTTCCATTCTGGCTTCAAACCGTTCATGAATGTGACCTTTTGTTCAGCCAGTTCTCGTCCAATCTTATTTTTCACCATCTTGCTTAGAAGATTATTGTACAAGTTGAACATTTGGTCAAGTTTCTCCTCAGGCTTCTGGACAAAGGCTCCGAACTCCGAGAGAAGCAGCGTCTGAATGGAATGCTCAAGATCAGCATCACCAAAATAGAGATCTTTTAGCTTGTGCTATATCACTTTTGTTGTCTCACAGGCACTCACCAGACGAAAGGTGCCCGGAGGCAAAGTGAATCTGATTATGCTCATCGCCTTTACATTACTGATTAGCTTGTCTTTTTTCGTCATGTGGGACATCTTTTACTTCAAGAAGAAGATTATTGTAATCAGCTTGAGGTTTAACAACTTTTCTTGTACCAGTATGTTCAAACGTCTGCACCATCATGGCTTCCCTTATCAAGGAACCATTATCTTCAAGTCCTTGAACGTAATCTTCAGAATGTAGCGCCCATACCTCATATTCATCCGGAAAAAGAATCGGGATTCTTGTTGTAGAACCAATACTGCTGGATAGGTTGAATGAAAGAGTATGAGAATCTTCTGAATACATGATGTCGGTTCAATAAAAGCATGTAATGAACCAAATGTGTAAAATTGAAATCGAGTTTAGGGTAGAATCAAGATCTAGATCCAACGTCAACAGTCGTTAAAAATGATGAAGACAACAGAGAATAGATCCAATGAAAGCGGAAACCCTAATAGCTCTTTAACGGAAGAGTTATCTATAGATTACACAATCTCCCGCTCTGATACCAATTGTTAAGATTAAGACTATATGATCGATAGGTTTAAAATAGGTAAAAGAATCAAATAGAAATAATGGAGATCAAAGTTGTGTTGAATGATTGAAAAGCAGTGCCTTAGATGAGCTCGACTAAAAACTGCTACTGTAAAGGCAGAGTAGGGTTACAAGATCATTCACAAAACACAGTGTATGCATGCACAATTTATATTCTAACCCTAGCACATTAATATCGGGTGGACATGCCCCACCCGTTACAAAATATGAATAAAACAATACAATACAATTATTATTGACACAACACAAAATAACCCCAATAGACTGCAATGGACGGATTTAAGGAAAGGAAAGGAATTGTGAAGAGGGTGTGACTACCGAAGACTAAGGTCTCCGGTGAGATTGGATAGCGAAGGGGGAATTTATCACCGAAGACAGAAGTCTTCAGTGAGGTCTACGGTGACGGCTTAAGGTGGGTGGATTGCGAAGAATGGGAAGTTGGCGATACGCAAAGAGTGGAAACGAAGATCGAAGGAGTCTATGGTATGCTATAGGTCTGCAGTATGCAAGGATTGAGCACTAAAGAGTAGTTGGTTGTGGTATCAAGTTTGCGGTGTCTTGCTGGAGCAGCGAACGGATCTTCAGTGTTTCACAAAGAGGAATACCGCAGAGGTTGTGCATATGTGGACTTTCAACAGAATTCTGATGTAGCCATATCTCTTCGGTATAGACTCTTCGGTCAGATTTTTCGTGTTCGATGCTAGGCATCGAGGATGAGTAGACTGATGACAAAAAAATGCCATTTTTCATGAAATTTGATACCGAAGAGGCTATATCTTCGTGATTATCAATGGAAATGTTTTCTAAAGCATATGGGGACAAAATAGAGTGTTGGGAAAGGTAAAAAGTGGCAGAATGTAGGAGAGAGAAAGGTAAAAGGTGAGAGGACAAGGCATGTTTAAAGAAAAAAGGTGGAGTGTACAGGTAAAAAGTATGGGGAATAAGTGGGCAAAGCCACATGGATGTGTCAGGAAGACATGGGCAACACATTACATGGTGGAGTAAAGGACATGCTTTCTTAACACAATTACATATGTCCAAGATACTCTAATAAAGATCTATCAGCATCAAATGAAGAACAAAAGAGCTTCATACCTTCTGTGATGAACTCAAAAAAAAATATGTTCATAAAATCTTCAAAAAGAAATCTTCTCCAATCTCTTCAACAAAACCCAAGATATTGTGTCTTCATTCCATAGAAAAAAACGCATGGAGCAAATTCTTCAAATATTTTAGATAACAAATATCTGCTTACTTCTTCTTTTTCATCAACAGTAAGATAAAAACTTTATAAACTTGGAATTTCAGTAGAAACTTGAATAAGACAACAACAACATGTATTCTTGAAAGCTTGAAAAAACTTTGAATCAACACTCAAAAATCGAAAACACATCTTAAAAACTCTAGTTGTGAACGCAGAAATATTATGCAAAAATCAAAAAAATCTTCAAGATAGAAGTAGCTAATTGGGAGTTGTTCCCTTAAAATAATCGCTTAGATCTTTAAGATACGGCTCTGATACCAATTGTGGGATCCCATTTTGACGATTGGCTTGTGTGGAATAATAAGATCTGGAGATTTAACGATGAAAAAATATGAAGAACACAATGAGATGAGTAATCCGATAATTTTACTAGAAAGAAAGAGTTACAATAGAAAATGAAGAATAGTTAGTGGGAGAGATCCACCATACTCTATCTAACTAGAGGACTACTTTTTTGGTGCGCACATAATAAATGACCACTCCCTCTCTATTAATGGAGAGAGGTAACATACAATACAATAAAGGAAATAAAATAACCTAACTTATCACTCATAATTTGTAGAGAATTTACTTGCTCCAACACACCACGACATGGTTATCGAGAATCAACATTTTCTCAAAACACGAAAGTTTCAAAAATTATGCCTAGTTTTCAGAACATTTTGAATCTCGTCAATCATAGTTACTGGTCATGAGGTTTTTCAAAACACTGACGAGGGGTCAAGCTACCAGAAACATCCTTTTTGTGTCTTTTTCAGCTCTGTTCTCCACCTTTTGCATCCCAGCTCTCATTTTAACTTTAATTGAACATGTTCAAGCATATTAGGTATCATATATCTAAAAATATAACATTTTTACTCAAATACATTAAGATAATTGCATAAAATATATAGTTAAATATGGCCATATGAAACAACGAAGCATATTTTTTTAACATTAAAAGCAAATCATTGTTGAAAACAAGTGATATCTTTAGTGTTCATAGAATCACTAGTAATGAGTTGTTGGATTGAGAAGAAGAACTTATATAATTGTTTTTTAGAAGTTGCAACAAATGCTCATATTTTTCAGTTGAAATTATAGAAGATGAAACATTAGTAACATTTTGAGTAGCTGATTTGAAATCTTCTTTCTTCGATTAGTGAACTTAAAAATTGCAGGAAAATCGATTAAACGATAGCACTGAGCTTTATTATAACCAGATTTCATATAGGAGTGAACAAAAGAGATTTCCTCGATGATCCAGAAAGAATATGTCGATGCATGCATATCGATAGCATCAGGAGTGAAAGAGGAAACATAATTAATACTTCTTTGACGTTCTTCTTGAAGAATCATTGAACAAGAAGTTGATAAAACGGAAACTGGTTCATCATTAACAATTGACCATTCTTGTAGGAATCAATTAATCCCATCAACAGTTGAATCAGAGGTTGTTCTTCAAGAAACTTTTTAAGTTGTATAGCAGTTGTAACACCCTGTTCTGAATCGTTTCCTAATATAAGGTGGTGACTCGAAGACCGAGTATCATTAGGCTTATATCCTTTGAGGAAAAGATATTTAGACCCATTTGGGTGTGGGTAATGTAATTTGGATGATCTGGGAGTTCATTTTGTGTTTTGGAGCCAAGGGGTATTTCGGTAAAGTGTCAATTCGGGCTTTTATGGAAAAATTGGATTTTTGATCGGGGAGTTTTAAGGAAAGTATGAGTTGATAGAAATGTAGAGCTTCTTTTTACTTCTTCATGGATATAAGGGTTGTCAGAATCAGACTTACAACGAAGAAGTTATGGCCTTCGGAAGATTCATGGTTTTAGGGTTTACGCAAGTACGCAAGGCGTACACATATGTACTCATGACGTACTAGTGCTAAGGTAGTACGCAGGGCGTACCCTGGTGTACGGTGGGCATACTAAGCAGTTTGGTCATGAATGTTCTTTGGAATACACATGGCGTACTCCAGTAAGACCCAAACCCTATTTTAGGGTCTTGGACCCTATTTAAGCTCCCTATCTCATCACCTAACCCTAATATCTTCATACACTATCCCTGTAAACCATAGAATCGAAACCCTAGCCCCCATTTGAGTGTTTTTTTAGCTTTTGGTGGTATTTCATTCTTTTTGGTGTTCATAGGAGAAGAAGGAACTTATTGGAGAAGTGTAGGATTGCTTGAAGCTTTTGGATCCAAGGTTGTTGCATCTTGATCTACATTTTAGAGGTATAAAGTTTCTATCTTGATGATCTTATATGTCAGATCTAGTTCATGGAGTATTTTGTGCATTTTGGAGTCTTTTGTGTTAAATATGGGTTTTTGATCTATTCCAGAAGCAATGGGTGCTAGAGCTTAGCTCCATTCAGTCCCAAGGTTCATAAAATGCAATCTTTATGGGGTATTTTGGTCCATGCAAACATTAAGACCTTTGTTAAGTCTTTATTGAGCTTTCAAGTCCCTTTTTGCCATGCAAGCACGTAAAGTTGTCAACTTTATGTGATAAGTAGTCTTATAGAATCAGATCTAAGAGTTTATTACTTTGTCTTAACCGATTAAGGGTCATATTGGAGTGAAAAGGTGGATGGAAGAGTATGTGGGGCGTACATATGAGTACGCTCATCGTAATTCTGAGTTTGTGCATTATGGACTTATTGTTGGATTAGGTGTCTAAGCTCATAACTATTTTGGTATGTACTTGACCCGATTATGAGCATGGTCCTTTTGGGTTGCCTTCACCATAGCAACTGATAGGATGAATTAAGGAGAAAGAGGATTAATTATGATTTATTAATATATTATGTGAATAATATATTAAAAGAAAAATCATATTGTTTAATTAATATTGATCAAGAATTGATTCAGAATTATTTTTGTGACCAAAAAAGATTAATTAAATTAAGGGGACTGATACTGTAGTTATAAGATACTTACAGAGTTGCGCTTAAGATTTATAAGGAAGCAATGGACAAATTCTATATGGGAGTCCGTATAGAAATCGTCCAAAGGGCCTTCTGGAAGGATCTTTGGGCTGCTTAAGGACTAAACAACTGGATTAAGGTTTCCAAGTTGAAAACCCTAGTAGCCTTAACTATATAAGTACCCCTAAGGCTCCCAAAAACGTGGCTAAACATTCCTAAGAGTATCTTGGACGTTTTTGGTGCCTCTCCTCTCTTTCTTGTTCATCCTTGTTGCTAGTGGTGTTTGTGACTCCATTAAAGGTGCAACATTTGAGGCACTAGGCTTTCAGAAGTCAAGATCAAGAAGGATTGGGATCGTTATTGTCATATAACAATCAAGGTAATGTTTCTAACCCTAATCATATGTCAATTTCGAATTATATGCTAGATCTAGGGTTTATGAGTTTTGGATGATTATTGCATGTACAACTAGACAAACTAGATCCAAAGCTTTAGGGTTTGCATGTGCACCACTGGATTCATGTAATGCTCAAAACCCATCAGTGGTATAAGAGCCTAGGTTAGTTTTTTGTTATATGATGCAAAATTTATGTTTTAAAAGCTGAAAAATTGCGAATTTCGAATCTGACCAGACTCACGTCGTGATCACAGTGTGTTCACCTCGTGAATACAGTCTGACAGCAGAATTTCGAATTTTTGCTGAAAATTAGAATTGGATAATTACCATAAGTTGTTTTACTTATCAAAATGCGATTTTATGATATGGTAATTGATATCCTAATCTAATTAAAAGATAATGGTCAAATTTTAAGATAATTATAAGATTATATGATAAAATAATTATTTGTAAAATTCTACCATATAAAGAAGATTAGGTCAAATTTTTGATAGAGATAAAATTATATGATTATTTCATATTATTTTAAATTTTATCTAGAAGTTTTGAAAAGTTTCAAAATTTGTCCTCAAGTTTTGGAATTTATAATTTAATTAAAAGTTTTTAATTTTGAAATATTAAATTCTAAAACCCTAGTATTTTGAAAAAGTTCAAATTACACCCTTATGGTTTTATTAAATTAATTAAGTGTTTAATTAAAAGAGAAATTAATGAATCCATAATAATATGGTTTAAGATTAATCAAATTAAAAGTTTAATTTATTAATAGATTAAACCACCTAATATTTTAAAAGTGTAAAATACACCCTTATACTATATAAAATTAAAATGTCTAATATTATATATGTATAAGGAAAGAGTCAGTCTTACCGTTAATAGGCCTCATTCACGAAGCTGGTCTATAAGGGGTGTTTAAGAAAGCGGCCTATAAAATGACTGCCATTTGGTATCCATTCTTACCCATTGCACTCTTCACTAGTGGAGGGTCGTTAGCCGAACGGGTAGGATAGGACACAACCTTCCATTATAAGTATAATGAAATACGAAGTAACAAAACACTTTTAAAAATTCACAAATCTTAGGTACTTTAGGAAAAATGTGGAATTGGTGTCATTTCATGAAACTGCACATTACACCTTGTTGGTCGTTAGTGGATCGTGTGTGGTTAACCGGCACACTGATATAGGACCAATGAATGATGGAAATGGGTTTCGCGTAAGATTATCATTGAGCAATACAGCGTGTGTGGTTAACCAGCACATTGATTGGGTGGTGATCGACATCGAGAGTACCAAGCTAATATGCATGATTATCCATACCTTGTTTGTGATCCTCGGCATCCCAGTCACAAACTTGAAGGGCATTATCAAGATTAAACATGCCATTAAAAGTTCAATGAATCTCAAAAGATCTACAAGTTTCAAATCACTTAAAACCTAATTTTCTTTTTGTTTTTCATGGTGGAAATTGGTAAATCATCATTTACCTACCTTTAAATATTTTGCAATTGGATTACAGCATCCCTCTTCCTAATTGCAGAATATTGTGTTGGATCCTAGCCTTGATATTTCATATGGGTGTTATATCAAAGATTCTTATCAACTAACTTGAATTTTCTCCCATTTTGAAGATATAAAATGACTATGGTCTTCCTGAATCTATTAGAAAAAGCTTTCCTCATGAAGATGATGTTCCACGATTGGATTGTGGAAATGGAAATCATGCTTCACTTCCTCCACCTCCTCCAATAATTCTCCCTGACCCACGTGTTCGAAGAATTGAAAAATTCAAAGTCACTCAAACCCTGTTGGCAAAAAGACATGAAGATGGAAAGTCTGTGTGTGCACACGTCTTAGAGATGAAGTCACACATTGACAGGTTGATGATGTTGGGTGTCGATGTCTCAAGGATGTTGGCTGTTGACTGGGTTCTTCAATCACGTCCTAACTCATATAGTGAGTTCATTAGAGAGTACTATATGATGGATCACGACGTGACTCTCATTGATCTTACCTATTTGCTTATTGCTGCTGAATCAACAATGATTTGGTGGACTGGTCAAGCAAATTTGTCTGGTAAATCGATGTCCCAACCTTCTATGGGCAATGGCAACATTCGAAGTCCATAAATGTTTTCTCTACGCAAGATAAAGGTTGAGTCTGAGATAGTCATGTGTACCATTCCAGAAGAGTCCATATGTTTCTATTTCCAGGAGAAGGGGAATTGGTTGTGAAGCTGTCGTACCTACCTGAAGGATCAAGAGGATGGGATAGTCAAGATGTATGACTCTACTTCAAGTAAATCCACTATCTAACTCTATTAAGTTCCTATTTAGAGATTCTTAATACATGATGTGATAAGATTACATTTTGATGTTTTTTAGGATCGAAGAAAAGAAAGGAAGCTTAAAGGAAAAGTGAGCTAAGTCTAATCGCGAAGAAATGGATTTCGATCACATGGTTCGATGATCGGATTTTTGAGCTGCTACTTAGAGAGTTATGATAGATTTCTTAGGAATATGTAATAACATGGTTTTCATTTGAATTGCGATTGTAAGGGAAAGTTTTTCCGTGTTTTATAAATAAAATAAATTTTGATTTTTGTCATATTTATAATTCCTTGCAATGGCATTTGTGAAATTTGATGTTTGTTTCTATTATCAGTAATGCTGAGATAAATGTGATTCTTAGTTATGTTACTTGTGGTAGCGTTAGAAGTTTACCAAATAAGGAAAGATTCTCATCACCCAAGTTTCAATTGGACATAAACTTGGAATCATACAACTTGTATTGTGTGATGAATGAGAACCTTCGTATTTGGAAAATTAAGACTTATTCCTTATTCACACAAGTGAGTAAGTCAAGTGAAGGACTAAAGGACTAGAACACAATGTTGTGTACTGGTCAAGTCCACCACAAAAATGATAAGACTATTCGTCATGATTTACTAAAAGTTTAGTAAGTATGGTTATGCTTACAAGATTAAGTGTAATTCTGAATCATTGGAAAAGTTTCAATGTATATCAGAACGGATAAGAAGAATCAATTAGGCAGAAAGATAAAAGTTTCTTCAATCTGAAAAGAAGGGAGAGTACTTAATTATCGTGTTTTATGATTAACCTAGTGATTATGAAACTATGTCACAATTAATCCTCTAAGGACACCTTAGTACACTAGTATGGCTAAAAAGAGGTATCGGCAATTGTTGAAATGGTTAAATCAAAAGGTAAATCAAACTTCGTTCCAAAATCAAGTCTTAGAGTCATACTCCAAGATTGTGACTTGAGTGATATCATTTTAAGAAGGTTTATAACACTCATCAAATGTGGAGTAGAAAAGCTTCTTACTCTTGCACATTTGAAATTGGTAAGTTATGATGTCTTGGACAAGACAAAGACCAACTAAGATCAATTGTGTGAAGTGTTTGTCTTGATAAGAATCTGCACTAACTCTTGAATATTTGTTTGTCAAGGAATGTTTTTTGACAAGAGAATCTTATATGTCAAGAGGTCAGCGGGAGTCTAAATGATCTTGAAAAGTTTCAAGAACTAATAAAGAGTAAACCTAGTTGTTCATCACTAGCACACGACTTGAGGTTTATAACCTATCGTGTTGACATATTATTGTTTCAGTGCCATTCCAGTAAAATTGACTATGCATGTGAGTTCTAAGAGTTCTCAATTGATTGCATAAAGCAAAGCACCTTGACTGGTGAAAGTTCATTAATTTGTATGGGTGAGCTGCTTGACTACTTGGACAAGTTCAGTCCATATAAGTTTGGATTTGTCACAAACGTTATCTTATGATTATGTTTATGAAAAATTCACATGGATAGGGACACATACACCATAAAATCTAAGTGTCATAAGTTTTCTCTCCTTCATGAAAATGATTGTGAGGAAACGCTTTCACTGGGAAGATTTTAAGGAGATAACGATTGTGTAAATTGCATTCTCAAATTCAATTATGACTACAACATCCCTCTTCATAGTTCGCAGTGTAAGATTTGGCACTTAGTTTAACATTTAAGACTTATTTGTTGTAAGTTATGAAATGTTAGACACACACACATGAGTTATCTAAGCAAGGGTGTATGAGTTTAAGAATCTTAGATAAAGTTTTATCAAAGCATCTCGTATCAGAAATATGAACATTGGTAAGAAAGTCAATAAGTATTGTTTTCTAAAAGCTCGGCTGATTTCTAAATATATATCAAAGCTAGTGGGAGCATAAGTGTTATGTTGATAAGGATATAATCACCATGTTAGTGGGAGCATGATTATTATGTGTTGCAAGTTATCAATATTAATTATAGAAAACAAAAGTTTCACTTTGCAAAGTTGCAGGGGTTGAAAGGTTGTTTTGCTATAATTAAGGGAGAGGATATTATACTTCATTTCAAATCTAAAAGCTTAGATCGAGAAATTTTAAGATTAGTCAAAAAAGATATATATGGATGTTATGTTGAAAAGATTCAACATAAGGGAATTCTATATACGACAATATTATAGCAAGAAACTGGTAAAATATCACGTTTTTCATGAATTATGTCCCATACGCTTCTGGTATAGGATCAATTGCATATGTTGTAATATTTGACCGTTCTAAATTTTCCAAATGCCTAGGGAATTAAGAGGGAAAAGGACCAGAACCGGATATGACTAAAATAATTAAACAATTGGCAAGGACAATCTAAGGTTCGCCAAGGATTGGTCACTTGTGTGCAGTTGGAGGTATAGTAACGAATGGACCATAATGAAAATATTATGATTAGATATGATTCTATTAATAATGAGTTGTCATATGGAAAATATGGAAATGTTTCCATATTGGGAGTTGGATATCAACAATCTATGTCTAGATTAGAAACCTTTATGCAAGAAGGATGTTCAAAAGAATGTACTTTGAATGTGAGACTTCATATCTATGGAATTGCCTTGTAACAATCTCCAATAGAGCACTTTTTAATATCACTGGCAAAGTCTTGGTGGCTTTGGTGTTGTGACATTACGAAAGGATTGTTGCATAAAATGTTAGAATCTAACATATTCTAATAGTGGCAAGAATTTGCTATTCTTAGACTTATGATAAGGATTAGGAGTTGTGAAATGCGTATCATTGGAAATGTGTTCAATCGATCTATTTCACAAAGTAAGGACCATAGGTAAACATAGTATGCATGCTTGGAGCATGGGACAACTATTGATATAATTCAAGTAATAAGTTGATTATCCGAAACATTATACAATGAATAATGTGTAATCAATATGGTGACTAAATAAAAGGTGTTTTTATTTATACTCAAAAGTTTTGGGTCATATTGGATTTGATTATTCTTGTGTTTCACTTTGCATGTTTTGACTTCCTGAATAATAAGATTATTCAAACCATCCACAATCAATAAATACTTTGGAAGTGGGTATTAAAGCTAGACTGTCATGAATCTGATTCTAGATTGTTGAAAGCGTTTAGACGTAGCAAAACTCTGTTGCAATGTTCATGAGTACTCCTGAAATAAGATTTGAGTATTGGATTAAACCCATTCTCACTTGAATCACTTCATGGATTTTATCACAAGTGATTAGTGAGACGATAATATCTTATATTCTTGAAACGGAGATGTGTAAGTTGTAGTTTGCAAGACGGTTGCACATTGATAATATGTAAACACACCAGTAACTTGGTGTTATAAAACATATTGTTGTGTGTGATTTGATGAGTAAGTACAAGCAATCATTTGAGTCAAAGTTTATCCGTTCCTTTTACCTAATGTGGGATAAAAGTGATATCTGTAGGCCCCTCGATGATTTAGTGATGATACCTAAGTGCTTGGCCAAGCCTGGACTAAGTTGATGTGTTCAATTGTAGTCTGTTGTCAGAGTCTCAAATCGGAAATCGGGAAACAACACATGAACAGAGAGTATGATTAAGATCCATGTCTCATTTCATACGATATCTAGAATGGAGGAATATATGATCCCTTATCTAACGGACGCGTTACTGATAAGATCAGAGTTGACAGTGGATTTTGAAAGCTACGATTGCTTATTAGGTTCTGAAGTCATACTTGCAAAATAGTTATTAGACTTATCCAAGTGGGAGACTGTTGGATTAGGTGTCTAAGCCCATAACTATTTTGGTATGTACTTGACCCAATTATGTGCATGGTCCTTTTGGGTTGCCTTGACCATAGCAACTGATAGGATGAATTAAGGAGAAAGATGATTAATTATGATTTATTAATATATTATGTAAATAATATATTAAAAGAGAAATCATATTATTTAATTAATATTGATCAGGAATTAATTTAGAATTAATTTTGTGGCCAAAAGAGATTAATTAAATTAAGGGGACCGATACTGTAATTATAAGATAGTTACAGAGTTGGCTTAAGATTCATAAGGAAGCAATGGACGAATTCTATATGGGAGTCCATATAGAAATCGTCCAAAGGGCCTTCTGGAAGGATCTTTGGGCTGCTTAAGGACTAAGCAACTGGATTAGGGTTTCCAAGTTGAAAACCCTAGTAGCCTCAACTATATAAGTACCCCTAAGGCTCCCAAAAACGTGGATAAGCATTCCTAAGAGTATCTTTGACGTCTTTGGTGCCTCTCCTCTCTTTCTTGTTCATCCTTGTTGCTAGTGGTGTTTGTGACTCCATTAGAGGTGCAACATTTGAGGCACTAGGCTTTCAGAAGTCAAGATCAAGAAGGATTGGGATTGTTATTGCTACATAACAATCAAGGTAATGTTTCTAACCCTAATCATATGTCAATTTCGAATTATATGCTAGATCTAGGGTTTATGAGATTTATGATTATTGCATGTACAACTAGACAAACTAGATCCAAAACTTTAAGGTTTGCATATGCACCATAGGATTGATGTAATGCTCAAAACCATCACTTATACAGTATGCTTCTAGGGCGAGTACACAGGGTGTACCATTTTGGTACGCGGGGCGTACTCCCCAGTTTGTATTTTGGGCTTTTTGAAGATTTGGACCTAGTTGGGCCATTGGACTTCCATTTTTGGGCCATGATTAGGCTGAGGACTTTCATGTTATTGGTCCCATGAGAATTTTTAGGCCCAATTAGGACGTTGGGTCATATTGGGCTTGGGTTTCCATCTTGGGATTTTTGTGTATTTTGGCTTGAGCCTTGATTATGGAACAAGTAAGAAAAGGGTAAAATGGTCTTTTAACCTTTAGGGAGTTGGTTTATGGAGTGGTCCTCAGAGTTTGGGTTATCGGGTTAATTATTGATTAAGATTATATTTATTGTTAATTGGCGCGGGGTTATTCGGTTCAACGTTCTGAGCAATTATTCGATTATTAGGATATTGAGGTGAGTCTTCTCACCATATCTATGGGTCTAAGACACCAATGTCGGCCCATTACTTGTTATGTGGAATGCTAGTTGTCTTTATGATACTCGCTTGGAAGACCCCCCCGGGTAGCCCGTGGCATTTGTATAGAAGACCATGGGGTAGCCCATGACACTTAGATTTCAGACCATGGGGCCATCCCATGGCATTTCAAGGAAAGACCATGAGGGTAGCCCATGGCACTTGGATGTCAGACCATGGTGTTGGAACTTGATAGTGAACCTCTGGCAATCCGAAGTCCAAATGCAAAATTTGAAGTCAGCCTGTGTTCTGAAGTAAAGAGCTATCTGGAATATGCTCATGTCCGAAGTGAAGATCAGTTGGTGATATGAAGATTAGAAGTGAAAGAATTTTGAAATGGACTTTATGTCTGGAATAATTGATGATCCGGAGTCAATGTGTTGTCTTGTTGTATTTATTATCTTTGTCACTTAGCATGATTAGACATCTCATAGAATTTATTATCTGGAGTCAATTTAGGATGTCCTCAAAATTTTGGGAAGTACTGAACAAGACGTAATTCATCCCAAATTTTGGATAATTTGATAAAGTAGGTTGAAAAATCATTTGAACCTTGTGAAATTGAATAAAGTTGTTGTTGAATCTGGTAGATAGAAGTGTCATCAGGTTGTCATAACGATGATGTAATTCGGACCAAATCGCATGAGTAGTAGAAAGAAATAATGCACTGTCAGCGATGTTTGTAGATAGTGAATTCAAGATCTAGCTTATAACCATCGAATTCACTCGATTCGAATTAGCATAATTGGATGAAGTAGAATCAGGTTGAAGGATTGTTTGTCAACAAATCTGAGTTTGTTCTTGGCGGAAAGTGAAATCATCATAGATTGTTTCCAGAAATTGAAACCAACACCATTGAAGATGTTGGAAACTAAAACAAAACTTGGATAATCAGTATTGCTAATGAAATAAGGGATGGAAGAATCAAGTTGAGTTGTGGAATCATTAATTGGAACATATCCTTCCATGATTGTAGATGAAATGATGAAATCAGATTGGACCTTACAAAAAAAATATTTTGTAAATAGTTAAAAGTATTTTGTAAATAATAAAAAGTGATAAATTATAGTGTTTTTCTAATAATGATTATAAGTTGGTTAATAATGTTAAATAAATATCAGGCCTAAAGTGTAATCATAAATAAACTAAATTTCAATTTTAAAATAATATATTTCCTTCTACTTATAAAGTTATGTCTTTAACTTTTAACATATTATACTTAATTTATTAGATTTAAAATGTTGTTGTATGTAAGCCATGATCAGTTTGAAGTTACAACTTTTGAATAGTTTTGACAATAAACTTAAATTCTTAATTTAAATAAAATGTTACAGTGTCAACTTAGATATAAATTCCAGTTCCACTTAAAAAACCAAAGAATAATTTATAAATAGTTGAAAGTGATAAATTGTAGTGATAAATACAAAAATTAAATTGTAATCTCTATTTAACTAAAATATTTCCTAAAGATATTTTTATAACCGTTAAAAGTTTACAAATAAGTAGCTTAAAATAACATACAATAACAATAGTTAAAAATAATTTTATATAAATGATTACATTGTTACCTTTAAAATCAAAAAAACAATGTTTGATATTTTAAATATTTATAATGATAGAAATAAAAACATTAAGCAAATAACTTTTAAAAAATTAATTAACAATAACAACTATAAATAACATTAAACCATATATTATATTTAATTTTATTCATGTGTAACTCGCAGGTAGAAGTCATTCAAACGATTGAGGTTATGTAGCTATAATAGATGTATACAAATTATTATAATAACTAGTATATTGTATCAATTTAGTATACAAATTATTATATCAAATTTAACAACGTTGTTGTTATATTTAAAAAAAACATATATTTTAAAGACTTCATCTATATAGGTGTTTCTGCGCAACGTACGAACATTCGCCTAGTCATAAATAAAGTTAATCAAACACTCTCTAGATTTACTCATTCTTTGTAAGTGGTAACACACATTTTTATTTAGTGAAACATAGAAAAGGTTAAAAAAAACGGAAACAGTCTTGACCATTGTATTTTGAATTTTGTAAAAAAAATATTGGAAAAAAAATCTTAATACAAAAATATATGGTATATTAGTTAAATGTTTAGTATTCCGAGATCAATTTAACCAAAATAGGGTTATTGAAAAAAATATTTATCAATCTAGTATAGTTTGAAAAATATTTACCAAACTAGTGTTTTTCTTCATTTTTTATTTATTTTTCATTATTTCTTATTGTTTTTCTATTTATTTAAAATATCGCCTTTTTTTACTTTTTTTATTTCAGTTTTTTACTATTTTTTATTATTAACTACCACTTTATTTTTTATTTTATTTTCGTTTGAGATTTTTTTAATATACATTTAACATAAACATCTAACACACAAAAGAGCTTTATTATTTTCGTTCATTATATGCTTATTTGAGTAATTTTTTTCCACCGTTTATATAGTGATTATGAGTTTACTTTAATTTCCTTACCGTTTATTTATACATATATTTTTAAAACTTAATCCTTTATAGAAAGAAGTTTTTTCTCATGTCTTTATTTATACAACATTTGCATGTTTTTTAATTGAGTTTCTTTACATTGAAAATAAAATATAAAAAGCATAAGTTTACATATTTTTTATGTCTTTACATAAAAACAAATATGTAAAAACATAAAAAACAAAATTTTTAAAAAATCTAATTTATAAAACGAAAGAAATCATAAAGTACATGCATAAAACAAAATATGTAAAAAACAAATTTCCAAATCAATAAAAACTTTTATTTCAAAACATGTGAAAACAAAATTGTAAAAAAAAAAAAGTATACGGAAAATTGGATAACACAACTATTACTTTGTGCAAAGTTGTAAAAGTGAATAGTTAGGTAAGAAACCTGTAAGTTATGGTAATATAATGAACCAAAATAATAAATGGTAGAAAAAAATTAATCAAATACACATATAATGAACCAAAATAATAAAGCTCTTTTGTGTGTTAGATATTTATGTTAAATGTATACTAAATAAAAATAAAAAAAAAAACTGAAATAAAAAATAAACTGATATTTAAAAACAATAAATAGTAAAATAAACTGAAATAAAAAAAGTAAAAAAGCCTATATTTTAAATAAATAAAAAAACAATAAGAAATATTGAAAAATAAATAAAAAATGAAGAAAAACACTAGTTTGGTAAATATTTTTTAAACTATACTAGATTGGTAAATATTTTTTCAACAATCCCATTTTTGTTAAAAACTCCCTAATACATTAGGGTAAAACACTTTTAGTTTGTTGGAGGCTGGCTGGCGTGGTCAATCTGAACAACAGAATGGATCCTATTTTGCATTTTTATTTTAAAATATCAAGTTATTAAATTTTCAAAAATCTCTTCTTAGAAATGAACTTTTATCAGTTTATAGAATCAAACGATAAATTTTTGACATTAAATTGTTACAGATGATTTAGATTTTGCTAAGAACCTTAAATATCTTAGAAATAAAAATATCGTGTGGATTTAACTTTTAATTAAACTGATCGAGTTATTGACAGAAAAACAGTATATGCCGACATACTTACAACTTTAAATACATTATTTATATAAAAAATTCAAAAACACACAAACTCTGACCAAGCTATAAGAAGGAATAATTTATCATTTGAGAATAACAGATAATATTTTCTTTTTTACATCACTATATTTGGAAGACTTGATATGTTGAACCGGTCAATTCTTTGTCTCGTTTTTACATCACTATATTTAGGATTTCTTGAATAACGGATCGTGCTGAATGTCGTGTTGTGGACAGAATACAGATGCAAACGAGGAATCCATTCCAATGACTGGGCCTCCAACTCGATATTAGTATAGGCAAACGAAATAATATAGAGAGGCAATTACATTATAATTTGTACAATTACATTATATTTTGTACATTGTTTTTTTTAAACCAGGCAGATTTAAAAATGTATGTGCATTATTGTCTTAACGTAGATATGGACTAGAGTTTTCTAATTTTTTCGGCATCTTCTAGCCTAAAAAAAATCATTCCCTTAGTCACTTTACATAATTATATTTTGCATTTCGTTACATTATGCTACCTAAAATCGACTTATTAATCGTAAAACACCGACACTAAAAAACGATTAATATTTTTTGTTCGAATTCTTTTTTTTTGTAATTTTTTCTTATTTTAACTATAACAAAATATTATAAATATCAAATATATATGATAAGTCATACCATTTTACTTTGATTTTATATATTACAATATATCGTTTGAAAAATGACTTGATATATATATATATATATATATATATATATATATATATATATATATATATATATATATATATATATATATATATATATATATATATATATATATATATATTTCAAATAAAAACAGTAAATAATGTGAGAACATAAAACACTATTTTTATATTATTATTCAGCAATCAATAAATAAATAGTCACACGTTAAAACAAAATTTGAATTTACTACAAAAATACATTTATATAAATATATAATAGAATAATAATATTCTAATCAACAATACATATATATAACATTCATTGCATCATAATAAAATAAACATAGTATTTTTATGTTTTCACACTATTTACTTTTTTATTTGAACTTACTTTTTATATATATATATATATATATATATATATATATATATATATATATATATATATATATATATATATATTAAATTGTAACTTTGTGAGGGAGATGCATTGATTCTAAAAGTACATCTCCTAAAGCACATTGTACAAATACTTTAATGCATAAAATACAAATTTAATACCCAACTTTGTATAATTTGTCATTTCTAACCCTTGTATTTTGTAAAACGATATTTTTATCCCATTACCTTTTAAAATATTACTTTGACCCTCCTCCACCTTCAACTTTACAAAATATCACTTTTACCCTTCGATTTTTAAACTTTCATGTTTATCCCCCGTCCCAGTAGTATAATACTCCCCCCGTCCTAAAATTATAGTCTATATTTTGTTTTTGCTTTGTCCCACAATAATAGTGCACTTCTAAAAATAAATAGCATTTTTACCAAAATACTCCCTCATTATTACTTAACCAACTAAACATTTAATGGAACATTAAACGCAAAGTTATGACAAAACTGTCATTTTATTGTATAAAGTTAGTGGTAATTAATATTTTTCTTAATTTGTGTGTTTCTTGTATGTGGAAAATAATTTTGGGACAGAGAGTATAATTTTTCATCCTTAAATTTTCTAATAGGCAACAAAAAAAAAGGTAAAAACTCTTGGCAACATGCAAACTTAATTCAAAGAACGTCACACTAGCTAATAGTACAATTGTAAATGCACAATGTAAAAGTATGTGAATGCGTAAAGTGCAACTTTAATCCCTCAACGTTGAATAAACCGTCTCACTTTTACCCTTTCATTTTCTAAAATTTTATGTTTATCTGACGTCCCCATAGTATATATAATATGATTTTGCATTCTCTACTTTCCTAATACACAACAAAACACGTAAAAATCCGCAGGAACACACGGGCTCAATTACTATATCACTAAAATAGAAAATAATTTAGGCAGACATATTAAACATAATATGTCACAATAAAAAATAAAATTAAAAATGGTTATAAAAATGAAAGTATGATATAATAATACATAAAATTTGATCTATATTTTTTTAATTATTTATAACAAAGTTATAAAATACTAAGTTTAAAAAATGATTTTATTGTAAAAAAATATTGACCAAAGATAAAATATATACTTTAAACCTATTGATCTCTATGAATAAAATGAAGTTTGTTTTTGGGAAAAACGTTTTTTGAACACTTGTTTACACGTTCTCGCTTATTGTTTTTCTTTGGTAGACAACAAACGTCAAAATGAATACACGTTCTATTCTACAAAAAGATATGGACAAAAGCCTGAAGAAAAAAAAACGTTTTTCTTAGACATCTTCTACACAATATATATATATATATATATATATATATATATATATATATATATATATATATATATATATATATATATATATATATATATATATAATATTTCAATATAGAATCATTATTAATCAAAGAACCAAAGAAACAATCTAAAGCACCAGGAAGAGTTGTAGATATGTACATTGGAAGTGCATGCACCGGATTATATCAAAAACTCACTTCCTCTTTTTAGTGTTTTTATGCCACATTTTTTGTCGAAAAAAACCGAATATAGCATTGTTCATGATTTTTTTTCTTATTTAAATAGAGATCCAAATTGATATATAAAAAAAGAACTTAAAAAATACTCACTTTTTTATAAAGATAAGGTCTATTTTTTATCAAAAAATTAATAAATATATCAAAATTCATTTTTTTTTATATTTTTTAAACATAAATTCATATTGACGTAGAATAAGAATGTTTTTTTTCTCGAAATTTAACCTCAGATCGACATTGCGAATCTGCTAAAAACTTAGTTATACTTAACTGAGATTCACAGGGTGAATAAGAGTAAGGCAGATTCACATTGTAAATTTTGAAAAGTAAATTATATACCGTTCAGATTTACAACGTGAATAAATTCATTTGTTGATTTTTATAAAACTAATTTATGAGTTATCAAAACGTTAAAATATCATAAAATTACATGGAAATATATTTCGATTCATACGTAAATTTCGTAAAATTAATTTGTGGATGATCTAATAGTTGAAATAGTAAGTCAGATTCATATTGTGAATATTAAAACTGAAAATTTTATATTGAGATTCACAATGTGAATTTGAAATGATCAATGTATTTTTTTAATCAATGTTGATATTTATTAGTAGAGGACAAAAAATTGAGATTTTTTGTATATTTTGTTTTTCTGGGATTAAAATAAACCTAAATATTGAAAAATAAAACAACAAAATTAAGTAATTTTTCGGAAAAAAAAAATTATTTTTTATATATCAATATAAATCTCTATGGAAAAATGATAAAAAAAATCTTGAACAATGGTACATTCAGTTTTTTTTTATAAAACATATGGCCTAAAAATTTAAACGAAAAAAAAGAATGTGAGTTTTTTGTATAATCTGGTGTATATACGTCCAATGTACAAATATACAATCATTCCTTTGGCCGTTAGTCATTATTTTTTCCGACGCTCACGATTGGTTCTTTGTTAATAATGGTAACCTATTGAACATCACCATATATATATGTGTGTGTGTGTGTGTGTATGTGTGTGTGTGTGTGTTTGTGTGTGTTTGTGTGTTAGGATTAAATACGAATTATAAATATTGTGTGAATGTATGACCACTTATTGTCTATTGTATTAAAAAAATGAATGAATGTAATTTGAAGGTACATATGATTAATATAGGTTAGCATGAACTATATAATTACACTTAATTATTTACATGGGTATTTAATTCTATTAGCCTATATTTAAAAAAGAAATATTACTTATTTATTGCATAATTTTATGGAATTTTTATTAAATAATTATATATCTTATTTTATAAAATTCAACATAGGTAATTACATCATTTTTTAAAATGGACGTTTTATGATATTGCGATGAACATATATTGTCTTCTCATTCTTAAAGAATATGATTTTAATGAAGTGATTTTAAAGAATTGTCATTCTTAAAGAATACAACTGCTTATAAGACATTTTATTAAAATAAAAAAATAAAAATTATCTACATTTTAGGTTAACTAAATCAAATAAAATTTAATACAAATCATAATATAATATGACAATGAGAATTGTATGTTTCTAAAAAAATAATCAGGCATTTTGAAAGAAATAAGATTCTATGAGAATGAGATAATAGGACATGAATTAAAAGTATATAATTGATATTCTTGAAGAATAATACATAAACTACTAATGCATAACTAATATTCTTGAAGAATAATGCATGAACTACGAAGACATAATTGGCATTCTTGAAGCAAATATAAACATTATCGAAAGAATATAAAGTATTATTCTTTAAGAATAATACATGGAAATAAAAGAATGAAAACATTAAAGATACATGAAACATTTTTTATGTATACATGATCAATTTGCAACTCCATTCAACAATCAATTCTCGTGTTTAGTTCTTATGTTTTCCCTTCTTTAAGACTTAGTTTCAAAAAAAGGTTTCGTTGTATTCTTAAAGAATATGTTGTTGATGAACAAGTGGTAGTGACGGATTGGTGACGACAGTGGACAAATGAACAAGTTATTTAACAAATAAGAAAAGCTAAGCTCACTAACTGAAAGCATCCCATTCCATAAATCCAAAACCCTATCAAAGTGCAAGAACATAAGCTCAAAAAAATGCTAAATTTCACTAAAAATACATCAAGTTAATGTACCATAACTTGCGTGATCAGCAACAACATACATGACAATAGTTATACATGGAAGACACCAACAAACAAGTATACCAATGACCCATGGCGATGCAACACCGAACACAACAATAAACATCAAATACCAAGAATATTACACAAAGACTACATTCTAAATATCATATAATTAATCCCTAAATTAAGTATCAATCTATCGAGAAATAGTTGTAGTTACCATCATCTTTTCTTCCTAATTTGTTCAATTTTAATTGTCCTAAATATTCAGCATATGGTTATAAATTCCCAATCATAATTGAAATTATTAAATTGGACAAGAACAAGATAAAAGCACAAACGCTATAACAAATCAATCAAAAAAAAAGTTCACAAGCTGCAAATGCCAAAATTCTATCTGTCATATTTACTAATATGAACAATATACAAGATAGTAATCGTTAGTTAGAAACTAGAATAGTAGGCATATGTAATACATAATATACATTATAAATGATGATAATTCAACCGTAACTTAAGAAGTCCACATAAACTTTTCTAGAAGCTTACATATAAATTATTTAAGGTTTAATAAATAAATAAAACAGAATTCGATTAAGGGCATGAAAGAAAGTTCGAAGATAACCTACTAGTGCAACTTGTCAAAAACAGATTAACTTGAGCGATTGAAGATGAAGATAAACGAAATGCAGAAATCTAATCACCGGTTCTACATAAAAGATTGGAATGTAATACATATATATATATATATATATATATATATATATATATATATATATATATATATATATATATATATATATATATATATATATATATATATATATATATATATATATATATATTTGGTGACAATAGCTTAAATTCTTTTGAAAGCGACTCTCAGATAGTGTCGATCCCATTTTTAACAGCAGTGATGATGTGAGGAAATAAAAATTACTGTTTCTGGTAGTCGGTAGTGATGGAAGAGACAACTAGTCTATAGAGGCGAAGAACCATAGGGGCTAAAGATTGATCTCCATATAATCATTATGGATAGCTATGTTGAACAAAAGATAAAGAAACATAGGAGAATATCGACATCATTAGATTTACAAAGGGAGGCACTCGCGGAGGAGGGCGGGTTAGCGACAGAGGAGGGCGGCGATGGAAGTGGTAGTGTCGAGTGACGAGAGAGACAATAACTGAATTTGGTACACACAAGTAAAATTAAATAATGGTTTGAGTTTTTTTAGGTTTCTTTTCATAATTATAAGTTTATAATTTTAGTGATCAATTCATTAATTATTGAATTTACTATAAATTGGCTCAAAATCAGTCATACATTCATGAGAAAACCTTTATTTTTTGAAGAAAAAAAAAATTAAACGCATCATCTTCTATTACAGCGTGTTAGCCTATTAAAACGTTTTTTAAAAAAATTTTAAAAAAAATTCAGATATATGTAAATATGCACAAAAACAATTATGCATGTTTATATTTGTCTGTTTATGCACACATGCATATTTGTTTATGCACACATTTATTATTTATATGTAAAACATATATGCATATGCATAACATTTGAAAAAATAAGTTTTTTTTAGTACATTTTAAAATAGTTTATTTGAAAAAAAAAATTGGAAATAACAAAAGTTAAAAATAGATAATAAAAAAAGACCGTAATAAACACATAGAAAAAATTAAATAAATAAATAAATACGAGGATATAAATGAAAGTAAAAATAAAAACGATGACAAAACAATAAAGATTAAAATAAGACAAAACTGCAAAAATGGTCCCTGTGGTTTCTTATTTTATGTGGTTACGGTCCAAACGTTTGAAAAGTTGCAGATATGGTAATTTTCAACAAGTAGTGTTGTGGTTTTGGTCCATCGTCTGTTAGTTGGTTGTTAACTTCCTTAAAATGACATTTTCACCCCCAGGGATCATTTTCACAGTTTTGTCTTTTACCATACTATAAGGACCATTTTTGCATACATTCTTTTTTTATTTTATTGAAGTATTATATATTAATAGATATTATATTTAATATATAATATTATATATTAATAAATATTCTTTTATTGGATTATTAATTTATTTTAGTTGATTTCATTTATTTTTTTTGTTGGAATAATTACTTTTCATTGAATTATTATATATCAATACATATAGTTTTTCATAAATAATATTTATATCATAATAAATATTATATTATTGGATTATTAATTTTTTTAGTTAATTTTTGTAATTCTTTTTTTTATTATTTTTTATTGGATTATTACTTTTAAATTATTATTTTATTCATATACTAAATATTGTTTTATTTGGATTATTAATTTATTTTAGTTAATTCTATTTTTAATTTTTTTTGTCGAAGTAATTCTTTTTTATTGAGTTATTATAAATCAGTACATATAGTTTTTAGTATGTAGTATTTATATCATAATAAATATTAGATTATTGGATTATTATTTTCTTGCAGTTAATTTTGTAATTTCTTTTTTTAAACTATTTTTATTGGATTATTACTTTTAATTTATTATTTTCTTCATATACTAAATATTATTTTATTTGATTATTAATTTATTTTTAATTTATAATAATACTTCTTGTTAATTTTATTGGTTCCACCACAAAACCGTGGGATGCGCAAAATCGTCGTCTCTCATCATCGAAATCGTTAGGATCACTGCCAAACACCTTCATTTCATGTAGCTTATAATGAGAAACCATGGGGAAAAATATCACCACCATCACTCGGTCACCACCACCAATTATAATTGTTATAGGGGTTTGTTGTGCATTATGTGGGATATGAAGGATTCCAGTGGATTATGAAAAGATTGTCACAGGTGGCTACCAGCAACGCTGGGTGGAATAAGGTATGGTATCTATTGAACCTCCGATGTAGGTGTTTGGAGGTGATCCTGCCAATTTTTGACAATGATAAGTGATACTTTTATGTATTTCGGCAACTTTGTAGTGCTAATAAAATTAAAAAGAATTAATAGTATACATTAAAAATAAAATAAAAATCCAATACGATAATATTTATTATCTTAAAAAAAATAATAAATTTAAAAGTAATAATTCAATAAATTAATCATTCAAAAAACAAAAAAGAAATTACAAAAATTAATAATCCAATAATGCATTATTTATTATAATATAAATATTATATATTAAAAATAATATTTATTAATATATAATCTAATAAAAAATAATTGCTCCAACAAAAAAGAAATTATAAAAAGAATCAACTAAAAGAAATTAATAATCCAAAAAAATAGTGTTTTGTAATATATAATAATCCCATAATATAATATTTATTATGATATAAATATTATATATTAAAAACTATATGTACTGATTTATAATAATTCAATAAAAAAAATTACTTCGACAAAAAAAATTTAAAAATAGAATTAACTAAAATAAATTAATAATCCAAAAAAAACAATATTTAGTATATGAATAAAATAATAAATTAAAAGTAATAATCCAATGAAAATAATTAAAAAAAAGGAATTACAAAAATTAACTTAAATAAATTAATAATCCAATAATATAATATTTATTATGATATAAATATTATTTATTAAAAACTATAAGTATTGATATATAATAATTCAATAAAAAAGAATCACTCCAACAAAAAAAAAATTAAACGAAATCAGCTAAAATAAATTAATAATCCAATAAAAGAATATTTATTAATATATAATATTATATATTAAAAATAATATCTATTAATATATAATACTTAAATAAAATAAAAAAGAATTTATGCAAAAATGGTCCTTATAGTATGGTAAAAGACAAAACTACGAAAATGGTCCCTGGGGGTAAAATTGTCATTTTAAGGAAGTTAACAGCCAACTAACGGATGAGGGACCAAAACCACAACAAAACTTGTTGAAAAGGACCATATCTACAACTTTTCAAACGTTTAGACCATAACCACATAAAATGAGAAACCACAGGGACCATTTTTGCAGTTTTGTCATAAAATAAAGCAACGGAGTTTTTTTTTTTTTTGTTTTTTGGATGATAAAAGAAAAAAACAATTTAAAAGCCCAATGACCTGTGTGCATCAGTGGGTCTGTCATACAAAAACAAAGAAATTACCAAGTATTCTGCCCAATAATTAGCATAATTGGTGAGTCATAGGCCCGGTTCTTGTGAAAATGCTTATTCTTTCGGTATCTCTCTATTCTAATAAAAGAATAGTTTTAATCTCCTTTTGACATGTGTCATCCTATTAGGTCTCCTAATTAATGCATATTTTATTCTTTTTTTGTCATGTGTCATCCTATTAGGTCTCCTAATTAATGCATGCCACTTGTTAACCTATTAATTCTCAATTTCAAATTTTAAATTTCTCACTTTAATTATATTAAATTAATAACATTAGAATAAAAATTAAAATAAAATTAATACAAAGTATAAGGTGATATAATTTTACATATTTATTTAAATTAATGATTATAATTTTATATAACTAAAAAAAATATCTTAATTAATAATTTATTTAAAATAATTTATTAATAATTTTGAGCTCTCACTATTAAAGTTTAATTAACTTTATAACCGTGGTTTCCACGGGTTATAAACTAGTTGGAGTATATAATTCGCTACATGGCCGGTTTAATTGTAACGGTGCAGCTTTTTGATCGACAAAATTGCAAAAATGGTCCCTATAGTTTGCTGATTTTTTTGGATAAGGTTTAAAAAAATATTTATCACCTAAAATATCCTTATTTGGTTGTTTAGCTGTGTTTTTTATACCTATTTTGTTAACTTTAACATTTGGCTGTTAACTTTTTGAAAATGACAATTTTACCCTCAGAGACTATTTCTGTAGCTGTCTCTTTTTACCAAGCTGGACCATTTTTTCAATTTTCTTTTTTATTTTATTTAAATATTATACATTCTTCTTCTTTTTAATTTTGTTAAATTATAATACATTAATTATTATTTTTTTAATTTCATTTTATTGGATTATTTTTTAATTGATTATTATATATTGATTATTTTTTTAATATATAATATTCATATATAAATAAATATTATAATATTATATTATTAATTTATTTTAATTCATTATTTTTTTATTTTTTATTGGATTATTTTTTTAATTTTTTTATTAGATTAAATTTACCATAAAAATAAATAAAAGGCCATTCAATTTTTTTATTGGATTATAAATTTAGTTTTAATGTGTAATATTAATTCTTTTTAATTTTATTGGTTCCACCACAAAGTCATTAAAATGCGTCAAAACACTGCACCCCATCATCAAAAATCGTTAGGACCACCACCAATCACCTTCATCGAATTTCCGATGGAAACACTACCATCCTGTTCTCATTTCGTCGGAATCATTCGGATTTGCCACTAAGTCGGTTGTTTTTTGTTACAACCAATACTGTGTTTACCACCAGGATGTTCAATCCAAACACCCCTGGTCAGTTCCTCCATTTGTTGCTTTCTACCACCTTGCACCACCACATCATCTTGTCAGAAATAGTCGATCGTTGCCTATAATCTATAATTCTCAACCAAAACTACAAGAATTAACTACCCACACTGCGTTAATTGCGACAATGTTAGATATAGGGTTTTCAAACAACCATATCCATCGCTAGATCTTTTCAAGTAGTACAGGCTTGAAGCTTCGATGTTATAAGGTTGTGTGTAACATTCATAAAATTTCAATAAAATTTTAACTTTTTCAAAACAACCCTTTCTCTAAAAAGTATTTACGAAACCATTGTGTCCAAAACATTATTCAAAATCAGAGATATTTACAACATAGTTTTTAAATCATTTTTATTATCAGAGTATCCCAGAAATCATAAGTCCTCAAACCACGAGGATGTGTACGATCACACATTCACCTTGCCACAATTAAAGTACCTGAAACCATAAACCAAAACTGTAAGCACGAAGCTTAGTGGGTTCAATCAACCATCGGGTTGGAATAACCCAGGTCCTCAACTTCAAAAGAGTTTACTCAAGGAGATTCTGGATCTATAGCTTTCCCTTCAAGCTAGGCACCACCAACTTCAAGCTCTTTCAAAAAAATGAGACTAGAGAAGCAACTTTTAAGCTCACACACTCAACTTGGGGTAAGATGCACAAATTCTAGGGTTTCTGGACAGAGGAGGCGATTAGGGAGGCCATCAATGGGACTTAAGGACTTTAAATAGGGTGCAACACCCTAAAAATTAGGGTTTTCATATTCAGCCACCAACTCGTTGGGTTTTCCTCTCAAACTCGTCGAGTTGGTCCAAAAAGATCTACGACCCAAAAACTTTAAACACGTCGAGTTGAGGCCATCAACTCGACGAATTCCAAGGAAATTTTGCCTTTTTCATAAAATTTAACATGCCTGGGAATCGAGATGTTAAATTGTGCCTAGGTTGTGGAAGCCAACGAATGGAGGAACTAACTAGGTAATATGATTTTGTGGAGTAAGCTGGTCAAAGGCAACAAATGGAGGAACTGTCAGGGTTGTTTGGGTTGGACTTCTTGGTGGTTCAAATAGTGATGGTTCTAGTGGAAAACGATCAGCTTGGTGGCAAATATAAATGGTTCTAACGGATTGTGAAGAGATTGTCGCAGGTGGCTACTGGATAGCGGCTTTGGGTGAAACATGTTGGTAGTGTTTCCGTCGGACCTCCGATGAAGGTGATTAGCGATGGTCCCAACGATTTTCGACAGTGAGAAGCGGTGCTTTTTCGTATTCTGAAGACTTTATGGCAGAACCAATAAATTAAAAAGAATTAATATTATACATTCAAAATAAATTAACGATCCACTAAAATATTATTTACTATATATTGAATATAATAAATTAAATGTAATAATCCAATAAAAAAATCTAATAATTTTTTTTTTAAATAATCCAGTATATTTTTTTTAAAAAAAATAGTTATAATAAATTAGTAATATAATAATATAATATTTATTAATATATAAATATTATATATTAAAAATATATTAACCGATATATAATAATTAGATAAAAAAACTTAATCCAATAAAATTAAAATTAAAAAAGTAATTAATGTATAAAAGTTCAATTAAATTAAAAAGAAAGAAGAATTAATAATTAATAATTCAATAGATTTAAAAACAAGAATTGCAGAAATGGTCCTTGTAATTTGGTAAAAAGAGATAAATGCAAAAATGGTCCCTATGGGTAAAATTGTCATTTTAAAAAAGTTAACAGCCAAATGTTAAAGTTAATGAAATAGGGACCAAAATCATAGTTAAACCACCAAATAAGGACCTTTTTTGCTAATAAACTTTTTTTGACCTTACCCAAAGAAATTGGCAAACCACGGGGACTATTTTTGCAATTTTGTCTTTTTAATTTAATGGCTGATTTAATCCATATATATATATATATATATATATATATATATATATATATATATATATATATATATATATATATATATATATATATATATATATATATATATATATATATATATATATATATATATAAACAGGATCGTGAAAAAATCTATAAAAAAAATACAAATCATAAAATCGAGCATATATGTCCAGGAGAAAAAAAAATTAGAAAAAAAATTGGATCATTAAAATTTAAATCATAAATCATAATGATGCAAAATAAAAAATTAAAATTGAACCATTGATAAATTTTAACAAAGCAACTATATATATATATATATATATATATATATATATATATATATATATATAGAGAGAGAGAGAGAGAGAGAAACAAAGAGAGAGAAAGAGAGAGAGAGAAAAGACGAGGGTTCAATTAAGAAAATAAAAAGGTTGATAATGGAAAAATCAATCTCAACCACACATTTATTTTGCCGTAAAACACTTAGGTGTACCAACGGAAATGAGGAAGGGATACACATTTGTGTTCATTACAAAAAAAGTTTCTATAAAATATGCTAATCATTACCTTAATATATACAAAAAACATAGTTTTTTTGTTTAATTTTTAAGAAGCTATTTTTATCAAAAAATTATATTAAATATATCAAAATTCATAATTTTTTATTTTCAAATATATATATATATATATATATATATATATATATATATATATAGAGAGAGAGAGAGAGAGAGAGAGAGAGAAAGAAAGAAAGAAAGAGATAAGGGTTCAATTGAGAAAATAAAAAGGTTAAGAATGACAAACTTAATCTCAGCGACACATTTATTTTGCCGCAAAAGACTTGAGTGTACCAGCAGAATTGGGGAAGGTATACACATTTATGTTCAAACTAAAGATTTTTCCATAAAATATGATAATCATCACATTAATATATACAAAAACAATTTTTTTTAAATTTTTAAAAACTATTTTTATCGAAAAATTTCTTTAAATATATCAAAATTCATAATTTTTTATAAACTCAATAAATAGACATCCATATTGATATAATTTTAAGATTTAATAAAAAAATTTATACTTTTTTATTGTTTCAGCTTTTGTTATTCATAAGTGAATAAAAATGCATCAGATTTTTGTTAGAGTACATTCGTTATTCACTAGTGAATAGAACGTATGCTTATTTTATTTATAGTTTAAGTATCATTCATATATTCATATGTGATGATACTTGAACTATAAAACAAATTAAACATATTTTTATTCTTAAGTGAATAACAAATATACTGTCATAAAAATATGATGGAGTGTTATTCATTTATGAATAACGAAAGCTGAAAATATAAAAAAAAATAAAATTTTTATTTTATCTTAAAACAATATCAATATCAATGTCTATTTATAGAGAATAAAAAATTATAAATTTTGATATATTGGAAATCATTTTTCGAAAATAATAATTCCTTAAAAATTATAAAAACGAAAAAAAAACTATGTTTTTTGTAAATATTAAGGTAATGATTAACATAGTTTAAGGGAAACATGTTTTAATATTAAGGTATTCACTCCCCATTTTCGCCAGTACCATTGATGGTTTTGCAGCAAAAATAAATGATTGGTTGAGAATTATTCCCTCATTTTCAACATTTTTTATTTTCTCAATTGAACTTATATATATATATATATATATATATATATATATATATATATATATATATATATATATATATATATATATATATATATATATATATATATATATATAGGTTCAGTTTCATTTAAGACCATTCTAATTTTGTGAGACCGTAAGACCAAATCTAAAAATAATTTTAAAATGCAAAATAAATGGAAAAATCCAAAAATTCTTTTTTTAAATATTATTTCCGGAACTTGAATTAACTAAAAAAATAAAAATAAATAAATAAAATAAAAAAAATCTGTTTTTTTAAATACGTGAAATATTCTAATAGAATATTATACTGACATATTCTAAAAAATAATTTTAAAATGCAGAATAAATGGAAAAATCTAGAAATTCTTTTTTTAAATATTATTTTCGGAACTTGAATTAACTAAAAAAATAAAAATAAAATAAAAATAAATTCCATTTTTTTGAAAAATACGTGAAATATTCTAATAGAATATTACACTATACATATTCTAAAAAATAATTTTAAAATGCAAAATAAATGGAAAAATTCAAAAATTCTTTTTTTAAATATTATTTTCGGAATTTGAATTAACTAAAAAAAAATTTAAAAAATTAAAAAAAATAAAAAAATACGTCTCATGTTCTCACAAAATTAGGCCGTCTCACATGAACCTAACCCTATATATATATATATATATATATATATATATATATATATATATATATATATATATATATATATATATATATATATATATATATTATGGCAAAAATAAATGATTGTTTGAGAATAATTCTCTCATTCTAAACCTTTGTTATTTTCTCAATTGAACTTACCTCCCTCTCTCTCTCTCTCTCAAATGTTTTCAGTATCTATTGTGTGTATGCATGATTGATTATGGACCAATCATTTTAGTTATTTTAAGAAAGTAATTAATGCATATTAAATGCTGAAGATGTAATTAATATCCATTATATCTTCAACATGTAATATGCATTAATAATTTCTTAAAATAACTAAAATGATTGGTCCAGAATCAATCATAGATGCACACAATACATAGTGAAAACAAAATAACCTAACCCTATATATATATATATATATATATATATATATATATATATATATATATATATATATAACCTAATTTTATCAACACCTTGTGCATTCTGATAGATGTCCATGTATAGATTTTACCATAAAAACGACAAAGGTTCATCAAGTATAATGTTAAAGGTTTCCCCCGGCGATCTTGGTAGGTTCTCCTTAGTGGGATCAAACGTCGGTCAAGTGTTCTTCCTCTGGTTTCCTCTGTTTCATCAGATTCATTTTCTTTGTTTCATCTAATTCCTTTTCCCATCATAATCATCTCTTGAAGACTTTCTTACGACGGGTTCATAATTATAATAAGTGCGACTTCGCCCCAAGAAAGACAAGAACTTCAAACACTTCCCTGACAGGAAAATTTTCTCACAATGTTTACGTAACAAACTTTCCTTCCCACTTCACAAGAAGAGAATTATAGAAGACATTTGAACGTTATGGGACTTTTTTGGATTTTTTCATCACTGCTAGAATTTCAAAGATGGGGAAACCTGATGCATTTGTTAGGTTTTCTATGAAAAACAACATTGATAATTTGATTGCAAACTTAAATACCATCGGATTGGTAAACTAAAGCTAGTGGCAAATGTGGCAAGATTCCACAGAAGTAACCAAGGGTATCAGGATGGAAATAATAGGAACAATAGGGAACATGATATAAAGAATTCTAATACTCTGAAACAACCTTCCTACACATCGATTTTACGTGGTGAAATAATGAACATGGTTGTCAATACTAATAATGTTTCTGCTTTAGTTGGATGAAGATTGTTTATCCAAACAATATCATCAGTTATTCCTTATAGGGGTTGTTAAGGAATTCCATTCTCTTACTAATCTTCGAGTTATTTGTAATGATGAAGGCTTTAAGGATATTAAGTTTGGTTACTTGAGATGTCATTGGGTATCTATGGAATTCAGGGATGTGAAAGCTAAGGATAATTTTCCCAACATGTTGGTATTAATTCATGGTTTTCAAATATTGAGGCTTGGCTTGATGATTTTTTATAAATAATTGAATGGTGTGGTTTGATGTGGAAAGGGTACCTATAGATGCTTGTACATAAACGATTTTCTCAAAAAT
This sequence comes from Lactuca sativa, assembly GCF_002870075.4. Classification (NCBI taxonomy): domain Eukaryota; kingdom Viridiplantae; phylum Streptophyta; class Magnoliopsida; order Asterales; family Asteraceae; genus Lactuca; species Lactuca sativa. The sequence continues at coordinate 349,803,982 of NC_056626.2, forward strand.
TGCTATGAAATGGGGTGACATCTTGTATATTGAGAAGTATTTTGAAGATAACTTCTATAGCAAAAGAACTTATCTTACTTTAACAATAAAAAGATTGATCATAGAAACTTTTAAGATTTCCATTCAGGGTAAGGTGTTCCAAGTTAAAGCAAAAGAGATCACAGGTTAGATTCCGGATTTTATCGAAGATGGTTCAAACGTTGAATGTGAAAACGACGAAGCTATTGGTAACTTGAAAGAGCATCTTGAAGAATGTGAACTTGAAAACTCGGATTGTGCTAAAAAATTAAACGAAGAACATGATTCGGAGTGAATCTCGGAGACTTGATTTCAAAATGGTGAAGCCGATCTATCTCAAAAAAAAAAATTCTAATCAGCCGGAGGACCCGTTAGGGGTATATGAAGTGCTTGAAAAAAGAGACCAAAATATAAGATGAAGGATGATGATGATCCGATATACACACCTAGCTTTACCCAACAAACCTGAAAACTCAATGCTGCTAATTAGTCATTTTCCCAGCCTAGTCACGGTCTTAATGCAACATCAAGGGTGCAGTCAACTGCTGCTAGACAACAACCTCATTCTCAGACTCGTTTTGCATCTACTACTACTCAAGTTGTTGATCATTCTTCTAACCATCCTCGGCGGCAGGTTGGTGTTTCAAGTAGTGTTCTAGCTCAACAAAACTCATCTCCAGATGTGAACTTGGAGAGTGTTCCATAACATCAAATTCTACCAGAGGCTTTGGGAAAAAATTCTATTAACTCCAAAGATTCAATTTCGATACAGGCGGTTAAAAAGGGAGATGAAAATCTGAAAAGGTTTTAAAAGAAGGATGTGGTGACTCTCAATCATCATTAGGAAAATCTGTTAAAATCCCGAAGAAGAGACAAGGATTCTCCCGTATTTATGAATTGAATGCTTTCATTGATTTCGGGCAAGCCATGGGTTATCCAATGGAAAGGTGTACTCAAAATATTCAAGAGCTTATCAATAACAATGGAGGAGTGGAAGGTTTCTCATGAACTTACTCTCACTGAATGTTCAAGGATTGGGGAAGGAGGGGAAGATGGCTTGGGTAAATAATTTGTATGGTAAACATCAATTTTTCTTCTAACTTTACAAGAAACAAAGATGAGGCGTATGGATGCTCATGTCGTGAGATCGGTTTGGGGTAATCTCCAATTTGATTATGCTTAGAGGGTGTTTGGGATTGCTTTTCAAAATAGCTTATTGACTTATTGGCTTTTTGAAAAGCTAATAAGTCAAAAAAAGTGTTTGACAAACTCAAAAACATTTTTCGGAATAGCTTTTCCATTAGCTTCAAAAAGAACTTTTTAAAAAACATATAAAACTTGGCTTTTTGAAACTGCTTTTAGGTTTTAACCAAAATAACTTCAAAATTGAGCTTTTAAGTTAAACATTTTTTAACTTATTAACTTATTAGCTTTTTCACTATAAAAGTTAATCCAAACACTTTTTAAAAAACTCATTTTACCACCACTATAAGCCAATAAGCACATTTAGATTTCAAAAAGCACTCCCAAACACGCCATTATTCTTCTTCTAGAGGTCTTTCAGGTGGAATTCTTTGTATCTGGGATAAGAATCTTTTTTCATAAATACAAGGTGTATTCTGGTGATAATCATACATACTTATAAAGCTAGTATTTTTTCTTGAATCTCATGCATTTGAAACCCCCTTTTTTAACTTTCTCAAACCACATTCATTTGAAACCCCATTTTTTAACTAATGCAACTCAAAAGTTTTCTTAATTATTATTTAACACTCAAAAGTTTTATAACTTATATTATGTTTAATTAACATTAAGTGAAAAGTTTACTATAAAAAGGCCAATCTTTTGTGTCTTTTGTGTTATATAAAATCTTACATGTAAGAAGGATTTGAAGATACTGTGATTCAAAAGTTTTCATATAGTTGAAGCATTCACGATCCAAATATGATGATTTGAAGAAATGGGTTATGTCGCATCGATGGTAATTGTAATATAATTTTTTCTTTCAACCAAGACAAATGAAGCTTTTTCTATTCTTTCTTTATATTCAGTTTCTCATTTAATCTTTATATGTGATTTGTGTGTATTACTCAATCTTGAATGTGACTCTCCAAAGAACAATGTTTTGCTTGGAATATCTTTCTGATTCTTCTTTTTCAAGAAAAATATTTTGAATGCAGGTTAGTGAAGACTTGTCATCAAGTTTCTATGGTTGAATGGTGTTAAATGAAGAAAGAAGATTCATAAAATGGATATAGGTTTTTTTGTTTGAGCAAAGTTGACGAATGTTAGTTTTTTCTTTTGATTTAAATGTATGTGTATATAACATCTTTATTTATATATTCAACCACCAAATGCTCTTATTTATTTGATTGTAGTTTTTCTATTTTGATTATGTTATTTTATATTATTTTTTTGTTGGGTTATCCTACACAGCATATTTAAAAGATAACACAATTTTGAACTTTATCCATATTACTACCACAAGAATTACATATGACATTTACGAATATATATATATATATATATATATATATATATATATATATATATATATATATATATAATAGGTGATTTGTTTAACATGTATATGCACATATGTACGTTATAAATTTATAATTAAATATCTTTATGTTTAATAATTGAAGGGATTAAAATGATGTATCAAAACCAATTATTTAGAAGAATATAATAATAATAATAATAATAATAATAATAATAATAATAATAATAGTAATAACAACAACAACAACAATAACAACAACAATAATAATAATAATAATAATAATAATAATAATAATAATAATAATAATAATAATAATAATAATACATTTCCAAGTACCGCATTCATTTGAAACTCACACTATAACTCAATTATTTTCTAATTTATGTATATTTATTAGTTAAAACTCAAGAGTTTTTAACTTATGATTATTAATTAATAATCACTAATAACTTTTTATTTTCCTTTTTTTATAAGGTTGTAAAGTTTTGCTCATTGAAAACATTAATGTATTTGAAGAGATTTATGATTTAAAGATGAAGAGTTAATATAAATGTTATAATATATGTTTTAGTGTTTTTATGTTATTAAAAGTTATAGTGTTTATTTTTCATATTTTTTATTATTCAGTGTATATACATATACATATATATATATATATATATATATATATATATATATATATATATATATATATATATTTTAATACAAATGTTATAATAGATGTTTTTCTATTTTTATGTTACTAAAAGTTGCAGTTCATATTTTTGTTCATACGTTTTGTTACCTGTTATATTATCATTCATTTGATATATAATTTACACAATTTTAAACGGTTTATAAAATTATAAAATAATTGTATATATCATAATGACTTAAAAGTTAAACTATAATGTTTAATAAAACTAACATGTTAATTATATGTTTTCTTTACTATTAACATTTTGTTTTAAAGTAGAAATATTAAATAATAATTTAATAAAAGTTATTATTTTAACTATATAATTCTATTATCGCGCAACGTGCGGGGATTCGCCTAGTTTGGTAATATTGGAGGGTTCTTGGCTTCCTAATAAAACTCGTTTACTTATTGTCTCCATTTATGCTCCTCAAGATGTCAATTTAAAAAAGCTCATTTGGAATCGATTGCTTCACATTATTAGCAATTAGGAGGGTGATATTGTTTTAATGGGTGATTCTAACGAAATTTGGATTGCCAGCGAAAGATACGGTTTTGTTTTTTATCCTCATGCAGCTAACTGTTTTAATGATTTTGTTTCTAATGCGAGGCTTTTTAATGTCCCTCTTGGTGGCTATTCGTTCACTTGGTCCAATAGAGGAGCTACAAAAATGAGCAAACGTTATAGGTTTCTTGTGTCGGAAGGTATCTTGGACATATTCCTAAATTTAACAGACTTTATTTTGGAAAGGCATCTCTCAGATCATCATAATATTATTCTTAAAGAGATTTCTATTGATTATGGTCCTTCTCCTTTTAGAGTGTTTCACTCTTGGTTTTCTATGGATGGCTTCATTCAAGTGGTGGAAGATTCTTGGAATAATAATGGGATTTCATCTCAATGGGATAGTTCCCTTTAAAAAGAAGCTGCAATATTTGAAGAAAATGATAAAGTTGTGGAATTCTGATTCTTGAAATAACAAGGACAGAGTAAAAAAATAAATGTTTACTTTCTTTGGTTAATCTAGATTCGAAAATAGATAGGGGTGAAGGTGACTCTTCTATGTTGGCTGAAAGGGTTACGTTACAAAAGAAAATTGAATATTTTAATTGCATTGAAAGGGGTGATCTTGCATAGAATGCTAAGATTAAATAGGCTATTGAAGGTGATGATAATTAAAAAAAAATTCATGGAATGTTGAATAAAAATGCAAACATTTTGCTATTTGGGGTGTGTTGGTTGATGAAGAGTGGCTTAAAAATCCTTCTTTAGCTAAATTGGAATTCTTGGTCCATTTTAAAAACCGGTTTGCTAAACCTCTTACTTCTCAGCCCCAGGTTCTTCAAAATTTTCGTAAAAATCTTTCTTTAGGGTAATCGGAGATGTTGGATAATAATGTTACTTATAAAGAAATCAAGAAGGTGGTCTAGGATTGTGGTCTTGATAAATCTCCAGGTCCTGATGGGTTTTGGGTTTATTAGAATATTTTGGTGTCTTTTTTACAAGGATATTTTTCATGTTGTTGTGGAATTTTTCTTCCAGTGTGTGACCTATTGGGTGTAACTCCTCCTTTATATCTCTTACTCCTGAGGTCCAAGATGCAAAGAATGTTAAAGATTTCTGGGCTATTAGTCTCATTGTGTGTTTATATAAGATTGTTGGTATAATCTTAGCTAACAGGTTGTCTTATGTTATTGATAGCTTGATTAGCGAAGAACAATATGCTTTCGTTAAAGGAAGACAGATTCTCGATGGTCTATTTATTATAAATGAGGTGCTTGATTAGTGTAAGGTGAAGAGGCATCCCATTATGGTTTTCAAAGTGGAATTTTAAAAATATTATGAATCAGTTTGGTGGGACTTTCTATATAAAGTTCCTCGGCATATGGGATTCGGTTATAGATGGAGGAGTTGGATCCGTGATTGTTCGTATTCTTCTCGGGATTCAATCTTGGGGAATGGCTCCGCTATGGACGATTTCACTTGTCATAAAGGTATCAAGGAGATCCGTTGTCTCCTATTATTTTTATTGTGGTGATGGAAAGTCTTCATGTAGCATTCCAAGTCATTCTTGACCACAATCTCTTTTCTGGCATCAAACTTTGTATGAATCCCATTGTTACTTTTTTTCCTTTGTTCTATGTGGATGATGCTATTTTTATAGGTGGGTGGAAAGATTCTAATATACAAAACCTTGTTAAAGTGATCCACTGTTTTCATCTGGCCTCGGTTTTTAAGACAAATCTTTAGAAAAGTAAACTTCTTGGCATCAGTGTTAATAACTCAAGTATTCAGGTGGTTACTACTTGAGTTGGTTGTGATACTATGAAGATTTCATTCCCTTATCGTAGCCTTACGGTTGGTGGCAATATGAATCGTCTGGATTCTTGGACAGATGTAACACCCTATTTATTTAATAAATAAATAGACGAAATTAATGAATGAATCATAGCCCTAAAATTTATGATTATATAGCAAGGTGTTGATTTCAAAGAGTTATCTGGCATAATTTAGAAGTTTGGGGTTAATAGTGTAAGTTTCGGACTGGCTTTGTAAATATTTGCGAAGGCAGGGACTACTTGGTAAATTATGTCAGACTTAATTTGAAGAGATTTTGGAAGCTAAGGGTTGAATCGTATCTTATGGACTTCATTTGAAAATAAGTTGTAGGGTAGGGACTGTTTAGTAACTGTTGGATTAATTATGAAAGGAATTTATGGGAATAGTGGCTAAAGGGTAAATGTTGGACTTCAGTTGAAGAATATTTTATGGGGAGGGACCAATCCTGCCAGCATGGGACGAAGTTTGGATTGGTGCGGGTTATATAGCCATAACATCACTGACCTCTAAGCCCTAACCCTAACGACATGATCAGCTGCCACCCTTATTCCTCCCATCCCTTTCCAACCATCACCCCTTATATCTCACACCGGCCGGCACCAACTTATTCACCTTCGATCGCCACCTCTCTTCTCTCTTTCTTACTTCCGGCGACAACGAGAACCACCCGCTTCGGAGACCGTTCCACAACAGCCAACCTCCCTCCGCCACCGTTGTTGAAGCCGAAATCACCGGGAAGCAACCAAGTGAGCTGAGCTCCCCCGATGTTGTTTGCTGCCAATCGAAAAATAATTAAAGGCCGATGTCGGGGCCGATGTGACTCTATAGTCTCCGGTAATGGTGCACCCTTTCCCGTCTCACGTTCTTCTACCATTTCCTTTATAATCGTCGCCATCTCCGCCCCAACAGCTATCAACTGTGAAGATACCCTTTCCGGTCACCGCAAAACACCACAAGGGTGGTGGTGTTGTGTATGTTTCGTGTGTGTGATTCGTACTTCAGCCCATGTTATCGTGTGTGTGTGCTTTTCTGTTGAATGCATGTGGTGCAAGTTGTTGGCCGGAAAATTGAGAATAGCCACCACCACCACTGTGAGGTGGTGGCTGCCACCGTGTATGGTTGTATTTTAGTGTGTGTGCATGTCCATTTGGTATTTTGATTGTAATATTGTAACCAAAGTTGGAATAATGAAAAGAAAACTGAAAACCACCACCGTAGGGTGGTGGCTGCCGCCTCCTGCCACCACCAGTTGTCTTGTTGGATGGCGGTGTGCTTTGATTGCGTTTGGACCTCGTTTGAGATGCATGAAACCCTAATAGGCCCAATAATGCCCTGATTCACCAAAAAGCCCAAACATGTAACTAATGGGCCTAGTGAAACCCTAATGGGCTTAAGGATTTATCTTTTGGGCCTAATTGGGTTGTGAGGGGTTAGAAACCCTAATTAGGGTTTAAAAAACCCTAATTTTTCATATATGGGCCTTAGACTTCTTGGGACCCACTTTTGGGCCATTGGGATTGGATTGTGTATTAAGCCCAATTACTCCATATCATTTATCTAGTAAAGTGAAGGACTTAATGGATTGAGTCCTTAATAGGTTAAGTGAGAAACACTTAACCCTAATCGTCATTTTATGTGAAACCCTAATTTTACTTGGGCCTTATGTTGGGCCTTCCTAATAAACTTTGGTGATTGGGCTATTGTTGGGCTTTCCATGAACAAGTAATTGGACCATAATAATTTGATGGGCTTTAGGGTAAGGCCCATGTGAGAGACTTGGGCCCAATTTGGAAAATTGGGCCATAGTTGGGCCTTGGTTCATTATTAGACTTTTGGGCGTTTGGATTGGGCCTTAGGCTTGAGTCAAGCTAAGTTAGGGGTAAAGCAGTCTATAACTCAAGCATGGATTTGTGGATTTGTTTTAGAACCCAATTATTAATTGGGTGTTATTTTGTTGTTGACAGATTCGAGAATCTGTTGTTGGAATAGTGTCTAAGGCAGCAACTATATTAGGCAAGTATTTGACCCGATTGTGCATGGTCCTTTTGGGTTGCCTTCACCATAGCAACTTGATAGGATGATTTATTATGAGAGAATAAATATTATTAACATATTATGAGAATAATATAATGAATAATAATATTGTTATTTGATTGATATAAGTCATAAATTAATTAGTATTAATTTGGTGACTTAAAGAGATTAATTAAATAAGAGGGTATAAACTATCAATTGTTTGATAATTACACTTTAGACTGTAAATCCTTATTGGATGAAGGGTGGATGGATTCTAGGGCTAGGGATAGCCTCAAATCGTCCAATGCTTATCTAAGGAAAGGATTTGGATTGCATTAAGGAAAGATTATCCAACTAGGGTTTAAGGTGAAACCCTTAAGGAGTCTACAAGTATAAATAGACCCCATGGCCAAGGGAAATCAGCATCTCATCTAAAGTAGAGAATCCCTGGCCGATTTCTTCCTAACCTCTTTCTCAAATCATCCTCCTTGATAGTTGGTGTTTGTAAGCCATTAGAGGAGTGACAATTGTGACTCTAGAGCTCCAAGACAACAAGATCAAACAAGAGATTCAAAGGTAAACTTCTAGATCTGATTTTGTATTGTTCTTATACCTAATTAGTCATTAGAAGTCTTGGATTCAAAGCATGTTTAATTAGAAAGCCTAGATCCAAGCATTAGGGTTTTGCATGCGCACATAGGAAAGTTCTTATGTTTAAAACCCATCAGTGGTATCAGAGCCTAGATTGGTTTCTATTAAATTGTTGCTTGTTTGTTTGAATCTTGTTTGCAAAATTCGAATTTTGTGTCTCTGTGTCATGAACTCGACGAGTCCCATGGTGGACTCGACGAGTTGGCCTGACTCGACGAGTCCAGTTGGGAACTCGACGAGTTCGAGCGTCAGGAAGGGCCAGATTCGGGATTTTTTCATATTTATCTTATGGAAACTTGCCTTTATCATATTAGATCAACCTTAATCCGATTTTCTGATATATATGACTATATCTTGATCTAATTAAAGATATTTACCAACTAATAAAATATTTAATTTCCTTATATGATAATTAATTAATTATTTTGATCAAATTGGTAATTATCTTGCAAGAAATCATTAAATAAATCAAATATGGATAATTATGGAATTAATTGTTAATTGAGATTATTTGCTATTTGATCCTCCATGTTTTAAATGTTTAAAACTTGTCCTTAAGTTTTGAAATTTATGTTTTGTGATTAAAAGTTTTAATTTAGACAATTTAAATTTCAAACCCTAGTTTTTTTTAAAAGTTTAAAATACAACCCTATACTAATATAATATTACAAGATTAATATATATATATATATATATATATATATATATATATATATATATATATATATGTATAACTAAAATGCTAGTCTTACCGTTAGTAGGCCTCATTCACGAAGCCGATCTATAAGGTGGGTATAAGGTTGCGGCCTATAAAATGGCGCTTAATGGGTGTACACTCACACCACCGCTTGCTTGATCGGTTGAAGGTCGTTAGCCGAACGGGTAGGATAGGGCAACCTCATCCTCTCATTAAAAGTATAATATGAAATACAAAGTAACTACACATTTTTTTAAAAAAAAATTCCCAATCTTAGTTACTTTAGGAAAAGTGAATTGATGCAATCCCATGAAATTATACTTTGCACCCTTGCTAAGAAGTTAGTGAAGCGTCCGTGGTTTGCCGGCACATTAATTGGTTCTAAGCAAAGGTGGAAAAGGGTGATTCATTGTTTATCATAGTTCGATGGAGCGTGTGTGGTTTACCGGCACATCGAATAGGTGATCGTTACAATGAAGGCACCATGTGAATTTGCATGGTAATTCACACCCGCTTTGTGATCCTCGGTATCCCAGTCACAAACAAGAGGGGCATATTGAGATTTAAACATGCCATTAAATAGTTTCAATGAATCTCATCCGAACCTAGGAATTCTCAATACATTTAGGACTTAAAGTTATGTTTTTATGGTGGAGAATTAGTGAATCGTCATTCACTTACCTTCATATTATTTGCATATTAGATTACGGAATCCCTTTTCTAATATGTAAATATTGTTGTTGGATCCTAGCCCTAATTTTTCTTATTGGGTGATAATTAGGGATTCATATTCTAATCTATCTTTGTCCTTTCTATTTGTAGATGTCGAACGCAAACAACGCTGCTGCTAGTTCTTTCACATTGACGAGCCTTTGTCAAAAGGTCACTTTCGATGGGACGAACTTTAGCGAATGGATAAGATGAGGATAAGGAGTATGTCGTCGATGAGAAGCTCGAGAAAATCAACCCTGAAATCGCTACTCTGACTGAAATGACCGCTTTTGAAAATCATGAGCGCGATGCAACGAAGGTACATTGCATCATGATAGCCACCATGAACTCCGAATTCCAAAACTCCTATGAGGACATGTACCCATACGAGATGCATCAAGACTTATTGGAGAGATACCACCAAAATGCGAGACAAGAGCATTATGAGATTTTCACTAACATGATTTCCGCTAAGATGGGTCATGGAGAGTCTCTTACCGTGCACCTGCAAAAGTCGCAAAGGTATGTCGACCGCCTTTGCAAGTTGAATGTTGACTTTGGGGAAGACTTGGCGATCGACATGGTGCTTCACTCTTTGCCTTCGAGCTACAATCAATTTAGAATGACCTACCACATAAACAAAAAGGAGGTCACCCTAAGCAAACTCCAAGGTCTCTTGAGGGTCGCTGAGAGCAACTTCAAGGACAAGTCTGTTGCACCAACTCCCAATCCACCCGCTGCTCCTGTCTTGGCTATTGGACAAGGAAAGGGAAAGAAGAGGAAGGCTTCGTCTAAGAACTATCGTAAGGTTAAAGGCTGAGATGGTGCCTCTTCTAGTGGGACCAAAGTTGATGCTGCTAAACCCTGCCCTAACCCGAAGGAGGCAGAGTGCCACCACTGCCACAAGATAGGACATTGGAAGAGAAGCTGCCCAGAGTACCTGCAAGCCATCAAGGAAGGAAATATCAAGCCGTCTTTCGCAGGTATATACACAATCAAATCTAACGATTCATCTCATGCTATTTCTTGGGTTCTTGATACCGGTTGTGGTTACCACATTTGTTCTAATGTGCAGGGACTAAGAAGAAATAGGGATATGGAGGCTGGAAGAATAAATCTAATCATGGGGAACAGAAGATCGTCGCCTGTGACCAAGATTGGAGTGTATTCTTTAGTGCTTAGGAATGGTTTAAGTTTAGATTTGAACAATTGTTGCTATTCGCCAGAAATGGCTAGAAACATCATTTCATTTCCTGGTTTGTTTAGACGAGGTTTTAGATTTTCTTTTAATAATGAGAATGGTTCGATTTTAGCTTATCTAAATGGTGTCTTTTATTTTGAAGCTATACCATGTAATGGAATATATGAAACTGTTATGATTGTTGATAACTTAGGAAATGATGTTTTGAACACAGATTCTTCCAATAGTATGGATAGAGCATCCTTGTGGCATTGTCGTCTTGGACATGTCAACAAGAAGCGCATAGCCCAACTCCAAAAGGATGGAGTGTTGGAGTCATTCGACCTTAGGGAAGATGACACATGCGAGTCTTGTTTACTTGGAAAGATGACTAAGTCACCCTTCACGAGTACGTGTGAAAGGGGTGAGGGTCTATTGGACCTCATACATACCGATGTATGTGGACCGTTTAGATCAACCACGAAGGATGGGAACCGCTTCTACGTGACTTTTACCGATGACTATAGTAGATATGGGTTATCTATTTGATCAAGCAAAAGTCAGAAACTTTTGAAAAGTTCAAAGAGTTCAAGAATGAAGTGGAGAATCAATTGGGCAGGAAAATCAAGGTGATTCGATCCGATCGAGGAGGAGAGTACCTAAGTCTTGAATTCCATGATTATCTCAAGGAGTGTGGAATAGTTTCACAATTGATGCCACCTAGGACACCACAATTGAATGGTGTGGTAGAAAGGCGTAATCGAACCTTATTGGATATGGTTCGCTCTATGATGAGTCATGCTTCACTACCTATCTCTTTTTGGGGGTATGCCTTAGAGACTGCCGCCCATATCCTTAACCGAGTCCCTGCTAAGAAGGTTGCCAAAACACCTCACGAGATGTCGACAGGGAAAGCTCCCTCGTTGGCACATATCAAGGTTTGGGGTTGCGAGGCTTTCGTAAGACGAGATACTCACGACAGGCTCGAACCTCGAAGTGAGTGATGTATTTTCATAGGCTACCCGCAGAAATCCTTAGGATATCTCTTCTATAGACCAAAGGACAATGTTGTCTTTGTTGCAAGGAGAGGGGTTTTCCGAGAGCGAGAACTCATAGGCCAAGGAGACAGTGGGAGGCAAATCGAACTTGAAGAGATTCAAGAGTCGATAGATGAAGGAACCTCTACCGCTGGCACTCAACCCGAGGAGGAAACTCCGGTTGAACCAATTGACGAGTCCTTACCTCTTAGACGTTCCGATAGAGTTAGAGTTCAACCCCAGTTTTATGGTTTTCATATTACTACCGAAGGGGATACGTATATTAGTGATGGTACACTAATAAATCTTGATGAACCTAATAGCTATAAGGAAGCCATGACAGGCCCGGAGTCTGCAAAATGGAAAGAGGCAATGGATAGCGAGATCCAATCCATGTATGATAACCAAGTTTGGAATTTGGTTGATAATCTGCCCGGACGTAAGACCGTTGGGTGCAAATGGATCTTCAAGAAGAAGACCGACGTGGATGGAAATGTACACACATATAAAGCGCGATTGGTCGCGAAGGGCTTTACTCAAACTCCCGGAGTTGACTATGATGAGACCTTCTCTCCAGTTGCGAAGATGAAATCTATTAGAGTGATGCTAGCGATTGCCGCATTTCATGATTATGATGTTTGGCAAATGGATGTCAAGACCGCTTTCCTTAATGGGAAGTTGGCTGAGGATGTTTACATGGCTCAGCCAGAGGGGTTTGTGGATCCGAAGCATCCGAATAGAGTGTGTAAGCTTGAGAAGTCCATTTATGGACTTAAGCAAGCATCTCGCAGATGGAATCTTTGCTTCGATGAGAAAGTCAAAGAGTTTGGATTTGTACGAAGCGAAGATGAATCATGTGTATATGTCAAAGCCAGTGGGAGTATAGTAAGTTTCCTCGTTCTATATGTCGATGACATATTACTCATAGGAAACGACATCCCGACTCTGCAGGAGGTTAAATCCTGGCTCGGGAAGTGCTTCGCTATGAAGGACCTCGGAGAGGCTTCCTATATTTTGGGAATAAGGATAGTAAGGGAGAGAAGTAAGAGACTAATAGGACTTAGTCAGAACACTTACTTAGAGAAGGTACTAAAACGTTTTAGTATGGAAAACTCGAAGAAGGGAGAATTACCGATACAAAGTAATGCCAAGTTGAGTAAGACTCAAAGTCCGAGTACCGAAGCTGAAATAGCAGAAATGAGCCGAGTACCATACGCTTCCGCAGTTGGCTCAATCATGTACGCTATGACTTGTACTCGCCCTGATGTAGCCTTTGCTTTGAGCATGGTTAGTAGATATCAAGGGAACCCTGGCAGAGCCCATTGGATTGCGGTGAAGAATATCCTTAAGTACCTTCGGAGGACGAAGGAATGGTTCTTAGTCCTCGGAGGGAGTGATGACTTGAAGGTGCGAGGGTATAGTGATGCCAGTTTTCAGACCGATAGGGACAACTACCGTTCGCAGTCGGGCTGGGTCTTTACCCTGAATGGAGGACCAGTGACTTGGAAAAGTTCCAAACAAGAAACTGTAGCTGATTCAACGTGCGAATCAGAGTACATTGCAGCGAGCGAAGCGTCGAAGGAGGCAATATGGTTGAAGAACTTCATCGGTGACCTTGGAGTTGTACCTGCCATAAAGGAGCCCATGGAGATTTTCTGTGATAATGAAGGAGCGGTTGCCTTGACCAAGGAACCGAGGGATCATGGTAGATCTAGACATATCGACAGAAAATATCACTTTATTAGACATCGTGTAGAAGAAGGACAACTCGTAGTGAAGAGGATATCATAAGAAGATAACCCAGTAGATCCGCTTACGAAGGGACTGGGTAGGGTTAACCACTTGCAGCATGCTAGGAGTATTGGGCTGAAGGATGATATTAGCATAGATTAGATAGTAGTAGAAACATGTAATAGATAAATGTAATTAACATTTGATGATTAAATAAAGGAGTTTTATTTATGAGTAATGTTACTGTCTTATGTTAATTGTTTAACTATTGTTTCACTTTGCATGTTTTGACTTCCAGAATAATTGAATTTATTAAGAATAATCGAATTATTCAAATTGTCCACAATCGTTCATATGTTGGAAGTAGATATGAATGAAGATTATCGTGAATTGGTGCGTAGATCGTCTAAATGGTATTAGACATGGCAAAAGATTGTTGCGACGTTCATGAGTGCTTATGAACTGGCTTTGAGCATTGGAACAAACCCGTGCTTGCTGGAATCACCTTATGGAATATGATATAAAAGGGTGATCGCAAGACGATAATATCATATAGTCTCAAAACCTAGATATATGGTTTGTTATTTGTTAATTGATTGTACATTGATAATGCGAAAACGCATCAGTAACTCGGTGTTATAAAATGCATTGTTGTGTATTGTTGATTAATGAATAAGTAAATGCATATAAGTCGAAGTTTATCTGTAAATTTTATCCTAAGAAGGTAAAAGCGATATCTCGGCCGCTCGATGATTTGATTTGACTTATGTGCCGGGCCCGGTCAGAATTGAATTGATGTGTTCGATTAAGTTCTATGTCAAATAAATCAGAGATCGAGAAACCTAAATGCTTGACTAATCATTCCATAGAATTGTCAGCATGATATCTAACAGAGGACTGTACGATCCCTTATCTAAAGGACAAGATTGATTAGATCAGAGTTTGACAACGTTTTTGAGAGCTACGATTGCGAATCGGATTGTACTTGTGCATATAGTTACTAGACTTATCCAAGCGGGAGACTGTTGGAATAGTGTCTAAGGCAACAACTATATTAGGCAAGTATTTGACCCGATTGTGCATGGTCCTTATGGGTTGCCTTCACCATAGCAACTTGATAGGATGATTTATTATGAGAGAATAAATATTATTAATATATTATGAGAATAATATAATGAATAATAATATTGTTATTTGATTGATATAAGTCATAAATTAATTAGTATTAATTTGGTGACTTAAAGAGATTAATTAAATAAGAGGGTATAAACTGTCAATTGTTTGATAGTTACACTTTAGACTGTAAATCCTTATTGGATGAAGGGTGGATGGATTCTAGGGCTAGGGATAGCCTCAAATCGTCCAATGCTTATCTAAGGAAAGGATTTGGATTGCATTAAGGAAAGATTATCCAACTAGGGTTTAAGGTGAAACCCTTAAGGAGTCTACAAGTATAAATAGACCCCATGGCCAAGGGAAATCGGCATTTCATCTAAAGTAGAGAATCCCTGGCCGATTTCTTCCTAACCTCTCTCTCAAATCATCCTCCTTGATAGTTGGTGTTTGTAAGCCATTAGAGAAGTGACAATTGTGACTTTAGAGCTCCAAGACAACAAGATCAAACAAGAGATTCAAAGGTAAACTTCTAGATCTGATTTTGTATTATTCTTATACCTAATTAGTCATTAGAAGTCTTGGATTCAAAGCATGTTTAATTAGAAAGCCTAGATCCAAGCATTAGGGTTTTGCATGCGCACATAGGAAAGTTCTTATGTTTAAAACCCATCATCTGTCATCCAGCAACTAGGGTTTTGTCAGTGGGACTTCAGCAGTGTGAGGTGAGTCCTCTTCCAGTAGGAGCGGGTCTAAGGCACCAAGGCTGGCCCGTACATGTGATACGTTAGTAGTTGAGTGTGGGTGGGGTTCGTATCTCATTATTATCTGAGTACATATATCAATTAGATTATTGGATTGCTATACTTCTTGTATGTGTGATACCTGTATGTGTTGTTTGGAATGTAAGTGTGAGCGGGGCTTGTATCTCATAGATAGCTGATATGGTACAGATTTATATGCTTAGTAATACTTGTTGTTTGTGTGGTACTTGTATGTATTTTTATGACTAGCTGAGTGTGGGTGGGGCCCGTATCTCCTAGTAGTTGAGTGTGGGCAGGGACCGTATCTCCTAGTCAGTGGAGTGTGGGCGGGGCCCATATTTCCTAGTAGTTGAGTGTGGGCGGGGCCCGTATCTCCTAGTCAGCGGAGTGTGGGCAAGGCCTATATCTCCTAGTTAGCGGAGTGTGGGTAGGGTCCGTAGCTCCCTAAGTGTGGGCGAGGCCCGTATCTCTCAGTAGCATGATTATGTGTATGGTATGTGGTAGTATGGGGAGACTCACTAAGCTTCGTGGTTATGGTTTTCAGTTTTGGTTTCAGGTACTTTGGTTTTTATAAAGAGGAGCTCGGGATGATTGCAGTGCACACACCATCAGTTCAGCCCTGGATGTTTATATTATGATATTTTTGACAATTGTTATGATATTTTAAGATACACTGTTTATGATTTTTATATGTTGTTTGATGACTATGGTTTTATTATTAAATTAAAACGAAATTTTAAGACCGTATTTTTGGGATGTTTCAAGTTGGTATGAGAGCCTTGGTTTGAGGGATTCGGGCACACTTTCGGGTGTGTTTGAACTCAAACTAAGGAATTGGTATTGGAATTTTTCAAAAGGACAATCAATTTTTGTAAAAAGGAATTTTGTAGAAAGGAAAGAGTTTTAGAAAAAGCAAAAAGAATTTTGAAAAGAGAAAAAGGGTGTGGTGCATGCAATCAGCCGAACTCAAGTAAGTACTCTCAAATTACCCATACAAGTTTATGTTATGTTATGATTATCAACTTTATGAGAACAACATGCAAGATTAGGACTAAGGATCTAGGAAGGATGCCTCATGTGCCTGTTATATATGTTCAGATTTATGAGAACTGCATGCTAGTACAGATTTTTCAGTATGATAGGCAGAGTAGTATATGCTTGGTTATGTGTACTCGATGCTCGAATGCTGCCTGCTTTGTGATTTTAGGAGTCTTAGTTATCTTTTACTAACTAGTAAATGAATATGTTACGTTACATATTGTGAGGATTAAATAATTTCAGAAGGTAAGGTGTAGCTCTATTGCACTACTCTTGTTTGAGTCCAACCGTTGTAGGGTAGGATCTCTCATCCGAATAATTATCTAGTCTTAGTGATGTGTAATAGTATTCACGAGCTAGTTGGGGGGAGGTAGCAAGGACTTCTTATGCAGCTGATAGCGGAGAGCGGGTTGGTGATTACCTTAGGGCAAGCCTAGGATGAGTTCAGCATGAGATCAGTAGTAGTAGTAGAAGGGACTTGGTGGAGTCGAGGCAATTCTTGAGGAAAGTACGGATAGATGTGGAAGGTAGTATGGGCCCGTACTACTGAAAGCAGAGGATCCGTACTCGATTCAAGGAAGGCTGAGATAAATTCAGGAAACTTGTAGTGTGTGAGATCCCTCGAGTTATGATGAGTATTATGATATCAGTGATGGTATATTACCCAGAATAATGACGCTATGTGGTAGACCAGGTGGTAGCTTTGGTGTCGGCGAGGGATCAGGCATAGACTCTGAAGCCGGGCAGCTTGATGGTCAGATGAGGCAGTTCATTCCATCTGAGAGTACGCACAGTATCATTGACCAGACTCCTGTGATCCTCAGTATGATCAAGGATGGAATTTTAGAGGTTTGGGATGAGAGGATGAGTGTAACACCCCATTTCTGGTATGTAATTTTAATAAAGTATTTTCCTTTCTTAAGAGGTACTCGACGAGTCAGTAGCCCAACTCGTCGAGTAGAGGCGATATTTACACGCGTTTTTAGTGAGCGACTCGACGAGTCCATATTTCGGACTCGGCGAGTCCGCCTGTTTGGAAGAAACCCTAAATCCCAGGGTTTGTACCCTATTTAAACGTCGTTATAGCCTCCCATCCCAACCTCCAACACCTCTAGAGAATTTATCTGTAAACCCTAGTCTCCATTGTTGAGCTTGAGTGTTTTGTGCTTGTTTGAAAGTTGTAGAAGAGAAGCAAGGAAAGAAGACCAATAAAAGAGAAAGGAGATCAAGAATAGCTTCCATTTGCTACATATTCTGGTAATAAAGTTATCACCTTGCCCATTATTCCATTTAACCCTCTTTTATGCTTGTTTATGTTTCTCTTGGAACTTTATATGATTCAAACTCAATATGTGAACTCTCCTTAGGATGGAAACCATAGATCTGGATGTTATTGAGTTCTAGGAGCTCAATGTAGCTACCTTTATGCAAATATAGCCTTGTTCCAAACCCTAAGTGCTTATTGTTGGATGATTTTGGTGTTTTAGCCCCATTCTCTTGTGCATGCACGTAAAGTTGGAAACTTTACGTGTAAAACTAGCCCTAGAAGCCCAGATCTATGAATTGGATGCACTGAAATCAGCTAGAATCGACTGTATAGTAATGGCATGCATGAGACTCGACGAGTCGTCCTTAGGACTCAGCGAGTCCAAGGCAATCTTCTTGCCTCAAGAACAGACTCGACGAGTTTTTCATACAACTCGACGAGTCACGGACTGGACGAGTTCATATGATGAAGGAGAACTCGACGAGTTGTTCATACAACTCGACGAGTCAGATAAGTTAGACTCAATGTTAGTATCGAAGAAGAACTCGTCGAGTCTTTGCCAAACTCGACGAGTAGAAGCGAGTAGAGGATCAGAAAGAATGATAGGGACTCGGCGAGTTGGCGGCCCAACTCGGCGAGTCCGGTCAACTGAAAGATGACTTTGACGAGGATGTTGACTTTGACCAGGGGTAAAATAGTCTTTTTACCATGAGATTAGTTATCAGTATTTCATTTAGTGTTTATGGGATTTGTAGTTGGGGAGTTCCAAAGCAGCAGTCAGACAGTTTCAGACTTAGCATCTCAGTAGCCAGCGTTATGAGGTGAGTTTCCTTCCAGTAGGAACGGGTCTACGGCCACAATCCCGACTCGTTTAGTTAGCAGTAATTCCGGACTTCGTTCCGATGCAGTAGCTTAGTGTGATTGATGTCTTTGTGATTCAAGCATATCTTTGTGTTATATGTTCCGGACTTTGGTCCGATGCAGTATGCAATATATATGTTTAAGCTAGTAGTTATGTTATGCTATGCTATGTTCAGTCTGTCCCGAATTTCGGTCCGACGTAGGGGGCAAGGCCCTGGTTAGTTCAGGACTTCAGTCTGATGCAGTTTCCAGACTTCGGTCCGATGCAGAGGGTAAGGCCCTGGTTAGTTCCGGAATTCGATCCGATGCAGTTTCCGGACTTCGGTCCGATGCAGAGGGCGAGGCCCTGGTTAGTTCCAGACTTTGGTCCGATGCAGTTTCCGGACTTTGGTCTGATGCAGTGTGCAAGGCCCAGTAGTTGCTTTATGTGTTATTGTATGGTATGTGGTAGTTTGGGGGAGCTCACTAAGCTTCGTGCTTACAGTTTCAATTTTTGATTTCAGGTACTTCAGCTAGCAAAGGGAAGGGCTCAGGATGATGGCATGGCACACACCATAACTTAGCCTGGGAGATAGACTCTGATATTCTGATATGATTTTGACACTAGTTTCAATTTGATAAATTTATCATGAAATTTTGAGATACATGAGTCATGGGTTTTATCTTTTGGTAATTGATATTATGGTTTAGTAAAGTTTTCAAACAAAAATTTTTGGGTGTTATTTTTGGGACGTTTCAATGAGTACATTCTTTACTGAGATAGCAGCAATGATAAGGATGCGTACACTGATGATTCGGGAGTTTAGAGCTTGAGAAGCTCTAGATTATCATGGGGCTAGGGACCCTATTGCTAGCAGCATGTGATTGGCAGATGTCGCCTGTATTTTCGTACCAGCCGTAGTCTCGAAAAGGGGACGAGGACCGACTTGCTTCCTGCCTCCTGAAGGACAAGGCACATGATTGATGGAAAGAGGTTGGTAGAAGGTTGAGTGATTATGTTGTTGATACTATGTCATGGGATGACTTTTAGACTAGATTATGGGTAGAGTGTGCCCAGGCGATTGAGGTGCATCAGTTGATGCAAGAGTTGTTAGATCTCCACCAGACGACTGAGAGCATGGCATAGATCACTGCCAAGTCTCAGGAAAGAGATTATATGTACCAGAGTATGCATCAAATGAGGAAATGAAGAATATAAGGTATTAGAACATACTGTAGAATGATAGCAAGGAGATCGTAAGTATCGTGGGGTGCAAGACCCTGAATGATATGACTTCTAGAGCCCAAGAACGAGATATTGATTTGGAGCACATTGGGAATAGGGAACCAAATCAGTTGCTTATATTGAAGGGTCTCGGGTGTAGCTGTAGCATTCACAAGATTTGCAGATAGTGATAGAGTGTTGTAAGTTTGCGGGTGTTACCGTAACACTCACTAGGTTAGTAGATCGCATGAGCGTGTTGTTAGAACACCGATGGAATAGTGGCACCCATTAGTTCAGGTGCAACAGTGAGGGCGTGGCAGATCCATAGATTGGTTTATGGATTTCTCCAGAGGAATTAGACCTGTTTGAGCCATTGATAAGATCGTAGGAACGCCATTACAACTTTGGTATCAGGAAAGTAATGGGTCGTTTAAGATCGGTTGTGATATAATTCTACCATTGGTCGTGTAGCAATCACTTTTAGCCTTGGATTTGGTAATGTCTAGACTCGACATATGGACTCGATCGGTTGGATCGGAAGGTCGTTAGATCCGCAGTGGCAAGGGAACTAGTGGTAATTGTTGACAGAAGTGGATTGTGCTCGAAAGTCATATGGGGACAACTGTGTGGGAGTTCCTTGGGCTCCGTAACCGGGCCAGAACCCGGTATTTCAGATGTTTGGTGAATGAGTTCAGACCAGGGAGGTCTCGGTAGATTTTGGAAGGCAGCCAAGGTACAGCGTACTATTTCGACAGTTTAGTGTTTCGGGAAGTTCAGTGCTTCATACAGTTTCAGTGTCTCAAATAGTAATGGTATTCTGGAATTCCATGTATGCTTAAAGTCACAGATAGCTTGGGTTATGCTAAGTCACTTACAATGGGATTATCTGAGTCTTGGCCAAGCATCAGTGATCCGCATGGATAATTAGGTCTGTGATCCTGTTTTATAGTGGAAACCTTGAGCTATTAGAAGTTAAGTAGTGAGTTGAGGGATAAACGGACTGGATTCAACGATAATGATTCAGTATGAGTGGTCTGTCAGGGAATCAGACCATCTCGAGTCAACAGATTTCAGACCGAGTAGATTTTATCTTATTGTGGGGAATTCGTTCATCTGCAGATTTTAGGGCTTTGCGAAGATTGATCACAGCTACCCTGGGAAGGCTAGGGTGTGCCCGGGATGGTGACCATGTTACTAGAATGGTTGGGCGTGTAAGGAATGGTAAGTGATGATTTCGAGGACGAAATCTAATTTAAGTATGGGAGAGTTGTAACACCCGTTTTATTTAATAAATAAATAGACAAAATTAATGAATGAATTGTAGCCCTAAAATTTATAATTATATAGCAAGGTGTTGATTTCGAAGAGTTATCTGGCATAATTTAGAAGTTAGGGGTTAATAGTGTAAGTTCCGGACTAGCTTTGTAAATATTTGTGAAGGCAGGGACTACTTGGTAAATTATGAGGACTTAATTTGAAGAGATTTTGGAATCTAAAGGTTGAATGGTATCTTATGGACTTTATTTGAAAATAAATTGTAGGGAAGGGACTGTTTAGTAACTGTTGGGTTAATTATGACAGGAATTTATGGGAATAGGGGCTAAAGGATAAATGTGGGAATTGAGTTGAAGAAGATTTTATGGGGAGGCACCAATCCTACTAGCATGGGACGAAGTTTGGATTGGTGCGGGGTATATAGCCATAACATCACTGGCCACTAAACCCTAACCCTAACGAAATGAGCAACCACCACTCTATACCTCCCATCACTTTCCATCCGTCACCCCTTATGTCTCCCACCGGTCGCTACCCACTTCTTCACCTCCGATCGCCACCTTTCTTCTCTCTTTCTTACTACCGGCGACAACGAGAACCAATCGCTTCGGAGACCGTTCCACAGCAACCAACCTCCCTCCACCACTGTTGTTGAAGCCGGAATCACCGGGAAGCTACCAAGCGAGATGAGCTCCCCCGATGTTGTTTGGTGCCTACCGACAAATGATTCAAGGCCGACATCGGGACTGTTGTGCCTCTATCGTCTCCCATAATGGCGCACCCTTTCCCTATCTCTCGTTCTTTTGCCATTTCCTTCATGATCGTCGCCATCTCCTCCCCAACAGCTATCAACTGTGAAGATACCCTTTCCGGTCACCGTAAATCACCACAAGAGTGGTGGTGTTGTGTGTGTTTCGTATGTGTGACTCGTAATTCAGCCCATGTTATTGCGTGTGTGTGTGCTTTTCTGTTGAATGTGTGTGGTGTAAGTTGTTGGCCGGAAATTTGAGAATAGCCACCACCAACACCGTGAGGTGGTGGCTGCCACCATGTACCATCGTGTGTGCTTGTATTTTAGTGTGTGTGTGTGTCCATTTGGTATTTTGATTGTAATATTCTAATCGGATTTGGAATAATGAAAAGAAAAATCAAAACCACCACCGTAGGGTGGTGGCTGCCGCCACCAGCCGTCTTGTTGGGTGGCGGTGTGCTTTGATTGCGTTTGGACCTCGTTTGAGATGCATGAAACCCTAATGGGCCCAATAATTCCCTGGTTGACCAAAAAGCCCAAACATATGACTAATGGGCCTAGTGAAACCCTAATGGGATTAAGAATTTATATTTTGGGCCTAATTGGGTTGTGAGGGGTTTGAAACCCTAATTAGGGTTTAGAAAACCCTAGTTTTTGATATATGGGCCTTAGACTTCTTGGGACCCACTTTTGGGCCATTAGGATTGGATTGTGTATTAAGCCCAATTACTCCATATCATTTATCTAGTAAAGTGAAGGACTTAATGGATTGAGTCCTTAATGGGTTAAGTAAGAAACACTTAACCCTAATCGTCATTTTATGTGAAACCCTAATTTTACTTGGGCCTTGTGTTGGGCCTTCCTAATAAACTTTGGTGATTGGGCTATTGTTGGACTTTCCAAGAACAAGTAATTGGACCATAATAATTGGATGGGCTTTAGGGTAAGGCCCATCTAAGAGTCTTGGACCCAATTTGGAAAATTAGGCCATAGTTGGGCCTTGGTTCATTATTAGACTTTTGGGCCTTTGGATTGGGCCTTATGCTTGAGTCAAGCTAAGTTAGGGGGTAAAGCAGTCTTTACCCCAAGCATGGATTTGTGGATATGTGTTAGAACCCAATTATTAATTGGGTGTTATTTTGATGTTGACAGATTCGGGAATCTGTCATCCAGTAGCTAAGTTTTTGTTAGCGGGACTTCAGCAGTGTAAGGTGAGTCCTCTTCCAGTAGGAGCGGGTCTAATGCACCAAGGCCGGCCCGTACATGTGATACGTTAGTAGTCAAGTGTGGGCGGGTCGCGTATCTCATTATTATCTGAGTATAGATATCAATTAGATTATTAGATTGCTATACTTGTCTGTGTGATACATGTATGTGTTTTTAGGAATGTGAGTGTGGGCGGGGCCTGTATCTCCTAGTAGCTAAGTATGGGCGGGGCCCGTATCTCATAGATAGCTGATATGGTACAGATTTATATGCTTAGTGATACTTGTTGTTTATGTTGTACTTGTATGTATTTTTATTACTAGCTGAGTGTGGACGAGGCCCGTATCTCCTAGTAGTTGAGTGTGGGTGGGGCCTGTATCTCTTAGTCAGCGGAGTGTGGCTGGGGCCCGTATCTCCTAGTTAGCGGAGTGTGGGTTGGGCTCGTATGTATTTGAGTGTGGGCGGGGCTCGTATCTCTCAGTAGCATGATTATGTGTATTGTATGTGGTAGTTTGGGGAGACTCGCTAAGGTTCGTGCTTACGGTTTTCAGTTTTAGTTTCAGGTACTTTGATTTTTATAAAGAGGAGCTCGGGATGATTGCAGTGCACACACCATCTGTTTAGCCTGGGATTTTTATACTCTGATATTTTTCACAGTTGCTCTGATATTTTGACATACACTGTTTATGATTTTTATATGATATTTGATGACTATTGTTTTATTATTAAATTAAAACGAAATTTTTAGACTGTATTTTTGGGATATTTCAAGAGCATTGGTGCAGAATGTTGCCTCTAAACTTTCTAATTGGAAAGTTAAGACTTTATCCGTTGGTGGAAGGCTTACTTTAATTAAATGGTCTCTTGGTTCTATTCCTACTTTCTATATATCGCTTTACAAAGCTCCAAAAGGGATTTATCTAAACTTGAAGCCTTGCGAAGTAATTTTTGTGGGTACAGAGGCAGATGAGAAAAAATTATCTCTTGTTAGTTGGAAAAAGATTCTAGCTCATAAAAACATGGGGGACTTGGAGTTAGTAGTATGATTGCTCTTAATCGTGCTCTTCTTTTCAAATGGGTGTGGCGTTTCTCAACAAATCCTTTGGCTATTTAGGTTTCAGTCATTAAGGTTATTTATGGTAATTCTTGTCATCTTGGCGTCAATAATTTCTCAAATAGAAGTTCGAATTGGGTGGATATTCTCAAAGTTGTGAATCAAATTAGTACTATTGATGTGCATTTGTTACATTTGTGTACCAAAAAAATCAAGGATGGTGCTTCTACTTTTTTTTGATGATGCGTGTTTAGGTGGTTTGGTGCTTAAATACTAGTTTCCTAGAATTTACAATTTGGAGAATTCTAAAGATATTACGGTTATGTAAAAGTTGAGTCATGTTTCTGTTTTGGATTCCATATGTAGAAATATTAGAGGAGGGATTAAGAGATTTCAATAAGAGGGGCTTATTTCGCTTATTGACTTTGTTTCTTTGTCTTCAGCCCATGATAGGTGGTGTTGGTCTCTTTCGGGGATGGGTGATTTTTCTGTGGCTTCAGCTCGCTCTTTTATTGATGAGAAGATGTTACTGGTTGTGAATTCTCCTACTAGGTGGTGTAAGGAAGTCCCAATTGAAATTAATATTTTCGTTTGGAGGTTATCTCTTGATAGACTACCCAATAGGGTCGTTCTCGATAGGAGGGGTATTAATTTGCCTTGTTTATTTTTCCCGCTCTACGAAGACGTTCATGAATCTTCTTCTCACCTTTTCTTTGATTGCTCTCTTTTGATTAGCATTATATTTCAATTTTGTCATTGGTGGGGTTTTCTGGCTCCAGGCTTATCTTCTTATGCCAATTGGTTGTTTTGGTTCAAGGCCTTACATTTTCAGGCTCTAACTAAACGGGGCTTGGAAGGTGTTATTTATGTGGCTTGGTGGATAATTTGGGACTTCAGGAATTTTTTCATTTTTGGAGGTTCAAACCGAAGGCGTCCCTTATTTTTATAATGTAGTTACAAAGTCTTTTCTTTGATGTACTGCAAGGTGTAAGAATGACATTAATTGGGTCGGTGGCTTCAAAACCCGAAACTTGCTATTATGTAAGTTCTTTTCCTATTTTTCCTGGCTAGTTTCTTGCTAGTCCGGTGTTTTTAATAAAGTTGTCGTTCAATATATATATATATATATATATATATATATATATATATATATATATATATATATATATATATATATATATATATATAGACACACACATACACACACACATAAGTCGTTTACCTGTGCCAAGCGACGGATGTAAATAGTTTTTCAGAAAATAGTTTCTACACCCATTTTGTCTTACACTTATAATCTATGCAGTCTAATCTATCGATGCTATTAGTTTTATTTCGGCGAATAATTTCGTTTCAGTGATTAGAGTTTGCGTGAGGGATTATGTGAACAGTTTATATGCAATATCGTGATACCCATGCAATATAGTGATATGCAATTAATTAATGGAATTGCAACATACGTAATGAAGATGCTCAAAATATATGAATCCAAAAAACCTACGAATATATGTACGTTGTCATTTTTAGTTAAAAATAAAAGTACATTGTCGTTTCTAGTTAAAATGAAAAGTACATTACTCTTTTCCTTTTAAAAACGTATGTACATTGTTTTTTGGTAAATAATAAAAATATCTTGTTGTTTTGTGTTGATAAATATGTTGTTTTGGGTTAAAATAAAAAAATTTGTTTTGGATTAAAATTGAGTATTTTATTATTTTCAATTAAAAATGAAAATATATTGTTTTGATTAAAAATAAGAAACTATATTGTTTTGATTAAAAATAAAAGTATGTTATTGTTTTGGATTTACAAATAAAAGTATTAATGTATCGTGACATCTACAAATACTTTCATTTATGTGGATAACTTTCTTTCAACCAAAATTTATCTTTTCACGATTAAGGTTTATTTGATGGATTAGGGAGGGAGAGTGTGTATGATTAATTCATTTCGGATTTAGAACCACCGTTCATTTTTATCTTTTTGCTAGTACTGATCGGTTAAAATAGAACTCGACTGTCAAATAGAAAACCATTGTTGACTATAAAACATCAAACAGAAATAACAAATAATGCCATGTAACATTTTTGAATCAAAATATCAACTACATATACAGTTAATTAACCCTAATGTGTGGAATGTGGAAGCTTCCATAAATACATATCATAAATAATATTACACTGATTGATTTGACACAAAACATAACAATGAAGTAACATGGTTTGATTAATTGCAAAATACCTTAAATACCCTCTAATCAAGATCTTGAAACTTATTGATTTTAAGAAAATAACAAATGCATTTAACTTTTTTTTTTATTTCAGCTCCAGCTACATATGCTAGTTTGACCATTTTGCCCTCAGGCTGATGTTATTCTGCTTGGATGCATATGCCTCTGTTTCTGTGGTTTGGTTAAACTAATGTCAGGTGGATTTAGGACAAAATCTTGTATAGTTGCTACTCGTTTCTTGGTTGCTAAAGTTGGTTTAACCATTTTGCCCTAATGTTGTTTAATTCTTGATTGGTTCTTCCCTTGTAATGTTATATTGTTGAGCTCTTAAGGTCTCACGTTTTATTGGGGATAACTAGCTATAGTTCTTAAGGTCTCAAGATTATAAAGTGGATTGTGAATTCCACAAGATGGTTACTCACCATCATGTCCACCAACTTCACTCTTTCTCCACAGAAGATGTAGGTGAACGTTATCAATGAATTATCATTGACTCCTAACCCAAATCCACCTGTACAAAATTAGAGTTGAATATGAATTACAACCATACTCCTTTTGTTAGTCAAGCCATTAAAGAAAAACCCATCATGATTAATGTTACATACCTCTCAGTTGTCACTTTGTAACAATCGACATCATAGTCCCTCTAATCCTCTTAATCTCTTCGATACACACTATAAGCATTTATCTTATTAAATGTCACCATTTCACTATTATGAAACCAACCATTAGTTGTTGAATATTGTGAATTGCAACTAATACCTTGGAGCAAATCCAAGATCAATATTTGATGACCCGTCATTATGGACATTACGAGTCTTGCTAGTAGCAACATACTTCCCTTCTTGCACCTTTTTGAATGAAGAGACTGGTTACACCTTATTACATGTTACAACTCTAGTTGCATGTTCGCTGTTTTTCAGACACTGCTAGGACAAATTAAAAGCCATAAGTACAAAGGTAAGTAGTATAAAAAGAAAAAAAAATGTAATTTAAATTTTATAGTATCGGAAAAGGATAAAAATAAAAAGGCGCCATTACAAAATTTCAATCAAGTTACCTTTTTTTTGCCATTTTTAAACTAAAATTTGAAATTTCCCTTTATGTAGGAACAATGGCAATTTTCCAGTGCACCATATAATGTCATTACTCAGAACAGGTTTTGGGTGATGTGCCATGCTAGAGTTGTTCAGATGAGAAACTTTTTCTTAAGTTCAAAAAAGTGCTGAACAGTGACAACAACAGGAACCAAAACTTTTTCTTAGTTTTGTTGTAGGTGTTACACCTAACACTAAGGTACTCCACACATGTAAACATGTAGATTGTTAAGTTGACCACTAATGAGCAGAATACAAGAAATACCCTTTGGACTAACACATAAGAGACATAAATAGCTATGAGAAGATTCATATTAGGAGGAACCACAATCCTTTTTTTCCCAAAAAGCTCGCAACCTCAACCAACCATCTTCTTTCACCCACTCAAATCTTAACCATCGTGTGTAACTTCCATGATATGTCAAAACGAAATAAGAATTGTTATTGTTTTTTGTGTCAGTTTGGTTTAAGTAAGAGGAAACATCTGATCCAACATTTTAATTAAACTTCATTGACTTTACTACAATTCCAAGTATATTTTCCAATAAAATCAATCAGATAGAAGATCCTACAAAGAAAAGGGACTAAAGTTCAAAATGAAATCCAGAACAATAAAATACTTTCACAAGATAAATAAAAACAACAATTTATATTTTTGGTTGGATGAAATGAAATGAGATAAGAAATAGAATAAAGGTCCAAGTTGAAACTATTAAACAACTATTTAAAATTTAAATACTACCAAAATCCAAATTGAAAGAAATTCAAAATAAATCAAGAAAGTCAACACCTACAACAAGACTTGAGCAAATTATGCTAGATGGAACCAAAATAACTTCAGTGAAGTTACAAAAGATGTGAAACATGATACCTGATTACCTGTGGCCAAGATGGTAGGTTTCTTAAGAGGTCACCTTTTTTGTTTGTTTTATAAGCAAATAAACTGATTAACCAGTTTGTTTAAAATTTTAGCCAACAAAATCATGCCCAAGAATATGAGGCATATGAGCAGTGCCTGAGTATATGTTAGTATATTCTACATGAAGTTAATTTTTTTTTTAATACCATACATTGTAATCTGTCAATTCTTTTAATGAAACAAACCGGATAACCAGTTATATTATTGGATGTCTTTTAGTCCAACTCTACCTTCCAAGAACAACCAATCTTACTATGTTAAAAAGAAACACAATCATAAAACACTCACAGAGACAGGGAGAGAAAAATGAAGGTCATGGTGATGTTGATGAAGAAGAAAGGACATTAGAATACTACTATCATGTTTCTTTGTGAAAACATAATTTCTGAAAGTAACCTTTTTCTAGTCATCCTAGTTAGTCAAAACTGTAAAAAATAAAAATCTTTCGAATAAAAAAATTATAAAATAGAAATAGAAACATAAATGCAGCAACAATGAATAGGTGGTGATTTTTGATATCTTTTACCCGGTTGGAAGCCTTAGGTGGAGTTTGTTGCATCGATGAAGAAGGCGCAATCAGGAGCTCAGAGGCCAATTCAGATAAACAAACGTGGAGAACAACCTTTGGAAAATAAGCCATTGTTCTATCTGTGAAATTGAAGAGATTTGGTTCTGTTTCTGCAAACACGCACGCATATAAAGAGAGATGGAAAAGGTAATTAGGGCATTTTACCTCTTTTGAGTGGAGATAGAGTAGCAGGGGTGTTCGACGACGACTGGGAAATGGATGATCATGAAAAACGCAAGACCGGAACAGATGATGGCATCAAATTGATGATAGTTTGTTTGGGGATAAATTGTTGATGGTATTGACCCATTCGAACTTGTATTGCAATTTCCTCCTTTTGCTCCAACTTTTTTGAATTGATTTTCTGAAGTGGTGTGCGGTGCAACAGTTATGGACAGATAGAGGAGATATGAGAGAACATTGGGTCTTTACTCTATGTCAATGGTCCATCCTCATGGAAACATCAACAGTAAGGGTACTTGGTAAGGGAGAAGGTGACGTCGTCTAGGGTTTATGGTGATTTTTACAGAAGATGAGGGATGGCAGTGTGGTGACGAATTTTAGGGTTTTTTTTAGAGAGAGATGGCGATGGTGAGTAGTTGAAGGCAACACTATGTTTACCAAACTGAGATGAGATGCCATATAGTGTATATATGTTGACCGATTCAAATGGCCAAGTAATGTGACGAAGTACCAATTCAATTTTGACGGATTCAGGTTTTTAAAGAGTTTGTTCAGCTTGAGATGATCCGTCCTTAGCTTTCACTTTTTGAAGTTGAACAAATAAAATTTAACGCATAAAAAGATAGTAAATAGCCCAATAAAATTTGTACGACTTTAAATTAAGTATTCGACCAAATATATATATATATATATATATATATATATATATATATATATATATATATATATATATATATATATATATATATATATATATAGGGTCCGGTTCT
Source organism: Lactuca sativa (assembly GCF_002870075.4). Taxonomy (NCBI): domain Eukaryota; kingdom Viridiplantae; phylum Streptophyta; class Magnoliopsida; order Asterales; family Asteraceae; genus Lactuca; species Lactuca sativa. The sequence goes on from NC_056626.2 coordinate 349,833,843, forward strand.
AGTGAGGGCTCGAGAGTACACCTTAAAATTTTGAAAAAAATAATACAGATCATAAAATCGAGCATAGTACTATAAT